>NC_138502.1:9971613-10571613 GCF_964252035.2 Podarcis erhardii | reverse complement strand
ATGCAAGAAATCTAGGAAGCTGACTTATACAAGTCAGACCATTGTTGCCTCTAGCTCGGTATCATTCACACTGACTAGCAGTGACTCTCCAGAGTTTTAGACAGGGACCTCTCCCTGCTTTACATGGAAATACCTAGGATTAAACTCCATTGCCGTATTAGTTCCTGCTGCAGAAACCTCCAGTATATTGATTTTAGAGACCATTTCCTCAGTAATATCCCATCTCCATAATGCCTTTGACCCTGAAGGACAAACTTTTAAATATTTAACCAACTTAAGTGATTTGGAGTTCAGCAACACAGGATTTCACTGTGGCAAAGCATTCACCGGGTTGGGGCACAGAGAGCTCTCCATGCTAATGCCCTCTAGCAGCCTTAATGTTTCTTGTTTCAGACCATCAAGCACCTGATGGAGGCAGAGCGGGTGAAAGGCTTCTGCCAAATTGTGGTGGCTGCCAAAGTGCGAGAGGGCATCTCCCACCTCATTCAGTCCTGTGGCCTGGGTGGCATGAAGCACAACACGGTTGTCATGGGCTGGCCCAACGCCTGGCGCCAGAGTGAGGATGCCCGTGCTTGGAAAACTTTCATTGGTAAGGCCTGTCCCATAGGGAGGTGAGAGGGAGGGCTTCCTCAGTCAAGGGATCCATATTGCATTACTCTCTCTTTCTACCCTGCAGGCACTGTCCGAGTGACTACAGCTGCTCACCTCGCCTTGCTTGTGGCAAAGAACGTGTCCTTCTTCCCTAGCAATACAGATCCTTTCCCCGAGGGGAGCATTGACGTCTGGTGGATTGTTCATGATGGTGGGATGCTGATGTTACTCCCTTTCCTCCTCAAGCAACACAAGGTGCTGGCGGGGAGGGGGGTATCACTGGGGGAGATGAATCAGAGGGGATGGTAAACCTGTAGATGGGCCTGCTAACTCTCTTTTCCTACTTTAAAGGTGTGGCGTAAATGCAAAATCCGCATCTTCACTGTAGCCCAGCTGGAGGATAACAGCATCCAGATGAAGAAGGATTTAGCAACCTTCCTCTATCACCTCCGCATTGAGGCAGAGGTAGAAGTGGTGGAAATGGTGAGAGACAAAACAGGCAGAGGAAACCAGGAGGAGTTAGGGGCATTAGTTGGTTTTTGTTTCTCCTGTGGTCAGCAAGTTAGGCGTCACACAGTCAAGGGCAGGACTTGGAAGATTGATTGGTTAATAGAGAAATGAGGCAAAGGCTTGGACATATGTTGGATATAAGAAGCTTTTCCTGCCTACTAGAAACCATACCCTGATGCCCCGGTTTTTTCCAGTCTTCACCTGTAACTTCAGGCAAATTGTGATTTGTCTTCCTGTCATCTCACCCCTCCCCTCCCCTCCCCTCCATAGCCTCAGGTTGTAGCTACTCAGATCTTTGATTTACTTGTTCTCTGCCTTTCAAAGAAACTACTAGTTCTTGCTTTGTAAGCCACAATCTTCTGTTGCTCAGAGCATATCTACAACAGTGCAGATTCCTAGAGAAAGGCACACAGACTAATGCATGCATCCAGTTCTGCCATTTTGTTGCACTAGGAAGAAAAATCTGGGCATTTCTGTGTGCTCTGAGTGTGCCAGAGCTGGCCAGAGGACAGATCATCTTGGCCCCACTCTGTGTATGAGTTTACACTTTCTTGTCTCCCCAACAGCATGACAGCGACATTTCTGCCTACACCTATGAGCGCACGCTGATGATGGAGCAGCGCTGCCAGATGCTGCGGCAAATGCGTCTCTCAAAGACGGAGCGGGACCGAGAGGTGAACTGGGCTGGGAATAAGTGGGAAGGGAAGGGCTGAAATATTAGCACTTCCTAGTTGCTTCTTCACTGATCTTCCTAGGTGCTCCCCATACAGGCGCAGCTGGTGAAGGACAGAAACTCAATGCTGCGGCTGACCAGCATTGGCTCAGATGATGACGAAGAGACTGAGACTTACCAGGAAAAGGTGCACATGACGTGGACCAAGGACAAGTACATGGCATCCCGAGGGCACAAACCCAAGACCTTGGAGAACTTCCAGGATCTGCTCAACATGCGGCCGTAAGAATCTGCCAAGTGCCAGGACACTTCAGCCCATTTCTGTGCACTTAACTCTTTCCTGAAGTTCTGTCCTGCATTTTATGGCTTCCAGAATCCTTTTGGATAGTAACAAATGTTATTCTTTTTTTTTTTTTTTTTCAATCCTAGCATGCTTTGGGGTCACACTTCTGCTTCTCTGTGGCAAGACCACCCTTGACACTTTTCTTTAGGGTTAGGAGTCAAAAGAGAAAAATGTCCTTGATACTTCTTCACATTTCCAGCTGCTTCAATAACCATACCATCAAATGTTACATTATTTCCACTGCTTCTATTTTGGCAGCATAAGGTCATTCAGTTTGTTTCCCATCTCCAGTGTGGTTCAGACCCTGTTGGCATCTTAGATTGCTGCAGCTGCCATATTGTATCCATTCCCTCCTCCAATCCATATGTGTCTTAGTGCTTTCTCCAGTTTTCCAGAAGCCAGATCTCTGAGCCAAAACTTCCTGCAAGTGTACATCCATAGGCATGCCTGGTCTTAGTGACAATTTGTCTCTTCCTTCCTACGACCCAGGGACCAGTCCAACGTGAGACGTATGCACACAGCTGTGAAGCTCAATGAGGTCATAGTCAACAAGTCCCACGATGCCAAGCTGGTACTGCTCAACATGCCAGGCCCACCACGTAATCCTGATGGTGATGAGAACTGTATCCTTTTCTGCAGGATCCTGTCTTATGCTGGGATGCAAGAAGGATCGGAGGTGGCAGCAGGACTAGGGTATGTGTGTATAAGAGAGAGAGAAAGAAAGTGCTATTTCCTTGACTGCCTTCTAACTGCAGATATGGAATTCCTGGAGGTCCTGACAGAGGGGCTGGAGCGTGTGCTGCTTGTGCGGGGTGGTGGCAGCGAGGTCATCACTATCTACTCCTAGGGGAGCTAGGAGGGCTTCCTCCTGATAGACTCTGTTCTGTCAAATTGACATCTGCTTCCTGCCTGTCACCACCTGCAACTTGATCTCCCAAGGACAGCAGCTATCAGTGTCACACCTCCTATGCTTTCTTTTCCCTGTGGCAGTTTGGGGTTCTTCAGATAGGGCGATTTCCCCCTATTTGGAGACTAGAGTTGACATTTCCCCATGCCTTCCGTAAAGGTACATGCCGGAAACTGCATAAGCTTGTCACGAAAGGAGATTAGACTGGATTGGGCTGGGAGATGGCTGGATCTTCCCTTTAAAAAGCGTAGGACTAGTGAGGCAAGTATTACTTTGGAGGGATTAAACAGAGCAAAAACGTAGGTTGCTTCCACCTTAAGAGTTAACTACTGCTTCTGCCCTCTGGTGGGCATGACAAAAATGGAGCAACAGGGTCCTCCTACTGCAGAGACTGTTACATTTCATTGTTGAATCAAGAAGAAGAGAAATGATTGCTGCTTGGAGGACCTAGAGGGAGGAAGATGCAGCCTCCATTGTGCCACTTTCTTCTGGTCAGTGCCAATGTCTTTCTGCTTTATTTCCCTTGAAATCAAGGGGAGGGACAGCATTTAGGAAGATGGAACTGACTCTTACAGTACTTATCTCATACCCTAATCCCTTGAGGGATTCCAAAACTCAAATTAATTGTTGGCTGGGTGTGGGGGGGGAAGAGTTGACTCTTAAGCCAGGCTGCAGGTGGCATATTGATGGAGGGACATACATAACTGTTCTATTTTCTTTTCACTATGGTCCTCACACTCCTATCTGGGCAAGGAAGCTAGACCAATTTGCCAGGTCCTTCTCTGTAGCATCTGGTTGCTGTTACAGGTTGAGAGAAAAAGGAGACAGCAGCCTCTCCTTTCTAAACCATAGAAAGAGAAGCAGAGCAGCAATATCTCCTGACCTTTGTAACATGCCCTCCCTGCTCCCAAGTGGGTGACCTTCTCTTCCCTCAAGCTTGGGCCAGAGAAGGCTATTGTGACCCTATCTGTGTCTATACTGAGGACCCACAACTTGCTGTTTTTTGTGAGTGTTGGGAAATATGTCCTTCCTACCCCTACAGAAGCAAACACTGGAAAAGGTGCTGTGCTGTTTTGTCCAACCCAATTTCAATGACGGATGTCTAATTCTCCTCCTCCTCCTCCCACCACTTTGCTCAAGCAGGGACCACTCCTCTTGGGGGTAGCCTTAAAGCAGATTCAGCTCCAGCCTCTCCTCCACTTTTATTTTAAAAGGGAAGTTCATGTTAAGTACCTCACCTCTTATTTTGGGGGAGGTCTTTTAATTTATTGGGGGGGGATGACCTTGTTTACATACAGCATCAAGTTTTGGGGTGTGATTTTTTGCTTCCTGAATTATGTAAAGAATAAACTTTTTATATATAATTCTTTTTTTGAAGTTGTGATGATTCATTATGTCGCATTCATTCAGTCTATACCCGCTATTTTTGTGAATCTGTTAACTGATTAGCTTCTGGTATATATACCTATACTTGGGTTCATTCCAGTCTGGCTATGACACTGAAACTTCCTTGGCTGCCCTGGTTGATGATATTTGCCAGAATAAAGGCGATGCATGCGAATGGCAGTGGCGGTCAGAGCAAATGTCGGCATCCCCCCCGCCCCCCCAAAATAGCTCAACAACTCTGGGCAATCTCCCATTTCCTTAATTTGGGGTCCCAAAAAATAGGGATTGTCTTATACACGGAAAAATACGGTAGTTATGGGAAGGTACTGTTTAGCACCATGGGAGGTGTCATGTGGTGTCTCACAAGGTTCCATCTTCACCTGCATGCTGTTTAACATCTATATGATGTTGGTCATTATCAGGAGAGCTGGAATGAAGTATCATCAACATGCAGATGAAACCTAGCTCTCTTTTACTACAAATAGTTATATATTTATTTATATTCCATCTTTTTCTCTGACGGGACTCAAGGTAGCATACAGCTCTCTCTCCCACCAGGATGAGGCAGCAGCTGAGGTATTAGACTGGTGCTTGGAGCGGGTAACAGATTGGATGTTGAGCAGTAAGTCAAAGCTTAATCCTGAAGACAGGTGTTGTGTCCAGAGTTCTCATGTCATAGGAGGTGGGGAGACTGCCTGTTCTAGACAAAGGAGATGCAGGGCCATGCCTCTGGCAACACAGAGACCCTCCCAATATTGCTGTCAAGTTAGGGACTCTTTCTGCACAGGCCTCTACATGCATAGCTTTCTCCAGAAGCTGGAACTATGCACAATTGGCAGGCAGAGGTGGGGTGCTCAAAGGCATGGTTTTTCTACATACTTTACCTTTTCATCTGACTAATATTTGAAGGAGCCCCCTGTGTGCGAAACAATAGTGCCTTATTGTGAACATTTTCAAGGCACTTGAGCATTACCTCTCACCCCAAGTGCCTCATGCCCTTTTCCAGGCTATTTTGGAATCTTAAGAGCCAGGAACACTGCATTTACTTGAATGTAATATGCCATCAAATGTAATGTGCACCCTAATTTCCACGACATAATTTGGCAAAAAAAGGTGCACACTACATTCATGTAAATACAGTATGTGGAACAGAGAAAGTAGCCTTCCTTATACCTTATACCAACTCATCTAGCTCTGTACTAGCTACTGTCCTTGGCTCTCCAGCACTAGAGTTCACCTGGCACCTGTTCTTTTTCTAAATGGAAAGAGTTAAGGACCTGAATGTGTGCCATCACAAAGTATGATCAATACATGTACACATTATGTAACATGAAAATGAATGCTTAATTTATCAGCATGTAGAGCGTCCTGTACCCATTTTCAAGAAAGCTGTGTAAACATTAAAACACATGTGCATAACACTTTTATTCTGCTTTCACCACAACGGGGAAGGTGAAAAGAGCATGTCAGGATAAGCCTTCTGCTCCTCCCTCGGCAGAGAACATCAGTCTTTCACATTCTGTCTGCATCTTCATCTGCTATTCCACATAGCACCACCACATAATTAGGACCCAGCAGTCTTATTAGGAGCGATGGCAGATGAATATTCTACGGTAGCAATCCAGACATCTAAAGCAGCAGTTGGTTTCTGGAACTGGGTTGGGTCATAACACTAGACCCCCACCCGTGAATTCCATGCGCTGGCCATAAAAAAAGGAAGTGTTGTCAATAAACCTGAGCAAGCATTATCATAGCTTCACGGTCCTTAAAAGAAGGCCCCCAAGCACTGGGACAAAGACTATGTTAAACATCCTACCATCACTGCTTTAGTTTTAAGCACTGAGATTTTGTAGCAATAAGAATCCAGAAGGGACTGAAGTGCTATTCCATGGACATTGGTACAAAACATCCCCATCCCCCAGCCTTTTAGAGTACACCATGAACAGTTAGAACATGTCATCTGAGTGGGGAGGGAGAAGATCACCTCCATTCATAAACACGTATTCCTCAAAATGTCAGACCCTCCATACTCACCTCGGGTGGCTCAATAAAAGCTAGCCAATCAGAGGCGTGAGTTGGCAGCAGCCCCATTGATTGGCATTTGTAAACCGCCAAGGCCAACCCTAAAAGGTTGCCAATTAGGTATACCAGGCCCTGCAGGAACTTCTGGCTTGAACTCTCAAGTAATTTGAAGGCTGTGGGGACAGCAGAAAATAAGTCAGAGGCAGACCACAAACATGCAGCACAGGCCCAGCTTGCTGTCCTGTTTTCACTTCTGAATATTTAGTCAAACAAGGTACAGTGGTACCTCGGGTTAAGTACTTAATTCATTCCAGAGGTCCGTTCTTAACCTGAAACTCCTCTTAACCTGAAGCACCACTTTAGCTAATGGGGCCTCCCGCTGTTGCTGCGCCGCCGGAGCCCGATTTCTGTTCTCACCCTGAAGCAAAGTACTTAACCTGAAGCACTATTTCTGGGTTAGCGGAGTGTGTAACCTGAAGCGTATGTAACCCGAGGTACCACTGTACTAACTACAACAGAGTTAACATCTGTTAGCATGTTAGAAAACTATCCACACAGAGACAGAAAAGATACCTAGCCATGAATTTCTACCCTAGAGGGTTTAACCGTTCAGTCGCACAACAATGGATGAACCCAGTTAAGCATTTCCTACTGTTGAGGAAAGTTACTGAGCAGAAGGTTCATCGAGCATTAGGTATTTATACTGAAGAATCCACTTCTGAGCACCCACACTTCAGATGAAACGCTGTATATGAATTCTCCAGGCCTATGTATAGCATTTTAAAACAGACTACACAGTGCATAGCATTCTCCACTTCTATTGGCGCTAGATGATTGCTTAACTTCAATAATAGATTTGCAAGAACCCCTGAGATCTGCACCTTTTACCTGGTATGTCCAAACCACCACTACAAATATACATTTGTACATTTTTGTATTACTTTCTCCTAATTACTTGTTATCCTCTAGAGGATCGCAGGGCCATATACTGTATATAAATTCCCACCGCATTTATTCTTGCAGCAACCCTGTGCATCTCTAGCGGATAAATTCAAGCACACATACCTCATTCACACAACTGTTCCTGGATGCCCATTTGGGGATTGTATAAAAAAACGGGAATAACCATTGCTTGCACCAAACCACCATACCTTGCCCCTTACATCTAGCTATGCACGTGCAAGAACCCTCTCTCACTGTAGGAATCCTTCAATTCCTCATGTACATTGATGCAATCCAAACTGGGAGCAGTTCTACCATCCCTTCTCTTGGTCTGTACAGGACTATTCTGCATTTTCCTCAAATTCCCAGAATGCACAGTCTTTTCAACTGGGATCACAGACAACTCCCATGAGACAAGAAATGAAGAAAGCTTGGGATAAAAACACACTTACTGGCAGAGATGGACATGAGTGCTTGGATGGGCCTCCAGGCCATCATACAGACCATCATAGTGGGGAAGATGGAGATTGTGTTGCCTGCCATGTACATGATAAATAAGTTCATAGGGATTTGCTTCAGGGGGCCCAGAGCGATATCCCAGCAGCGCTGAAAAGGTGGAAGAGAAAAGGAAGTAGAATCAAAGAGCAAACTTTATGCACATTCGCCTTGCCTTCTTCAAAACTCACATGAAGTGGGTATCTGGTTCCAGTGTTTTGCTCAGCACAGAATTCCAAGAGATCTAGTGGACAGCCCCCCCCCCATTTCTTGCACTGCACTACCTTTTCTACTAGGATGCGATCCGTTTCCTGGACACTTGTGTCTGGCACCTGCTTGTCTGAGTAGCCGATGGGATAGAGGGTGTCTCCCTGGCCACCACTCCGATCACTCCGGCCTCTGGCAAGAGAAAGGGATGGGTCACATCTGAGCTAAATTCATATACCTGCCAGAGACAAAGCTACCCCTGGAATCAAGCTAACTGCTTACACCAGGAGACTAAATATAGAGACCTCTAGTTCAGTACATACCTGCTCCCACTGCCTGGACCACTCAACTCAATGGCCCATTTGAAACGCCGTCCACGGTTGGTAACTAGCCCCCCAGGGGTGCTCATCGCTGCCTAAGGGAGAAAAGAAGGTGTAGACAGACACTGAAAGTGAACTTCAACCAGAGGTTGAAGACCTAAGCAGCTTGACCCTTCCACATACTTCCAGTGAGTCCCAGGAAATCACAAGGTTCTCCAACGCACCCTGCCTCCTTCCCATCTCCAGCTCTGATAAACCAATCATTTCTCAAGTTAAGGGCTAACACTGAAGTGGAACCCAAGAGGACCCTGTGTTTGTATGTCATGTCCGCTGAAGATTCCTGGAGTGGTTTAGGATGAATTGCAAGGTCTTAGCCTCAATTCCTTATCTCCAAAACAATGCAGGATGAAATGTCAACAGCAGCCTAAGCCACTCTTCTCTGTCCCAATCCCACACACCTTGCACACCCAGATAAAACTATCCATTTCACTTGTGTAATAGTATTTCTGATCATCTAACAAATCCACCTTCAAACTTCCCTGCTTCTCGTTCACCTATTTCTCTGTATCCTCAAACCAACTTGCCCCTCACAATCCACATAGGAATCTTACCAAATAGCCCTTTAAACGGACAAATGTCCCCAATCTCCCACCTACTGACCTGATAAAACATTCAGTCTGCTCTCCCAAACTACAGTCTCTGAGCTGTCATGGGGCCTTCCCTGACACCTTCGAACCACCCCCATTCTCAGCTTCCCTAACAGTTATGAAAGTCTGATCCTATTCCTTTCTCAGGGTTGTCAGTACCATTAGGCAGAAGTAGCTTATTGTGAGTGTCGTGACATGCAGGCTCTGCTTACAGATTTATTATGATGATGATGAATTATTATTTTTTTACTGATTGCAGCAAAACATCTTAGGCCAGCCTGGCCCTCCTTTCAATCCAACTCATGCATCCCATGACTGCATTCTTTTCTCCTTCTCTTCCCTTGACCCACAGACCCCATCGAAGCCTTGGGGAGAGGACACTTTCCGCCATCAAGCTTTCCTAAGCCACTGCTGCTAAGTATTCCAAATAACATTCTTGCAGGGTTGATCACGTATCAGCTTTTGCTCACTGTCAAGCCTACTTGGAGGCCTGGTGTCAGGCCTAAAGGCAGGGTGCTCCAAGCACGAAGAAGAGCTCATTTTCAGCATATAATAGACATTACATGCAGCACTTTGAGGTTTGGACTGAGGTGAGAGAGAATCAAAGTAATAATGCGCGTTGTCTCATCTCCCCAGAATAATAATAATAATAATAATAATAATAATAATAATAATAATAATTTTCAGGGGGAGAAAAAGATAAAGGAACGATATAATATCTGGACTCGTTGCTGTTGTCACTAAGAGGGGAACTGCAGCTTCAGGCGAAGGAGCCAGTGGGGAGGGACAAAGATACCACCCCCTCCAAATCAGAATCGTCCTTCCCTGCAACAAAACCTGCTGGGCCCGCGAAACAGCCCCTGAATAGGATCGCCTACCTTTGACGCCCTCGCTGCCTCTTCGGAAACGCTCTCGCCCCGCTGCCTCTATGGCCCCGGCCGCTTCCTGTTCCTGTTTCCGGTGACGTCACCAAGAGTGGAAACCATGGCAACCCCTCTCCCCAGTCATCTCGCCCTTTAGGAGAGAAAACGATTCTCCAATAGTAAAAATAATTTCCTTTGCATACGTGTTTATAATACGCTTCGCCCCCCCACCCAGATATGTCGCTAGACACACAAGCCCTTCTTCACTCTTCCGGGTCGACATTAACCCGCTTCCCTCGCGTTCCGCGGATGCCACCATAGAGGTTCCGAAGAGCAGAGCGGCACAATTTGGTTACCTTTCGGAAGCGAGCCTTTGCCGGAAGTCCGGGCTTCTCGTTGGTCTAGCCGCTTGCCTCCCCTGCATCTCTATGGTCTTGATTGATCCGTGGGCTTGTTGAGCGTCTTTCCCCGCCCTGCTTCTTCAGCTATGAGAGTCTTAGTGGGTGAGTTAGGAAGGGGCCTGGGTGGGGGTGGTCCAGAAGACCTTGTTACTGTTGCTGTTATATGATGATGATGATTATGCAAAAGTGGTTTGACTAGCTTTTGTTGCAAAGGAAACCAGGAGTTGGGTTGCAGTTTGGAGGTTGTGATTTGCAGCCAGCTTTGAGTTTCAGGCAAGCAGAGTCCAGGGGGATGATCACCATCAAACGGGACCCAGTGGAGTGCGTGTCCTTCCTCCAGGCGAGCAGACCCCTGAGCAGAATCTGTGGGTTTCATGTCCATTATCTCAGGAGGTTGCTTCCACCCTCCACCCAGCTTCTGAAGGAATGAAAGGAACACGATTCCCTTTCTTCTTAACTTATTATTTATGTATTAAATGTGTTAGTCACCCAAAGAGATTTACAAGGAAACAAGCAGACAACACTCCCACATACACCACCCCCGTACAATAGATACATTGAAACCAAGAGGGAAAAGAAATGCATCTCACCCACTTCAAAAAGGTCACAATTAGTTAAAGTCCAAAGCTTGGTTATAGAAGAAGGGGTTTTTGTTTGTTTTTTTGTTCTAGTCAGCCTGAAACAGGCAAATTGCATGGGGTATGTGCAGACATGTTGGACTAGATGACCCTTGGGTCCCTTCCAACTCTATGATTCTGCAGTAAAATATCTCCATTGCCCACCCGGCTATCGGTGTGCCTCAGGTTCTCAGTGATATTAAGCATCACTCAAACAGCTAATGCATTCATCTGTAATCTTATGCATACTTATAAAGTTGGGTGAGGTCTTATACAGCATACCCTTTATGCTAGGCATCCCCACGCTATTTCACAAGCTGTAAGTCACCCAGAGGGGCTGGGGGAAACCCAGCCAGATGGTTGGGGTATAAATAACAAAATTATCATCATCATCATCATCAAAAGTTAATTTTTAGGGTGGGAGGTACTCTGTACATGCATAGGACTCGGCTACAGGATTTGTTTGTTTGTTTTAACTCCTAAGCACATCTACATATCATTTTCAACAGTAATTAAACATACTTTTACATCTTATTCAAATCTTTGGCTTCCATCAATCCTGTCTGAAAATTTTCCGATCTAATCTCTCAGTATGTGTTTCTTATCTTCCCTATTACATTTCAAACTCATAACCAATATATCTATCTTTTTCTACTTTGTAACACTTCGTATATTTCTCCTTACAAAACTTCTTGTAGTCCTACTAGCGTAATTTGTTGATTACAGTTACTCTTCAAATAATTCATATACTTCTTCCAATCTTCTGTAAATCTCTGGTCCCGCAGGTTTCGAATGCTTCCTTGTCATTTTGTCCAATTCTCCATAGTCCATTAATTTCTGTAAAGCCTCTTGATTATTTGGGAGGGGGTAATTTTTTGTGTCACTCACCACTTTCCCTCTCATTGCCTGGTGAGCTGTCCCATTATCTCTCTGTATATAGCCATTACTTACAAAAATAAAATCTGCAATTACATTTTTTTTCATATTGAAATTAGGTGGTGGGACTGGATTTGTCGGCAGAGCCTTAACCCAATTGCTGAGGAGCCGAGGGCATGATGTCACCTTGATTTCCCGCCATCCTGGAAAAGGGCGGACTACCTGGGTATGTGATGAGGGCTTATTTTAAGCATGTGCAGAATTTCCACAATTCCCTGGCTCTGCTGCTGTGCTTTTAACCTGGGGGTGGCTAACCCTTTTCAGCCCCGAGGGCCACACCACCACCTTCCAGCTCCTCCAGGGGCCAAATGCCGGCACAGTGGACGTGACCAAAAAGGCACAAATTACACTGCCAAATTACAAGTGGCCTCCAGAACATGCTTCAGAGAGGCGGTAGGAGGGGAGCCACAATTAGCTATTTGTTGTTCTTTTAACTTAAGTGTGGGTACCTCAGGCCAGAAGCCACAATGTGGCCCTCTGAGGTTTTCTGTTAGGCCCTTGGGTTTCTCCCGAGGCCACATCCTATCCCAGACAGACATATGCTAGGTAGCTGTAAAGTACTGGGGCCAGTAGAACAAAACAGAAAAGACAGTTTCACCCCTACCCCTGGATGCAGAGTTGCATATCGGTAGAGAGAACCAATCAGGAGTGGGATGGGCAAATTTGAGTGGCAGGGGAGGCGCTTGTAGCTAGAGAGACTAATGCTACACATTCCTCCTCCTCCTCCTAGGATGAAGTTTCCCGCTTGGGGCTCCCTCCTTGTGAAGGTGTGGTCAACCTAGCTGGAGAAAATGTCCTTAACCCCCTCCGTAGGTAGGTCCCTGGACGAGATCACTCAGGGTGATTAATACGACTTTGCAGCTGACCCTGTTACCTGTATTCCTAGCTGTGGTATCAAAGCTGAGCCGAGGGGAAGGAACAATCGGTTGACAGGACAGGCCCAAGGGACAGTTGCCGGAGGTCTAGTGGACAGAATCAATTCCACCTGATCGGTGGAGGGTGGAAGGGATTGCTCCCACTCAGGGTGGTCCAGACTGTGGGCTGCACATGGAACAAAAACTTAGCGAGCTGCTCTGAGACTTGTGTAAAAGCCATTATGTACAGTGATACAAGGATAGTTTCTTCCAATGCTGCAGGTGGAATGAGTCCTTCCGCCAGGAAGTGGTTGCCAGTCGGATAGAGACCACAAATACTTTGGCGAAAGCCATTGCAGGAGCTGAGCGCCCACCTTCTGCCTGGATCCTTGTCACCGGCGTAGGTATTTACTTCCATGCTAGCTAAAACTGTAGCTTCGCTATCCACTTGGTGGTTGCTGGTAGCAAAATAACTGTGGGGGCAGAGAGGGTGAAGAAGAACTCCTCACAGGACCTGGGGACAAGGAGGGGTGGTGTGCTGTTGGCAGTGTGTTCACATACACAGGGAAGCTGGGAGGTCCCACAAGGGCAGGACATCCAGAGCTGGCTAAAGGCAGAGTGGGCTTACCAAGGATTTAAAGTGATTTTTAGAAGGGCTTAAGTGAAGGATGTGTCAGAGAGATAGAAGCCTAAGAGAAAGACATGAAACTGGGGAAGAAACAAAAGGAAACAAAAGGGCCCTTCAGGATTGTCACTTCCGAAGTTAAAAGCAGTTGGGGAATTTAGGAAGCCTTAATACAGGTTTCTTGTGATATAATTATTCAGGGTTGGCTGGTTAGGTAAAATACGGGCATAAGTCAAGTCACACTATTGGTAAAAGGTGTGTCCCAACCTCAGGGTACTACAGACCCAGCCCCACCACTGAATACACAGAAGAGAGTCCTGGCGGAGACTTTGATTTCTTTTCTCGCCTGGTGACCCGTTGGGAGGCAGCAGCGAAAATCCCCGGTGACGCCACACGCCAGGTGGTAGTGAGATCTGGTAAGTTGGGGGGGGGGGGTAAGGGCCAACAATGGAGAAAAGGGCATCTTTGGAGACATGAGGTCAGCTTGGATGTGGCATGTGAAAGCCCAGAGATATGAGAGGCCGAGGGTGAGATCAAAGCTCTCATAGCCTCAGTGTCTGTGTGTCTGACTCTTGAGGCTGATATTCCTTCATACAATGTGGGTGAGAGTAGCAGGTGCTTACAGGCTCCTGTGCCCCAATTCAACTGTCAGAACTGTGGTCTGAAGGCATGATTTGCAGCGATCCCACTGAAGCCACAGGCTTGAGACCACATGGGAACTCCACCAAAACCACCATTCCCCTTTCCCAGATTCTATTAAGGATGTGCCACGAATGATTGTACACTCGAGGCAGATGGGAAGGGTAAGCATCCTGTTCCTCTTGCTGAATCAGCCATCTGGCTCCGATAGGGCCAGCACGCTTTTCCTCTTTGCTCACTGTGAATGTGATTTAACTTCCAGACCTGTGTAAAGCCAAGCCCAGGAGATGCTTCTGTATAAGCTTGTGGAATCTATAACCCTGTGCAACTCACCTGGGTGACTTCCCTATAAGCGTTTGCTTTTTGCCAGTAAGCTTGCACTCCCTGAGCAATAATTTTTATTTGTTCTCCGTCTCTTTGCCTCCAGGTGTGGTGCTGGGCAGAGAGGGTGGGGCTGTTGCCCAGATGTTGTGGCCCTTTCGCCTCGGCCTGGGAGGCCCCATCGCTTCTGGCCGCCAGCCTTTTCCCTGGATCCATGTGGCCGATTTGGTAGGCATCCTGGCCCATGCACTGGAGCAGGAGGGTGTCCGAGGGATCCTGAATGGCGTCGCACCATCCGCCGTTACCACCACCAATGGGGACTTCGCTCGGGCTATGGGGTCAGCCCTCCAGCGGCCTGCCTTCTTGCCTCTGCCAAGCTTTGCTGTGTCAGCCATCTTTGGCCCTGAGCGGAGTGTCATGCTGCTTGAAGGACAGCGCGTGGTACCCAAACAGACTCTGGAGAGCAACTACCGCTTTGCGTTCCCTGATCTTCCCTCTGCCCTCCAGAATATTTTAACCTGACCCATGAAAAAGTGTGCCTAGTAGTAGTAATTCCTTGGTAGATAAAATCTGCTGGTTTCCTCCCACCCCGCTGCTTTATTAAGTTTCGGTTCTCTTAGTTTTTGCTGACAACGCACACAGGAAAAAAGCTTGTGGGCACCTTAAATATGGATTGTTGCAGACGCTTTTGTTAAGCTGTTAAGGTTCCCCCAGATCTGTGCATGTGTGTGTGCACATTGTAATAAGCCGTTCAAAGGCTTTTAGGTGCCTGTTTCCTTTGGCAAGAGGGGGTTCAAATGACAAAAGGCACAGCCACGTACTCAGGGTGTGTGTGCGAAAATGCACAAACATATATTTTTTTTCTTTTGTAAGATTAAAAGCTGCTGATAGTTGAAATAGCATTGTGGAAAGAGGATTTGTTGGCACTGTTGTTTGTTCTTGGGTGGAAAGTCTGTCACACTTTCTGCCTAATGTTGAGTCAGACAGTTGGTCCATCTAGCTCTGGACTGTTTACATTGACTGGAAACAGCCCTCCAGGATTTCAGAAAGGGAGTGTTTCCTAACCTTACCTGGAGCGGCCAGGTATTGAACTTGGGAACTTTTGCAAACAAAGCAGAAGTTAAACCACTCGGCTGTGACCTAACTGATGATCCTGCCTGGGACCCAATCCACAGTCATGTCTTGGTCTGCCATCTTGATTCAGAATGATGCCTGGCATTCAAACAGGGATTATGACTGGTGCCCCCACCCCAGTAACTGCTTTGTTGACTGGAGCTTGTACCGAGCAATGGGAGCTCATCCTGTCGCTGGGATTCGAACCGCCAACCTTTTGATCGGCAAGCCCAAGGCTCAGTGGTTTAGACCACAGCACCACCCACGTCCCTACTTTATAGCATTATGCATGGTGTAATAATATCAGAACTTGGGGACATCCAATGAGGCTGAATATACCCCCACCTTGAGCTTCTTGGAGGAAAGGAGAGACATAAATGCAATGAAATAAAATAGAAACCACGTGTTCCTAGCTAAATTAAGCCCTGGTCAACCTGCCCTTTAAGAGAGAAAGCACTGTTTTGGGTTACCTTGAGAATAAATGCTGAGAAGGTGCCTCTGGATACGGACTCTATGGCAAGATTTGAAGACAACCTTCATGAACTCTCTCCTACATAACTTCACAGGCGATTCTTGTGTGATGGAAGACACGGCCATCACAAGGCTTAAGGGAGAGCAACCTGGCTGTGGCAGCCTTCTTCGTGGTTCAGAAAGAGTGGTGCTGTAATCAGAGTGTTTGCAGGAAAGCGAGCAGCTAATCCACAAATATAGAGCTGCACTTTCTCCCCCGCTATAATATATACAGGACATCCACTCATTTCATTAGGTAGGCACCATGGTCACCACACATTTATTACATCAGCTTTGCCTTGTAATACCTTTCAATAAACACACAAGAAAGTCTCATAAAGTTCAAGGAAAAAAGCAGAAAACCCAGTGGATCAATTCATTCTCTAGTCAGTTCATGCGTAAGGTCCACACATGTATAAGTGTCTATTCCACCGGAATATTAGCCTTGTTTTGCCATCCTAGGCTTCATCAGATCTATCCTGAAATATTACATATGAGCCTGTACTACTGATGAAGCCTAGGATGGCAAAACAAGGCTAATATTCTGGAAATCCTTCTCTTAGACTCTGTGAAAGGATTCTGTGGAACTGTAACAACCCTTCATGTGGATTATTGGACTCTATGAACAGTCACTTCCGTTGAAATCTACAATTTGATACTATGAAGTATACCTTATTTATTTAAAAGTACAGCGGGTTACGTCTTGTGTGTTTATTGAGTATGTTTCATGTAAGCATAGGTTTGTTGTTGTTTTGTAACACCTTTCCCCATTTTTATTTTCCTTAAACAGACATTGAAGTGTATTTATCTGACCCTTAAGACGATGGAGCCAGAGCAGATTTATGACTTTACAGAGTGCCATCAGAGGTGTTAGTGCATATTTGTTGCCAATTATTTTACTTTTATTTTTGCATTGTATGTGGTGTGTGTCTCACGTCGCAAAATGCAATCCCTCCTGTGTGAGAGAGCAAGTGAGCATTTGGGTGTTGTTGCGAGAGGCTATATAATTGGCAAAATTGTACAGTGGTACCTCGGGTTACAGATGCTTCAGGTTACAGACGTTCAGTTTACAGACTCAGCTAACACAGAAATAGTACCTCGGGTTAAGAACTTTGCTTCAGGATGAGAACAGAAATCGTGCGGCGGTAGCACAGTGGCAGGGGAGGCCCCATTAGCTAAAGTGGTATCTCAGGGTAAGAACAGTTTCAGGTTAAGAACGGTCCCCCAGAATGGATTAAGTTCTTAACCCGAGGTACCACTGTAAGTATTATTTATTTACTGTGAGTATTATTTACATATTTTTAGTTTACAGTGGTGCCTCGCAAGACGAAATTAAATCGTTCCGCAAGTTTTTTCGTCTTGCGAGTTTTTCGTCTTGCGAAGCACGATTTCCCATAGGAATGCATTGAAAATCAATCAATGCGTTCCTATGGAAACCGCCTTCAGACCAGGTCCGGGGACAGTCTGTCCCCCGACCTCTTCTGAAGGCTGGGGGGGGGGGGACACAAGGGCTTTTCTTCCCACCCCCAGCATTTTAAAAAACCCCGGGACAGCAGAGGACTTCTCCGCTGTCCCGGGGTTTTTTAAAATGCTGGCGGGCGGCAGCACTGCCGCTCGCCAGCATTTTAAGATCGCCCCGGACAGCGGACTTCTCCGCTGTCCCGGGGCGATTTTAAAGCCCCCGGGAAGGCAGGCGGGGGGGAGCAAAGACTTTTGCCCCCCGCCAGCCTTCAGAAGAGGTCCAGGACCTCTTCTGAAGGCCGGCGGGGGGCGAAAGTCTTTGCTCCCCCCCCCCGCCTTCAAAAGCCGTCCGGGAAAGCAGAGAAAGGCGCTTCCCTGCTATCCCGGACCGCTTTTAAAATGCTGGCGGTGGGGAGCAAAGCCTTTCGGCCCCCGCCGGCCTTCCTGGACCTCTTCTGAAGGCCGGAGGGCGGGAAAGGCTTTGCTCCCCACCGCCAGCATTTAAAAGAGGTTCCCGGAGATTTCCCTATGGGCTTTCTTCTTGCAAAGCAAGCCCATAGGGAAATTCGTCTTGCGAAGTGCTTCAAAAAATAGAAAACCCTTTCGTCTTGCGGGTTTTTCGTCTTGTGAGGCATTCGTCTTGCGGGGCACCACTGTATTTAGTGTGTGTTATTAGTGTGTGTGTGTGTGTGTGTGTGTGTGTGTGTATCTTCCTTAACTTGTCCCCAACTTAATCTTGTGTTATTTTCCCCCATAATAACTGAAAACCAAACCTGATTATACCACACCTCTTACAAATTATTTCAGAAGGCTTTCCATTCTGATCATTCATGCTAGTATTAATTGGTATTGGAGCTTTTTTATTTATTTAAATGAAATCAGTATTTTCTTCATGTGATCCATTCCACCTGTCTCCCCAACAGTACTAGAGAGGCCACACAGGCCCTCCAAATGTCCTTATTTTCCAGGAACAGTCCCAGATTTATAGAAGTCATCCCAGTTTCTGATTTGATCCCAGAATGTCCCTCTTTTCCTTAGGATATCATCGGAGAAATGTTGGAGGGTATGGAGTTATGAGACCCCTGAGCTAAGGAGATCAGCAACTATGCAACCTTTCGAAGCTATCTGAAGGCAGCTCCGTATAGAGAATTAAAAAGAAAAATGTTTTTGGGTGTGTTTATATATACTCCCTACAATCCCTACAACATTGATGTCTCACATCAAATATAATTGATCTGTAGGAAGGATTTCATGATCTGAAAACAGAGACGATGTATCATGTATGTGCTTTGGTAACCCAAAAATCTTTAATCAAAACAACAACACAGGGAGTGAAGAATATAGTCCCACACTTTAGAACTGAATCACATTTTCATCTTTAATGCCGGGCATTGATCAAAAACTTTCCAATAGCATGACTATCTCCCAAATAAAAAGGTAACGGTACCCCTGACCATTAGGTCCAGTTGTGACCGACTCTGGGGTTGCAGCGCTCATTTCGTTCTATGGGCCGAGGGAGCCGGCGTTTGTCCGGAGACAGCTTCTGGGTCATGTGGCCAGCATGACTAAGCTGCTTCTGGTGAACCAGAGCAGCGCACGGAAACGCCGTTTACCTTCCCGCCGGAGCAGTTCCTATTTATCTACTTGCACTTTGACGTGCTTTCAAACTGCTAGCTTGGCAGGAGCAGGGACCAAGCAATGGGAGCTCACCCCGTCGCGGGGATTCGAACCGCTGACCTTCTGATCAGCAAGTCCTAGGCTCTGTGGTTTAACCCACAGCGCCACCTGCGTCCCTTATCTCCCAAATACCCACCCAATATTTCTTGCTTGTCTTTGCAATAAAATATTCTCACTAGATGCAGGAAGTCCCAGGTTCAAGTCCCAGCAATTCCAGACATGGCTGGGAGAAGCTTTTGGCTGGAATCTTCAACAGCCGCTGTCTCCTTGGGCAAGCAATACTGGCCTAGATTGACCAATGGCCAGACTCAGTAGAAGCCAGTTTCTTATGGAGGCATTGTACAACACATAACACCTCTTCACCAGAAAACCTCCCTTCTGCACCACCTGTGCAAACAACTAACAAAATTACGGGCCCATTTATAGGACACATTTCCTTTCCTCCGTTCACAAATCTGTTATGACTAAGATGTCCACCAGGCTCATGAAACGGCTTTTGCATCTTCTATTGCGGTTTTATGAAAAGCCTTCTGCATTACTCCCTCCACAAACCCTTTTCATTACTCGTAACACTGACGCTTCCCCCTTTGCGTCCACTCGCTCATGATAAACACGTTGAACGCCATGAGGACGGCCCATCTTGGATGGGGAGGTTTGAGGGAACGAAAAAACTGGCGGTGAGATGTCTTTGTCATAAACAGAGGCATCCTTTGCTATAAGCAAATAATAAAACTTCCTCTTTTTCATGTCAGCAAATGGCTGAACTGCCTACTTGGCTCACAGGAAGAAGAGACTGGAAGCACCCTCAATTCTAGACCCACTGGAATGGGGAAGAAGAGGCAAAGGAAACATCCTTCTGTGTTATGCCTGTCCCACGAGTGGTTAACTTTTGACCCTCCGGGTATTACTGGACTACAAATCCCATCCTCCCTGATCACTGGCTATGCTGGCTGGGGTTGCCAGGAACAGGAGTCCAAACGATATCTGGAGGGCCACAGATTACCCACCCCTAGGCTGCCGTTCCATATTTCCTACATTGCTCCCGTTTCCTTGTCTTTTTTAAAAAAAAGATTTTTATTTATAATTTTCATTTATAACAAATAAACATTTCAAACGGAATAAAGCAATCCTTACATATAATACATTGACTCCCCTCCCCGTCTTTCTGCGGTTTCTGAAATTTACTCTGGTCAAGTATTAGCTGCAAGATCGTAGATGAGGCAGCAAACTATTCTCTCGTCACTTTTAAATTTTGGGTCTATCAACAGCAGGGAGGAAAGTATGGCTCGTGGACAAGCCTCCCTGTGTTAATAGTAGCACGATTCAGGGCCCATCCAGACATTATTTTTATTGTGCATTCTTGATGATTTGTGCTCATGATGGTAGCAGGGTGAGTACTGTTTGTGCCTGCAGATGTTTTGGGCCAGACATGCTGCTTCATTTCCTTTTTTAAAAAATAAATAGATATTTATTTGGTTTATCAGATTAAAATGTTACGGTCACATATCCAACATACAACATAAAAACAAAATTCCAAGGAATCTCGTGGACTTCCCTCCTCCCCTTTGTGGGTCCTATTGTTAATCATTTCCTCCTGCATCTTTTATAATAATCCAAATCTTTTACCTCTCCAGTGTATCTAAAATTCCCCATTAAACTACAAGTGATATTCCAACCCTACTAACAATTTTAACTGTTTACAGTGGTCTTTAAGATGTTATAATTTTTCCCCATTCCTTATTAAAATTTTGGTCTGCCTGATTTCTGATTCTTCTAGTCATTGTAGACATTTTGGCATAATCCATAAACTTGAAATATACATAAAAATAAAAATAAATGTCCAGTAGCACCTTAGAGACCAACTAAGTTTGTTCTTGCTATAAGCTTTCATGTGCATGCACACTTCTTCAGATACGATGGACTTCCATTTCATGCGGCTCAGTGTGGTGCCTTCCATGGTTCTAGATTCAGGTAGGCAGCTGTGTTGGTTTGACGCAGTGGAAATATATATAAAAAATAAAAAATTTGTCCGGTAGCACCTTAGAGACCATCTAAGTTTGTTCTTGGTATAAGCTTTCGTGTGCATGCACACTTCTTCAGATACCAACGAAAGCTTATACTTCTTCAGATATGCACACGAAAGCTTATACCAAGAACAAACTTAGTTGGTCTTCAAATGTCTTCTGAATGTCAGGTTCCATAGTTGTTTATCCCTTTGACATTTGATGGGAGGGTGGGCGCCACTACTGAGAAGGCCCTCTGCCTGGTTCCCTGTAGCTTTGCTTCTCGCAATGAGGGAACCACCAGAAGGCCCTTGGCGCTGGACCTCAGCGTCTGGGCAGAACGATGGGGGTGGAGATGCTCCTTCAGGTATACTGGGCCGAGGTGGGCGGCTTCTTCCAACAACACCAACACGCTCACTTCACGCACAATGGAGGAGTTGTCATTTGCGATGTGAGACACACACCACACACAATAAAAAACCCATTTATCGGCAGCAAATATACATTAACGCCACCACCTAGGTTTGCACCCTGTAAATTTACAAATCTGTTGCGATTCCATCATCGTAAGGGCTGAACAAATACACTTTAATGATCATGGTAAAACAAGCATGGGGGAAAAATCCCCCAGCACTTAGGATATTACAAGGAAAAGCTGATGTAATACATGGTGACCTTCGAAGTGTGGTGACCATGGTGCGTATCTAATGGAGTGAGTGGATGTCCTGTATATATAATAGCTGGGGAGAAAGTGCAACTCCATATTGTGGGTTAGATGCACACTTGCCACACTCTTATTTGAGCACTGCTGTCTATTTGAACTATGAAGAAGGTCACTGCAGTTGGGTTGCTCTCCCTATGCCTTGCGATGGTCGTCTCTTCCATAGCGCAAGACTCACCTGTGATACTGTGTGGGAGAGAATTCGTGAGAGCTGTCATCACTGCTTGTGGTGGAGTCCATATCCAGAAGCGCCTCCTGGCCATCTACTCTCGAGATCTCTCAGGTAACCCCAAAACCATGCTTCCTCTCTTAAAGAGCAGGTTGAACAGGGAATCAGGCAGAGGGCCTTTCTGGTAGTGGCATCCACCCTGTGGAACGCCCTCCCATCAGATGTCAAGGAGATGAGTAACTATAGAACCTTTAGAAGACATCTGAAGGCAGCAGCCCTGTGAGTTTTATTATGTTTTTATATACGTTGGAAGCCACCCAGAGTGGCTGGGGAAACCTAGTCAGATGGGCAGGGTACAAGTAATAAAATTATTATTATTAATGCTTAACAATTTAGCTAGGACAATGTGATTTCTATTTTGTTTATTTAATTACATTTCTATATTCTCCAAGGAGCTCAGGTTCCAGTGTAATGAGAAAGGGAGAAAACAATTTATCCTCTTTTTCTACAACATGCAGAATTTTCTGCACCTCCATCATGTCTCCTCTTACTTGCCTTTTCTCTAAATTTAAAAGCTGCAAATGTTGTAACCTTTCCTCATAAGGGAACTCTTTTTGGTCACCCTTTTCTAAGCCCTTTCCAGTGCTAGAATACCCTCTTTGAGTTGAGGCGACCAGAACCGTTTGCCCTTGACTTAAGAAGAGTTCTGCTGGGTCAAGTCCAACACTCTGTTTGAAGTTCTTACGAAATGACCTTGTGCTTTTCCTTGTGTTTTAATGAATCAGATCAAGGAAACCACCTCCAGAACGAAGATGTGATTTTTGACCAAGCCAGGGGAGCCGTAGGGAAAAGAGGGCTTCATTCCGTGGAAAGAAGACAGAAAAATCCCTCTACCCTCTCCATAACATGCTGCATTGATGGCTGTACTTTGGATGATCTCCGTTTGCTGTGCTGACATCTCATGTCTCTGTACCCAGTGAAATGAAAAATTAAATAGCATTGTTTTCTTGAACAAACTGCTAAACCATGTGTAGACTCCAAAATTTGTTGTTGGGACCCTGAATAAAGCTTTAATCCAGGGGTAGCCAATGAGCTGCCCTCCAACTATCGTTGGACTACAACTCCCATCAGTCCCTGTTGACATGGCCAATGGTCAGCAACGGTGGGAGTTGTAGTTCAGCATCCTCCTCTCATTCCCCCTCTCTACCTAAATCAGTTTCATTCAATGAAAGCTTTAGCTGATTAACCCATGTAGGACAAATTTAACCAGTGAAATGATAAAATTAAGGGCTTCCTTGTGTTTTGTGTGTGGCTATTTTCATCCTCGTGTGATTGAAATAGGTGAGGAAACTAATACAGAATATTAAACAAAGCTTGGCCTCCTGATTTTTGCTTTCGATAGCATTTGCTTGTTAAGTCTCTGTGTTCAACGTGGGTTGAAGTTGGCTTAATGCTTCTGAAACTGTTAAACCATGATCTCCTAGTTAAGGAGAAAATGGTAAACCATAGTTTACGGAAGGCTTCCTGGTTTATCACTTCCTGCTGCAAAGGGCAGAGAGGTCAATTTATATTTCAGTCTTTTAAGACCTGGATGTAACTCATGCTCAGCTTCATGTGCATATGCACCTCTGCTCCCTGAATGTTGAAAGTTACAACATGACTCAGGATGTAGGACCAGCCAGCAGTCTGGGATCCATGATCAAGTGGCAGATAGTTCAGTATCCTAGAGGACATAAGAGATAAAGAAACAGGCAGATAGACAGACAGACAGAGGAGATACTAACATAGGTCCAGGGCATGGAGAAGTCTAGTTGGACAGGAGACTTTCAGGACCATGGACAGATCACTGGGCCTGAGCAACTACAAACTGTCACTATTTTCCAGGGCCATCTAGATTTCTCCTTATCCCTCCACTTTCCTCCAGGGAAATCCAGTCTCTACTACTGAACCAGAGCAAATGCCAACTAGATTTTCTCTGGATGGATGTTTGTCACCGATTTATCACTGAAAAAGTGGGTTTTCCCAGGGAAAGCTGTGAGGAAAGGGCAAACTCCGGTTTAGAAAGTGAGGGACAAGTGGGAAACTGCCCGAACGCGTGCTCTCTAGACAAGGGGCAAGTGGCAAAACACTGAACAGAAGTTGATTTGGCGCTCTTGAGGAACAACCTCCCACACAAAAGCTGGAGTTTGGGGAGTGAGGAACGTAAGGGAGAAATGCACCAGGAAATGTGGAATAACAGCTTCCTGAACCTAAAAGGTAAAGGTAACGGACCCCTGACAGTTCAGTCCAGTCACGAACGACTCTGGGGTTCCAGCGCTCATCTCGCTTTACTGGCTGAGGGAGCCGACGTTTGTCTGCAGACAGTTTTTCCGTGTCATGTGGCCAGCATTACTAAGCCACTTCTGGCGAACTAGAGCAGTGCACGGAAACACCATTTACCTTCCCGCCGGAGCGGTACCTATTTATCTACCGTATTGTTCGCTCTATAGGACGCACCCGACCATAGGACGCACCTTGTTTTAGAGGGGGAGAAGAAAAAAATTCTCCCCCTCTCTGCTCATCGCCCCTTCAGTGAAGCGGCAAGAGAAACGGAGACCCTTCCATTTCTCCTCCTGCTTCGCTGAAGGGACAGCGCAGCTCTTCCTCTCTGCTGAAGCCGGGAGAGTCTTTCTCTCCCAGCTTCAGCAAAAGGAACCTGAAGCCTTTGGCGCGCAGTGCGAGTTCCTGCTGCACTCCAAAGGCTTCAGGTGGCTATCCCTGAAGCCTGGAGAGCGAGAGGGGTCAGTGCGCACCGACCCCTCTCGCTCTCCAGGCTTCAGCGAAAGCAACGCGTAGCCTTCAGAGCGCGGAGGGAGCGCTCCCTCTGCACTTTGGAGGCTTTGCATTGCTATTGCTGAAGCCAAGGAGCCTGCATTCACTCCATAGGACGCACACATATTTCCCCTTAATTTTTGGAGGGGGGAAAGTGTGTCCTATAGAGCAAAAAATACGGTACTTGCACTTTGACATGCTTTGAACTACTAGGTGGGCAGGAGCAGGGACCGAGCAACGGGAGCTCACCCCGTCGCCAGGATTCGAACCGCTGACCTTCTGATCAGCAAGTCCTAGGCTCTGTGGTTTAACCCACAGCACCCCCCATGTCCCTTCCAAGTGTTCTGGACTTCAAATGGACTTTCGGAATGCATTCCGTTTGACTTTCAAGGTACAACTGTATTGATATATCACCCAGCCTTGCCTTCCATTAACTTGTCTAGCTCTCTTCTAATCACCCAGGTTGGTGCCCAAAGCTATCCCTTGCCAAGCAAATTCTATAGCCGAACTATCCACTGTGTGGAGAGGTACTTCATTTTGTCTTGCCTTGAATTTCTAACATCTTGCTTTGCTGAATATTCTCGAGTTCTAGTTTCATGAGAAAGCATTTCTCTATCCACCTCCCCCGCAGCATGCAAAATTGCATCGTATGAAAAGTTAAGGCAGCTGTGTTGGCACAGGGAAAACAAATTCAAAACCCCTCTTGCATGAAATTGGTCACTAGGTGGCACTAGAGTTTCGGACTTGCCTGGAGCAAGGTCGGGTGGGTGGGCAGTGAGTTATGAAGGGGAATTTCCCACAGAAAAGGAACAGCGTCAACTGTCAGCCCCACATCTGGTTTGGTTTGCCGCATTGTCAGTGCGCAGAAGAGAGGGGATTGCAAAGAGACCTCAGCTGTCACTGGTAAGAACGCTGGGGTGGAAAGTAGAGGGCCCAGAAATCTGGGGTGATGGCAAAAAGGGGGGTGGGGTGGGATTTTCGCTCCTCAGAAGATTGGCTGTGTTTACGGCTGCCCGAATTTGATTCAAGGTTTTCCCCAAACCTTAGCTTTGGGGCCTGTTTCCAGTGGCCTTGGAGTAAGAGGAAGCGAGGGAGCTTCTGTGCATGTGCAAAGCACATGGGCAGGGGGCGAATTCAGGGAGGAAAAGGTTATCAATGGCTTATGAGCTTTGCCTCCACAGTCAGAGGCGGTGATTCTTCTGAATACCAGTTGCTGGAAGCCACAGTGGTGAAGAGTGCTCTTGCTCCGAGGTCCTACTTGTGGGTTACGCACGGACCTCTGTTTGGCCTCTGTGAGAACAGGATGCTGGACCAGATGGGCCACTGGCCTGATACAGCAGGCTCTCCTTATGTTTCGTTCCCTGGTGACAAATCCCAGAATAGTAGCCTTGTAGGGATGTGGGTGGCGCTGTGGTCTAAACCACTGAGCCACTTGGGCTTTCCAATCGGAACATCAGTGGTTCGAATCTGCACGACGGGGTGAGCTCCCGTTGCTCTGTCCCACGTTCTGCCAACCTAGCAGTTCAAAAGCACACCAGTGCAAGTAGATAAATAGGTACCGCTGCGGCGGGAAGGTAAACGGCATTTCCGTGCAATCAGGCACTTGCCACAGTGTGCTGTTGCACCAGAAGTGGTCTAGTCATGCTGGCGCGGAAGGCTGTCTGTGGACAAACAGTGGCTCTCTCGGCCTGAAAGCAAGATGAGCACCGCACCCCATAGTCACCTATTACCATGGGTGTAGCCAAGGGGGTAGGGAGGGGAAGCTGTCCCCCCCCATCAATAAAAATAAATAAAAATACATAGCAAACTGAGGTTCTTGCTCCCCCAAAAGGCCTGCCCCCTCCTCCCAAAATCCTGGCTACAGCCATGCCTTTGACTGGACTTAACTGTCCAGGGGTCCTTTTCCTTTTTACCTAGTACAGTGGTGCCTTGGGTTAAGAACTTAATTCGTTCTGGAGGTCCGTTCTTAACCTGAAACTGTTCTTAAACTGAGGTACCACCTTAGCTAATGGGGCCTCCTGCGGCCGCCGCATGATTTCTGTTCTCATCCTGAAGCAAAGTTCTTAACCTGAGGTACTGTTTCTGGGTTAGCAGAGTCTGTAACCTGAAGCGTCTGTAACCTGAGGTACCACTGTAGTCTTGTTTTGTCTGTCACAGTGCAAACAAAAGAAGAGCCTTGCAGGACTTTAAAGCAGAGAAGGAACCTCAGGTGAACTGCATTTCCCCGGGGCTTCTCTATCCAGCCCTCAGGACTCTCCCCAGGACACGTCCCCCCTTCCCCATTGGTTCTGCTTCAAACCCTCGTTGACTGTTGTTGCCAGGAGAGAATGAGTCCTTGAACTCAGTTACAGATAGGTAGCCGTGTTGGTCTGCCATGGTCAAAACAAAATAAAAAAATTCCTTCCAGTAGCACCTTAAAGACCAACTGAGTTAGTTCTAGGTATGAGCTTTCGTGTGCATGCACACTTCTTCAGATACCCCTCCCCACCTTCTCACTATATAGAAAGGTCCGGTGACTTCTGTTTCAGTGTATCTGAAGAAGTGTGCATGCACACGAAAGCTCATACCTAGAACTAACTCAGTTGGTCTTTAAGGTGCTACTGGAAGGAATTTTTTTATTTTGTTTTGTCCTTGAACTCAGATAAGGCTGCTTGGCTGCCTGAATGGAAGAGAGGGGTGTGTGACTGTGAGTAGAAACAAAGGAAAACATTTGTATTTCCTCCCCCTCTGACCCCACCCACTGCTGGCACCAGGCCCCTGGGAAGTTGCCTGGGAGGGACTGTGTCCCCTGTGTTGATAAAGGTTCCCAGCTTCTGCTTTAGAGATTATCAGCTTTGTTGTGAGAAAAGCCTTTGTGGGATAGATGCCAATGTTTGAGAGGCTGCGAGTGTAGATTGAGTAAGCCTGGTTCTGTGTTTTTAGGCCTCATTTCAAGCAAGGCTTTTCCCTTCCCACTACAGGTGTAAAATTAGCATATAAGGGGACCCTGTTAACATGCATTCTTGCTGCCGTTGTGGTTGGTCATTGCACTTATCCAGTAGCAATCAGAAGCAATTCCCCCCTCCCTGCAGCCAGCATCTCTCCCCTTCTCTGCCTGCCTGTATCTGCTATGCCAACTGAACAGTATGGGACTTAATTTTAAGAAAGCATGCAAATGATTGGTCTGTTAGCTCTCAGAAGTCTGTCTAAAGTCTGCCCAAAAGTCTGGGCTTATCCACACTTAACTTTTGCCCTGTTTTTTCTCGCGAAACCCAGCTCTGCAAAGCTGAATCAGAGCAAGCATCAATTTGAATTTTCTGTGATAGACATTTGTTCCGATTGAGCTTTAAAGAGCGGGTTTTCACGAGGAAAGCTCCGGAGCAAAAAAAGAAAAGCAAAGCAAAAAGCAGGGGGAGCTCAGATATGGATCTTGAAATCGTGGAATGTGGTTGTGGATAAGCACTCAGAAAATACTTTTGTGTTTCTGCCACATTCAGTGTGGGGCACGCCATGAGAAAGAATGGTGTTAAAGAGTCATAGGTTTGAGCCCCACGTTGGCCAAAAAGATTCCTGCATTTCAGGGAGTTGGACTAGATGACCCTCAGGGTCCCTTCCAATGCTACGATTCTATGAATTTAAATGTCTGACCTCAGGGCAGTTCACAACATGAAATTGCAAAATACAAATGCATCCATTTACGCATTTGCCATGAGATGTCGCTCAGGAAGCAATTCATAAATGGAATTAAGTGAACAAACAGATACCTAAGACCTTCCAGGGCAGAAGGTGTGACTGTTAAAATAACGTAGGGGCTGATGGAGGTTACTGTGCAGTTGTTCGAAAGCACTCTGCCCATGCTCAAGCATACTCCTGAGCCTCATTCTTCCTTCGCATGTCCCAGGGCTGAACCCCTGATAATGAAAATAGCGTCTGGGACCTAGCTGTGGCTCAGTTAAGCTATAGTTGCAGCAGAGTTAAACTATAGAATTGGTTCCCGCAAGAGCAGGGTGGATTTGAATTAAATCAAATCAATTTCAATCACGATTTAAATCACTAGTCAGTAAGACTTGATTTAAATCATTTTTTTTTACAGAAAGACTCATTTTGGCATATTTAAAACCAGATGGTTTCATTTTTGGGATAATAAATTTTCAGAGTAGTTTTTACAGTTATATCAAAAATTACTGATTTGGTTATACTATTAGAAATACATTCACAGTTAATTATGAAATTATTGTGAGGTTTAATAAGTTAACTGTTTATATTTGGACAACTTTTCTGCTTTACTTTATTGGAAGTAATCATTTTCTTAATAACAATTTAAACAATTTATTTAACTAAAACAATAACATTATAGCATATGTATCCATATTTGTTAACTGATATGGTTAAAGGATTTTTTAAAAACCAAAACCTTAGACCCAGTTTTAGCACACATGAAAAACGTAAAGCAAATCCTTACATCCTGATGGAAAGCCTTTGGACCAGGGGTCAGCAAACTTTTTCAGCAGGGGGCTGGTCCACTGTCCCTCAGACCTTGTGGGTGGCCGGACTATATTTCTTTTTGGGGGGGGGAATGATGCAAGAGCACCATGAGCCCTGGTGGCTGTTTACCTGTGTCTTGTGAGAGGCAGGAGCTGGAAGTGGCAGTGGAGGGACAATGAGTGGTGCGCGAAAGAGCTCTGGAGAGGGGCTGCTTAAAATGGTGGCCGCTCGAGCGCTGCTGCTGCTGCTGGTACAAACAAAGCCCAGCCCCCTTCCTCCTCTAGGCAGGGCGGGGAGAAGCCAGGAGGAGGGAGGGAGGAGGTGCCGGCGCCATGTGAGGGAGCGGGAGGAAGAGGGAAAGAACGTACACACTGGCAATCCATGTGGCGATTCCCGGACCGTCCGCAGGCCGGATCCAGAAGGCATTTGGGCCTTATCCGGCCCGCGGGCCTTAGTTTGCCGACCCATGCTTTGGACTATAATGTAACAAATAGAAAACTATCGTTAGAAAGAGTTTTTCACCCAAGGCATTTTATTTTAAAAATCCGATTTAATTTTTTTAAAAAATCCGATTTAAATAAAAAATCCAGTTATTATTATTTTTATCCACCCTGCACAAGAGATAGTGATGGTTGCCAATTCTGATCGCTTTAAAAGATGATTATACAGATTCATGGGAGACAAAGCTATCAACAGCTGCAAGCAAGAATAGCTGTGTTCCAGCTCCACTGTTACGAGGCATTATGCATCTGAATACCAGTTCCTGGGAATCTCAAGTGGGAAGGATGCTGTTGTGTCCAAGTCCTGCTTGTGGTCTTCTCATTGGCATCTGATGTGAGAGAAGAATGCTGTGTCAAATGGGTCTTTGGTCTGATCCAGCATGGCTTTTGTGTTCTCAGACGAAGCCCAAGAAGTAAACAGGTGCCTAAGGCTGTGCACACACCATTCTCCCCACTAAAAAGAATCCTGGGAACTGTAGCTCACCCACAATTGAGCTACATTTCCCAGCACCCTTAACAAACTACTTTCCCCAGCATTCTTGCAGGAGGGAGGAAAACGTGCTTTGAATGTATGTTGTGTATGCAGCTTTGGCTAAGTTTTTGTTGTAAAAAGGGGGCTGTTTGGGTGCTGCACCAGGGGCAACATCAGGGACCCTCGGAATCTGCTTGTGGTCTACATAAACAAAGCTGAGAGGCTCCCCATAAGTAGACCAAAGTGGGGGAACATGAATGTGCAGTACAGGGACTGTTAACGGAGAAATCTGAGGGCTCCCTTGGACAAAAAACAAGGACACCAGCCAGGAATACCAGAGCAAAACAGCAGCCAGTAGGCTGGGTTTTTATTGAAGACTGTCGAGACAGGACTCCCACCTGCCACAAGGTGAAACAAGATGGAAGCCCCGAACAAAAGAAAACCCAAACTTTTATTAGCTGCTAATCCCCACGTTACACCCCCCAACTACATCACTAATACATCATGGTTACATCATGAAAGGGGAGGTCTGGGGGCAGTAATCTGAGCATCCTGGACCCTGCTCCATGGTTCCCCTTGCCCTCCACCAAACACCCATCAAGTGTAACAAAAGAGATATTTACATTTCCCTGTTTCCCAGCCAGGTTAATCACACCCTTTTGTCTTCATGTGGGTTTGTTTTTTCTGGAATGGCTACCTGTCTGGCACTCAGGTATCAGGATGCCAGAAATTATCACTCAGGCAGAGGGGCTGCTGAGGAGCTGAGCTCACATGTCTATATGAATTTCTGAAGTTTTCCCTGTGAGCCAGTACACAGATACATTTATCAGTGAATTGTTACATTTTGGATTGTCCAGCAGAGGCCCTTTGAATATATAGGAAGAAACTGTGATGAAGTGTTTTGTGGGGACGAATCACAGAAGTCACAAAAGTGATTGTGCTGATTTTGGTAGTGGGCTGCATGTGCATGATATCTGCTGGAGGGGCAACCCCCCCCCCCAATCCCCTATACATGAATTCCTGCAACAGGACATACTTTTAAAACAGCAGCAAGCTCCAAGCTTAACGTGTCAGAGTTTCCTTTCACTGACTTAAAAAAAGAAAAGGAAAAGACTGAGACAATGGTTATGACGAGAGAAAGAAAGGAAGGGGGAAAAACATCAACCCTCAGCCAGCTGAGTGTTACTGCTGGAGCCACACCTACCTCTTGGCCAGAGGATTTTGCAACCTGGAACTTCCCCAGTGAGCTCTGGGTCTGTAGGGCAAAGGCATGCATCTGCGGAGGTGTGGGTGTACATGGGTGGAAGCCAGGAGCGAGAAGAAAACAGTCCATGGAAAACAGCCAGTGCTTACTCCTTCCAATAGTCTCCAAGAGCAGGGCATCCCTTCCATGTTCCTTTTATCAGCCCCGCTATTAACAATGTCCGGGTGCAAGAGACATTCCTTCTGTAGCCAAAACAGCAAAACCCACATACAAGGGGGCAGGTAGCGGCACGAAACCTTAAGGTTACAGAAGTAAGAAAAAACAACAACTAAAACCCACCTAGAGTACAGGCACTGCTGTTTTTCTAGAAAAAGAGGTGCCAGAACTCACCACAAATGCCTCTTTTATAATGGCAATGGCATCCACCTGAGAAGTGATTGAACTGCTCAGTTCCGGTGAGTTCCAGCTGAAAAAAATCCCTGAATACAAATCGAAGGGAGGAAAAAACCCCGAACATTGCCCAGTGAGAACTGAGTAACAGGGGTGCCCAAATGTTTTTCATAGAAGGCCAGATTTGATGAAGTGAACATGTGTGAGGGCCGACCAAAAAGTTGTTGAGCTTTTTTAAGGATTGAAGTTGTTGAACTTTTTTTACGAATTTACCCCAAAGTTTTTACAATTTTACCCCAAAATTCTTGAGCTTTTTTTTTTACACTTTTTTTTACAGTTTTACCACAAAGTTGTTGAGCCTTTTGGCAGATTTTACCTCAGGAAGTAAACTGCCACAGGGGCTGGATTAAACCGACTGGCGGGCAGGATTAGGCTCCCAAAATGGACTGTGGACATGCCTGGAGTAAGACAAAGGAGTTGACTAACTGTTGGGGACAGGTGGGGACTGGGTGAGAGGGGCAATGGAGTACCGTGGATATTCAGGAACAGCAGAGCAGGGCACTGCACACTGCAACATTTTATTGCCGTTCCCTCTTGTTATTACTTTCTCCACACATTTTAGCTGGTCTCAGTAGCTGACCCAAGAGGTATGGTTGCCAGGGTCCTCCTCCTTCCTGCAAGTGTGTGTATGAGTGTATTCAGGGGTTACCTGCATTACCCGCATTGCGCCACAGGAATTTCATGTTCAGAGCTGGGGTGGTGGACATTTGCCACAATCACAGGCATGCTTTCGAGAAGTGCTGCCCCCACCCCTAGCAGCATGGTGCCACTGTGCAGGTGATAATGCCCCCCCACCAGACCCTAAGACAAAGAGGAGTCTTGTCACATGGCTGAGATTTGATGGGGGGGGGCTTAGCAGGTGGCTCTGCACTCCTAAACATTTCCCATCTTGCCCTTTTGTGGCCACAGGGCAGGAAAAGGGCAGCAGCCAGCAGAAGGCTTGCAGGTCTTACGATGTTCAGAACTCAGGAACCTAAACATCAAGAACTTTCTGGGGGCAAGAGCTGTTTGTCGGTGGAACGGACTCCCTCAGAATCTGGTGGGCTCTCCTTCGTGGGGAAGCTTTTAAACAGAGGATGTGTTATGAGTGTGTACCTGGATTCACATGTGCGCAGCCGGCACTCATGTTTATTCATGTGCACACTGCTGAGAGGTCTAGGATCTCCTGCTGGAATTACGATGTACGCTTCTTGTTATGGATGTGTGTGTCCACAAGGAACTCTCACACAAATAAATAAAGAAAGCTTTGTTTATTATAGAAAATAGGAGTGACAGAATATATAAAGCTGCTGCTTTGGATGGCAAAGTTTCAGTCTAAGCAGGTAGCAAATTGCAACACAAACACACCTCGATTAACGAGTAAAATATTCCCTAACTATTCTAAGAGGTCTACAGAAATGTGGGCATAAACTACAAGCAAAGAGAAGCAGAGGAGGAAAGTATACTTGTCCTTAGCGCTGGGATAAGCGTTGTCCTGTTGGAGCCAGAAGAGCCAAATGATAACCTTTGAATCTAATGACTTTTTAATATCTTTTTGCCAGGGCATGTCAATGGAGAGGGGGAGGGGGGCTGTGAAATGAGCGGTTCCTACAATTTCCATAATCCCTTCCAAAACTTTCCTGCCTTCGTTCTCACCTTGACCATCTTCAGTCATCCTGTTCTTGCTTGCTTAAAAAAAAAGGGGGGGGGGAATGAAAGACTTTTGATAATGGCAATGGCAATCCCCTGTCTGAGACCTGCCTTCAAATCACCATCAGTGTGGGGATGGGGATCTCACTGAGTGTCCTGTACTACTTGACAACTCAATTTGCATGTGTCAGATGTGTGTGTGAACTCAGGATATTCCTGAATGCCTTTCATCTCTCTCTGGTTTTGGTTGCCTGCCTATTTGTTTCTGGGTTCCGTGTAAGAAGTGTTAATGATCTTAACCATTTAGAATATTAGAATTTTAGATTCTAGTCCAGGGGTCTGCAACCTGCGGCTCCGGAGCCGCATGTGGCTCTTTTACACCTTTGCCGCGGCTCTGGGGCGGATACTAGCGAGGGGAGGAGGCGCATTGTGCGCCCTGACACTCCCCACTGTGGCGGGCGCTGTACTGGCTGTGACGTCGCATGGGGGCAGTGCATGCGTTAGTCACGCACCGTCCCGACATCACCTTCCCGCCCGCTGTCAGATCGGACACAATATATGCAGTGTTATGTTTGTTTTAAACGTCGCAATGGTTTTGCGGCTCCCAGGTTTTTTTTCTTCGGAAACGGGTCCAAGTGGCTCTTTTTGTCTTAAAGGTTGCAGACCCCTGTTCTAGTCCAACTCCCTGCAATGCAGGAATCTTTTGCCCAAAGTGGGGCTCGCTCATGCTGTAGCTTCAAAGCTATCCCAGCAGAATTTAAAGCCCTGGTCCCTGGTTTGGGACCAGGTTACATGCACAGAGGCTTTTTTTTTTGCAGTATTTAGAAACATAGGTAGGGCGTTGCTTGAGTTGATAGACCATTGGTCCATTCTAGCTTATGCCTGCCAACACTGACTAGCAGGGGCTCTCTGGCGTCTTTCAGACAGGCTATTTCCCCCAGCCCTACCTGGAGGTGCCAGGGACTGAACCCGAGATCTCTTGCGCGCAAAGGTCGTGCGCCACCACTGAGCCACGACCCCTTTCAGCAACGGTCCTTCCTCCTCCAATAATTTCTGGTTGCGCAGGACTCTCCCCATACTCAGAGGCCGGCTATTCCTCACAGCTCCCTCTCCTAGGGAAGAGAGGAGGAGGAAGGACCCCCCCCCCTGTCCCGGAATTTCGCTAGGGAGGTGTTAAGTTGTGGAGGAAGTTTAAAAACTTGTACAGGAAGCCTTTTGCAAAGTGAAAGCCCTCCTTCCTCCCTGGACCGAGACGCGCCGCCCAGCAGGGAAACTCCGCGGCTGCTCAGGCGTTTCCGCATCGCTCCAAAATGGAAGCTGAAACTCGGGTCGAGAAGCGATGAGAAACAAAACCAAAACCGAGACGAGGCGAGAGATGGGATTGGCTGGATCCTCACCCTCGGCCCGGCGTTGCTGGGACTCCCTCGCCGACTCCAGCGGGTAGGAGACGGAGGAGAGCTGCCAAGTGTCGGGGAGGCGGGTGAGGAGGGGTCAGGGGGATGGGTTTCCCGGGATCGAGGGGGTCTCCTTGGAAAAAGGAGAAGCGGGGCAGAATCCTTCTCCCTGTCACGAGTGGGAAGGATCAGGCGCGGAATCGCCCCTCTGCCCCAAAATGATTACATTGTGTAAAAGGACGTGTAGCTATGAATTCTAAAAAGGGGTGTGTGTTTTGGAGGGGGCGCATTCAAGAGGAACATTTTTTTTTTTTTTTTACGCTTAGGGCGCAACAGGCGCTTGGTCAACAGTGCGCAGATTTTTAGGCTGGGAGGGAATCGGTTGTAAACAGTGGGCGCTGTCAAAGGCAGGAGAGGGTTTTCCAGGAGCAAAGCTCATTCCGTTGCTTGCAAGGCCCTTTCTGCATGAAAAGGCATGTCACGGGGGTGCGAGCTTTTGTTTGCGTACATCCGACTGTTTCCTGCCTCGGTGTTTTGTCTCAAAGCTTCTTTGCGCTTCAGACCAGCGGTGTTGTTTTGCCCGATGGATGAGCCGCAGGATTTTAAGGCTTTGCTGTCCGTTTAAATATTCAAGCTCTTCTCTTTCCGCTGAATGATAGATTTCACGTTTATTTTGCAAAATAAAAATGGAGATCTATGTGTTTTTCCCTGGGAGAATAAATTGTGGCTTTAAGGTGCCACAAGGCTCTCTCTTAAAGTTTGCCTACAACAGGCTAACTAGCCTTTTGCTCGGGTAGACATTGATCCTTCTGATATTGGTTGCATTTATGTCCTGTGGGTTAGACTTGTTGGGATTGTTGGGAGGTAGAGTTGAGCAACATTGGAGGGCCACAGGTTTTCCCCCTCCTTGACTTAGATGTTGTTTCACCTTTTAGCAATGTTTCCTTATACTGAGTCACTCTATTTTTCCATTTAGCTGACTCAGCGATTCTCCCGCTTGTTTTAGACAGGTGTGTCCAGCCCCACCTGGAGAAGCCGGGAATTTAAACTGAGACCTTCTGCAAACAAAGCAAATAGCTTCCATTGAGCTATAGCTCTTCAGCATTTATTTGCGAGCACAACAATTTCCTATAACCCCTGTCCCTCTTATGTTTCCCCTGCTCCGCATTAAGAAAACTTTATTTATTTGCTCCATTTTTGGCTCTCATGCTTCTCTATTTTATCCTCACAACAACCCTGTGAGGCAAGCTAAGCTAGGAGTGACTGGCCCAAGATCACCCGGTTAGTTTCGTAACTGAGTGGAGATTTGAACCCGGAGCTCCCTGTCCAAAACTCTATACCACACTGGCTATAGGGACGTGGGTGGCGCTGTGGTCTAAACCACTGAGCCTCTTGGGCTTGCTGATCAGAAGTCGGTGGTTCGAATCCCTGCGACGGAGCGAGCTTCCGTTGCTCTGTCCCAGCTCCTGCCAACCTGGCTGCTCAAAAGCATACCAGTGCAAGTAGATAAATAGGTACTGCTGTGGCGGGAAGGTAAATGGCGTTTCCATGAGCTCTGGTTTCCGTCATGGTGTTCCATTGCACCAGAAGCAGGTTAGTCATGCTGGCCACATGGCATGGAAAGCTGTCTTTGGACAAACGCAAGCTCCCTCGGCCTGAAAGCGAGATGAGTGCCGCAACCCCATAGTTGCCTCTGACTGGACTTAACCGTTCAGGAGTCCTTTAACTTTAACTTTACCACACTGGCTCTACCAATAACAATTTTCTAATCAATTCTGTCCAATCCCTGGCTTCTTTCTAGTGTAATTATCTGGCCTGCCCTCACTACAGCCCTGTAGGGTCAATCATTAATTAGTGTTCCCTGTTTACACAACGCAGAAATGTGAGAGGAGGTTTATGCCTTATTAAGAAATTAGGTACATTACTGCCAGTACATACCCCCCGCCCCGTTCTTTGTAACAGGACTAGAAACTTAATTTAAAAAGAAGAAAAACCCAAAAATTCAGGAAAGAAGCCCAGAATCTATCAGTGGGACAAAGTCCGAATACTGTATTGACTATTAGTTAACTTACTATATGCACATCCTGCATTATTGAACTGGCTTAGGGCTTGCAGTTCATTCCTTCCTTTTCCACCTGTGGCCTTATTCCTAATACACAAATGCTGACCAGGGTGGCACATTAGAACCAAAGACACCACTGGCCCAGGCTGCTTTCCCTATATTTTTTCAGCTTACACTTTCAAATAAATAGTTTTTGGCCCTCTGGATTGCGGAGAAGTAAGTAAAGAGGTATATATAAGCTGAGACCCCCCTGTTAGTCCTGCCGGCCAATGTTGGGCCCATAAGTCCAAAGGCACTGGATTGGTTGACAAAGCCCTAGGTGCCTATTTTTAATTTTTTTATATATAAACATAAAGTTGATTTTATGTATGCATTTGTTATTGACTTAAATTGCTAGATGCCCAAGAGGAAAAGCGCTTGGGTCTCTCTCTTTGTATGTGTATTGTATAGTACTTTTGACCATGTTTATCTTTTGGTCGGGACGCGGGTGGTGCTGTGGGTTAAACCACAGAGCCTAGGACTTGCCGATCAGAAGGTCAGTGGTTCGAATCCCTGCGACGGGGTGAGCTCCTGTTGCTCGGTCCCTGCTCCTGCCCACCTAGCAGTTCGAAAGCACGTCAAAATTCAAGTAGATAAATAGGTACTGCTCCGGCTGGAAGGTAAACGGCGTTTCCGTGCGCTGCTCTGGTTCGCCAGAAGCGGCTTAGTCATGCTGGCCACATGACCCGGAAGCTGTATGCCGGCTCCCTCAGCCAATAAAGCGAGATGAGCGGCGCAACCCCAGAGTTGGTCACGTCTGGATCTAATGGTCAGGGGTCCTTTACCTTATCTTTTGGTCACAATATTTCTGGCTGTGAAACTCTTGGTTTTGCTTCTACAATATGCAAAGCAGCCCTTGTATATGTTGCTTCCACTTACTCTCTTCCCCATGTTTTAAAATAAAACCAAGCACCAGACCTTGCTATCTCATAGCCCAGGGCCATGTCAGCTCCACGCTAGAAATTTATTAAAGGACTCTAGCAAAAATGCATGCTTCAGGTAGGTCAAAGGATTTGGCAAGTCATGCATTGCCTAATTCGTCTTGCATTGCATTTTTAAACAATCCTATTTTTGCGTGATTTTTTTTACATTTTTTATGTAGTTATTTTTCCCCCACAATTCATTCTGAATTTGCTAACCTTGGAATGGTGTGAAAATGTTATTCTGCAGCTTCTTGGTCTTTTGTGGGCCTGGCCTGGCTACTTCTTAACTAGGACCTTGGTTGCTTTATAAAAAGAAAATCAAGAAGAATTGGAAATAAAGGTCTCTAAGTATTGCTTTGCAATCAGTTCCACATTCTGTGGATTTTCTGTGTGCTGCTGAATTGCAGCTTGTGTTTTAGCTCCTGTGAATCTTGTGCTGATGAGCCAGTGTGGTGTAGTGGTTAAGAGTGGTAGTCTCATAATCTGGGGAATCAGGTTCATGTCTCCGCTCCTCCACATGCAGCTGCTGGGTGACCTTGGGCTCGTCACACTTCTCTGAAGTCTCTCAGCCCCACTCACCTCACAGAGTGTTTGTTGTGGGGGGAGGAAGGGAAAGGAGAATGTTAGCCGCTTTGAGACTCCTTCGGGTAGTGATAAAGCGGGATATCAAATCCAAACTCTTCTTCTTCTCTTCTCCTCATCTGCTGTCTTCCTTTACCTGCAGAAGTTGCATCTTCTCCCTTGCTGCATTTCAAATTCAGGTTTCGTCCAGAACCTTCCTCCCCCCATTCAACCTGTGTTTTTGTTCCGCAGTTCGTTATCCACGTAACGGCCTGCCTCATCTCCGGAACGGAAACGTGGCCCCGCGGCCGGTGGTCGTGATCTCCCGCCATGACAAGCAGTGGCAGGACCCTGGACGAATTTGCCGTCTCCGAGGAGGTGCGGGAGTTGGTGACTCAGCAGCGCCCCAGGATTGAGCAGCTCTTTGGGGTGGAGCTGAATGTCCTGGGGGTCCTGGGGTCGGCACAGAGCCCCAGCGAGGACCCCCAGGGAGAGAGGAAGATCTGGCTGCAGCTGCAAGGATGCAGAGAGAATTTGCAGAGGGCAAAGGTGCGAGAGGGCAGGAGCGGGAGGGAGGGAGGGAGACGGTAAGGGCTTCTGTGGGTCTCCATCAACTAGCCCAGGTGCCAGCAAACTTTTTCAGCAGGGGGCTGGTCCACTGTCCCTTAGACCTTGTGGGGGGCCAGACTATATTTTGGGGAAAAAAATTAACGAATACCTATGCCCCCAAAATGGGACGCGGGTGGCACTGTGGGTTAAACCACGGAGCCTAGGGCTTGCCGGTCAGAAGGTTGGCGGTTTGAATCCCCATGACAGGGTGAGCTCCCGTTGCTCGGTCCCTGCTCCTGCCAACCTTGCTAGGTTCACAAGCATGTCAAAGTGCAAGTAGATAAATAGGTACCGCTCCGGCGGGAAGGTAAACGGCGTTTCTGTGCACTGCTCTGGTTCGCCAGAAGCGGCTTAATCATGCTGGCCACATGACCTGGAAGCTGTACGCCGGCTCCCTCAGCCAGTAAAGCGAGATGAGCGCCGCAACCTCAGAGTCGGTCACGACTGGACCTAATGGTCAGGGGTCCCTTTACCTTTACCTTATGCCCCACAAATAACCCAGAGATGCATTTTAAATAAAAGCACACAGTCTACTCATGTAAAAACAAACTGATTCCCGGACCATCTGCGGGCTGGATTTAGAAGGCGATTTGGCTGGATCCAGCCCCCGGGCCTTAGTTTGCCTACCCATGGACTAGCCTTTGGAATCCAGGACAGAGACGCCACCCACTGGCCCCTTCTGCTGTTAAAATAAGCACCTAGCACATCTGGAATATACGAGCATAGGAAGCAGCCTTATGCTGAGTCAGCCCATTGATCCAGCTAACTCAGTATTGCCTGCACTGGTGGGCAGCAGCTCTCCAGGTTTTGGGGCAGCCCTATGTGGAGATGCAAAGGATTGAATCTGGGACCATCTGCATGCAAGCGAGATGCTCTCCCACTGAGCCACAGCCCTTCCCAAAGCACATGGCTATATATCACCATATGAAGTAGCCTTTTACTGCCTTAGACCATAGATCTGTCCTGCCAAGTAATGTCTTTTCTGGCTGGCAGGGGCTTTCCAGGGTCTCACATGGGGGTCTTTGCTGCCTGCTTCCACGATCCTGGAGATTGTGAGGAACAGGTCTGAGACCTTCTACATGCAAAAGCAAATGCTCTGATGTTGATCTATGGCCCCTCGTAAAGAGCAGAAGTGAGCATTATACCCTGCATGTGAATGCCACCATGGCAAAACTCCCCTGCAAAGGTCATATCTTCCAGCACCATTGTATTCTTATGTACACAGGCCTTCAGCTGCTAATGACAGGGAGTGGAGAAACTCACTATGTCATAAAACGACCTGGCATGGTATGTGTTCCCAAAGGTGGCGGAGTAGAGGGGTTGCTCATCGTGGGGTTACCAACTGCAATATCACATATGCTCTATTTTCCAGGAATACATCAAAGGTCTCTGTGCGCCGGAGCTGAGTGAAGAGGTTTACTACCCCAAAGACATGCAGTGCATATTTCTGGGAGCCCAGGGGTTGTTCCTCGACTGCCTCACCCAAGGGACATCTGCCAGCCTTACTTTCCTTCGCCCTGGCACTCTGTTAGTCTCCGGCTTGGCTGAATCCTTCGTCATGGCGCAGAGCCGGATCCAGGACTTTGTGGAAAAGCACCAGAAGAACCTCAGGCTGCCTGAGGAACAGGAGACCCAAGTCAAACGGGCCTTCCTGGAGCTGGTGGAAACCTACAATGACAAACACGCTATGGACCTCTTGATCCTTCCCACCTCGGTCAAGGAGGAGTTGCTAAGTTTGGTGAAGGAGATTCAGGAAGAAGATGGGGAGCACAGGCAAAGGAACGGATGTTGGGCACCAAGCCTCGGGCAAGACCATTTGGTGGGCTGGGAAACTAACATGGGTGGTGGCGGCAGGCCTCAGTCTCCGAGTAAAAATACATTTGGCTTGCCCATGGGACTCAGTAGAGTCCAAGAACAGAGTAGAACTGGAGACTCTACCATTGATTTGCCTGCAGGCTTTGCTAGGCCTGAAGCACCTCCTCACAAGTCCCCACAAGAAGCTACACAACCGCAGTACTCTGTCAGGCCTCGAGATGTTAGGACTGACTTGCCTGTCACGGTTGGTAGGCCTCAAGACCAAACTCTACCTCAGGTGTCAAGGGTTGACTTCCCCAGAGGCTTTGGTGAGCCTGAATTCCCCAGGAGGCCTCAGCACGACCTGTCTTGCTTGAATGGTCCTCAGGGTTGGCCTGAGGTGACAACCCCTATGAGGCCAGCACTTCCCAAGAGTTCCCCTAAACCTATTCCAAATGCACAGGCTCAGTTTCTTCCTGGTTACGGAGGCCAAGCTGAGTCTTTGCAGGATTGTCACGAGGGGAAGGATGTTCTTTGTGCAAGGGACTCGAGTCCTGCCAGCTTGCCTGAGGAAACCAGTGAAGAGGAGCCATCGTCAGATGTCCTGTTGTCATCGTGGACGGAGAAGGAGTTCAAAATGAGGCTGAACTTCTTTAAAACCATGGGCTATGAGGAACGGGTGGTCAAGAAGATACTTTTGGAGGGTGGGGTATGTGAGGCACCTTCAACTATCCTGGACAGGGTCCAGATGGCAGAGGCGTCCCAGAAAGAAGGGGTTGTCCTCCCTCAGACGGAGCCTGGGGGAAGAGAGCGCTCTCTTTCTCCACCAGAAAAGAACCAGGATGAAAATGAGTATCTCCGGGAACTCATCAAAGCAGCTGCTGCCAACTGTGGCCACTCGCCAAGCGAGATCCCCACAGAGATACAGACAGGAGCCCCATTGGCAGGTCTGCTGAGGCGGCTCAATGAGAAGGGGGAACACCAAGAGGAGGCTGAGGCTGGAATTGGGGCCTCAGCAGCAAAGCTAGAACATGGAGGACACCTTGGTGCCCGGAGGGCAGCCATCTTGAATCACAGGGAATCTTCGCCTCAGAGGCCTCAGGAGAGAGGGAGGAACAGTGGGTCCCCTTTCCACGAGGGCATCAGTTTGTCACCAGTCAACCCAGAGGTTGCTGCTTTCTCTCCTTCCCCCAGTGGTCACCTGTTCTCGACGTCCGATTCTGAGGGGAGCCAGTCGGCAGAAAGCACTAGCTTAGGGCTCCCCCACCAAGGCTCTGTTCCTACAGTAACCGGAGCCCAGCGCTTTGAGGAAGCCCTCCAGACTGAGTTCAAGCTCAAGTTGGCCAACACGCCAGGGAAGAAGAACCTACGGATGATCATCATTGATGGCAGCAATGTGGCCATGATGTGAGTGGTGTGTTTGTAGGGAGCCTGGGAATGGGCTCTTCCTATTGGTATGGCCTGTGGTACATGAGGTTGTTACAAACGAGAGGTAGCTATCTTGTGGACATTTTTTCAAATGTTATTGGGTTCCAGTACCTAGCCATCCAAGCCAGCTTGGCAAATGGTCAAGGATGATGTGAGTTCTAGTCTAGCAACTTCTAGAGGGCATGCTGGGTTGTGCAACTCAATCATTTCTATGTTGCTCCTCCCTTTTCTTTAAGCACATAAACAAACCAAGGAGGGATATAGCCTAGTGTTATGTATGAACCTGACATGGTGGTTTTTCCCCCTTTAACAAGGCTTAAACAATGGTTTGTATTGGTCTATGGGTTGTGGTTTGTTGGAGGGTCCTAGGTTCAGACAGAACGTTAAGAGGTGGAGAACCTGTAGCCCTCCAGATGTTGCTGGACAGATGTTCCCCATATTCCATGGCCATTGACCATGGTGGTTGAGGTTGATAAGAGTTGGAGTCCAACAACATCTGGAGGATGCAGGACCTCTTATCTCTGGTTTAATCCAAGGAGATTGTCTTACCACAATGTGTGACCTCAACCAATAAGAAAACGAATAATGGTGAATTTGTTGGGGTGTCTTTTAAACCCCATCTGCACATAACTGCTTTAAACAGTTTCTTACAAAGAATCCTGGGGACTATAGTTTGATAAGGATGTTTAGAGTTGTTAAGAGTCCTTTGTTGCCCTCATAGAGGTATAATCTCCAGCGTGGCTGTGGTAGAGTATACCATCCTGAAGGCCCCTTGAGCCCCTGTTGGTTGCTGTGGCTTTCCAGATGTTAAGACTCCAGCTCTCCAACTATTGGTCATGCTGGCTGGGGCTGATGTGAGTTGGGAGGCCCAATAGCATTGGGAGAACAGGTTCTCCATCTTGGAGATACACACACACACACACACACACACACACACACACACACACACACAGAGTTATAGTAAAAAATGTACCTTCTAGGAATTCTGCCTTGGCTGCCCAAGGAAAGACTCATCTACATTTGTATTCCACCAGTTCTCTAAAACAGGGGTTCCCAAACTGGTCCATGGACCACCTGTGGCCTGTGAGCTTCATTCAGTTGGATTTGTGTTTAAAGATGGGAGATGGCACATCCATCATATTAAATATTCATATTGACTTTTAATTGTAATTTTTAATGCTACTTTTATTTCATATATATATGAGAAATAAAAGTAATAAAAAATAGAATTGAAAATCATACCGCATCTAGCATAGCACACTGAGTGGTTCTCCAAGATCTTCAGCAATTTTGAAGTGATCTGTGGGGGGGGGGGGACGTTTGGAAGGCACTGCTCTAAAACACGCAGTGCTGCTAACCCCAGGGTTATCCACACTTCCTCTTCTCCCACTGCTCTCCCTTGAGAAAACAGCTCTTTAGTATTCATTCGGAGCAAACAGCATTTTGGGTTTTCCCCGGATTGCCTCTTGTTCTGCAAGTTCAAGTTAGTTTTATTGCGGCAAAAGCCAGTGACACTAAACACCACAAGATCAAACAAAAAAAATCAACAACAACATCAGAAAAAAAAATTACAGAAGGGAACTTCGCAGTGTGCCATTCAACAGAAGAGATTTATGCTTCCTGATTACTAAAGTGCAAAATTTGGCCACCTCATATGATATTGAGCTTAAGGAATCTTCCAGAAGGTATTTTCGTAGAATTTTGGGGGAGGATTCCAAATAATGTTGTAGGGGTATAAATTTTGATAAAAGCGGCAAAATAAGTTGAACTCGTTCTTCACTATAAAATTCGCAAAATAGAAGGATGTGATCTATCGCTAAAGAGTGGTTTTTCCCTTTGAAAGGAGCAGGGCAAGGGGAAAACTGCTTGGATCTGTGCCTAGAAAGTGTGGGTCAAGCGGAATACAGCTTGGACCCATGCTTTTTACGCATGGCCCAAGCAGAAGTTTTTCTTTGATCTGCTGCGTATCTTTCTTCCTTTGCTGGGATAGCCAGTGGATTCACCTAAGCGATTCTTCTTATAGTCCTGCCATTTTGAGTGTCATCTTCTGTCCTCGTAGGCACGGTCTGAACCAGTTCTTCTCATGCCGGGGCATCGCTCTGGCCGTACAATATTTCTGGGACCGTGGGCACCGGGAGGTGACCGTCTTAGTACCTGCACATCGGATGGAAGAAGACTCCAATGTGAGAGGTGAGAGATGGCTGGCTCCCACCTATTGGGTGAGAACTCAGACGATATTTTGGGGGGGGGCAGTGCTGCTGCTTTTTAAAAGCCATTAACTGATTATTTGGATTGATCTGTGTGTTATTAAGAAAGATAGGGTGATCTGCTTTTAATTGATTCAGAGACAAGTGGCCTCAGGCCCCCCGCTGTCAGAGGGAGTGAGCCTCTGAAGACCAGTTGGTGAGAATCCTAAGTGAGGAGAGTGTTGTTGCATAGGGCTTCCTATGGGCTTCTGGTGGACCACTGTGAGAATAGGATGCTGGACTAGATGGACCTTGGTTCTGGTCCAACAGGGCTCATTGTATGTTCTCATGTTATGCTCCATTCTTAAAAGAGACATTCCCTGCTATTTCCAAGATCAACTAGAACACCTCTTCTAAGATGGTGCCAGATGCATCCATTGTAGCTTTGAGTGTGCATAAGTATTTTCATTAAAAATAATTAGGGATGGGGGAAACCTATGGCCTTCCAGATGTTATTGGGCTCTAGCTCCTATCAGTTCTGAATATTGACCACCCTGGACTGAGTTGTTGGTGGCTGGGGTCCAACAACATTAGGCGGTCTAGAGATTTCCCCAGAACTCATGCCAGCATGAGAGTTTTAATCTATCAACATAGAATCATAAAATTTGAAAGGGACCCCAAGGGTTGTCCAGTGCCCCCTTGCTATGCAAGCATCTGGAGGGCACTAGATTAGGGAAGCCTCCCCATACTTGGCGGAAGAACATCTGCCTTGCATGAAGAAGACGACTCCAGCATTCAATCCTTGGCATCTCCAGGTAGGACTGGGATAGAACCCACTAAGGTCGATGGACCCAATGGTCTTGCTCAGTTTAAGGCAACCTCCTGTGTTCCTCATGAAAGCCATCTACCTACTGAGGAGTAAGTCTTAATTGGAATCAAGGACACTTACTTCCAAACAAATATGGATGAGATCAGGCTGCAGCTGCCCCAATAAGAAATGAAGAGTCATTGAATGCGATGTTAGCGTCTCAGCTCCAGTGCAGGTATCATTCCTCTTTGGTTTTTTCTCTCCCTTTTCCCCAACCACAGAGCAGCACTTTTTGATTGAGTTACAGAACCTGAGCATCCTCTCCGTCACGCCGTCACGCAAAATAGATGGGAAGGGCATCGTGCCGTACGACGACAGGTCAGCAGAGCTCTCTGAACTTACTATAAAGGCAATTCAGTGTTTCTCTGTATCAGACATAACACAGGTTCGCCTGTCGGCACCGAGTGGCTGTTCCCTGTGTGAGCGATCTCCCTGATCTCCCCCTGCCGTTGGTCTAACTGCTGCGAGATCATGGAACATTCAGCTAACATTTTAATTATTGGTGGGGAAGGAGTGGAATGCTGGAGCTCAGTACAGCTCTGCAGGAGAGATGAAAGGTCTGTTTGGTCTGAGAGTTTAGCCAAAGGTTGGACAGAATTGAGGACCCACTTTTGTTTTTGGATGGAACACCAAGGTCCACCCCCCAAAAATCAAAGGAATGACATTGGGGGCGGAGCCAGATGCAAAGTGGTGCTGGGGTGGTGGTGGAGCCAATTATCTGCTGCGCCCCATGAGCTCATGCACTGTGATGCATGTATAAATTCAGATCTTCACCTGCGTTACTACAGAACAAGAATTCCAACTGGCCGATTTGTGTGGGGAAGAGAACTCTTAACTCAGGCATAGACAAACTAGACCCTCCAGATGTTTTGGGACTACAACTCCCATCATGCCTGACCACTGGTCCTGCTAGCTAGGGATGATGGGAGTTGTAGTCCCAAAGCATCTGGAGGGCTGAGTTTGCCTATGCCTGCCTTAACTGTTGTTAAAACAACTGGGTGTCAGAAACCTTCAACCATCGAATCTCCTTCCTGCCCAGACCTGTTTTAGTCAATCAGAACATTTCTGTGCACTTGTTTAGTCGGTGGAAGGGTTTGATCTCTTCTAAACCGATCAGTCAATAAAACATTGCTGTTTCAGTTTTTTGCTTTCTTCAAGGCAAGCGGTGGTGGGTTTTTTGCGTGTGGCGGAAACTGATGAAAATATCCTCTATCTTTCTGCTCTTTTTTTTTTTTTTGCTTCAACTTGGACCTTCCCTGGGATTTCCCCCAGGTTGGGCTTTCCAGATGTCAAGTCACCGGATATCGCTATGCTTTGATGAGGTCACAAGTACGAGGGTTTGGGGCAGAAGTAGGAAATGACTCTGCCACCAGATGGGCCTGGGGTGGGGGTGGCAGGCATGATTTTTTAGTCATGGTGTAACTGACAAGATATGAAAGGGTGGTTATCACAGAAAGGAACTGAAGCATGTTGTGGCTACCAAGACACAGAGTGAAATTCTGAAGTGATGTCAGTCACACCACAGAGAGTGACATTCCAGAACCAAATTCTCAAATGTGTTCCGTTTCCTTGGTATATTTTTATCCTTTTTGTTCCGTTATTTCCTCACAACAATCCTGTGAGGTAAGTCAGGCTGAGAAAGGGGGCTAGGGATGGGGGAAGCTGTGACCCTTCCAGTGTACTGCTGCACTCCAACTCCCATCAGCCTTAGCCAGCATGGCCAAATGGATGATTGTAGTCCGGTAACATTAGGAAGGATTTGAACTCTGGTTTCCCCGGTTGAAATCTAACACACTAGCTACTGTGCCATCCTGGCCTGGAATGGAAGATGACGTCATCGCAGTAGGTTTTCATTGGGTTCCAGTTTTTGTGTAAACTTGTAGCTTTAACAGTAAGGAGATCAGTAATGGCAGACAAGCTTCCTTGAAAGATAGCATTGTTTTCTTTTTGTTGATCTGCTACACACGCACACATGCACGCGCACACACACACAAAGTTAGGGTGAACCCTCGGTTTAAGAGAGACGGCCGATGTCTAACAGGCTTTGCCAGTGACAGCATTAAGCCCAGCCTCTGTCCCAGAACCCTTTGCAACATGGCTGTGGTTCTGTGGCAAACCACTAAAATTTAAAAAATATTCTATTTGACAGGTGTTTTCTTCCCTTTCTATGCCCGCAGGTTCATGCTCAAACTAGCGGAACAGACCAACGGCGTCATCGTTACCAACGACCAGTTCCGGGATCTTGCGAAAGAGTCGAAGAAATGGATCCGAATCATTAAAGAAAGGTGCTGTGGGAATTGGTGACAGAGTAGCCCTCTTCTTTTCCCCTTTGACCTCTCTTGATTGTGCCGGGCTTTCACCCTCAGTTGAGCAGGGCTGGGGAGAGTGGGAAAAGGATGGGGATATCACCCGCCTTCTCTGGAGAGCTTTGGTTGCTATTTGATCTGTGGCTTGGGAACTGGGTAGATCGGGGAATTTGAAGAATTGTACTCTGGCCCCTGGGCTTAAGCAGAAGGGCTGCAGCTTAGTGGTGACAGACTCACTCCCTGGCATGTCCAGAAATTGCTTTGGGGAAAAACAACAACAACCTGCCTGTTGTTGTGTATTTTACTTACGTATTGGTTTTTTAGTTGCAAACTACCATTTTGGCACAGAAGTGACCTGTTAATTAATAAATGATAAAAACAACACCAAGGTAGATGAACCAACAGCCTAAACTTGTACACACCACACATTTAAAGCACATGACCAAAGAATCCTGGGAATTGTAGTTTACCTCCTCACACAGCTACTTCTCCCAGCACCCTTAACATTGTTCAAACAGCTGAACTGGCCTCCCAGAGCTACAGTTCCTGGAGTCCCCTAGGAAAGAGGGATGATGGTTCAAACACTGGGAATTATAGCTCAGCACATGTAATGAACTACAGTTCCCAGGATTCGGGGTGTGTGTGAGACCATGACTAATGAAATGGTGTGTAATAATGAACCGTGCAGATGTGGCCTGAATGCCACTTCTTTCTCTAGGCAATAGGAAGTGCCCGTCAAACTGGTTTGGATTAGGGCCCCCTTGCCTTAATACATCCCATCCATCTTTACTTTACCCTTCTTGACTCTCTCTTTTTGTGTACCATCCAGCCTTCTGCAGTACATCTTCGTGGGGAATATTTTCATGGTTCCTGATGACCCCTTGGGACGAGACGGGCCCACCATAGCAGAATTCCTGAAGAAAACCCCCAGGTATGCACCCACACGTGGAACAAGTGATCTAGCTAAGTGGAGTTGGGAAAGGCATTTAACATGTTAAAAAGTCTCCATGGACCAGAGCAAGCAGCTGTCCCTAGGAAAACACCCTTTGTTTGTGTCTCCCCCTTTTCCAATCACAAAACAGAAGTATATATATTTCAGTGCATGGGGACACTGCTCCATCTTGTGGCCAGAGAAGTACGTGGGATGGAGCTAAAACAAACCTGGGTGAAAATTATACTGCTGCATATCCTTCCAAGTTCAGCTTGGTTTGCAAAAGGGTTCAAACGGCAGTTGATATTTTATAATAGCAGCATTGAGTTTTAAGATACGAAAAGGAAAAAAATAGGGAGTGGAAGGTAAACATAGTCAGGTATTGGATATTTTATATTGTTGCATAATGGCCAGGAGGCAGCTCTTAGGAAAAAATTAAACCAAATGGCAGCTGGTCCCAGGGAGGTCAATGCCATGGGCCTCGCTTTCTCGCCTCTCTGCCTGAGGCAGTTATGAGGAATGGTCAGTTATGGAGGCAGTTCTGGGAGGAGAGGAGCTAAATAGCAGTTAGGTCTCAGAAAAGTCAAGGCAGTTGGCCTTGCTTTTTTCTTTTTACCTTGCCCTCTAAAGCTGCCTTGAAGAATGGCCAATGATGGAGGCAGCTCTGGGAGGGGACGGTCAAAATGGCGGGTGGGACCCTGTGGCAGAGAACACCTCACTGTCTTGCCCTGGTGCCTTCTGCAACATGGGTTTCTCCCCTGAAGCCTTGAACCTTTTAGTTAAGAGAGTTGTCTCCACCATCTAAACTCTTCCTTCCTGAAAACTGCTTTATGTCCCTTCACCATCGCAGGACCAAGGCCCCAAACTGCCACTCCTTCGCTGGCCGGTCTGTGCCTGTGCCTATCCCCGTGGGCCGTACCTCGCAGACGGAGGTCCTTCAGCTTCGAGACAGGAAGCCACCCGGAGGGTTGCTTGCAGATCGAAGGAAGAGCCATAAACAGAACTCGCCAGAGGAGCAGCTCCGGCCCAAGGACGAGACCGAGCGGCTGAGGAGAGATCTCCTGGAGATCTTTGTGGGCCAAGACAAGAAGGTTGATTTTGCGCTCATGCGGGAGCCCTGCTGCCATGACCTCAACAAGCTTTCGGAGGCGATACTCAGCCTCAATTTCTGAGCCAGAAAACTTTTGTTGTCTCCCAAGGGGGTTGTGCATTTATCCATGCAGCTGCATCCAGAATGGGCTCGCCCTCGCTGGTATGACTGGTTTTTAGCGCCAGCTGTCTGTTCCTGAGGGATACAGAAGAACCTTTTGCTACCTAACACCGCGTGGTAGATTATTTTCCCTCAGAACTCTCTTAGTACGAAAATCACAGAGCCATTGGTGGTTCTCCTCATTAGCCAGTAGCAGTAATGATCAGTTCAAAAAGCACCTAACATTAAGGTAACTCAGGGTTTAAGATACTGCGTGCCGGGGGGGGGGGGTAGCCAACAGTCCTGCTTACTGGATGTTGTTGGACTCATCCCTGACCATTAGTTGTGCTGGTTGGGGCTGATGGGAATTGGGAGTCCAACAAGATTTAGAGGGCACCATGTCGGCAAGTCCATATGGCCAGCCGAAGCTACACAGAGCAATACGCCCCTGCCCTTCAACCTTCATGGTTGGGCAAGTCTTCACTGTGAATTTAAACTGCTTTAACTGTCATGGCCTCCTCACACTACCACAGAATTGTGGGAAATGTTCCATGAGGCGGATTCCTGACAGGATTCTTAAGCCTCCACACAATATTACATCGCCTAGGAGTCTGTGGGATAAAAAAATAACATGGCAGTTATATTAATTCCAGACCAACTTAAGATGTCTTAGGGTTAGTCCAAGGACAGCTCCTTGGAAGGCCCTTGTACACCTTCCAATTTATGGAAGAAATCATAATGCGACACGCAAGGGCACTTATTCATAAACTGGAACTGTTTTAGATGATGTCTTGGGCTGAATGAAATGCCTTTTTACCGTTTAAAGAATCTGTCCCATAAACATTCTTGAGCACACTTCCTAAATTTTAAGACAGTAAATAAATATATATACATACACACACACACACACACACATTCTGAGATTTTAATTTCTTAAATTTAAACCCAACATGTAGATTATAGTGTGCTCTATCAGTTTGAGATAACAAATTATTATTTTCATATATATATGTTTCCTTTAAAAAAATGAAATGAAAATTCTTATCCATTACTTAGAAAATGGCAAAATATCCAATTCCATTCCCAATCAAGGAAAAGAAGAAATTTTGTTTTGTTTTCCTGGGATGTTTTGTTTTTAGAAACAAAACTGGACTGTTTTTAAAAGCTAAAAAAATAAACCTGTTTTCTTGACCAAGCTACATGTTTGTTGGTCATGGAATGACAGAATTTGAAATTTTACAGGATTCATAAAAATTATTATTAAAGAAATAATAAAATACAGTGGTACCTCGGGTTACATACGCTTCAGGTTACAGATTCCGCTAACCCAGAAATAGTACCTTTGCTTCAGGATGAGAACAGAAATTGTGCTCCGGCGGCGTGGTGGCAGCGGGAGGCCCCATTAGCTAAAGTGGTGCTTCAGGTTCAGAACAGTTTCAGGTTCAGAACGGACCTCCGGAACGAATTAAGTACGTAACCAGAGGTACCACTGTCTATGGTCTGGCTTGGTATAGGACAGCTGCCTGCTTTCCTCCTCTGAACAGGGAGCTTCTGAGGTGGCCTTCTAAGAACGCTGTCTCCAAACTGCAGCATGCTCGGAAGCTGCTGCCCCAAGACCTTCCTCACCCCAGTGTAGGAAGGTGGAGAAATCAGAGATGTTTCAGGGCCACCAGATCCTCAGCATTCTGTAGCTTTCCAGTAGGAGTCTCTGTAACCCAGAGGGGGTCAAAAGGAGCAGCCACATACCTGGCCCCACGGGATTCTGGGTACTGCATTCGCTTCCCGTCTCCTGCAGCAGACCCCGTTTCTCCAAGCATGGATGATTGCCATCACCTGCACCCGGTGTAAGCTACTTGCTTTTGAAGGACAGTGACCTAAGCCTTCTCATGGGGAGAATGTAAATTGGGGTTGAGGAAGCTGGCAGCCTTCCATATGCTGGCTCCCAACTCCCATCAGCCCCAGCCAGGATGGTCAGTGGTCAGGGATGATGAGAGTCCTCTGGAGGCCCCCATATCGTCCATCTCATGTAAAAGAGTTGGACTGTAAGCAGTCAAGTGCTGCACTTTATCACACACAAACATCTCCTTCCTTGGAGGTTTTTAAGCAGAGGTTGGATGGCCACCTGTCATGGATGCTTTAGCCGAGATTCCTGCATTGCAGGGGGTTGGACTGCATGACCCTTGGGGTCCCTTCGAACTGGACAATTCTATGGTTCTAAGATGTTCTGAAAACAAGTAAGCAAGCTGGTGTCATCCTCTGAAGAATCGAAGCAGAGAGTGAACAGGGCACCAATTGAGCACCAAGACTTAATGTTGTTATCATTTATTATTATTTGAACAGTAGTGGTTTCATGACCTCCACCAAGTGTGACACAGGCCCTTCTACATCAAGAGAAGCCCAGCAACTTGTTTTACCGCCTGTGAAATGGGTGTAACAATGAAATAAACAGGAAGCACAGCTGGGGCAGGGCAGGGAGCAAGAAAGCAGCGCTCTTGTTTTATGCACAAGCCCAACCAAACAAACATCAGATTCTTGTCGCTTAGTCCTGGCATCAAGGATCAACCGGTGGCAGAGGTATATGGGTGGGTGGCGAGGGGCTGCGGGTGACCTTCAGGGACCGGCAGTAGAGGAGGGGCTCTTTGCCCAACCCCAGCTGGTAATGCCACCAGTACAGCTTCTGACGGGGTTGCAAGATCACCCGCAAAGCCTCTCCTTCCTCGGCTGCCTCCTCCCACTCTTCCTGCTCCGTCCGAAGCCCCAGACCACCGTAAGCGACGGGGAGGGAAAACTGGTGCTGGAGAAGAGAGGCGGCCAAAGACTCCGGATCCAGAGATCCAGAGACGCGGTATTTCTGACTGAACGCCAGCTTTGAGGAACCAACTTTGCGGGTGATTTCGTGGCTGCTGGGCATGGGCAGGTCTGTGGCGTTGGAGATCAGCTTGAGGCATTCCCAAGCGCCAAAGGCAGCCCCGTGGGTGTGGCCCAGCCCCCCAGGAAGGAAGGAGACCACGTCAGGGTGGACGGAGAAGGTCTCCTTGGGCCCTGCCGCTGCAAAAAGGTAGCCACAAAGGCCGTTTTCTTCATCCATCCTTAAGCAGGCAAGGTGGCTGGCGTCTGCACCATAGTAATACAGTCCGTTGAGAAGTGCTGGCTCCAAGCAGATCTCCTTAGCGGTGGCCCCAGTGGCCAGGTCGGCCACGGAGAGGACCACTCCACGTGTCAGGAAAAAGATGAAGAACCGGCCCTCGCAGAAGGCATAATGGTTGCCTCCTTGGCAGGTGGGGTGCAGCGGGAGGGTACTGGAGGGCGGCTCGGAGCTCAGGTCAAGCACTTTGCAGAACGAGTCCCCACGGAGGAGGTAGATGGCGGAGCTGGTGGGGTCCCCCACGTAGTGGTCCGCACCGCGGCAGGCCGGGTGCAGATCCCACACTTGGAGGTCCTGCCCCAAACGGAAGTCGAGCGCTTGGAGGAAACAACCCAGGTCCGAGCGGACGACGAAGAAACCGTGGCGGGTAGCAAAGATGTCTGTGCCACGGGAGTCTGCCCGGGGCACAATGGCAGCCATGGATGTCCCAGGGCGGGGAGATGCGGAAGAGGTTCTTATTGACAGGTGTTAAGAAATACAGGTTAATGGAACCTCCAGGTCCTGAGGCAATCGATCACGAAATGTGAGTTGCTGTTGCTGTATATAGTTTGCTGGTAGAGAGGGAAAGGGAAATGAGAAATACATGTTCAGTTATACAAAGCAATGAAGTGACCCTTAACTTAGGGCTGGGTCCTGCTGTGTTAAAAAAAAATGTGACATTCTGTGCCAGTAGCATCCAAACTATATACACCTCTGTTGAGAACATCTTATTTTGCATTATTTTCTGCCCCTTTAAAAAGCAACAATGATATAGCATAATTTGTTCTGATTTGGCTCTAAGGTGCTGTGCAGAGCCCAGTGAAATGTCATTTGATTATTACCCACCTGAGATCTTGGATTTCTTCTGCCTGTGTGCTTTCTCAATGAAATCTTTGCAAACCTGTGGGCCACAAGCTCATGTGTGTTTGCAGTTACACTTATATGTAAAGCTGAAATTCTCAGAAAGCTAGATTCTGCACCTGAGCCCACCGTATAAGGCACCCTAACCTTACGGCAGATTCAAGCGGGAGATCATTACCCTACATCATTCAACAAGTTCCTACTGAATACTTGAACAGCCTGCTTTGTCCCTAAGGTAATCTTGTGTACCCCTGTGTCTAGTTTGATTATGAGAAATAGGGCTGGCGTTCGAATCTCAAATCCAGATAGGTGTGCTTTGTTGTATCTGCAAACACTGTGCCATGAGAGATGTTTTAATTTCATTTTCCTTTGGAAGTCAGCCATAATTTTTTCCTAGGGCATTTCCACTGTTTACATAACTTTAGTATGCATTTGTGCCTAGGGCCTCGTTTCCCAGAGATTTGGCTTGGTAGCAGCACCTGACTGGACAATGTTATATGCATATACTGTTAAACGTTCCCCTGCCTAGATTCATAATGCTGTTGTGGCAATTTGAGTTGCAAATACTGAGTACACTAGCGATTATCTATAAATCTCAACAAGACAGCTCAGTTGGTACAGCATGAAACTCTTAAGGGTCGTGGGTTTGAGCCCCACATTGGGCAAAAGGATTCCTGCATTGCAGAGGGTTGGACTAAATGGCCCTTGTGGTCCTTTTCCAACTCTACAATTCTGGGATTTCATAAGCAAATAGTGTGTACAAGCTGAATACTGGGAAAGGTCGCAGCTCAGAGGCAGAACATCTGCTTTGCATGCAGAAGATCCCAGGTTGAACCCCAGCATCTCCAGGTAGGAATGGGAAACAAGCCCCAGTATGAAAGCCTGGGGAGGTGCTGCCAGTCAGTGTAAACAATACTGACCTAGACAGACAAATGGTCTGACTCGGAATTAGACAGCTCCTTGTGTCCCTGTGAGATTGCGCTTTTAAGAGGCACAAAACCGGGGATCAAGGAGTGTGGTTTGCAATTCAGGCCCCTTGGGTGGGATTATTCGCAGCTATGGAAGACCAATGTCTGTCTATGGAAGACCAATGACCATTGGATGTTTACAGGCGCCAAGTGTCCTATTAATTAACGAGATCTGGCACAAGAAGCAAAAACATAACAGGAAAAGCTTTCCCCGTGCTGTAGGAGGTCGGGGATAACATTATCCTCCTCCACCTCCTGCCTCCCTCCATATCGCAAAGAAACTGTGCCAGAATATTAAGAGAAAGTGGCAATCTTAAGAGAGAGTGTGGCATGGTTTCTTAAGCTGCAGAAGGCTAGGACCCCCCAGATCCAGAATCCTGTGGCATTTCTGCAGCCCATAGGAACGGTGCATGAGGGATTCTATTCCTGCAGGGTCACTCCTTGTGGGCGGAACTGGGCCAGGAACCCAGGAATCCTGGGCTTCTGTCACAAGGGCTAAATCCCAAGCCCAAGGCTTTATTTTCCACAGAGCAGGCTGAAACACGAGCTGTGAGCACAGAGTAACTATCACAACAAGTTAATAATAATCACAGCCCTTCTTCCACTTCCCAGTGCAAAATTAGTGTAGTGGAGCTTCAAGAAGGAAGATATTCCTTCTCCCCTCTAAAGCCCCATTCCAGTCATTCTGCTGGGAGGGAGGGGACGGGGAAGGAAACTAACGTGCTTTTAGGAGTGATCTAACAATTTTTAGAAACCACCTGAAACTCCCTCCCTTTTTTTTTACACTCAAGCCGGGGATAGCTTTCATGAAAACAAACAAACAAATGACATCACCTCTCTCTCCTTCTCTTTCTTTGCCCCCCCCCCCCGACTAATTTTCAAAAATTGAAGGATTCGGCCTTTCTAACTCACGGTTGTTAGCACCGCCGCCACCATGCCCCCTATCCCCAGGTAGGAACACCTAAAACTTCTCCCCCCCCCCCCACGGCACCCCGTGCGTGATGGAGGCAAAAACAAACAAGCACACAAGACAGCATGAGAGGAAGCCTGCAAGCGAGTGACAACAAGCAGCAGAGGTCGGTTGGAGCAAATGCAGCTGCAGAAAATCCTCACCTGGTTTGCAGGCTCTCGCGCCAATTTCACCAGGGCGCAGCGGCTTCCCGGACTGCAGTCGCTGACAGTCGGGCCAAGGCAGCTTCCCGGAAGGGGCTGGCGGAGAAGGCCGGGCTCCTCGGCTCCTCCCTCCCGAGGGGGAGGAGACCCAAAACCAAACACTGTAAAGCATGGGTAGGCAAACTAAGGCCCGGGGGCCGGATCCGGCCCAATCGCTTTCTCAATCCGGCCCGGGAATCAGCATGTTTTTACATGCGTAGAATACGTCCTTTTATTTAAAATGCACCTCTGGATTATTTGTGGGGGCCTGCCTGGTGTTTTTACATGAGTAAAATGTGCGCTTTTATTTAAAATGCATCTCTGGGTTATTTGTGGGGCATAGGAATTCATTCATATTTCCCCCCCAAAATATAGTCCGGCCCCCCACAAGGTCTGAGGGACAGTGGACGGGCCCCCCCTGCTGTAAAGACAAGGAAAGTTTGTGCGTAGGCGGGTGGGAAGCGGAGTTTGGGTCAGGGAGGAGGGTTCTTTGTGCATCGTTTTGGGGGCATAGGGCAGGTGCAAAGGACGGCCTCTATTCCGACAGCTTCCATCCCAGGAGGAGATCTAGGGGGAGATCTGCTCCCCCTTCAGCAGATCTCCGCCTAGATCTGCTCCCCCTTCAGGATCTTGGCGTGAAGCGAAGCCGCGGAGCTGTCCGCGTCTCCGCGCCGAGCACAGGCGCAGGGGGGCGCGCGAAAAAGGTGGCCACACCCCCGCCACACCTCCCATCTTTGGGCTTCCGCCGGAGAGAGGTGGGGGGGGAGTCTACGTAGTTCGGCTTGGGGGGGGGAGGGCGGCAAGTTGGTGTGTGCCATTGCCCGGCTGTGTGTACGTGGGCAAATTCAGGTGGCAAATTCAAAAGCGCAGCGTCCCTTCGCAGCCACGCCCCTTCTGAGGTTATACAACCGGCTGACATTATGCAATGATTATCAGGCATGTGTATTGCAAGAAACGAGACAGATCTCCACGCTGCCTTTCAGTTAGAGCTGTTATTTTCGGTGCAAATATACGGGTGAAAAACTTGGAGCTTCCTTTGGCATGTCTTAATTTGTGTTTTTATTGCAAAGTTCCACAATACGCAACAGAACTTTCACTCGATGCTCTTGAGAACGAAGCACTTCGTGTTTTCAGGGTTCCTGAGTGCTTAGCTTTGGAGCATGCAGTGGGCAAGGGACTCCATGCTAGGGTGCTGGAGACAGTGACCCTGCGGCAGAAATCCCAGGCTAGAATGGGGCCATAGCGGCTGGCTCAGTTTCCTCCAGTGAGCTTGAGGGCCGACACGAGTTCCTCCCCACCCACCCCGGTCATCCTATATTTGCATCTATGCAAATAAAGTTGCATATGCAAACTTGTGTCGTGAAACAATACCTCAAGTGTTTTACATACCAAGCGACGTCCCCTTGTTTTAGCTTTAGAAATGTGCAACTCAAAGGCTGGAAGACAAGTCAGCCCCACACAATGCTCTGTAACACAGTCATAGACCACAAATTCATTCTTGTATGGTAAAACACCGGCATAGGGACAGTCCCCCCCCCCCCAATAAAAAAAGAAAGCCACTGTCCCTTTCTCTGGTGGTTTTGCTGTTCCAGGGTCCCTGGAGTTCATTTGACCCCTTGATGAGCTTGTAAACCAAGAAAATCTTTAATTAAAAAATACATTAAAAATAAATAAAGCTGTCAATCCCCAACCCAGATTCTTAGGAATGCATATGAAATAAAGCCAAGGAACATCAATATATAATCAACATTTATTAATCATCATCACTAGGAATCATAAAACACAAAAAATAAGGAATACGCCTGTATTGTGGAATCATCAAATGCAGAGGTTCCTCACTGTCAAGGGAGGTGCACTCTGCACATGTCCATGTCATGTATTTCTGGGGCTCTGAGCTCCTAGTTAATTTTGTGTGTGTGCTGTTCCTCTAATTTTTTCTACGCCTGGGCCTTTTCCAACCCCATTTCAACCTATAGGTGTTTATTCACCCTCTGGATAAACCCGCCAACCCTAGAGAGTCAGGCCTGTCACTCTGGACCACTCTGCTCTAATTCCCTGCATCAAGGCTGGAGGGGTGGGGAATCTATTTATTAAAACAACCACAGAAGGAATTCTCAATCTGTAGTGAGATTTGATGGGCCCTCTATTCAAGCAAGCATTAATAGCATTTTATTAAGCTTTTGTACACACACACACACACACACACACACACACACACACAGCACCCCCAGGAATTCTTTCCAATCAGGGATGAGGAACCTCTAGCCTTCTAGATGTTGCTGGACTGCAACACCCATCAATCTTGACCACTGGCTGGGGTTGATGGGATTTGGTATCTACTAACATTGCAAAGGCCACAGGTTCCCCCATGCCTGGTTTGTTTATTTATTTCAGCATTTATCAGTTGGTAGTGTACAGAAATACATCTAAGGGGAAAAGGGTGGAAAGTAATGGGGAGCTGGAGCCAGCTGTTATTTAGGATGAAGAAGGCAGGGGGACCTTAGTCGGTGGGTCGCAGCCAAGAGTGACCTCAATATCCCTGCAAAACAAGATGACCTGCTTCCCTAGCCCTAGCTGATACTGCCACACATAGGCAACATCTTCAGGCTGTAGTATGAACTTCAGGGTTGTCTCCACCTCACGGGCTTCCCCCCATTCCTCCTGCTCTGTGTTCAGGCCCACACCGCCATATTCGGTTGGTAACGCAAACTGGGCCTTGGCCAGCGCCATGGCGACGGAGCCTGGCTCAGGAGAATCTGGCAGGGCTGCTGCCACCCAGCTACGCCCGATGTCAGCCAGCTTTTCTGTGGCGCAGCCCACTTTCCGGGACACTTCCTGTAACCTGGAGACAGGGATGTTGGAGTAGTTGTGGAAAATGTTCAGCAGTTCCCAGGCCTTGAATGCGTCCCCTTTGCTGAGGCCGAGACCTCCCGGCAAGAAATTGAGGACGCTGGGGTGGAAAGAAAAGACTTCTCCGCTGAAGTTATCCCACAGCTGCCAGTAGAGGTAACTGCGATGGCTTGCCATCTTCTCGTTGGACCACTGATGGTGTCCTGGCTGTGCGTCTGGATCTGGTTCCCCTGTGGTCAAGTCCTTGACTGCCGTCATGGTGCCTGGGCTTAAGATTATGCCAAAGGAGCCGCCAGAAACAATGAAATAATGTTGCCCAGCGCAGCAGCTGGGGTGCAGGCGGCGGGGCTCTCCGCTGGGCTCGGTGTGAAGGTTTGGGGTTTCCAGGAGTTTGTTGTCCCGGATGACATAGATGGTGTTGTGCCAACGGGAGCTGAAATAGTGTTCGCTGCCGCACAGGGAAGGGTGCAAGGGCCAGAGCTCAGCGCAGGGTGAGGTTGGCAAACCGGAGAGGAGCAGGTAGCAGTTCAGATCAGGGCGAAGAATCACATCTCCTGCCCTGGTGCTGAAAATGTGAACTTTGGGGACTTCCTTCTGCAGAACCATCGCAGTCAAGACCTTCAGGGGGCAGAGAAGGAGAAACGGGTAGAGAATGAGAAAGGAAGTGACTTCGTTTTTAGAAATACTAATACTAATAATAATAATTTATACCCCACCCCACTGTGGCTCCCAACAGAATTAATGATGATGATGATAATAACAATAACAACAACAATACATCAGACATTAAAAACTTCCCTAAACAGGGCTGCCTTCAGATGTCTTCTAAAAGCTAGTAAAGGTAAAGGTACCCCTGCCCGTACGGGCCAGTCTTGACAGACTCTAGGGTTGTGCGCTCATCTCACTCTAGAGGCCGGGAGCCGGCGCCGTCCGCAGACACTTCCGGGTCACATGGCCAGTGTGACATCGCTGCTCTGGCGAGCCTGCACCAGCACAGCACACGGAATGCCGTTTACCTTCCCGCTATAAAGTGGTACCTATTTATCTACTTGCACTTTAAGGGTGCTTTCGAACTGCTAGGTGGGCAGGAGCTGGGACCGAAAGACGGGAGCTCACCCTGCCGCGGAGATTCGAACCGCCGACCATCTGATTGGCAAGTCCTAGGCACTGTGGTTTTACCCACACGCCACCCACGTCCCCCATATTCTAAAAGTTAGATAGTTGTTTATTTCCTTGTCATCTGATGGGAGGGCATTCCACAGGGTGGGCGCCACTACTAGGAAGGTCCTCTTCCTGGTTCCCTGTAACCTCATGTCTCGCAGGGAGGGAACCGCCAGAAGGCCCTCGGAGCGGGACCTCAGTATCTGGGCTGAACGATGGGGCTGGAGATGCTTCTTCAGGTATACTGGGCCAAGGCCATTTAGGGCGTTAAAGGTCAGCACCAACACTTTGAATTGTGCTTGGAAACGTACACCTCTCTCTGTCTTGATTTAATCTATTCCAACATAACTTATGCAACTGGCCCACTTAGCTCAGTGCTGTCTACTCTGACAGGCAGGGGCCCTCCAGGGTTTCAGACAGGAAGTCACTCCCAACCCTTCCTGGAGATTCCAGGGATTGAACCGAAGACCTTAGACATACAAGGCCGGCGCTCCACCACTGAGCTACCGTCTAAGATTGTGCTCCCTCCCTTTCACACACAGTCCTCCTGTTACAAAAGACCCAAACTGCACCATACTTTCACACGACGTGAGCAAATTCATCACCCAATAAACCAAAAATTTATTTGCATATTGGATGTTACACTAATGGCGCAATGAGCAACCACCTCCAGGTTTGGTGTGTGTTGCAAAATTCCCATTAACAGCAAGCCAGCAGATCTGTCGCCTTGTAATCTAGTTTGCCCAATATGCATTTGAAATATCAACCTTTCCCTTCTGTGCAATGAAGAGTTCTGTGAAACCAGGAGGCCTGCATATTCCTACCTCAGTTAAGACAGTCCAATAGAAAGATTTTGCCCACCTCCAATTCTTTGCAGACCAATACAGTGCCCACTAGGTACTTAACAGCCACACTTTCCTGCCACAGATTCATAGTTGGCATGAAATAAACCCCTCTATTGAGGACAATGCATATTTTATTTTACCAATAAAGGGCTGAGTGCCCTCATTCCCAAAAAAACCCACTTTTTTTTTCATGGCAGGGCTTCTGTATGCCTCCAATGCAAGGCAGAAATTTAACAGGTGCAGCATTTGAAGACAAAGTGGTTGGGGAAAACACCACCTGTTCAGTCTTTGCCTGGCATGTAATTGTTTAAAACACAGGCAACCTCCTAGCAGCAGACCCTATGCAATCCTAGCCCCACCCGTCTGACAATTATTCAGTATATTCTATAACACCCACATCTCCCCTTCCTTTTCTATATTCCATCCCCTTTCCCTCCATTCCATATGCTCACAGCTCTTACGCCAGGCGAGTTGCAGTCGGAGAAATTCTGGGTTAATGTGAGTCAAAAAGGCTTGTTTATTTCTAAGGGCTTTGGCTCCTCCCCTCTCAAGTGACCCCGCCTCCTGAAGCCTCTCTATGCATGAACTCAAAGCTACCTCAGCATTTGTCTCCCGCAGATCGTCACTCATTCTTCCCTCCCCAACTCCACCAACTACGAAGTGGTGACTCCCTATAGGCTGGCTCCAAGATTCCCCCTTTCCTCACCACCCAATTTTCTTGAGAATAAGGTGGACCACCTTATCTGCTTCATTCATATACCAGAGGGTTGCTATCAGAGTTTTGCACAGAGCTGGTCTGTTGTGACTCTGATGTGTGTGGTGTTGTTTTTTTTTTTTTTAAAAAAACCCTCACGGTTTCCCTAAAAACTGATGCACCGCTCGTCCCTCCCATCCCTGAGCCTTGTTGGTGTTCAGTGGGGACCTGCTAGTCTGGGGCTGATGCAGCAAATCGTTTCTATTGGAACCCCAAACTTTGCCTAGGAGTGTGTTACGTTGTGGGTGAACATATCAGACGACACAGCATTTCTTCAAACAGCTCTTGTTTATTCACAGGCCAGAACAGAACAGAACTGAAGGGTTCAGCCAGCCTGCTTATATAGAGCTCCACTACAACGCAACTGTAACCACTTTCTGTAACTATCCAATCACTGAACGTCACTTTCAATCCCTATTTGCTTATGTGGACCTGAGTGAAAACTATCTACAGTATCCCCCCACTGGCCCAGGGTGAGAACTTCAGTACATAACAGAGTGTGTTAAGAGGCATATGAACAATCTATAAATGGAACACACAAATTTCTAATGCAGGGAAATGGATAGTTTCAGATTATGACCAAGAGGAGGCGCAAATTCAACAAGCCACTCAGTCACGCAACTCTCTGGTTGAACTTGGGCCAGCTAGGGTCTCTCAGCCAGGCCAACTTTGCAGGATCACGGCAAAAGAGAGGGGTGACTCCACCAAGCTCCCACCTGCAAGGATTGTATCATCAAGTTAGTCATCTGAGGGAAGAACTGTGTGTGGCAGCAACTGCCCTGTTCTGGATGTTGTTGCCTGCTGGGCTCTAGGTTCTGATCTGGGGCAGGGAATAATATTTTTGAGGAGAAAATGTTCTTTATCAAGGGGAATCAGCCAGAACTGCCACTGACGTTGGTTGCAGCTTTGAAAACTTGTGATCGAGTTTGCTTTCTCCCTCCCACTGCTTTTTTCCTCAGGTGTCATGTACGGTATTTTGAGACTGAGCCTGAGAGCAGGGACCATCTTAAAACTGATTTTTATAAGCAGCTCTATGAGCCTCTTTTGGCTAAAGGTCACGGGAAGCAGGTTTGTTGTGCAAGAACTCCAAACTGCACTACCTGTTGTAATAAATGTAAAACTGCCCTTATTTCCTTATGGGGGACACAAGAGCCCTTATAGAGTCCTTTGCAGGTTCTCTATCGGTCGGAGAAAGTAACAGAGGCCAACCAGAGAATATTGAGAAGCAAAGCAGATAGTAAACCTGATCTTTATTGAACCGTTGCAACAGGGTGCCCCCTTCACACGCAGGAGAAGGAGGAGGACCCAGAACCAAGGTGTGCCCGCCCTTATATATTTTAAATTGCCCGCCCTGGAGTCCAAGACCACCCCCTGACACATCATACCTACATCACAGAAAGGGCAGTCTACAACAGAAATCTGAGTGCGTTGTTTACCTCCTGTCTGGCAAGTTACCTGTTAATGCTTACTTGATTGGATACCCTGAGGAGCCTGGCCAGTCTTTTGTAATGATAAATAATTAGTTCCTGAGCCAGGTCACAGGCTCACCCTATTCATACACAGACATACATTTAAGACAGGATTTGTGAATAAAAAGACAATGGGGAGGCTTTTCCATTTTCCTTGACCTTGCAGATAAATCATTTGGTCAGTTTGGGAGTCAAAATGGTTCTAGGGCCGTTTTCCTGTGCTGCTCCAGACATGTGGTTTATATATTTATGTACGTGTTTGTTGGTACATCTATGAACATTTATTATATATATATAAGACCTTAATTTTTTTATTTCACTGCATTTGCAAAATAGCAAGAGTGTGGAAGTTAACAGACAGGTCCGGGATTGGAACAAACGAATGAAATTTCCCCTTTCTTTGGAGATTAGAATGTTTGTGACGCTTCCATGACATCACGGCACTTAACCAATGGCTAGGAGCTGCACCCTGAGAAATTATTTACGAACCATCTTTTAGGCTATTATCTGGATTGGGAGCAATTTCCACCATCCCTCATTAAGCTTCCTCAAGAGGTGGCAGGATTTCTTCATCCTTTGGCTTGAAATTCCCGCTCAGGTTGATCCCAAATTTCTCACGGAGCACCACTGGGATCTTGTTGCTCTGCAGGGTGGTCTCTGTACGCTCCTCTCCCTTCTTGGAAATGAGACGCCAACCCATGTAGGTGAGGCGCCCGCCATTTTCTTTCTGCAGGGAGCAGAAGGATTTGCAAACGAATATGGAGCTGGGCGAAGTCTGGTGATACAGACACATGCTCGTAAAATTGTCCAGTTTCTTCTCCTCGAGGGTGAACTGATATAAGGGCCTCCCCTCCTTCCCAGAGACTTCTCGGCGTTCCAGCACCCAGATGCCCCCATGGAGGCCCAGCCAAAAGACGCCACCTTCCTGGACTTGCTCCACAGAGGCCTTCAGCTCTAATGGCTCTATGAAACCTTCACCAAAACCCACGTCGCAGAGCAGCTGGCGCCCACCCAGCTGCACCAAAATCACCATGTGGTCCAACGGGGGGCCGTAGCAGCCGGTGAAACGGTTCCGGACACGCCCGGCCGCAGCTTTGGCATCAAATCCCAATGCCTGCAGCAGCCACAGGAAGAGGCCATTCAGCTCAAAACAGAAGCCACCCCGATGCTGCCGGACGATCTTGTTGTAGAGGGAGGACACTTCCAAGACGATGGGCTCCCCGGAATGGATACTGAGGCTCTCGAAGGGCACGGAGAGGAGGTGGCACCGGTGGAGGCTGCGCAGGGTCTCCAGAGAAGGCTGCATGGGGCCCTGGTACCCGATCCGTTGCAGGTAATGTCCAATGTCCATTCTGGACTGGACTCAGGAAGTAGATGAGGAAGGATGAGGAGGTAGATCGGGATTCCTATTCTTTCCGCTCCCAGAGTTCGCAGGTGGGAGACCTTTTCCACACAGAGGGTTATATTGCCTTCCCTGCAACCTTCCACATGCGTAAGGTGGAGAAGCAAATGTGAGCAGAGCCAAAAATGGAAAGGGGCAGAATGTATTTGGCTGGCTGGTTTCTGCACACACTCCTCTGTGTGGCAGCTTCACATGCAAGAAAGAGGTATTAAGCAGAGTTCAAGGGCACATTCCAGCGAGGTTAAAACCCGGGGAGGATCCTCACCCCTGAGCTGCCGTGAACGGATCTTCCGATTCTTCACATACTGCTCCGAACCCCATTCCAAGCTCAGGGAACCCAGGAATCTTGGTTCTCACCACATTCCTGCTTGCTGGCCTGGTTTCAGCTCAACTTCTCTGGAAAAGCACCTCGGTTATCGTCCGTATCCAAAAGCCAGCAGTTGTTTAGCAATGCGGAAAGAGAGAGAGAGAGAGAAAGGAAATGAGGGATATCATATGACCACTCATTCACAAACACACAGATACAGACAGAGCACCTCCCACTGGCTCCTGTTTCAACTCTCTGGCAGGATCTTAACCCTTGCCAGCCTCTGTCCAATTAAATCCACTTTAGGAATTAAATCAAAAGTATAGCATAGCCATGAAAGCGGTGACTCTCTTTTTCTCTCTTTCTCACCCCATTTAAAATACCCCCCCCCATTTTTCTGCATTATTTTGTTTTTCAGGAGGCCCCTTCTGTTTCAGCCTTTAGACGAGTGTGGAATTAAATGCAGGCAATTAAGAAAACATACCTGAAAACGATTTACAGATGGTATTTAGCTCTGAGTAGACTTGTTAAAATGTATAAGACTGAATCAGATAATTGCTGGAGATGCAACGAGGCTGAGGGTACATTCTGTCATATGTGGTGGACTTGTAAAAGAGTACTGGGAAATAATTTATAATGAATTGGAAAAATATATATTTAAAAGTTGTTTTCCAAGAAAACCAGGTTCCTTTTTGTTGGGGATAATTCAAATGGAAATTCCCAGGTGTCAAAAAAGATTATTTATGTATGCCACTACTGTGGGCCCGTGTTTTGTTAGCCCAAGAATGGAAAACAAGTGAGGTCTCAGCTAAAGAAGAATGGCAACTTAAGCTGACAGAATATGCCCAGCTTGCAGACTTAACATATAGAATAAGAAAAGAAGAAGAACATACGTTTAGAGAAGATTGGAAAATGTTTATTGAATATATGGGTGAAAATTGTGTACATTTGAAAACGTTGGCAGCATTAAGACAAATTCAGCAGTGTAAATAAGTTTTGATGGATATAATAATGGAATACTGAATGGTTTAGTTTATGTAAAATATGCAGGGATTTATGGTATGCAAAATGAACCATGGAAAGAGGAGAAGGGAAGTCACTGATATTTTAAGGTTGTTTAAATGAATATTCTAAAATGTAAAATAGAAAAACTTATATATATATATATATATATATATATATATATATGCTTTCGTAGATTTTCACGGGTACAGGAATGCAGGTTTTGGTGTCCTCGGGTGTCTTCCCGTGTAAAAGTTGGGGTGTCTAGGCGACGTTTCGACGAGGTCTCACTCGTCATCTTCAGGCTGGTGCTTTCGGCTTCTTGTTACTGGAACAGAGCAGGATCTCAGTGTTTGAGTTCCTATAAATACTGTAGAGGGGGTGTGGTGTATAGCCTCCAATGTTCTGGGCAGAGAGGAAGTTCCCAGGCTAGTGTGCCTTTTCTTCTTTTGTTCCTTAATTACTTGAGAGATATCTTGAGTGATTTCTTGAGTGATATCCTGAGTACCACTTAGGTGGGTCATTAGGTGTGGATTAGTTGTTAAAGTCTTTGTGTCTTGACCTTTTGAACTTTGTGAAGAGTTTTCTTGAGAAGATGGCTGTACTGTACTTAGTTGTGCTCTGGCTTGGCTTCGTGTATAGGGGCGAGCTGTGGTTTTGTGGCTTGTGTCAGCCAGATCTGTGTAGGGATTGCAGGGGGGTGCAGCATCCGGAGGTGCCACCATGGATTGGCTACTGGATGGTGTCTGTAATTCATCTGTGGAGAGGGTCTGGGTTTGGGTCTGGTGTGGTTGATTGGTGTTGGCGTTCTGTGTGCCTCTGGATCTGGTGTCAGTTTTTGTGGGGAGGGCTAATTTCCAGATGTCTGGCAAGCGGGATGTGTCGTCACGCTTGTTCATGTTGTGAGGGTGTTTCTCTATCTCGATGGCTTCCATGATTATTCTCTTGTGGTGATGTTCCGTGTTAAAGAGCAATTTGGAATTTGCAAAATTAATTTCGTGTCCTGTTTCTTTCATGTGTTGGAAAAGAGAGGAAGTTTTTTCTTCTTTTTTGACGGCATTCTTGTGTTCTGCGATACGTGCATTTATTCGTCTGTTTGTTTGTCCAATGTACGTGGCTGGGCAGACTTTGCAGGGTATTTCATAGATCCCTTGGTTTTCCAACTGGATTTTATCCTTGGGGTTTCTGAGGATATTGGCTATTTTTTGGTTGGTGCAAAAGGCTGTTTTGATATTGTGTTTATGGAGGATTTTGCTAATTTTATCTGTAGTGCCCTTGATATAAGGGAGGAGGGCCATGCCATTGTTTTCTTCTGTGTCTTGGTTTTTGGGGGGTGTTTCCTTTTGGATTAGCTTCGTAATCCTGTTTTGCTGGTATCCATTGGCAATTAACACGTTTGAGAGATTCTGTAACTCAGTTGTCAAGTGGTCTTTGTCAGCCAGGCGTTTGGTTCTGGAGGCTATACACCACACCCCCTCTACAGTATTTATAGGAACTCAAACACTGAGATCCTGCTCTGTTCCAGTAACAAGAAGCCGAAAGCACCAGCCTGAAGATGACGAGTGAGACCTCGTCGAAACGTCGCCTAGACACCCCAACTTTTACACGGGAAGACACCCGAGGACACCAAAACCTGCATATATATATATATATATATATAAAAGAAAAAAAGAAAACATATTTCTTTAATGCTTAATTGATGGTTTTCAATTTTAATTTTATGTGGTTTTTAATTATATACAGTACATGCATTTTTATGCACACTTTACCACAATGGCTGCCATTTTGTACACAATACTTGGCTTCAGACCTGCACCTGTAAAATTTGGAGGCTTGAAAATTATGGCGGGTGGCTGTGTTTTGGTTTGCATATTGTTTCAGAAAGTGCAGATTTGGTAGGTTTGCCTTCAGCGTGAGCTGAATCAAAATTCTCCACTATCCCTACTCATGGCTAATTACGGTAAGCTTCTTTGGCCATGGGTGCATCTAATCTTTGCCACAGTTGCATCATCTTTCAAATACGTTCTGAGCATAAAAAGCACCATTCCCAAATGACAAAGGCAGAAGTCACACACAGGGGAAATTTAAGTGCAATAATTGGTTGTTTATAGTCCAGATGGAAATAGGGGAATGGTCTTTGGGGGCAAGATGATGGATCGCACACGGAGCAGAACTAGAAAGTTTATTATTGCACCGAGCTCTTAAATAGATGAGAGTAATGCACTAGGCATTAGGAGCCATGGAAAGAAAGTGTTCATTCCGTACTAAATTCATGGGTCAACAATGGGCCAGTAGAATCCATGACTGGAAGCAGACGGTGGTCTCCATCCCTTTAGAAGGCTTAAGAACTCGTCAGAGAGATATCTTGAAGGAGCTTGAAGCTTAGCGAATGCTGGCAGTGCTCGGCGACATTCTCCAAGGTGCAAGGTGTGGTGGTCTCAGGTGGGCTGATCCGAACGTAGAACTTGAATGAAATAAAGCAGTGCAGTGACTGCCTCTTGATCTGTATGTCTGATCACCTCTCTCTGTTATATGTCTGCTTCTCTTCTATGTCACCCTTCTCACAAAAATGGTTAAAAGTAAAATTAGTTTTATGGCTAATGTCCAGGGCTATGCAACCACTATACCTTAAAGATTTCTGGGCGCCACAGTTTACACCTCACAGAGCAACAATTCCATTAGCAGAATTCCAAGGGGGGGAAATGTGGTTCGTAGTCTAAGGCACCACTTTTGAGGATTCCAGCCCATCCTTCTTTAGAGCATTTCAAACTGTTGAGTCCATTGTATCTCCATCATGGGTGGGAAGACAGATCTCATGAGTTTTTCTCTCTAGTGTGAGGGATGCAATTGTCTTGCAAGGAACTGGGGTTGATCTGAAGTGGCAGCTTTTCAAACTGTGTGCTGGAAGAACCCTGCAGTTCTTGAGAAGCATTGCGAGGTGTGTGTGTCTATTAATGGGAACGTCTGTCAACAGCAGATGAGGTTCTCTGAAAATGAGATTTCCCAACAATGCTGCTGATCCTCACCTTACAATGTGTCATGTGCATTCTTGGTTTTACTCTCAGGTCATGGGTGGAAAGGGGTAGCGGTGAGGCCCAAATGGGTCTGCTCAGTGTGCCTGGCATGAAGAGGGTGTGCACCTGAGGGCAGGCATCTTCAGCCCTTTCAGACTCATTTTTAACCCCAATATGCACTTGGGAACAGATTTCTAAGTCATTTACCATATATCTGCATGGTAGTAATGCTCGAACCACCACAGGGGATTGAACCCAGGGACCTTTTGCACGTAAATCAGAGCTACAGCTCTTCGTCACATCAATGTAGGAAATACAAGTCCAAAGTAGGAAGGATTCCCTGAAGGTCTCATTTCAAGTAACATCTGATGGGATTCCTATTGAGTGTAAAAAGTGGAGAGTAGAATCTTCTTGGATCTAGCCCCCTCCTCCATACTGCTGTGCAGCACACCAGCCCCAGTCCTCCATATGTGTGGCTTGTGAGACTCACGTGATCCCTTTACAGTGGGATCCAGGAGGAACCAGGATCGGTAAATCAGGTCTTTAATGTGTACTAGAAATCCACACTCAATCCAGACAGTTGCTATTGAAGCGTCCTTTGGTTACTGCTTATGCCCTGCAAGTCTTACTATCTAAGGTAGGGTTCTACAGGGAGGGAGCCATCCAATACCTGAGGCAGGAAAAGCCAATATGGTGCCTCCAGATAGTGTTGGACCACAGCTCCCACCATTCCTGACCACTGGCCATGCTGGCTGGGGCTGATGGGAGTTGTAGTCTCGACAACATCTGGAGGGCATAACACTGGCTATCCCTAAGTTAAAGGGTCACCTTAGAAGTTGTTCCCAGTTTGATTAAACATGTTCTTAGGCTCACCCCTAGGTCCCTGAGGAAGAAGAAGTTCCAGAGGTCCATTGCTTAGACCAGGTTAAGTTTCCTGTGAAAATAGATCACTGAAGGCTTATGGGATTGAGTAATGATTGTGTTTATTTACAGAGTGAACTTATTTACAGCTTGAACTATCCAACAGCACATCCCAACTAGAGAAGCAGCCAACACTCCTAAATACACTTTCCAAAGGTTACAGAGCCTTAAATGAATTTCTCCTGGGTTGCTTCCACTTGGCCTGTTGAGCATTTGTCCTGATTTGTTTGCACAAAGTTTGCAGGGAGGTTAAATGGCCACAGCTTTTTATTGAGCATTCGATCCGTCTGCGGGATGTTTGCATCAAGAAACCACATGTTTCTCCCTTCACTTCCCTGTTTGCAAAAAGTCCGTTTTGCAGTGAAGCAGCTTTGTTGCACTGGTGATAAATCATCTTTATGTGAGCAACCTGAATTTGCCAGAAATGGCAATGGCCTGGGAATGCCCTCAGTCTCACTTCCCCATTCAAACAGCTCTTTCTTTAAAGAGAGAGAGAGAGACCTAGATTATGCCACCCTTTCGACTATGTCATACTTGAAAGGGGAACATATGCCTTTATGTCCCATTCAGGAGATTTGGGGAAGTCCTTGCTGTTGAGATCAATCACCAGCAGCTTCCCTAGCAACAGATGTACTTGGCAACTTGGCAACATACAATTAACAAAGTTCCATCTGGCTGTGTTATACCTCTGCTGTCCAGATGCCCAGTCTTACAACAATACCTTTTCCTCCCCAGTAGAACTGAACTCTAGAAATGAGCATCGGGGGGGGGGGGCGGCAGGGGCGGGGAAAATACCCCACAGCCCTACAAATTTGCAGCATATCCTATGATGGGCACTGCTGGGCTAGCTCCCATGACGTCAACTAAACATTCACGGCTACCTTGCTCTGGAGCAGTTCTGCAATTTACAAATGCCTCTGGCTTTCTCACTCTGCTCTGAATTAACATGGAAAGGAAGTTCAGTTGACTTTAACTGATTTGTTTGTCTGCCATAGAAGCTGCAAAACCTGAAAATGCTAGATTCACATCATGGATGAAGAACCTTCCCTTATGGAGAAGGACCATGACTCCATGTGCTTTGCATGCAGAAGGTCCCAGGCTCAATCCCACCTCTTTTGGGCAGGAGAGCTGTTGTCAGTCACTGCAGGCAGCACTGAGTTAGATGGACCCAAACTCTGATTCGGTGTAACACAGCTTCCCATGTCCCTGTAACTTCTGTTAACTATAAAAGCCCATATTTTTATCTCAGCTTGATTAAATGATCTGCCCTATTGGAACCACACATGGTCATGGATTTGGGGGTGGAAACGTTGCTTTCCGAATTCTACACACATCATAAAAGCGCTAACTTCCAATGCTGAGTGGTTTCTGTGGAATTTCAAATTTCACTGCAAGCCATCACTGCTTCTTCATCACTGCGAGAGCCAGTGTGGTGTAGTGGTTAAGAGCGGTAGTCTCGTAATCTGGGGAACCGGTTTCGCGCCTCCGCTCCTCCACATGCAGCTGCTGGGTGACCTTGGGCCAGTCACACTTCTCTGAAGTCTTTCAGCCCCACTCACCTCACAGAGTGTTTGTTGTGGGGGAGGAAGGGAAAGAAGAATAATAGCCGCATTGAGACTCCTTAAAGGGAGTGAAAGGCGGGATATCAAATCCAAACTCTTCATCTTCTTTTTCTTCTTCTTCTTGTGGGAGTGAGTTCTGTAGTTCAACTAAGGGCTTGTCCACACTTACCCCGGGAAAGCCTGCTGTTTACCACTGTCAAGTGGGTTTTGCACCAGACTGATGTTTGCTCCAATTTAGCGCTAAATAGTGGGTTTCCCAGGGGGAAGCAGCAGGGCTAATGGAAAACCACTCAGACCCAGGGCCCCCAAAGCATGGGACAAATGAAAAACCACTAAGGACAAGCAGAAGTGTAGATGAGCCGTATGCATTGCATGAAGAAGTACTTTTATCTGTCCTGGATCTTCTAACATTCAGCTTCCTTGGACGTCCAGAAGATCTAGAGTTATGAAAGATGGAGAAAAACTTTTCTATACCCACTTCATTCATGCCATGTATAACTTTCAGCGCATTTCTTCTTCACTTTCCTAATCACAAAAAGTCTATTTTTATTTTGTAAAGTAGATTTTGTTGCTTTATGTGTTTGAATCCCTTTAGCAAAATACTGACAGTCTGGAGGTGACCCAAGTATTTGATATCCAGCTGGCCTCCTACTTTGTGGGTGTCATTTTTCTTGTCCTTTAACAGCACACTTGGGGTCCTGCCATGGAGGAAGGCTGCCCTCAAAGCTGGTGGAATGTGGAGGGGCATAATCAACCAAATACAACACAAATATACCAGCCAATCCTGTCCAATTATGAGAACTTGTTTGTTAACCCTCCCTGTTCCTCTTTTCTCTGCAGGATGCAAGACAGAACATTGCCTGGGAACTACACCATGATCACCCAGGTCTACCTGGTGGGACTCACCAGCCACCGGAGAACACAGCTTGCCCTCTTTGTGATTATCCTCGTTGCCTACCTGATCTCCATGGCGAGCAACCTCCTCATCATCCTGCTGGTCCAAATGGACTTCCGCCTCCATACCCCGATGTACTTCTTCCTCACCAACCTCTCACTCTTGGAGATGTGCTTCACCAGCACTGTTGTGCCCCAGATGTTGGCTCACCTGCTTGCCGGGGATGGGAGGCTTTCGTTTGGGCGCTGCGCCTTCCAGATGTACATGGCCTGCTCTCTGGGTTGCACAGAAGGCCTCTTGCTGGGGGCCATGGCCTACGACCGTTACATGGCGATCTGCTGCCCCCTGGTGTATGCTGTAGCCATGAGCCGGGCACGTTGTTTGATGCTGGCTGCCATCTCATGGGTAGGAGCCTTCCTTCTCTCTGGGCTCATCACAGCTTTTATCATGCAGCTCCCTTTCTGCGGTCCCAATGAGATCAACCATTTCAACTGCGAGTTTGTCATGGTGATAAGGCTGGGATGCACCGACACGAGCTTCACAGAGGCCATCATCTTGGGGGTGGGGGTTTTCATACTAATTGTCCCTCTGGCCACCATCTTGATCTCTTACGGACTCATCATGGCTACTGTCGTGCGCATGAGCTCAGGCGAGAGCCGGAGCAAAGCTTTCTCCACATGTGCCTCCCACCTGATGGTGGTCACCATGTTTTATGGCTGCCTCATTGGCCTGTACATGAGGCCTCGGTCAGGGACAGACCCCAGCCATGACAAACACGTTTCCATCTTTTATGTTGTCATCACCCCTCTCCTCAACCCAATCATCTACACGTTGCGGAATAAGGATGTCCATGCCGCAGTGGCTAAAGTCTTCAGGATAGAGCTGATAAACACAAGGCCTGAGTGGTCTTGAGAGGTAGCATTGTGTTTAGCAAACTGTGGTTGTCCAAACAAATCTATGATGTTGAAGGATGAACAGGACGGAGTGGGGGAACTCACTGAAGCTCATAGATTTATAGGACCTCAGAAAATCTGATAGAAAGTATCTCTTGATCTCCTATATTTAGCAATGACAGGATAATTCAAGGACCTGAGGGGAGGAGCAGTTGATTGGGGTGGTGATGGTGAGAGTTGCATGAAGAGCTGCCTACCATTTAGCTTCTGGTGTTCCAATTGAGGTGGGTCCTTTCATTCCAGACTAGCACCAAAGGGCTTCTTAAGAACTGACCTGCCTTAAGCAGAGAAAAGAACTGGCTTTCAAAAGAAGAAGCAGCAGAAGAAATTCCTAGTTGGAATCATGTCTTTACCATCGTATTATATAACTGTTATTTATTCTCTCTCTCTTTTAAATGTAATGTGTTTTGTGATGTTTGCCTGAAACACAGGTATCTACACCAAACTTTAGAATGCACCTTTTTTCCAATGGTTTTTATTGGATTTTACATTATATTTAACACAATTTTCCAGTAGTTTTTAATTATTTTACAATTCCACCACATATGAAAAAATGTACCTTCCTTTTCTTTACATTTCCAACACTTATTAGAGCTTATTCTATACATCTTTGCCATTTGTACAGGCGTAATATACAATCGGTACATCATCTTGATATAATTCTCTTTTAACAATATACAGTCAGTAAATAGTTTTTCCCAGTAAATAGTAAATAGTTTTTAGTTTTTTTAGTCAGTAAATAGTTTTTCCCAGTCTTCCATTTGTATGTTGTGTCCTATATCTTGTGCCCATTTAATCATTACAGATTTAACCGCTTCATCTTTGGCCTCCCATTCTAACAATAGATTATACATTTTCTTTAAGAGTTTATTATTATCATCTACAATTTCTCTTTGGAATCTTGATATGGTATAGCCAAATCCTTTCTTTTTGTCTTCTTTAAAAACCTCATTTAATTGTCAATGTTGCAGCCAATCATAAACATATTCTCTTATCTGATCATAATCCTTAAGTTTTAATTTGCCTTCTCTTTCTACCAAAAGCTCTCGATATGTTGGCCATTTTCCTTCTATAATTGTCCTTTTAATTGAAATTACTTCTGTTGGGGCCACCCACCATGGCTTTTTTTGTTCTAATAGTTCTTTATATCTTTCCCATACTTTTATTAATGATCACCTAATTGTATGATTATGAAATCCTTTATGTACCTTCCCTTTATTATACCATAAATATGCATGCCATCCAAACTTTAGAATGCACCTGGTACTGGCTGCAGGCCAGAATAATGTTTGGCAAGTTATGCTCCTTTGTTGCTGGAAGGTTCTCGCAATTTTCCTAAATTAACCTCTCGAGACCCAAGATGATGAGGTAACTAGCAACAAACTGGTAATGATCCAGAGGTAAACTCCAAAGAGAAGAAAGCATTCCCTATGGTGTGCATCCACACTCTTCATTGTCTTACTGACCCTCAGAGCTTTGGCAAGTTATAGGGGGAGAAAGCAAAACCCAATCTGTTGTTTATCTTCTTTTGATAAGAATAGACAAGAATGGTTGCTTTGAAAGCTTTATAGATTTGCTTGGTAGAGCTTATGTCAAGGTGGTTGAAGAACCAGCATTTAGTGACAGTGTACTAGCATTGCATGCGAAATATCTCCAATATCTATAGTTAAAGGACCTGCATGAACAAACCTGAAAGGGCATCTATGTGAGGCTCCAGAAAGCAAGATCCATAGAGCTAGACACAAAGGGCTTTTTAACTAAGAGTAAACTCAGGGCTTTTTTTCCCAGCCAGAACTCACCAGAACTCAGTTCTGGCACCTCTCAGGTGGGCGCCATTGCCATTATAAGAGAACAAGGAAGGTGTTTATAGTGAGTTCCAGCACCTCATTTTCTAGAAAAATAGCACTGAGTAAACTAGTTCCAATCCCTATACTATACTAGCATCCAGGGACTTCACTGGAAGATGCCAGGCACGGTTATTTCCTTCCAAACTCTTCCTAACTGAGAATATAATGGGCAAAAATAACCAGCTAAGATGTCCATTTCTAACCAATACTACAATGGCTCATTGTGTCTGTGCCCATGCAAAGTCTATAATTAGTTCTGGATGATATTCGGACCTGGACATTTCACAGCTTGGAAAAGCTACAGGGTTCCAGATTTCAACTTCAAGGAAGAAGCTATTAGACATTTGACAATGAAGACCCTGCCTTGGGTGCGGAGCTTCCCAAAACTGTGTAGAGAAACATTCCATCAGCTGCCCTCATTTGAAACACAGGTTTTCTCCTGAAGTCACTGACAGTCTCTAGGAACCTTCTGTATGATTTCCCAACATTTTGCATTAGAGAACTGCCTTAATTAATCCAACTCCTAATGCACACCTTCCTATAAGGCAGTGCCACGCAGGAACCCGTCAAGCAGGAACATTTTGGAGAGGCACAAAGGTAAGATGATATTCTGTGATAAGGGTGTTTAGACAGGCACTCTAACCCACCCAATTTGCACTTCCCAAACCAATTTCCTTTAAAATTTGTAGTTTTCCGAATTCTGTTCATCCTCACCTTCCAGTCACTGACACTGTGGGATTTGCTATTTTGAAAAGTTACAGATTTTAACACATTTGGTCACATGTACAGAATATCAGCAATTCTGCCTCTTCCCTTTTAATTTGTTTGTAGTTTCTTGCCTGATGTATCTAATCCTCCCCAGGGAAGCTTAGGGAAGACCAGTTCTGTTGGTCCACAGCAGGGATGGAGTACCTTTGACCCTCTAAACATTGTTGAATTTCAAAGTCCATCAGCCTCAATATGCATGCTCAATGGCCAAGGAGTTGTAGTTCAGCATGGTCTGGAGGACCAAAGGCTCCCCACACCAAAGGCTCCCCACAGTAAAACCTGGCTGTACACAGTGCTGATTGTGATGTGGGAGAGTGTGGAGAAGAGAAAAGAGAACCTCCTATTGGCATAACTGCAATGTTTAGTTTCAGTGTAGATCTTAAATATATATTGTGTAGCTAAACCTGCTTGGTATCCTGTCCAAGTTGACAAGTTGCCTCATTGGTGTTTTTGGTGTTTTTTTAAAGGCAATATTTTATTCTATAGATTTCAGGTCTTTTGACATGTCCCTCAGCACCTCTTTTCAATCCAGCTATTGTTGCCTTCTCTGGTGGGTTAAATCCTTATATCTCATGCTGTGCACACACCTGCCCATTCAACAGTTGCCATGAACAGGGAGTCCTTTTTGCTCAAAACATTTCCTTTTTGCTCAAAACATTTGCTCCTGAGACGCATCTGGAGAGACAATGCCAAATTTGGTTTAAATGGCTTCCTACCACAGCTTAGAAACCTGGGCAGAACTATTGCAGATATTAATACTGTGAAGTTTGAAATGACTGGATCCATAAAAAACTGGGTTCTTTTGGAATGAAACATTGTCCAGACCCATTAAAATATTATTCAAAATTTACTTGCAGAACATTCTTCAAAAACAGAACAAAAGCATAAACGATACGTCCATACAATATCTTGTGCTGTCCAGCGCAGGCTCAGCATCTTAGAAATTAAGCAAACTTATAATCAAAGCTGACAAATATAGCTCTGTTTCTCACACACAGGCTCCATGGCCTGCATTCCAGCCCCCAAGACTGTGTGCCCTTGGAGAGCAAAGAATCCGGCCACCACCCTTCCAAGATGGTGAATTGGCAACTCAATAGCCTCATCACATGATCAAAGGTTGCATTCAGTTTAGAGAACAACCAACAGTTAGGTAATTATCAACCCATTAAAAAATTCAGAGACCACTTAGAAAACTACTGTGGAAAAACCACAATGTTAGCAATACACGTCTCGCCATTCTCCATGTTAAACCTTTGTTTACACACATAGGCATTCCCATTTCAGCATCAGTTAAACAACTATACGTAACAAAAGCATCCAGAAATAGCCCTGTTTGTCATGGGGTCTCTTGCTGCTGGAGGTTCCCCAATCCTGGTTTAAGAATTGCATATTAATGAAGTAAACGTGGCAAAGGCAGCTTCCTTGCCATTTTCTGCTTCTTGGCTTGTAAGGTGAGAAGCAGATGGAGCTGTTGTCTCTCTCTAGCTGGGGCTTGTATGGTCTGCAGGCACACTAGACCCTGCTGAAGCCAAGAAAGTCTGGGTCAGGCCTGTGCCTGCATGAGTGATCACATGTTCCATCACCTTGGGCTGAATAATGGAAGAAAGGCAGGTTATAAATGGAACAATTGAAATAAGCAGGGCTTATGTGCTTTGAGATAAAACCTTCCAGAAGTTGTAGTTCTAGCCAGCCTAGCAAATGGTCAGGGATGTTGGGAGTTGTAGTCCATCAGTATCTTGCTGCTGAGATGATTATGCAAAGTTGATTGGTTTGGGATTTGTTCTAGTGTTGCAGGAAGTGAAACATCACCTGTTTTTAAAGTTGTCCCATTCCCAGAGAACATCTCTGGTTTCTCAATGTTGCCCTTTCTCTTCAGGCAGGAGACTGGAATGGGGTTGGCGAACCTCACCACTATCACAGAGTTCATCTTGGTGGGACTAACCAGTCACCGCAAGACACAGATTCTACTCTTTGTGGTCATCCTCATAATCTACTCCCTCACCATTATGGGGAACCTGGTGATCATTATGCTTGTGTGGGCTGACTCTTCCCTCCACACGCCCATGTACTTCTTTCTAATACAGCTGTCAGGCCTGGAGATCTGTTACGTCACCAGCACCTTGCCTCAAATGTTAGTTCACCTCCTTTCCGGCAATGGGACCATCTCCTTTGCCCATTGTGCTATCCAGATGTACATTGCACTGGGCATGGGCGGCACGGAATGCCTTCTCCTAGCTGCTATGGCCTATGACCGCTACCTGGCCATCTGCCACCCCCTGCTGTACACCAGTGCCATGGGCAGGTGGCGTCAATTGCAGCTTGCCTTAGTCTGCTGGATGGGTGGCTTCCTCCTGGGTTCAATAAACGTGGCCTGCACTTTCAGGCTCCCCTTTTGCGGTCCAAACCGCATCAACCACTTCTTCTGTGAGCTGCCCGTGGTGCTGAAACTTGCATGTGCCGACACGCACGTTACACAAGCCATTCTTTTTGTTGCATCTGTGCTGGCCCTGCTAATCCCCGTTTCTGTTGTCCTAACGTCTTATGGACTCATTCTCTCCTCAGTGTTGCGAATGCGGTCAACTGCCCGACGGCACAAGGCCTTCTCCACCTGCGCCTCTCACCTGGTGGTGGTCACCTTGTTCTATGGCACTGTCATGTCTATGTACATGATCCCCCAGTCAGGGTCAGCTCCTGACCGGGACAAGCAAATTGCAGTCTTTTATGTTGTGGTCACTCCCTTGCTCAACCCCATCATTTATACTCTGCGGAATAAGGACGTTCATGGAGCAGCAGCCAAGGTGCTGGGAAGATGGAGCTTTGAGCAGCGAAACTAAATGTTGCCTGTGATATGAATGGGGTGGCTCAAGTGTTGGTATTCACCACATAGTTACACAAAGAGGTGGCAGATATTTCTCCCTCCCCCATCCCCTAAGCAGTGGTTAGATCTTTCTTAACATCTCACATTGATTTTAAATGATTAAATTGAATTAGCTCCTCCAAATTTTGAGTGGTCCCCTTATGGGGACTTCTATCCATGGAATTTGAATTTTTATTCTCCAGTGATGTGAGCAATTCATATATCTAAATATGTTATGGGAATTCTCTATGGAAATTCCACCCTACCCCATTATGTCCTTTCGATTTTGGTATGTGGTATCAAATCCATTCTGATTGTTGTAATTTTATTTTATAACCTTCAAATTTGGCAAAATAATTTAAGTAAATTTAAAGCAATTTCAAATGGCTTACCAGGATCCTTTAGTATTAATACATCATTTTCACATACACTTCCACCCCTAGAGTTTTCTGTTCTTTTCTAATTGCTTCTGCAGGTGGATTTGGTGAGAAGCCAGACAGTACCGGAAACCATGAGAATCCTTGCTTTGTGCCTCACAAACATAGCTCCAACTAAGAATTGTAGAATTGCGGAGTTGGGAGGGTCCCAAAAAGCTCATTTAGTCTGCAATGCAGGAATTATAGCTAAAGAATGTCCATGCAACCTATGTCTGAAAACCATCAATGAAGGATAGTCCACAACCTTACTTCTCTGATAGTACCTTAGATCAGAATAAATCAGCTTAACCCACAAGATTAAGAACTGTAGAATTCAGAACACTTACACTATCAGCATTCTAAATTGTGCAAGGAGAGTTTGCGCATGGAGCAAGCTCCATGGTGAAGACCTTTGGACTCCAACATGTAGCAGGTGGTGGGACCAGGCAATGGGGAGTGACGGTGGGGTGGGGGACGACACAGGATCAGCCAATAAAGAAATACCAAAATTCTTAAATAAACACAAAAATTAATACAGTAGATACAGCCATGGACGTGAGTTTTACCTTTGTACAATAAGTTAATTTCTACACATGCTAGTGTGCCTCTCTATATCCTATTAGGCTATCTGAAGTTATGATTTCTTATTATGTTTTAATCATTGTTGCTCTGTAATGTGTTTTTGGGACACGGGTGGTGCTGTGGGTTAAGCCACAGAGCCTAGGACTTGCCAATCAGAAGGTCGGCGGTTTGAATCCCTGTGACAGGGTGAGCTCCTGTTGCTTGGTCCCTGCTCCTGCCAACCTAGCAGTTCGAAAGCACGTCAAGTGCAAGTAGATAAATAGGTACCACTCTGGTGGGAAGGTAAATGGTGTTTCCGTGTGCTGCTCTGGTTCACCAGAAGCGGCTTAGTCATGCTGGCCACATGACCTGGAAGCTGTACGCCGGCTCCCTCGGCCAATAAAGCGAGATGAGCGCCGCAACCCCAGAGTCAGCCACGACTGGACCTAATGGTCAGGGGTCCCTTTACCTTTACCTTTACATTCTTCACTGTCATCAATAAACTGTTGGCTATGAAAGGCTACAGCTTCTACTCTGCACCAGAAGTCCCTGGTTCAATCCCATATATTTTCAGCTGTGCCTGGGAATGTTCCTCTTCTGAAATTCTGGAGAGCTGCTGACGCTCAGCATAGACTTGACCTAGATGGACCACTGGTCTAACTCACTATAAGACAGGTCCCCATGTTCCTATGAGAATACCTTGCATCATAAAAGCTAAATAAAAGGTAAAACCTATGGATGTGCATTTAGATATACCCAGTTTGCATGCATTCAAATAATAGAATGAGGAATGTATAATAGAATGAGGAATTTTGTTTTGTTTTTTAGATTAGAATGCATAGAACTCTATGTTGAATCCAGCATGGACTTATCTTTCCATATTTCTATGCTAAGAGCTTGAATCCCCATGAGGTTCAGGAAATAAACAACTATTAATGGCTCAGAGAAAGGCACCAAGGGAGTCCCTGTGGTGTAGTTGATTCATCTTAATGAATCTCAAGCAACAGAAAAACAATGCAAAAAATCCTAGAGACAATAAAAAGGATGCTATGCTGTCTAGCTTTTAATGTCGGGATTAGGCAGGCAGTTGGGCAAACCAGGTTGTGGTGAACCTCACCTTAGAAGGCATTGAAACTTGGTTGGAGAATAATCCACAATCTGGTAAAGCAAGCAAGTCCTTTGTTTGTGGTCCCTGGCATCTCCAGTTAAAGGATCCCAGTTCATAGGACAGGGAAGGACAACCACCCGATGTCCTGCCAACATACATACAGCTTTCTCTTCAGGATGGGAGGCAGGGAGAAGATGCGTTTTCCTGTTTGAGATGACTCTAGATGTTCACAGCACTGATTGGACTTTGTATCAGTCATAGATCAACCTGCCTCACTTGCTCAGAGCAGGGAGGCACAGCACTGATTGGTTGGGCCATGTGTTGATCAGGAGGTTGATTTCCTCCCCAACCAATTTGATTCTTTAAAAGTGGGAGAAATCTTTAAAAACAAGCGCTAAATAAGGCCAGAAGATTGCGTGTGTGAGAGAGACAGAGAGCAAGACAGTGAGAAAATTCTGTGGCCCAGCAGGAAAGCCAGTTGGAGAGAGGAAACAGCTTTAATTTAGGAGCCAATTGTCAGCATAGGAGCAAAAGCAGGAAGAAGCAGATTTTGGCAGAAGGCTCCTGTTCTTTTTCAGTCTGTACCTTGCATTATCTAGGAAAATCTACCTCCTTCTTGTTCATAATTCTGGGAGGAAGTAAACCGCAAGGCATTAGTCTACTGAGTACCCTGCAGCAAGCAGTTTTTCAAAGCAGCTCTTCCTCAGTGGAAGCCCCTTAGGGAGAGGTAGAGCAGGTTTTTCCTTGAGATCACTGAAAGTTCATTTGGTTGTTCAACGTCTCACATGAGAAAGCTGATTGGAACCCACTCAGCTATAATTCACAGTTGCACAAGAATGAAAAACTCCTTCGAGGTTGCTGAGGAGCAACAAAGTGAAGTGCAAAGGTAAGATCATATTCTTCAACTTGGAATTGGGATTTTGCCTGTGTGTGAATGTTGTGCATATCTATCTATCATCTCTATCTATCATCTATCTCTCTGCTAAAATTTATCCCCATATCAATAACTAAAATTAAAATGAATGTGTGGCAATGTATGATAAATAATAAAATGTGAGAACAGAAAAACACACACCACACAATAAAATTTGGTTAGAAATCTGGACAAAGAAAGCAGTACTACCAGCTTTAAGGAAGTAAGTAATGATCCATACCTCTCAAAATTACTGTTTTGCCACAGTCATATTTGATCCATCATTTGATAAAAAGAAAATGGTCACAGTCAGGAATTGACAAAGTTGTCTATCAAACTGACGACACCCAAGTAAAGAGGGTTGACTGGATGAGGCGAAAAATTACAGATATAAGACCTGTGTAATCATGCTTTACTTATCTTAACCCTGATTGCACATTATGGGTGAAATTCAATTAACTTTTATTCTGAGTACCTATATTGATATTAATGAACATGGCCAAGTTAGGCTCATGGGTTTCCATAGGTCAACAAAAAACTAAAACAGCACCAATGTTTGGCTGTTAACTCAATGTGAACTCATGATTTAGACTATATCATGGGTAGGCAAAGTAAGGCCCGGGGGCCGGATCTGGCCCAATCGCCTTCTAAATCTGGCCTGTGGATGGTCTGGGAATCAGCATGTTTTTACATGAGTAAAATGTGTCCTTTTATTTAAAATGCATCTCTGGGTTATTTGTGGGGCATAGGAATTCGTTCTCCCCCCCCAAAAAAATATAGTCCAGCCCCCCACAAGGTCTGAGGGACAGTGGACCAGCCCCCTGCTGAAAAGGTTTGCCGACCTCTGATATTTATAAACCAAGCTTTGCATGAACCTGGTTTAAGCATTGCATGTTAATTGGTTGACACAATTTTATTGCCTTGGAAGGTGACAAGCAGATGGAGCACGTGTCACCCAATTCATGTCTTGTAGAAAGTTTTGCGTTTATTTGAAATGAGACAAGTATGCACACGCGGGGTTGGATTGGTTGGTTTGGGGATTAACTGACATTGTGATGTGTAACACATGGCTTGCCTTAGACTCACTGTTGCCCTTTCTCTGTAGGAAAGAGGTTAGAATGGGGGACGAGAACTTTACTTCGATCAAATATTTTGTATTGGTGGGACTGTCAAATGACCGAAGGACACAGATTCTACTCTTTGTGGTGGTCTTCATCATCTACTCTCTCACCGTTATGGGGAACCTGGTGATCATCATCCTTGTCCGACTTGACTCTTCCCTCCACACACCCATGTATTTCTTCCTGACGCACCTGTCAAGCCTGGAGATCTGCTTTGTCACCAGCACTTTGCCCCAGATGCTGGCTCACCTTTTGTCTGGAAACGGAGTCATTTCTTTCACCCACTGCACTCTTCAGATGTATATTTTGTTGTCCCTAGGTGGTACTGAATGCCTTCTTCTCAGTGCCATGGCCTATGACCGCTACTTGGCTATCTGCCACCCTCTATTATATGCTAGCATCATGGGCTGGGGGCGCCAAGTCCTGCTTACTTCACTCTGTTGGGCAGGTGGCTTCCTCCTAGGTTCTATAAATGCAGGTAGCACCATTCGCCTCCCCTTCTGTGGCCCTAACCACATCAACCACTTCTTTTGTGAGCTCCCGATAGTGCTGAAGCTTTCATGTGCCGACACGCACCTCACAGAGGCTTTCATATTCGTGGCATCTGTACTATTGCTTATAATTCCTCTGACAATTATCCTTATATCCTATGGGCTTGTTCTCTCCTCAGTATTGCAAATGAGATCCACCACTGGACTGCGCAAGGCCCTCTCCACATGTGGCTCCCACCTGATCGTGGTCACCTTGTTCTATAGCACCGTCATCTCTATGTACATGATTCCACGGTCGGGTTCAACTTCTGATTGGGACAAGAAAATTGCTGTCTTTTACATTGTGGTCACCCCTTTGCTTAATCCTATCATTTACACTCTGCGGAACAAGGATATTCATGGTGCAACAGCCAAGGCACTGAGAAGACTGGCCATTTTGAAAAAGAGTTGAGAGTTGCCTACTAGTATGAATAATGTGCAAATGTTGCCCAAACATTATGTGTGTTGTAGCTGAAAACGCTGCCAGCATTAAGATAAATTCAGCAGTGTACACAAGTTTTGATGGATGCAATAATGGAATACTGAATAATACTACTACTAATAATACAAATTTATTTATACCCCTCCCTCTCTCCCCAGCCAAGACTGGGCTCAGGGCGGCTAACACCCGATATAAAAGCAAATTGATTGAAATACAACTTAAAAGCAAGATTAAAATACAACATTAAAACATTAAAATACAGCCTCATTTCAATGGAAACTCAAATCAAAAACTTTTTGGGGGATGAAAACGTCAAATCTTCACCAGGGAAAAGCCAGGGAAGTTCCCAAATAGGAGTTCCATCACAGGAGGAGAAAAGAAAAAGGAAGAGGGGGAGGGAATGGTATCGTTTCTGTAAAATATGCAGGGATTTATGATATGTAAAATGGAAAGAGAAGGGAAGTCATTGACGTAAGGATGTAAAATGAGTATTTTAAATCGTAAAACAGAAATCTTAATAAAATTATATACAAAAAACCCAACATTTCGCGTGTTGTTGTTGTTGGTTTGCATTGTCTTTTTCCAATTTATATTATTAATTTTCCAAATTATTAAAAATCAAACCAAATTAAATTATTATTTTTTTTTTTAAAAAAAAATCCTGTTCCAAACATATGACCGTCATCTCCTCTCATAGCCAGATCATTTCTTATTTAGAGTTCAGTTGACATCCTTCACTTGCTGTTAAACCATTCTTCCAGCTGGCTGCTTTTTTCACCTTGCAGACAGCACCTCTGTTACATGTTATAAATAAATAATACTTTTCACATGTGTATTCCTTCATATACATTATTATCCCGGACCTGGTGTGCTGGGAGAATTAATTGCTATCTTCCATTGTTCAGTTCTTTGCAGTCTTTTTCTGGATGGTACAAGGTCACATTCGATTCCTCCTGCTGTTTACAGAATAGCGTATGAGCTGCAGCTGTAAATAACTGACAGAGTGAATATCCAAACTCCACCATGAAAATTCCGCTCTGGAGTTCTTCCTCAGCACACAGTTAAAACAAGATCTTTTCTCAAATTCAGCCTCTTTGCCAGATCTGTTCAGCAGCAGTTCATACTTTTTAAACAGTATTTCTCCAACAGCACTCCTAGTCCAGCCCAGGAATAATTTTAAATAAAGTCCATTCAGCCTCAGTCAAAGGGGGAGGGCATACTAAAACCTTGTTAAATTCATTGTTGCGCATAAATCAAAAGCCTTTCCCCTCTTCTCCGGAATAAGAAACAGAATAACAAGGGAGGACAGGAAAAAAAGGGAGACCATTTGAAAACCATAAGAAAGCACAAAGCACCTTGTCCCCCTTTCCCGTCTGTTGTAAGGATTCTCAAGCTTCAAGGAAAATATTCAGATACTTTCAAGGAGCCAAGCCCAGTCCTTTCAGCAGCTGACTGGTTGCAGGCCATTTGCATATGTTGGTTCAGGAGCGCCTCTTGATTAATGCCAATTGTCCAAATTATGGAGCAACCAACCACAAATCATGCCGGAGACGGAAGCTCGTCCATGGGAGGGACACATTCCCAGGTCACACCCGCTCTGCCTTTCAAGGTGGCAGACACAGGCTTGAGTGACACAGCAGGATGCAGTGAGCTCCCCAGACCTCACTCAGGCACCTGCAGGCCTACTTCACCAGCTCACAGGCTAATTTCCCAAGGCCTCCTCCTTCACTGGCCCTACTCTGCACCCTCTGATACTTCCTTTTCCAGGCTGGAATGCATCCTTAAAATGTGATGCAACACCCTCCTTGCCTTATATTGCTGTACACAACTGATATTTTGCAAGAAAGCTGCAAATAAGTCTTTTAAAATCAACACATAATATGGAGTCCTGATATAGGGTTGTTTTCAAACCACATTTACAGTTCTATACCTACTTTGTCCACCTCTGATGGTGGGTGCAGTATCATTTTCTACATTACCAGTGTTTTGGGTATGAATGCCAATAATTATTTACGCAAAATGTTGCCTCCCATGAACATGAGGAAGCTATTGACCAGCTTGTGGAAAATCCAGCTCTTGCAGGAATCTACATATTTTTTTGTGTGGAAGGGAAACTGGGGGGGGGGGATGGGACATAAACCCTAAAAGAACCTGACACGGAGAGAGCATGCTTAGTTTTCACAGACTACTGAGTATTTGTTGGTGGCAGGAGAGAAAAGATTAGGTGGAATGCAGTACAGTCATACCTCGGGATAAATATGCTTCAGGATAAGTATTTTTGGGTTGTGCTCCGCGGCGACCTGGAAGTAAATGAGCGCGTTATGTCCGGGTTTCGCCACTTGCACATTCGCAGACGGTCAAAATGATGCCACACGCATGCACAGAAGCGGCAAAATGTGACCCGCACATGCACAGGCGTGCTGTTGCATCTTACGTTCTGTTCAGGATGCGAATGGGGCTCCAGAATGGATCCCATTCGCATCCTGAGGTACCACTGTATTCTAGTAGAGGACATGGCATAGCTAGGTTATTAGAATATTCAATTCCATTCATTTCTTGGGAAATCTTTCCCTTGTGTCTTGTTAACCGCTATGTTAAAAGTTTCAAGCCCAAGTGGCTGAAGGTAAAGGTAAATAATTGTTAATGAGCTGAGGAACCAGAGATACAAAAGAAATTGGAGCAGATCCAGTGTGGGAGATTCACAGTCTTTATTAACTTAATGAATCACAATGCCTTTGTAAAATGGCAGGGAGAAATCATTCACCACTGCTGTCTCTGTTTTAAACCTGAGAAGAGTTAGGTAGTGGAATAAGCTAGGCTGTGATTAACCCTCATTTTGGAAGACTTTCCAAACTTGTTGGGGCAGCACCCAAGAAAAGCGCTGACCATATTTATATTCTTTCCCCCATAATTGATTAAGCTGTCTCAATCTCTTGCCTCAGGAGAAGCTGGATTTTTGCAGGGCTGAATGGCTGATTGGCCAGGACCTTGAGCTGGCTAGTAAGCCACCTCATGTTCCCCACATTACTCTACTTCCCCAAGACAATGTGAATGTGCAAATGAGAGGTGGGGGGGATCTATATCTCTAAAGTGCCCAATGAATGTTTAGTCAGATAACCATAACAAGCACTTGTGTGTATAGAGAGAAGACTACTGGAAGTATATCAGAGAAGAGATGCAAGCAGCTGCTGTTCCAGAATCTGTGTTCCTGTAAAAGAAAGAAGGCAGGGAGAGGCAGATCTTACTCCAAAGGAAGAGCCCTTTCGCTGGCTCTCGTTCGTCTGCATGCAGCCCCAGCTGAGTAAGATTGTCTTCCATAAACACGGTTTTAACAATGAGTCCCTAAGTGACTATGGAGGCCAGTTCTGGATCCATATGTCCTTCCACAGTGGGGACATTGGTTTCCGGATGGGAGTTGATCACAGTGTGGATTTGCCAAGCGTGCCTTTCTCTTGGCACGTTTCTCCCTTGCGTCCTGAGTTTGAGTGTCTTCAAAGCCCATTAACCACCATTCATCCTCCAACCGCCTACAGACACTCACATAGGACATTCATTGGTTCTGTTTTAAAGGAGAGGTAGAACTGGGTGTCATCTGTAAAAGAGAGAAGGCAGAGAGAGGCAGATCTTACTCCAAAGCAAGAATCCTTTCACTGACTCTCGTTTCTTTGTTCGTCTGCATGCAGCCTCTGCGAGGGAAACCAGCAGCTGCATGCAGCTTTCCTATGAAGTCACCAGTTTTACAGTGAACGTCCTTGCTGTTTTTTTGCAGCGCTCAAGAGAAAACTATTCAGCTTTCATATGCCTTAAGAAAACACTGCTGCAAGAGAAATTTCTTAACAGCTGCTGGTGAACCCTGTGCAGCATATAAAGGTCAGATAATATTGAGTAATTTGTAAGTCAATTGGTGGTGGGGTGGGGAGGAAACCCCTAACGTTTGTGGGCACTATCCTTTCTTGAAAAGTTACTCTGCTGTATGCAGAGAATTATATGTAGTTTTGGGTCTGTAGTTTCTTCTTTAAAGGGGTTCCTCTTTCTTTTTTCTTTCTTTTTTAAATTTCTCAAAGGCATAACTCTGAAATTCATTTATGCTGTGTTTGGGAGAACAGCAGCCATGAAGACTGGTCAGTTAGTTGGGTATTTCTATTGTTTTATTCTTCCTCCCCCTTGGTTAGTCATAATGTTGTCCTTGTAAAACTTATCTAAGAGGAGGTTGGGGACAAAACTAGAATCAGTTGGTCTCCTATTCCTGGTTCCCCTGCCTTCTACCTTATTAGACCAAATCACCACTACTATGAATGAGGAACCATTTTCTTTCCACTCATACCCTTCCACATAGCCCAAATAGACCCTCAAAGAAAATAAAACTCTCATGTCTTTGTTTATCATCTCATTTGCACAGTTCTTTTCGTAAAAATATAAAATAAATAAATAAATCCCAGGGCAGTTCTTGCAACCATATACCACAAAAAATAACGAATGCACAGAACTAAAGTCAACGTATCAGCGGGATGTTGATGTCACTAAATAAAATGGTGTCCCAGCACTATGATTCCTGTAACACAGGCACCCCCCAAACTCAGCCCCAAACAGGACCAGTGGTTAGGGATGATGGGAATTGTAATCCCAAAACATCTGGAGGGCCAAGTTTGAGGATGCCTGCTCTAACATAAATAAGTAAATAAAACCATGAACATCAAGAAATATATACTTTTATATAAATTTATACAGCATTTATTGTAAGAAAACCCAAAGTGGTTTACCAAAAAAAATAAAAATAAAACAATAAAATTATCTATACTTCAATAGATTGTTAAATAAAGAATAAACAAGCTGTTCTCACAATCACAATGACTCATAGACATGCAGTAGTGAAATGAAATTCAGATTAATGGGAAACTAAAGACACTTGCTGGGATTTTTTAAAAAATGAAATTGAGGCTCATGGTTGGTTAACGGTTTGACCCCAGTCTTGTAGGGCCCCAAACAAGGCTATACTTATGGTTCTCAGATAATTTTTCTTGTCTCCCCTGTTGCCCTTTCTCTGCAGGAAGGAGATGAGGATGGGGGAAGAAAACATCACTTTTGTGAAAGAGTTTATATTGGTGGGATTCTCCAGTGATCGAAGGACACAGATTCTCCTCTTTGTGGTAGTCCTCATCATATACTCCCTGACCATTTTGGGGAACCTGTTGATCATCTTGCTTGTGTGGGTTGAGTCTTCACTTCACATACCAATGTACTTCTTCTTGAGCAACTTAGCAGGCCTAGAGATCTGCTATGTCACCACCACCTTGCCCCAAACGATGGCAAGCCTCGTGTCTGGCAATGGAGCCATCTCCTTCACCCGTTGTATGGCACAGATGTACATCACATTGTCCCTTGGATCCTGTGAATGCCTTCTTCTAGGTGTAATGGCCTATGATCGCTACCTAGCTATCTGTCATCCTCTAATATATACTAGTGTCATGGGCTGGTGGCGACAATTTCTGCTTGCCTCACTCACTTGGGTTGGTGGCTTCCTCCTTGGTTCTTTAATGGTTGGCAGCGCCACTTCTCTCTACTTCTGTGGCCCGAACCGTATTGACCACTTCATCTGTGAGATGGCAATGGTGATTAAACTTTCATGCACTGACACCTACATTACAGAGGCCGCCATCTTTTTGGCAGCTTCACTTGGGGTCATCCTTCCTCTTTCAGTTATCATGACCTCCTATGGGTTTGTTATCTCCTCAGTATTGAAAATGAGGTCAACTGCTGGATGGCGCAAGGCCTTCTCCACGTGTGGCTCCCATCTGATTGTGGTCACCTTGTTCTATGGCACTGTCATCTCTATGTACTTGATTCCCCGGTCGGGTTCAACTTCTGATCGGGACAAGAAAATTGCCATTTTCTACCTTGTAGTCACCCCTCTGCTTAACCCTATCATTTATACTCTTCGGAACAAGGATATCCATGATGCAATAGCCAAGGTGTTGCAAAGACTGGACATTAAGCAAAAGAGTTGATCATTGCCTACTAGTATGAATAATATGGAAATGTTGCTTGAGCATCAGGTTTTGGCACAGGAGATACATATCTCCTGGGACATGGAGCTGTCTCTTTGTCAATGACCAGGAGCTGTTTCTGGAGCAGGAGCTTCTAAGAAAGTTGTAGAGCAAGTTTATGCCATTGATTTATTTATTTTATGCCCAATTTTTCCTCCAAAGAAGTCAAGGTGGCATAGATGGTTCTTCCATTCCCTATTCAGAACAACTCTGCGTCCCCTGCAGAGCACCATATTGTCTTCCTATGCCCTAAAGGACCAACCCAAGAAAACTCTAGACAGCATGGAACTCTTAGGCCAGGAAAAATCAAGGAGAACCGAACAGCTTCTGTTCTCAGTGCCAGCTCCTTGACTTGCTAGTCCTTTCACGGGCCATTGTTCACAGCCAAATCTTTATAACTTCTCTCTTTTCTGGAGCCAACACTGCTGCTGAGGAGATCTGAGCACCAAAGCCTCATGGAAGGGAGACAGGGATGCTGGGAATTCCCACCAGATCCTCCTTCTGACTTCAATATTTTTCTCCCCCCCACTACAACGAAAATAATTTATTGGAACACCAAAGCGAAGGTACAGTAGCCAAGATAGAGGGCTGTTTTCAGATTCATTTGCAATGCTATACCCACTCAGAGCTTACCCACACTTCTGCATGTCCCATGCCTACAAAGCACAGGTTTGGAGAGTTATTAAGGCATGCTTTAATATCTTGTTTGAGACCCATCACACCCCAGGCCTGCAGAATTGCATTGCTGATGCCCTCTCTTGGTTCCTGATGGAGCTATTCTGGGAGCTGGAACCCAGTGGATTCTGTGCCTTCTGTGGAACTTTGGAATTTGACATTCCAGTATGCCATCACTTCTGCCCTAGTGGGTTTAGGGCACTAGGCGATCTTACCAGCAGCACCTGCAGAAATTCAAGTATTTTAGGGCCAAGCTACATCTTCCCTTCACAGTAGTGAAGTTAGCAATTGAATTTAGGTGTGTATCTTAACTTTTGTCTCTTCAAAGAAGAGATGAGGTACAGACATTGCTCCCTTTTGGTACCAACTCAGTTTTCTCTTTAAAAAATAACCTCACGCTTGTATTCCCAGGTAATTAAATATATTTGCTTCAATTCTACAATTGAATATACTTGATTATATTGCCTTATTTTTGTATTCCCTTGTCAGGTGATATATTCTATATGTGATTGATTAACCTTATTTTTCCCCTCTTCTGTAACCCTGAACTATATTGGCTTAAGTAAAGAAATACATTGGCTAAAAATAAGACACCGAGACTCTTCGCTAAACCATTAATATTATGTGTGCTGATATGGAGGGTGACCATAGACACCCCCCCCCCAACATGGTACATGATTCTGGGATAATCTAAGATGCTACGCCAACCATTGAACCAAAGGTTTTGATACATAAAAGAACCTCTTAAAGTTTTATCTGGAAAATGGCAATATTAGTCACAGATGCCATGCCAGATAGGACATTGTGGATGGAGCTTAAGAAAATAGTTTGACCCTCCCAAAGGGAGAATTTCAACTATAAGTGCTTGCATAGAAAGGGAATTTATGGAGAACCGAAATAGCTCAGAATATTAATAAAAGATTCATTTTTTGAGAGCAGCACTGACAAGGAGAATGTCATATTTCTGAAGGCATCTGGGGAGACTGAGGGATGCGGGTGGAGCTGTGGCCTAAACCACTGAGTCTTGCTGATCAGAAGGCTGACGGTTTGAATCCCCGCAATGGAGTGAGCTCCCGTTGCTCAGTCCCAGCTCCTGCCAACCTAGCAGTTCAAAAACACGTCAAAGTTCAAGTAGATAAATAGGTACCGCTCCAGTGGGAAGGTAAACGGCATTTCCATGCACTGCTCTGGTTTCACTTAGTCATGCTGGTCACATGACCGGGAAAAACTGCCTGCGGACAAACACCGGCTCCCTCAGCCTGTAAAGCGAGATGAGCGCCGCAACCCCAGAGTCATTTGTGACTGGACTTAACTGTCAGGGGTACCTTTACCTTTAGGGGGATTGGGTTGAAGGAGAATGCTTACACAGTGGCAGAATCTACCTTCACAGATGCTTTAGGAGGAATTCTGGACCCTCCTAAATTAGAAGTGGGTGAATGCGAAGGCAGATCAGGTACTCATGCCATCCTTGTCTGGCACAAATGCTTGCAAGGCCGACAGGGAGTTATAGCTGGTAGCAGCAGCTCATAATGGAACATGCTCCCACAATGGTTTTAAAGGAGGATTGGACAGATTCATAGAGGATAAGGATATCAATGTCTGTATTACATCTCCATTGTCAGAGTCACTGTTCCTCTGGATACCAGCTGCTTGGGAATTGCAAGTGGGCACAGCATAATTGAGAAATCTGGACTGGGCCTGGTCTGGTGTGCACCCATTCCAGTTCACCCCAGAGCCAAATCCGGATGGCAACCTGCAAACTAAAAATCTCTGAAAATGTCCCCTTTCTGAAATTATGGAGAGCAGTTGCTACTCAGCATAGGTGACACTGAACTAATTGGACCAATAATCTGACTCAGTATAAGGCAACTTCCCAAGAGCATACCATGCGCCCTAAATGCTAAGGAAAACATGAAATCCACAGAGACGAATTCAAATATACTCAGTTTGCATACATTCAGATAACAGAATGTGAAATGTGCTTATTTGTTTTTATTACAATGCATACAATTCTGATTCAAAGCCAGCATAGAATTATTCTTCCATATCTGTGGTATGTTAAGAACATGAAGCCCCATGAGGTTCAGGAAATAAACACCTATTAATGGCTGAAGAGAAGAAAGGCACCAAGGGAGTCCCTGTGGAGTAGATGCACTGTCCTCATTATCATAATGAATAGCAAGCAAGGGAAAAAGAATGCAAAAAGTCATAGGGAGACTACAAATACTGGTGTGCTGTCCAATTTCTAATGTTGGGAATAGGCAGTTGAGCAAGCCAGGTTGTGTTGAACCCCAGCTTAGTAGGCATTAAAACTAGGTTGGAGGATCATCAAGGATCTGGCCAGGTACTTGAAGAAGCATATCAGAAGGAGAGCAAGACTTTTTCTGTGGTCTATCAGTGGTCCATCTCCTGTTAAAGTATCCCAGTTCACAGGACAGAGAAGGACAACCCCCTGATGACCTGCCAACATAACATATAACTTTTTCTTTAGGATGGGAGGCAGGGATTTTCCTGTTTGAGATGAATCTAGATGTTCATAGCACTGATTGTTTGGACCTTGTGTCAGTCCTAGACGCCCCACTTGCTCAGAGCAGGAAGTCACAGCACTGATTGGCTGGGCCATGTGTTCATAAATTTTCCCCACAACCAATTTGATTTCAGAAAGGTTAGCAGAAGCAAACTGCAAGTAAACCACAAGGCATTAGACTACTGAGTGCCCTGCAACAGGCAGTCTTTCCAAGCAGCACAGAGCTGCCCTCCCTCAACAGAAGCCCCTTTAGGAGAGATGCAGCAAGTTCCTCGTTGAGATTACTGACAATTCCTTTGATTGTTCAATGTCTCACGTTAAGACAGCTGACTGGAACCCCTCAGCTATCATTTACAGTTGCACATACCAGTGACATGGATAACTATTTGAGGGCTGCTGAAAAACAACAAAGAGAAGAGCAGTGGTAAGATCATGTTCTTCAATTTGGAAATGGGATATTTGTGTGTGTGTGTGTGTGTGTGTGTGTGTGTGTGTACGTGTGTGTATGTTTGTGTGTGAATGTAGCCTATTTTCTTGTTTTAATGGATATTGTGAAGAAGGGCTACATACATACAATGGTGGTCTCCCTTAAAACATCTATTTTATCCCAGTAAACTATGATCTCCAGGGGTGTCAACTGGAATAAGATATTGGGTAGGGTTGCTAAGCTGCACCCTTCATAATTCATCACATGACATGGTGTATGCACACTATTTGAATGGTAATGCCCATCAACTTAGGGCAGGCATAGGCAAACTCGGCCCTCCAGATGTTTTGGGACTACAACTCCCACCATCCCCAGCTAACAGGACCAGTGGTCAGGGATGATGAGAGTTGTAGTCCCAAAACATCTGGAGGACCGAGTTTGCCTATGACTGACTTAGGGGGTCCCAGTCCCCTCAAATATTTTATTGGGGGAGCCGAATGGGCCTCGGCCCCTAGGAATTGGCTCTTATGATTTTTTTTAATGAATTTATATACTGCCCTATACCTGGAGGTCTCAGGGCAATTCACAGGACAAAATCAAAATATAAAACCACAAAAACTCTGATGTGAAACCATGGTTTGAACTATATTTGCCAACTATGGCCTGTATGACTCAATGGTAAGCAGTGTGTGTTACCTGGTAGCCTTTCTTATTTGAAAGTGACACACAAATGGAGTGAATATCTCTCTATTCATGCCCTGTGGGAAGCTTTTCCTCTGTTTGGAATGAGACAATTGTGCACTTGCAGTCTTGGATTGGCTTGTTCTGGGATCAATCCGATATTGCGATGAGTGGAACACAGCTTGTTTGAGACATGCCCCGTTTCCTGAGCGTGCTACTGCTCTTTCACTGTTTCCCTTTCTCTGCAGGGAAGAGGTCAGAATAGGTGATGAGAACTTGACCTCTATCAAATATTTTATATTGATGGGATTCACCAATGAGCGAAGGACACAGATTCTACTCTTTGTGGTCATCTTCATCATCTACTCCCTCACCATTATGGGGAACCTGGTGATCATGATGCTTGTGTGGGCTGAATCTTCCCTCCACACACCCATGTACTTCTTCCTGACAAACCTTTCGGGCCTGGAGATCTGTTATGTCACCACCACGCTGCCCCAGATGATGGCAAACCTCCTGTCTGGCAATGGTGCCATCTCCTTCACATGCTGTATGACACAGATGTACATCACATTGGCCCTGGGTGGGACTGAATGTCTTCTTCTCAGTGCCATGGCCTATGACCGCTGCTTAGCTATCTGCCATCCTCTATTATATGTCAGTATCATGGGCTGGGGGCGTCAAGTCCTGCTTGCCTCGCTCTGTTGGGCAGGTGGTTTCCTCCTTGCTTCGATAAACGTGGGGAGCACCCTTGGCCTCCCCTTCTGCCATGCCAACCACATCAACCACTTCTTTTGTGAGCTGCCGGTGGTGCTGAAACTTTCATGTGCCGACACACACCTCACAGAGGCTTTCATATTCTTGGCATCAGTAGTATTGCTATTAATTCCTCTGACGATTATCCTTATATCCTATGGGCTTGTTCTCTCCTCAGTACTGCAAATGAGATCCACCACTGGACTGCGCAAGGCCCTCTCCACATGTGGCTCCCACCTGATCGTGGTCACCTTGTTCTATAGCACCGTCATCTCTATGTACATGATTCCACGGTCGGGTTCAACTTCTGATCGGGACAAGAAAATTGCTGTCTTTTACATTGTGGTCACCCCTTTGCTTAATCCTATCATTTACACTCTGCGGAACAAGGATATTCATGGTGCAACAGCCAAGGCACTGAGAAGACTGGCCATTTTGAAAAAGAGTTGAGAGTTGCCTACTAGTATGAATAATGTGCAAATGTTGCTCAGACTTCATGATTATTTGCATTGTCTGATGGGTCATGAAGTTACTTCTTTGTCCATGATGAGGAGCTGCTTCTGGTTCACGAACAGGCAAGAGAGTTCTAAAACAAATTTATATAACCTTTTTATTATATTTCTACCCTGACTTTCCTCCAAAGAATACAAGGTTTTATATTGCATAATACAAGAATATTTAATGTTTTTGATATTATACAACAATAACACAACATAATATATTAGGAAAGATCACAATAAAATAAGGTGGGGGGAGGGGAGGAAAAAAGAGGGAAAAGAAAAATACTGTTATCATTCGTTTTCTAATGAAGTTCAATAAATTGAGTGTAGCATGCAATCTCAAAGTCTCCCAGCAATGCATATGGATTTATATTTTCCTGCACCTTACTACCCCAATATACAATAATAATTTTTTTTTTTCAACAAACTGATCATAATCCTGTCTGCCTTCTCTCACTTGAATCATATTGGTCAATTGGTCACATACTTTATTTAGCCAGTTGTCTCCTGTATGAAACACTGGAGATTTTTCTAGTTACAGGTGAATGTTGTGTGAGTTGCACTCATTAAGTAAAGAGGCATCTACCTGCCACCCATTAAAACTGAATCTTTCACACAGACTAGCAAAAGAGTTAACAAGCTGACTTCAGTCTTGTGGTTCAGTGGAGTGAAGTAGGGGAATCAGCAAAGGATTCAGGATGTGGCTGGGGGGACAGTAGGTAAGAAGTTCATAAGTACAGCAGAAGACTAAAGTACAGCATTGGTGACCCACATGCATGGGCGATGGATGAGGCCCTCCAAGGAGCTATTGGTTTTCTTGAAAAGCTGGGAAAACCCAGCTTTTGCGTGCTCAGACCCAGAGACCTCCCCCCTAAATAAATTCACGATGGTGGTGCAGCTGGGCGAGAACAATTTGCCGGAAGCTCCCACGTGAGTCGGCGGACCCGCATGCAGGAGGACTTGGAAGAGTTGAAGGCAGCTCTTGCTGGACTCAAAACTTTTTGGTCACAGTTGCTGAAGAGACGTGTGTGGTGTGGTAGCCGATGCCCAGCTGCCACCGAGAGGGCCAGGAGGCACTTCCAGAGCGTTGTGGTCAAGAAGGTTCTGGCTTTGGGCGGGACGGTGATCTGTGATCACCTTCTGTGATGCGTCCCTTTACAGACTTGATGGGGTTCATCTGTCTGTAATTGGGAATGATTTGTGGCTGACCTCCATGTCAGCGGGGATTGGTTGCAGGTGTGAGTGGTTGGTGGCGAGCGCGGTGCTCGTGTAGCGGATAGGCTCTGGTTCAGATGATAGGGATGGGAGAACGCTCTCGCCATCCCTATGTGAAGGTTATTCTGTTAAAGGAATCCAGGGACTCGATAGTTTGGTTAACCCCTGAGAGGGGGTTGTGCCCGTGCCTGAGTCCAGGGGGACATCTGGATGGTGGAGATAGCCTGTTCCCGGCTTTCCGCTTATCCAGGTGTTCACCCTAGGTTGATCTATGCTGGTGCCCTGGGTCGGTGCTACCTGCAACGGTGCAGGGAGCTAGTTGAAGCAGAGCCTACGCAACCACTCACGTGCTGTAATCAATAAAGTTGTGGCAAAAATTCTGTCAAAAACCAAACCAAAATTTGAGTTTATTTAAGGGGAGGTTTTAAAGGTCTGAACACACAACAGGTCCAAGTTATGCTTTTCTTTGGTGTATTTTTATGTGTGTCCAAAGGACTTTACAACTAAAAGGTGTGGAAACTCAACACCATATCTGTATTCTTTCCCCCATAATTGATTGAGTTCTCTCCATCTGCTGCCTCAGGAGAAGCTGGATTTTTGCAGGGCAGGATGACTGATAGGCCAGGCCTTTGAGCTGGCTAGTAAGCCACCTCATGTTCCCCACATTTCTCCACTTCCCCAAGACGATGTAAATGTGCACATGGGGGGGGGGGATCTATATCTCTAAAGTGCCCAATGAACATTTTGTCAGATAACCATAAGAAGCACTTGTGTGTATAGAGAGAAGACTATTGGGAGTATATCAGAGAAGAGATGCAAGCAGCTGCCGTTCCAGAATCTGTGTTCCTGTAAAAGAAAGAAGGCAGGAAGAGGCAGATCTTACTCCAAAGCTTTTGCTGGCTCTCGTTTCTTTGTTCGTCTGCATGCAGCCCCAGCTGAGTAAGATTGTCTTCCATAAACACAGTTTTAACAATGAGTCCGTAAGTGACTGTGGAGGCCAATTCTGGATCCATATGTCCTTCCACAGTGGGGACATTGGTTTCCGGGTGGGGGTTGATCATGGTGTGGATTTACCAAGAGTGCCTTCCTCTTGGCACGTTTTCCCCTTGTGTCCTGACTTTGAGTATCTTCAAAGCCCATTAACCACCATCCATCCTCCAACCGCCTACAGACACTCACACAGGACATTCATTGGTTCTGTTTTAAAGGAGAGGTAGAACTGGGTGTCATCTGCGTACAGGTGAGCACCCAGCGCATCCCCCTGATGATCTATCCAAACAGCTTCATATAGATGTTGAAAAGCATGAGGGAAAGGACAGAGCCCCGAGGTGCTCCACAAGTGAACACCCAAGGATCTGAATACTCATCCCCCAACATCACTTTCTGGATGTGGTCCAGGAGGAAGGAGCAGAACCACTGCATAACAGTGCCTGCAGCTCCCAACTCCTCTAGACAATCCAGAAGGATACCATGCTCAATGATCTCAAAAGCCATTGAGAGATCCAGCAGAACAAGGAAATAGCTTTCTCCTCTGTTCCTAGCCTACTGAAGATCATCAACCATGGGAGAGATCACCAGAGGGTTTGGTATAAGTGGGATTGCACCAAAATAGATGGGAGGAGGCATAGGGGTGAAAACAAGGGTGTGAAATGGGGCTACATAATGTAAGAGAGAAATGGCTCCAGAAATGGAGTTGGGATGGCGAAAAGCGAGCTTAATAGGAAGCTCTAGGGCACCAGTTCTCAACCTGTGGGTCCCAGGTGTCATTGGACTACAACTCCCACCATCCCTGAGCTCTGGCCTTGTTAGCTAGGGGTGATAGGAGTTGTAGTTCAACAAGTAATCTTAGTTGCAGGGCTAAATGTGCGGCTCTGCTCCTGAGTGACTCCCAAATTGCCGTACACATGAATAGTGCACAAACATGGCTCATGAACAGGTATGGAAGGGGAAAGTGATTTTGAGAGGAGATCCAGGGGAAAGCTGGGAAGATGGCTCCTAAAAGTGAGGGGTGTGGCTACCACCCCACGTGGGTAAGTAATTTGTGGTGACTCTCTGTAGAATGTATTTTTGGAATGGTGGATCCCTCCCTCCCAGACTCATATATTACTATTTTATTTATATTAGGCATTATTATGCTTTTGAATGGCTAAATTAGGTTAGCATATTTCTATTGTTTTATTTGCATTGTACTGTTTCATATAATACTGTATGAATTCATTTTGTTTTCATACTTATTGATATTATGATTTTCCCTATACATTCCTAATATGAATGGTTATACTTATTGATCTGCTTTAGGCACAATTTTGCAGGAAAGTGGCGTACAGATCAACGGATGAATGAATTGTGTGTTACATTCTTCATCACAACTTTCTGTGTTGAAAAGTTTGAAGAATGTTTCCCCCCTCTGCATTTTGCTATGTTAACTGCTTGGGACCCAGAAGGCCCAAGAAACAACAAGCTGTTAATGATCCACAGGAAACCACCAAGGGGATTGCAAAATTTGAAGAGTATCTGCAGAGTAAAATAAACATCTTTATTTTCTCACTGGGACCCCAGACCTTTGATAAATTGCAAGGAGGAAAAAGCAAGGATGGTGTTCGCCTTCTGATACCATAAACATAGGCAGATGGAAAAGGTGGTTTTGCTTAACCACAGAGATCTTCAAAAATTAGTTGGCGGAGCCCTATACAGGTAGCTTAAGTGTAAGAGCACATGTTTTGCATGTCCAATGCATCTGGCATTAAAGGATCTCCGGTAATAAAAAGACATCTACCTGAGGTCATGGACAGCTGTTGCTAGCCAAAGATGGAAAGATTTCTAGGCTAGATTTCCTGTTCATCCAATTCAGCAGAAAGTCATTTCTTTCAATCTCAATCTTATAGACTATGGAACTCATTGGAAATGTGGACTGTCCCATGCTTTTTGGGTGTGTGGGGTGTTAGTGCAGGGGTGTTAGGGGAGGTGGGGGGACATGTCGTCTTCCTTCTGGGATAGTTTGTCTACCTTTGGTCCCCACCCTGCACTCAGTTCCCATCTGTGGCTCCTAGAAGCTGTCACTGTCATGTGACAGTGGCTACAACCCAGGAATGGATTCAACTGGCTGGCTATAACAGATGAGGATCGCTGATGGGTCTCATACCCTCAGTGCATTAGCGGCTTCCCCTGCACTTGAAGACAGGCTCTGGTGGATTGAACATACAAGACCAATTATGGGTCCAACGGTCAAGAAAACACTTACTGCATGTGCAGCAGAGGCAAAGAAGGGGCAGATGGGGCTTGTCAGCCTGGGAAGGCAGCTCATCTAGGGGAATGAAAACTCTGATCTAACCTGCCACTGCCTTTCTCATTCATGAGAAGGACTTCAGGAGTAAACCCCGAGGAAAAATCCATATTCAATGCCTTGCAGGACACCTTTGAGAGAAGTAAAGGCTAAGGAGTAAAGCCTGCAGAAATTTGGAGTAGAGTCCATAAGACAGCTGGATGACCAGGTACCTTGTATGCCTCCTTCCGGCAACTCCTGCAGCCTAGCTGGTGCTAAATTTATTGCTCTGCTTCCTTTGGACCACATCAACAAGGCCAAGAAAATGCCTGCGCAACCCAGGACCCCCATAAACACTGCCTAGGCTTGTGCCCCAGGAGGTCTCTTTGGTGCTGCTAACACAGTAAAACCATGCGGGAAGCAGGAGTTGCGAGATACCAGCCACAGCAGGTGCTGTGATTCTCCAGCAGTTTGACTTCACCCACGGAGGCACAAGAAGAACAAGAACAACAAGAAGCTTTTTGCTCTTTAAACTGCAGTGTGAACACCCCTTTCATCAGAAGCCTAGATGTGATCACAAGCAGACTTTGGAATTCCGAACCCAGATAGCTCTACTTTTCCTTTTCCTTGATGGTTTTCTCGCATGGTGTAGACACTTCCCTTTGTTGGATAGTTGTCAGTTGTTAGTAAGGTGAGACTAATGAATTTTTACTGCTCTTCTTACATTTTTTTTACTTCGCATCCTTGTATCTTCTGTTATGTAATAACGTTTTCATGATTTATTACATTGTGATTGTATCTTTACTGTATTCTTTACCTATAGACATGCTGTTTTTGTTTCTTCATTAAACCACCTTGTTCTTTTTGGAAAGGCAGGATATAAATGTTCCCCACTCCCAGTTTTCGTGGTTGGGATGGACTTGTGTTCTTTAGGTCAGGTGTGAGGAAACCTTTGACCCTCCAGATGTTGCTGAACCATGACTCTCATCACCCCTGACCATTGGCCATGTTTTCTGGGGCTCATATAATTCAACAACATCTGGAGGGCCAAAGCTTCCCCACACTTGACCTAAGACAGAGAGGGAAGTAATACTGTCCAGGATCAGCCACACATCCTGTAGCTCTGGGGAAGCCAATGTAATGCCCTCCATTTGTTGGACTAGAACACCCAGCATTCTGACCATTGGCCATGCTCACTAAGGCTGATGGTAGCTGGAGCCCAGCAACATACGGAGGGCACCATGTTGCTACCCCAACTGTAGGTGGTATAGAATCATAGAATCATAGAATCATAGAGTTGGAAGAGACCACAAGGGCCATCGAGTCCAACCCCCTGCCAAGCAGGAAACACCATCAGAGCACTCCTGACATATGGTTGTCAAGCCTCTGCTTAAAGACCTCCAAAGAAGGAAACTCCACCACACTCCTTGGCAGCAAATTCCACTGTCGAACAGCTCTTACTGCCAGGAAGTTCTTCCTAATGTTTAGGTGGAATCTTCTTTCTTGTAGTTTGGAACCATTGCTCCGTGTCCGCTTCTCTGGAGCAGCAGAAAACAACCTTTCTCCCTCCTCTATGTGACATCCTTTTATATATTTGAACATGGCTATCATATCACCCCTTAACCTCCTCTTCTCCAGGCTAAACATGCCCAGCTCCCTTAGCCGTTCCTCATAAGGCATCATTTCCAGGCCTTTGACCATTTTGGTTGCCCTCCTCTGGACACGTTCCAGTTTGTCAGTGTCCTTCTTGAACTGTGGTGCCCAGAACTGGACACAGTACTCCAGGTGAGGTCTGACCAGAGCAGAATACAGTGGCACTATTACTTCCCTTGATCTAGATGCTATACTCCTATTGATGCAGCCCAGAATTGCATTGGCTTTTTTAGCTGCTGCGTCACACTGTTGGCTCATGTATATATCAAAGAAGTTTTAGCTGAGAGCTATAAGTGACATCAAGTGGTGTCGTGTCACTTTATCTATTACAGTGGTAACTCGGGTTAAGAACTTAATTTGTTCTGGAGGTCCATTCTTTACCTGAAACTGTTCTTAATCTGAGGTATCACTTTAGCTAATGGGACCTCTCGCTGCCGCTCCACGATTTCTGTTCTCATTCTGAAGCAAAGTTAGCGGAGTCTGTAACCTGAAGCATCTGTAACCTGAAGTGTCTGTAACCCGAGGTACCACTGTAGGTCTCTCCTGTAGCAGACTGATTATTTCAGTTTTTCTTTTTAATTTGTTTTTCGTGTTGTTGGGTTGGTACTGCAGTCTAAGAAATGTCTGGCGTAAATCCTTAAGTTGTGAATCTCTGTCTGATGGGTCAGATAGTATTGCAAGACTTACCTGTAAACAATGGATTTTGTGGTGTGTTCTGGGTGGAAGCTGGAATCATAAAAATATTACAGACTTTCAATAAGAAAGTTTCCAATATAAAGTGGTCATTACAGTGGTACCTTGGTTCTCAAATGCCTTGGTTCTCAAACGCCAAAAAGTCAGAATTAAGTGTTCTGGTTTTCAAACGTTTTTCAGAAGCTGAACGTCTGATGTGGCTGTCAGCTATTGTTTCCGGGGCACCTGCACCAATCAGAAGCTGCGCTTTGGTTTTTGAACATTTCGGAAGTCAAACAGACTTCCGGAACGGATTAAGTTTGGCACTTTTGTTTTTGCTATTTATTTTGCGGTTTTGTCTTTGATACTTTTCCAATTAATTTGTTTTTGTGACTGTGTGTAACCCAGTTCAGCTACTGGTTGATTGATTGTGTGACTGTGGAAATGGATTAAAAAAACTACCCATCCAAACAATGACTATCATCACTGCAGGTAAGATTTTTAAAAAAAATTTTTTTTTTTATCATCTATGTACGATACTGTCTTATTTATTTTGTAGTAGAGTACATTGATTATTGCTTTCATTTTATGGATCGTTAGATAGTAAAGTTCATGTTACTTTGCTGTTTTAGGGGTTGTTTTTAAGTCTGGAACTGATTAATCCATTTTGCATTACTTTCTTTGGGAAGCACTCCTTGGTTTTGGAATGCTTTGGTTTTGGAATGGACTTCTGGAACAGATCAAGTCTGAGAACCAAGGTACCACGGTATAAGTCCATTACATAGTCTCACAATGGTATCTGTTTTCAGAAATTGCACCTGTTCTGTAAACTGGTACAGGCTCAGGTTGATAGTGGGGATGAATACTGTTGGTTCCTGGTGAAACCAAGTATGTGTATCTCATGGGAGAAAAAACTACACCATCTCTGTTTGTTTGTTTTTTAAAGAAAATGGCTGCATTCATCCTAACTTCTCTTTGCTTATTCTCTCCATCCATCCATCCATCCATGTAGGGGGAGAAGCCAGAATGGAGGCTGAGAACCTCACTTCTATTACTGAATTCATCTTGGTGGGACTCACCAGCAACCACAAGACTCAGATTTTGCTCTTTGTGGTCGTCCTCAACATCTATTTGCTTACCATTGTGGGAAACCTGGTGATCATCATGCTTGTTTGGACTGACTCTCACCTCCACACACCCATGTACTTCTTCCTGACTCACCTTGCAGCGGTGGAGATATGTTATGTCACCAGCACTTTGCCCCAGATGCTGTTCAACCTCCTGACCAGAAATGGTGCCATTTCTTTAACATGTTGTGCACTCCAGATGCACCTGGTATTGACCCTGGGTGGCACTGAATGTGTTTTGCTTGGTGCCATGGCCTATGACCGTTACTTGGCCATTTGCCACCCCTTGCTTTATGCCATCCTAATGGGCAGGTGGCGCCAACTGCAACTGGCTACGGTTTCCTGGCTAGTAGGCATCCTTCTTGCAACAATCAATGTGGGCTGCACTTTCAGCCACCTTTTCTGTGGCCCCAATCGTGTCAACCACTTCATCTGTGAGCTACCTGTGGTGCTGAAACTTGCATGTGCCAACACTCACATCACCGAGTTTGTGGTTTTCTTGACGGCTGCTATCATCCTCCTCGGCCCTCTTTCTGTTATTTTGACCTCATATGGGCTCATTTTGTCCACTGTACTGAAAATGCAGTCAGGCTCTGGCAGGCAAAAGGCCTTCTCAACATGCACCTCTCATTTGATGGTGGTCACCGTGTTTTACGGCACTGTCATCACTATGTACATGAGACCTGGGTTGGGCACAGCCTCTGATTTTGACAAGAAAATTGCAGTGTTTTATATTTTGGTCAGCCCCCTGCTCAATCCTATCATTTACACCCTTAGGAACAAGGATGTCCATAGGGCAGCAGCTAAGGTTCTGCAAAGATGGGGTTTGAAACACAATTGAGTGTCACCACCTTGCTTAAGTGGACATGTTGACTAGGAGCTGCCAGTTGCCTTTTGGGGCACATGGGACTATTTGCAAAATGGGCAAGCTGTCGGGTAAACCAATAAGACCACCATATTGCCATTGCATTTGATTCTCAGAAAATTTGGAATTGAAATTTGTACCACTGCCTCCATTTGCCAGATCCAGCTCTCAACCCAGAAGAGTAGATTGGAATGGAAAGACTCAAATAGACCTTAATTACAGCTGGGGCAGAACTGATGACACAATCTAAGGATGGATCTGTATATCCAGCAGAATGAGATGGGGAACGGGATTTGGCTTATACTGGGTCAGTCCAATGGCCAATCTTTATGTATATGAGATCCTGGTCAGGGGCAAGTCCAAATCATGACAAGAAAATTGCCATCACTTCTCAACCCAATCATTTATACCCTGAGAAACAAGGATGTCCATGGGGTAGTGACCAAAATGCTGAAAGGAGGGTCTTGAAAGAAAACAGTATGGCTGCTGATGTTCTGCTTCAATGTTATTTAAGGGTCGCATTGGTCTGATTCAGGGGTGTCAAACTCAAATTCATCGGGGGCCGCATCAGCAGTTTGGTCACCCTCAAAGGGCCGGTTCGAGTTCGTGTGTCTTCAAAGCCCATGACACGTTTAACAGCTGGATTAAGTAATGCAGAGCTTCTGGCTCATGGAACACTACACCTTGATTTCATTTGAATACATATATGAATATAAAAATTCTTTCCTGTTTGGCTTGGTGTTTAAGTTACACAAGATGTGCAGGTTTTAATTTTTCTCATTCCCCAAATTTTAATCGAGCATTTGTTTGGATTTCCCCCCCTTTGCTACCTACCCTAAACCTTTGAGGAGGGCGGGAACTGATGGCCGGACCCTGTAATAACATTGAGGGGAAAATTGGATGATGTGTAAATACCCTAAAAAATAAACCAATTCCTTATCAGCTTTTTTCCCATATATAAATTTTTGCAATGTGCACCCTGCGGAAGCCGTGCCTGACGTTATTTACAAAACATGCACTTGCGTATCGAATTTGCTTTTGAATCGCGAATCCCCAGAGGCGGAGGATGCTGTTCATTGGGCAGTGCGGAAACCCGCCTAAAGAAATAAATAAAGAAAAGAAAAGCAAAAGCACGCTGCCCCGAGTATTCTCAGGGCGCGCTCCCGAAACACAAGCGCGCTCTCGGTCTCCCTCTCTCCAACGCGCGCGAAGCCGGCTCTGCCCTTCTCCGCGTTCCACCTCGCGCAGGCGCGCTGCGCTCCCGCCGGGACTTATTTCACCCCGGCGAGCTCGAAAAGAAGTTGAGAGCAGCAGCAGCAGCCTCCCATATCCAACCCCGCCCTCGCCGTGTCAAATAAGTCTTGGCTAGGTAGCTGGAGGAGGGGGAGGCCTGCGCCTGCGCAGAAGGGACCCAAGGCGCCCTGCGCGTGCGCCGCAGCCCAAGCTTCCCTCACAGATATATATAGACCAGACTACACGGGCCACATGACGAGGTCTGGCGGGCCGGATTCGGCCCGCGGGCCTTGTGTTTGACACCTGTGGTCTGATTCTTGCGTTTGACATTAAAACAACGTATCAAACCTCTGTTCAGCCTTGAAGTCCAGATAGTGGCTTCAGGTATGGCTTCTGGGATGATAGCATACTCCAACCTCTGCTCTTTGGGAATTGTTGGGCAAAGAAGAGAAGAATATTAGCACAGTGGCAGTAGCTCATGTTTTCCACACACAAGTTCAACCCCAGGTATTTCCAGTCACAGCTGGAACCCTTGAGAGCTACTGCCAGTATGGCTTAGAGCAGCCTTCCCCAACCTACCACGCTTCTGATGTTTTGGAGTACAACTTCTATCAACATATCCAATGGTAAAGGAACTGGAGAGACCAGGTTTGGTAAAGCTTTCTGCAAAACTTCTCCCTGGTGGATGTGGCAGTTCTTTAAGTGCTGCCTGTCAATCAGAGCCTACCTGGGTTAAAGGTAAAGGTAAAGGGACCCCTGACCATTAGGTCCAGTCGTGGCCGACTCTGGGGTTGCGGCGCTCATCTTGCTTTATTGGCTGAGGGAGCCGGCGTACAGCTTCTGGGTCATGTGGCCAGCATGACTAATCCGCTTCTGGCAAACCAGAGCAGTGCACGGAAACACCGTTTACCTTCCCGCCGGAGCGGTACATATTTATCTACTTGCACTTTGATGTGCTTTTGAACTGCTAGGTTGGCAGGAGCAGGGACCGAGCAATGGGAGCTCACCCTGTCATGCAGATTCGAACCACAGACCTTCTGATCGGCAAGTCCTAGGCTCTGTGGTTTAACCCACAGCGCCACCCGCTAGAACCCTTAAAAGATGGACTGCTGCCAACACTGCCACTTGTCCCTTAACCTTCATCTGACATGCAATGCTGCTTTTGTTTCTTGCGAGGAGGCCAGAAGCCTGTTTGTAAGGCACTGCAATAGGATATGTAGACATGACGTAAATTGTTTTCTTTATGTTCTTAAAGCATCATTCTCCCAATTCCCTTTTGGAACTTAGAATCATAGAATCATAGAGTTGGAAGAGACCACAAGGGCCATCGAGTCCAACCCCCTGCCAAGCAGGAAACACCATCAGAGCACTCCTGACATATGGTTGTCAAGCCTCTGCTTAAAGACCTCCAAAGAAGGAGACTCCACCACACTCCTTGGCAGCAAATTCCACTGTCGAACAGCTCTTACTGTCAGGAAGTTCTTCCTAATGTTTAGGTGGAATCTTCTTTCTTGTAGTTTGGAACCATTGCTCCGTGTCCGCTTCTCTGGAGCAGCAGAAAACAACCTTTCTCCCTCCTCTATGTGACATCCTTTTATATATTTGAACATGGCTATCATATCACCCCTTAACCTCCTCTTCTCCAGGCTAAACATGCCCAGCTCCCTTAGCCATTCCTCATAAGGCATCATTTCCAGGCCTTTGACCATTTTGGTTGCCCTCCTCTAGACACGTTCCAGTTTGTCTGTGTCCTTCTTGAACTGTGGTGCCCAGAACTGGACACAGTACTCCAGGTGAGGTCTGACCAGAGCAGAATACAGTGGCACTATTACTTCCCTTGATCTAGATGCAATACTCCTATTGATGCAGCCCAGAATTTCATTGGCTTTTTTAGCTGCCACGTCACACTGTTGGCTCATGTCAAGCTTGTGGTCAACCAAGACTCCTAGATCCTTTTCACATGTACTGCTCTCAAGCCAGGTGTCACCCATCCTGTATTTGTGCCTCTCATTTTTTTTGCCCAAGTGCAATACTTTACATTTCTCCCTATTAAAATTCATCTTGTTTGTTTTGGCCCAGTTCTCTAATCTGTCAAGGTCGTTTTGAAGTGTGATCCTGTCCTCTAGGGTGTTAGCCACCCCTCCCAGTTTGGTGTCATCTGCAAATTTGATCAGGATGCCCTTGAGTCCATCATCCAAGTCGTTGATAAAGATGTTGAATAAGACCGGGCCCAAGACAGAACCCTGTGGCACCCCACTAGTCACTCTTCTCCAGGACGAAGAAGAACCATTGATGAGCACCCTTTGGGTTCGGTCAGACAGCCAGTTACAAATCCACTGAGTGGTAGCATAGTCAAGTCCACATTTTACCAGCTTCTGTACAAGAATATCATGGGGCACCTTGTCAAATGCCTTGCTGAAATCAAGGTAGGCTACATCCACTGCATTCCCTTCATCTACCAGGCTTGTAATTCTGTCAAAAAACGAGATCAGGTTAGTCTGACATGACTTATTTTTCAGAAATCCATGCTGACTATTGGTGATCACAGTATTCCTTTCTAGGTGCTCACAGACTGTCTGCTCCAGAATCTTCCCTGGTATTGATGCCAGACTGACTGGGTCCTCTCTTTTCCCCTTTTTGAAAATAGGGACAACATTTGCCCTCCTCCAGTCTGCCGGGACTTTGCCTGTTCTCCAGGAATTCTCAAAGATGACTGCCAGTGGTTCTGAGATCACATCTGCCAGTTCTTTTAATACTCTTGGATGCAGTTCATCTGGCCCTGGAGACTTGAATACATCTAAACTAGCCAAGTATTCTTGTACTATCTCCTTAGTTATTCTGGGCTGTGTTTCCTCTGCTGAATCATTTGCTCCAAATTCTTCAGGTCGGGCATTGTTTTCTTTATCGGAGAAGACTGAGGCAAAGAAGGCATTGAGGAGTTCAGCCCTTTCTGTGTCCCCTGTTTGCATTTCACCATCTTCTCCTCTGAGTGACCCCACTGTTTCTTTCTTCTTCCTTTTGCTACGAACATACCCATAAAAGCCTTTTTTGTTGCTTTTAACCTCTCTAGCAAGCCTGAGTTCATTTTGTGCTTTAGCTTTTCTGACTTTGTGTCTACACGTGCTGGCTATTTGTTTGAATTCCTCTTTGGTGGTTTCCCCCCTTTTCCATTTTTTGTACACATCCTTTTTTAATCTTAACTCAGTTAAAAGTTCTTTAGATAGCCACCCTGGTTTCTTTAGGCACCTTCCATGTTTCCTTCTCATTGGTATTGCCTGAAGTTGTGCTTTTACTATCTCCCTCTTAACAAACTCCCAGCCATCATGAACTCCCTTTCCTTTTAGTATTACTGTCCATGGGATCTCACCCAGCACTTCCCTAAGTTTTATGAAGTCGGCTTTCTTAAAGTCAAGAAATTGAGTCCTAGTATGCTTGGCTGCTCCTTTCCGCTGTATAGTAAACTTCAGAAGAGCATGATCACTCGCGCCTAATGATCCTTCCACTTCTACCCCACTAACCAGGTCATCAACATTGGTTAGGACCAGATCTAAAATGGCTGTTCCTCTTGTTGCTTCTCCCACTTTCTGGACAACGAAGTTGTCTGCAAGGCCAGTGAGGAATCTGTTTGACCTTATGCTCTTGGCTGAGTTTGACATCCAGCAAATATCCGGGTAATTAAAGTCCCCCACTACTACTATCTCCCTTCCTTTTGCATGCTTGGCCATCTGTTCCAGGAAGGCATCATCTATGTCCTCCGTTTGGCTTGGGGATCTATAGTAAACTCCCACAATGAGGTCCCTGTTATTCTTCTCTCCCTTAATTTTGACCCAAATGCTCTCACTTTGGCTTTGAGGTTCTAAATCTTGGATCTCTTCACAGCTATACACATCCCTGACATATAACGCCACTCCTCCTCCTTTCTTGTCTGGTCTGTTTCTCTGAAATAGATTGTATCCCTCCATTATTACATTCCAGTCGTGGGACTTATCCCACCAGGTTTCAGTGATGCCTATTATGTCATATTTAGTTTGCTGTACCAAGAGCTCAAGCTCATCTTGTTTATTACCCATGCTTTGCGCATTAGTGTACAGACATTGAAGTCCATTAATCATTCCCCCGTGTCTCTTATTTAAGGATTTTTTCCTCCCACCACTAGGTCTGTGTGCTGTTTGCTCCATTTGGTCTATGACATTTGGATGATCATCTTCATCAATTGATAGACTCCTACCTTCAGGAGCACTGTCTCCCTCCCCCACGTTAGTCAGTTTAAAGCCCTCCTGATGAGGTTTCTGAGATTTTTAGCAAAAACATTCCTCCCAACCATTGTGAGGTGCAGCCCATCGCTTGCCAGAAGTCCATCTTCAAGAAACTGCAGTCCGTGATCTAAGAATCCAAACCGTTCCTGTTTACACCATTTGCGAAGCCAGCTGTTCACTTCCACTATTTTTCCCTCTCTCCCTGGGCCACGTCGTTCAACTGGGAGGACAGATGAGATGACAATTTGTGCATTTAATTGCTTCAATTTCCTGCCCAGAGCCTCATAGTCTCTTTTGATCTTCTGGAGGCTATTGCTTGCAGTGTCATTGGTTCCCACATGAACCAAGAGGAAGGGGTATTTGTCAGTGGGTTTTATGATTCCTTGCAGTCGTTCAGTTACATCTTGGATCTTAGCCCCAGGGAGACAGCACACTTCCCGAGACATCTTGTCAGGCCCACAGATCACTGCTTCTGTTCCCCTCAGTAGGGAATCCCCTATCACCACTACACGCCTCCTCTTAGGTTTGGTCGGGGTTCTTCCGCGAGCTGTCCGTTCCAAGGTCGCCTGCACATTCCCTGAGGACTGACTTTGCTGCTCGTCTTCATATACCTGATCGACTGTAACGAGGGAGAGATCCTCAAATGGAGTCTGCTCTTCGTCTTCCATGCTAGGGGAGAGGACCTCAAAGCGATTGTGTATTTCTAAACAATCAGAGCGAACCCTGGGCCTCCTACTTCTTTGCGTCACGTTTCTCCATAAACTTCTTCACATTGACAGGTGTGGTTCTCTGTGTTTTTTGCCAGGCTTAAAGGGTCACTACCCTTTCACACAACTAGTATTTGGTTTCATACTTCATATCCACATCAGTGGGGAAAATCAAGCCAGGCATAAAATGTTATAGTTGCTGACTGGAAGTTAAGGGTTGTGCACTGATCAGAATGGAAAGTATGGCTGTTATAAAAGTTTGGCAGGCACAAATGGTATTGAAAGTGGGACATATGTGATCACTCCAATAACCTCATGAACTCAAATCATCATGGATGTGACATAAAATGATGTCTGGTGGGGCCCTAACTTTTAGCTTAATCTACCTCACTGGGTAGTTGGTAATTCAAAAGAGATGAAAAGTATGAAAATGAGGCTGAAGATTCTGCCTGATTAGAAGAGAATCCTTATGGATGCAAATAATGTATTTATTCCTCTTCATGCTCCTCCCCTATTTGATAATAAATTATTAAATATTTATGTATATGAAAAACATAGGAAATGCACTGTGAATACTTTTCAGTATGCATGCAACATAATTTGCTTAAAAACAATGATCCCTATTCAAATGCTTTCCTGCTTTGGAATGTATACAACCTCACTTGTGGGCTAAAAAAAAATGTAAATTACTGCCTTTCTTTATTTCCACCATCTTTGTTACCTGTTTCAAAGAGCCTTCTTCCATTTTTGTATTTTAACCGCTTGCAGCCCAAGAGAGAAGGGACTATTACAAATCCAGAAGAAATCTCCAAAGGAATCTGAGGAGTCTCTGTGGAGTAGACTCACAGTCTTCATTATCGTACCGAATCCTCAGTCTCTTGATGTGTTCAAGGGGAAACAGCAATAGGAGCCACCACCTAACACTTAGAACAGGCAGCTGAACAAGCCAGATGATTTTCATTCTCCCATATAAAGCATTAAAAAAAATGGCGGGGGGAGCACCTGTCCAAATGGATTGGAAAGCAGGAGTTTAGTGGAAAGGCATCTCCTTTAACTGGCAATAGGTCATTTGTCTGGAGATTGGATGCCAGTCGAGATAGCCAATGCTAGACTTGAGCAGACACCTCACAGGTAGGGCAGTAGAAGATGCTTCAATCAAATTTGCAACACCACAGTTATTTGATGGACCAGTGATCTAACCTGATGCAAAGTAGCTTTTCTCCCAACTCTAGAGTTCAGGGACTCTAAAAATCTAGGCATCACGATTTCCTTCCAACCTCTTCCCAGCGGAGACTCTAACAGACAACATGCTAAGGGTCAGTAGCATCCCTGATGTATGTGCTACATATGTTCCTTTGGTGTGACTCCCAGTGTACTTAAAGATCAGAGTATCTTCAGACAGTTCTTGCCACTTTAAAGCTAGTAAAATCTAGGTTTTCCCTGCCTCCTATTGGAGGGATTAGCCATGAGAAGTGTGGCCACCACGATTGTGCCACAGGCATCCATTTCAAAGCAGCACAGAGAAGACCTCCACCAATAGCCCCTTGACACTGCACAATCCATCTATGTTGCGTTAGAAGCTTGACCCTAACTCAGCCAACTGTTGTACGACTTGACATAAACTCACCACATCAGGAACATCTGGGAACAGCATGAAGGTAAGATTATATTCTGCAGTTGGAAGGGAGAAAAGGAACTCATTTCACTGCTTAAGATGAAATTTACCTGCTTGGTAGTGCTATCTGCTTCAGAATTCTATGATTCTAGTCTGTCTTGTATGATCTAGTTGTGATTCCTGCATTTCAGGGGGGTTGGACTCTCGTGGTGCCTTCTAACTCTGCAATTCTATGATTCTTTGGTATGTCACTAATGTTAATATTTTCCACCTTGAAAGCTTGTTGCTTTCAATTAGTGCTGAATGAAAGGGGGGTGTATGATTTGTTTGGACATGCAACTTTTCATCTTCCCTTTTGTTTTCACCTTCAGGAGGGTTCTAAAAAGATATCCTATTCAGTTTCTCAATTTTCACTTATTTTCACTTCTTGTGAGAGAGACAACGTACTTCAGTGCAAATCTCAAGAAAATTAACTTTGGAATCTTCTCATATTCCTGTTTTGTTCTCACTTCTCTTTTTCCATGTGATAAACTGGTGATTGGTGCCCATTAATACTCTTAGGGCAAAAGGTAGGGAGGGCAATGGTATATGGAGCCAGGGCCAATGACAGGCAGATCCAACTAATTCCAGTTTTGTTCCACCCTTCTCTCTTCTGCATTCAAGGAAGAAGATGACAGGTGGTGCTGGTTGTAAGCAGGCAGGCAGACAGGCAGGTGCAGACTGGCTGAGGACAAAGGAAAGTAAGCTGAACCATTGGTATAATTGTTGAGTTGGAGGTACAGCTTTGCCAAACCTTTTGGCACAGTTTTTTTTACCAGCATTTCATGATAGGCCAGTTGCATAGAAACACAACATTCAGAAGTTGCTGAACTGGGATAGCTCAGAGACTCTTAATCTCAGGGTTGTGGGTTTGAGCCCCACATTGATTCCTGCAATGCAGGGGTTTGGACTAGACGACTGTTGTGGTAGGGTTGCCATATTTCTAGAAGTAAAATTCAGGACACAATTCACCTTTTTTTTTGAAAATGAAATTCAAAGTTGTTGAGCTTTTCTTAGGCAAGCAACCTCAAAATCCTGGACATTTCATCGATTCCCACCCCCATCCCACATCTTGTGGTCCCTGCCAGTTCTGTGATCTACCATTCGATGTTCTTGGGGCAGTAGGCTTATATGAAACAAATGAAATCTTTCTACCCTTTAAATCGGGGTTGGGGAACCTGTGGCCCTCCAGATAGACCCTGGCATGGGAGTAAAGGCTCTTCGGAATCTGAGAACTGTAAAGGGGACAATGTAGCCATGCAATTAAATAAAACCCACAGAGATGTACAGTATATGTGCTAATGCTTGTCTCGGTACTTTAGTACTCGAAGCCCCACCACTAGGGAAAGTGTGCTCAGGCAGCACATTATGAGAGTGGTGACAACACCCATCACCCTTTTTCTTCCAAGCCACTGAATCTGTGTGTGTGTGTAAACTTTACAGGCTTGGTGGGGTTCATCTGTCTGTAATTGGGAATGATTTGTGGCTGACCTCCATGTCAGCAGGGTTAAGGGATTGGTTGCAGGTGTGAGTGATTGGTGGCGAGCGTGGTGCTCAGGTGGCGGATAGGCTCTGGTTCAGGTGATAGGGATGGGAGAACGCTCTCACCATCCCTATGTGAAGGTTATTCTGTTAAAGGAATCCAGGGACTCGATAGTTTGGTTAACCCCTGAGAGGGGGTTGTGCCTGTGCCTGAGTCCAGGGGGACATCTGGGTGGTGAAGATAGCCTGTTCCCGGTTTTCCACTTATCCAGGTGTTCACCCTAGGTTGATCTATGCTGGTGCCCTGGGTCAGCGCTACCTGCAACAGTGCAGGGATCTAGTCAAACCAGAGCCTATGCAACCACTCACGTGCTGCAATCAATAAAGTTGTGGCAAAAATTCTGCCAAAAACCAAACCAAAATTTGAGTCTTGTCTGAATTTATTTAAGGGGAAGGTTTAAAGGTCTGAACACACAACAGGTCCAAGTTATGCTTTTCTTTGGTGTATTTTTATGTGTGCCCAAAGGACTTTACAACTAAAAGGTGTGGAAACTCAACACTATATCTATATTCTTTCCCCCATAATTGATTGAGCTCTCTCCATCTCCTGCCTCAGGAGAAGCTGGATTTTTGCGCGCGCGCGCACACACACACACACATCATATACATATATATGAATGAGTAGGCTATGAAGAGCAATCTTAGGTAGATCGACTCTAAGAAAAGCACCACAGAGTTCAGTCAGCTTTAGAACAGAAGAAACCAGGGACAGATGAAAACAGGAATTGGATTACCCAAATCTGGAGGGCCCCCCAAAATAGAAACTGTTAAGTGGCCACTCACACCTCACAGTGGAAAAAATGAAAGGAAATACACCACCCCCAAAAGGACACATGTTTGCACTGGTGTTATATGCTGACTAAGTCTTGCCCATGTGAGCACTGGCTGCTGAATTCTGCACCATCTGAGGTTTCCAACACATCTTCAGAGGCAGCAGTAATCTAACCTAGAGGTTACCAGAGCATAGATGATAGAAGTTAGGCTATCGCCTATCCCAGATAGGGACACAGCTGGGCCACCAGCTGAAGCTGATAAATGCACTCTGTGCCATGGAACATAACAGGCAGCTTAGAGGGGTTAAATATAAAACAATTCCTAGTTATTTGGTTTCCATTTTTCAGGGTTTTTTTCCTGCAAAAACAGGCAGCAGTCCTTCCTCCAGATCTCCACTGTCCATTATGGACTGGTATTGTATCTAAACATTTTTGGTCTGTAACTTAAAATCTATACATTATCTTTGTTGACCTTCCATATTGCTGTTTCTTCATCTTCAATATTTCCCCCCATACTTCATGTGCATTTAGAAGCAGGGCTGGAACTAAGTGTACAGTCAAGTTTTCTTATAGGTGTCTTGTTTGTCATTATGTATTTTTGTTTACCTGAAATGTTTCAACTGAAATAATAAAAGGAGCAATGCTAGCCATGCCTACTCAGATAGAATAAAGTGGGAATGACTCCAAGGTAAGTGGGGTTGGGATTGCAGTCTAAATCTTTCTCTTCACATAATCAGCATCATGGTCCAAATTGTATCACATGGTACCTTGGTGCACAGAGCTTAAATTATTTAAATCATCATGCAAAAGAATAATACCTAAGGATATTTGAGAGTCAAATGGGGGGGTGGTCCTCACAACTAAGAGCATTCACCTGCTATGTTGTTGTTGTTTCAGTTTCAAATTATATACCAGCCTTTATCCCAAGGATCCCAAGGCAGTGTACAACATTAAAAACACATTACAGTTCATCAATGATAAAACATATTGTTTAAAAACATATTAGAACCTTCCTTCTGCTTTGTGAGAGAGATGATAGTTTATGGTTGTCCCATTGTGCCTGGTCTCTTACATTTGTCCTTTCTCTACAGGGAGGAGGCAAGAATGGAATTTGAGAACCTCACCTCCGTCACAGAGTTCATCTTGGTGGGGCTCTCCAACCACCGCAAGACACAGATTCTCCTCTTTGTGGTCATCCTCATATTCTACTCATTTACCTTTTTGGGGAACCTGGTTATCATCATGCTGGTGCTGGCCGACCCCCGCCTCCATACACCTATGTACTTCTTCCTGACTCAACTCTCTGGCCTGGAGATATGTTATGTCACATGCACTGTGCCCCAGATGTTGGCTCACCTCTTGTCTGGGAATGGAGCTATCTCCTTTGCCCGTTGTGTGACCCAGATGTACCTTGGGCTGTCCCTGGGGAGCACTGAAGCACTTCTGCTTGGTGCCATGGCTTATGACCGCTATGTGGCCATCTGCCAGCCCTTGGTCTACGCTGTTGCCATGGATAAGTGGCACCAGTTGCAGCTTTCCTCAGGCTCCTGGGCAGGTGGCTTCCTGCTCTCCCTGATGAATGTGGCTTGCACTCTTCGCTTCCCCTTCTGTGGCCCCAACCTCATTAATCACTTCTTTTGTGAGATGCCAGTAGTGTTGAAACTTGCATGTGCTGACACCCGTGTTACGGAGGCTGTCGTTTTTGGAGCAGCTGTGATTATCCTTCTAGTGCCCCTTTCTGTTATCCTGACCTCTTACGGACTCATTCTGTCTTCTGTGTTACAAATGAAGTCAGCTGCAGGTCGGAGCAAAGCTTTCTCTACATGTGCTTCCCACCTGGCAGTGGTCACCTTGTTCTACGGCACTGTTATTTCTATGTATATGAGACCCAGGTCAGGGACAACTCCAGACAGTGACAAGAAAATTGCTTTTTTCTACATTGTGGTCACCCCACTTCTCAACCCTATCATTTATACCTTGAGGAACAAGGATGTCCATGGGGCAGTGGCCAAATTGCTACAAAGAGTGTCTTGGAAGAAGAAAGGATGAATGTTGCCATTCTGCTTATTTGGCTTGGATGTTATCCAAGGGCTGAGAGGAATTGATTTTTACGTCTGGCATTCACATGTCATATCAATTCTCTGTTCAGCCTTGAAATCCAATTAGTGGTCTGTTGGGCAAAGAAGGGAAAGATAGTAGTTCATGTTTTGCATACACAAGGTTGCAGGTTCAGTCTCTGGTATTTCCAGTTACAGCTGGGTTATTGTCTGGAACCATGGATTGCTACTGCCAGTATCGTGTAGAGAGCCTTCCCCAGTGGTGTTTTGGAATCCAACTCCCATCAGCCTCAGCCAGAATGGCTGATGATTAGGAATAATGGCAGTCTATGTCCAAAACATCTGGAGAATACCAGGTTTGGGAAACCTTGTGCAGATGACAGATAGATAGGTAAATGATCAGACTTGGTGGAATAAGAAACAAGTTTTATAATACTGCATAAAAAGTTTTTTATAGCAAATTATTTGTAATAACAAGAGACTTAGAGGGAGGGGTGCACAATGTCCTTGGTCCCAACGCCTTTATCTCAAAGCTGGGCTATGAAGGATCTCTATCTGAAACAATGGAGAGCCATTACCAGTTAGTGTAGACAGTACAGAGTCTGATGAACCAATGTTCTGGCTTGCTATAGGGCAGCCTCTTATTTAATGGCCATCAAGAAGAGGCCATCAGGTCAAGGAGGCCTTAAAGTAGGGAAGACACTGGCATAAAAGAAGAAAGGTTTTGCATAGTTTCTAGTTCTATACATGGCATGAAACTGGGCAGAATTTCTAAATCAGGCTGTTGGCAAAAGAAGGAGGTTCAAAAAGCAGACAGAAGCTTCCAGTTCCATAGAGTAGTCAGTCTATAGAGTAGCCAGTGTGGTGTAGTGGTTAAGAGCGGTAGACTCGTAATCTGGGGAACCGGGTTTGCGTCTCTGCTCCTCCACATGCAGCTGCTGGGTGACCTTGGGCTAGTCACACTTCTTTGGAGTCTCTCAGCCCCACTCACCTCACAGAGTGCTTGTTGTGGGGGAGGAAAGAAAAGGAGAATGTTAGCCACTTTGAGACTCCTTTGGGTAGTGATAAAGCGGGATATCAAATCCAAACTCTTCTTCTTCTTCAACATTTTCCCCATCTTGTATTGCCAACTGAAAAAGGTGGCATGTTTTTCTTCAGCTTTGCAGAATAAAGTTGTAAGTTGGTATCCTTCCTGGTGGATAGCCAACTATCTTGGCAAACTCCACACCATAGTACTTTTACGGGGAAAGGCAAAACAGGGTCTTCATGAAGATGTCATGCTAAACCATGTCTTGCTTTTTTTTAAAAAAACCATCTGTAATGCACGTTCATGTGTTCAGCAGCACCTATCCAGCCTTAGAAGCACCCGACTTCTCACCCAGGGCTGAGAGTGACAAAAGGAACCTCTAAGTGTGGTGCCTGTTAGTACAAGTGTGCCCACCAGTAGCTCCAGTGGCAAACAGAGGAAGTATGAGTAAATATTCCCTGGAAAATCTGCATTGCTGGAGAAATTGATTTCAGCTTATGTAGTGTGAGAACAAGGATAAGGTGCTTGGAGGAAGTTTGGCCCTCTTGATCCTTTCATAAAATAAACCAGCCTGAATAACCAGGCTGTGCTTCCTACTCATCATAGCAAGTGGTGCTAGGCACCTTGAAAGTGGTAATCATGCACCCAAGGCTTTGGGTCCAAGGTGTCCTTAAAATATATGGTGACACTTGCTCCCCACCCAAAACTCAGCAGTTCAGCCAATACCAGCAAGCTTGAAGTCAGTGCCTATCAGCAGATCAGGACTAATTTGAAGCTGGTAATATGGACAATATGGATGGATATAAAATATAGATTATGTAATAATGTGTACAGTGGTACCTCGGGTTAAGTACTTAATTCGTTCTGGAGTTCCGTTCTTAAACTGAAACTGTTCTTAACTTGAAGCACCACTTTAGCTAATGGGGCCTCCTGCTGCTGCCATGCCACCGGAGCACAATTTCTGTTCTTATCATGAAGCAAAGTTCTTAACCTGAGGTACTATTTCTGGGTTAGCGGAGTCTGTAACCTGAAGCGTATGTAACCCGAGATACCACTGTAGTTGAAAATGATCACATTTGGACCCATGGAAGGGATGGGAGGTGTCGTGAGATTCAGAGAAATCTCTTTATATGGATATGTATTTGGTATTGTTATAAACTCATTTTTGTAAAATCTAATAAAAATCAATTTTTTAAAAAGGACTGATTGGCAGCTATAAATGATAATGTGAAACAATGATTTGAATTGGATTGAAAAAAATGGGGTGCATTACCAAGATTTAAACATTGCATGTAGATTCAATAAAGCATAGCTAACACAATCTATCTTTATCTTTACTGTGTACATGATGAAAAGAAGTGGTTCTCCCTCAAAACCTTTCACATCAACAGAATAGGGCTTCAAAGTTCAGGAGGCATTTCAAGCCCAGCAATAACTAATATCACAATTAGGGGTTATTAGTTTCTAATGCCTGAATTATTTCTTCTCACCAGTTGCTCCCTGTTGTTCAACTCAGGTTTAACCAAAATGATATAGCATTTAGGGGCAAAAATGCAGCCCAGTAACCCAGCGCCAGAGGCCAAGATGGAGAAGATCTCCACAGCCACCATGTATTTCCCTTTTGTGCTAAGGTAAGTTGGGACAAAGGTCACCCAAACACTGCAGAAGACCAACATGCTGAAGGTGATAAACTTGGCTTCATTAAAACTGTCAGGTAACTTCCTGGCTAAGAAAGCTATTGTGAAACTGACAGTGGCCAAGAAACCCATGTAGCCTAGGACTGAGTAAAACAAGATGGCAGATCCTTCATTACATTCCAAAACAATCTCTTCAGCCATTGTGTGCATATCTACATCTAGGAATGGAGGAGAGGTTGCTAGCCACACAGTGCAAAGAGTGGCTTGAATGAGGGAGCAGGAAAGAACAACAGAAGCAGCCAGTCTTTTCCCTATCCATTTCCTCATAGTGGACCCTGGCTTGGTGGCCATGAAAGCTAGAACCACAATAATGGTTTTGGCCAAAAGACATGAAATTGCAACGGAGAAGACTATGCCAAAAGTGGTTTGTCGAAGCAGACATATCACTTTCTCAGGTCGGCCAATGAATAGCAGAGCACAGAGGAAGGAGAACAGGAGGGAGATGAGGAGAGTGTAGGTGAGGCTCCGGTTGTTGGCTTTGACTATGGGAGTGTCTTTGTGCTGAATGAAGATTGCCAGCACCAAAGCTGTGATGGAAGAAAGGGAAAGAGTAAAAGCAGCTAAAGCGATCCCCAAAGGTTCTTCAAAGGATAAGAAGCTGATATTCTTTGGAACGCATAAATCTTGGCCTTTGTTTGGATATTGACCATCTGAACACATCAAACAGTACTCCATGTCTAAGGAAAGAAATATTTTTTTCATTGCAGTGAAGTTTGCATTCAGTGCACTACAGAAACAGCTCTTTAAAACTGAATGAGAACTGCTAGCTCAAAATCAGTTCACATAATTTTCAAGCAATGTTACTTTTTCTTTTTTTTAATATCTACACAAAGCAATGATTTAAGAAGAATCCAGAATTTAGGGGTATGAAGACAGGAAAGGTAACCTGAAGCTCGGTAGATGTCTGGATTTTGGTTAATTTTTTTAAAAAAATATCTAGTTTTTCACCAAACTTTTATTAGACATTACAAAAAGAATTAGCATAACCTCCATTCTGATGTTTGGATTTTTTGCAATTATTTTCATTTGATTTCATTTTGGGTGCTGTGCATGAGAGCACACTTGCCATATTCACTTGCCATATTATACTCTATCCACTCACGTGAACTATTCATTTTAAATATGAAGGAAATGGGGGTCTGTAAACACAAATGTAAAACTATGTCCTAGAGGGAAAAATAATATGGGCATGACTTCTCTTACCTGTCTGGTTTGAAATCTTCCCTTCTGGACATAGAAGGCAATCATAGCAGCAAAATGGCTTCCCTTCCTTCTTTCTCTTGCTATAACCTGGTTGACAGACATCATTACACCATGAAATGGGTTGTACCTGTATAGAAGTGAAATTGGTTAATGTCTCAGCATTTAGGCCATATATTTCTTTGGTACTGGCATGGCAAACTGGTAATACTTTAGAGAGGCCTCCTGACAAAGCTTTCATTAAATCATGTCCACATATCAAGATGGTGTTGTCTAGGGTTTCCATATGCCCTCTTTTTCCAGGGCACGTCCTCTTTTTCATGATAAGAGTCGTCATAGTGATCCATAGTTACAAGTAGAAGTCGGCAAATGCGTCCTCTTTTTTGCTCTTCGAAACATGACAACCCTAGAATGCCTGTAGGGTGGTACCTCGGGTTACAGACGCTTCAGGTTACAGACTCCGCTAACCCAAAAATAGTACCTCGGGTTAAGAACTTTGCTTCAGGATGAGAACATAAATTGCGTGGAGGTGGCGCAGCGGCAGCGGGAGGCCCCATTAGCTTAAGTAGTACCTCATGTTGAGAACAGTTTCAGGTTAAGAATGGACCTCCAGAACGAATTATGTAAGTTCTTAACCCGAGGTACCACTGTAATCACAGTTTTTAGTACAAATGGCAATCATTTTAGTCACATCCAATTGATGTGTGATTGATGAGGCACAGATCCTTTTGGAACCAGAAGGCGGCAGGACTGGGGCAGAACTGGGGATGTAATGGGGCAGGGCACACTTATATGCACTCCACTGATGCACATGGGGGCCTAATGAAATGGTCTCAGCCTGTATATGAAAATAGTTCTCAAGGAAATATTTCCACTCCCTCTGTGATTTGGCCAGTGTCTTTCCATCAGAACACTTTAAACCTCACTTGACAAATTTCTGACAGCTTGACAAAATCCCTCATGTTTGCTTCATTATATGTTGCTTATTCTTTACCATGTTGTTAGTTTCCCCATTCCTGCACATGCTTGGAAGTAAAGTGTGCAATATTCAACAGGGCATCCTCCTACTCACCTCTGCATAAAATTACAGAACATGTGTGTCACCCTGGGCCTACAGACTTCACATGACCCTTGGAGGTCTTAAGTGTGATATATACATGGACACACACCAAGGCTGTCTCCTACTTCATTCCTCCCAGCATGTTGTCAAACTTTGCTCCCTCCCTGCAAAGGGGGTGGGCTGAGGAAACACATAGTGAGATTCATCGCAAACATCTTGCAACTCACAGAAACAGTGTTCCTCACGGTTGGGCTTGTGATGGGGAAGATGGCACATGGGAAGAAAGAAGTTCCAAAATAGCAGAGTCCACTAGTCAGAAACTCAAAACATGCCTTTTAGTGTGTCTTCCCCTGTTCTGTAGAACAGCCTTTCTGTCAAGACATGACTAGCATCCACTACCTGCATTTTCTGGAAACAATTGAAGATATTTATGTTCCAACAAGCTTTCCATGCTTTCCAAGCTGGATGAATAGTTCTGTCAGGGGTGTCCACTTTATACTGTTTTTAAATGTAGCTATTATTTCTGTTATTTCTGTGTGCTGTTTTAAACTCTTTAAAAAACAGTTTCCTTGTACATCACCTTGAGTGCGTGTGGAGGAGGATTATATACAGTGGTACCTCAGGTTACATACACTTCAGGTTACATACGTTTCAGGTTACAGACTCCGCTAACCCAGAAATAGTGCTTCAGGTTAAGAACTTTGCTTCGGGATGAGAACAGAAATTGTTCTCTGGCAGTGCGGCGGCAGCAGGAGGCCCCATTAGTTAAAGTGGTGCTTCAGGTTAAGAACAGTTTGAGGTTAAGTACGGATCTCTGGAATGAATTAAGTACTTAATCTGAGGTACCACTGCAATTGTAATAGAATATGCTTACCTCCATGTTCGTGTCCTCTTCAAAAGTGTGCATGAATATGCGCAAACAAATGACTGTGTGTGAACGAGCATGGACCCCCTCCCATGTTTAGAACCACCCACCAGCATGTGGTCCCAAACCATGAATCATCTGTACCTGGTTAAAAACACTGGGCCATCTGATGCTATTCACAGAAACGTTCAATTCTTTCTCTTTGGAAGCAATGGGGTCTATCTCTGCAACCTTGACTCTCAGGAAGGACAGGTTTGGAAATGTGACCCAGCTGATAATATCAAATCCAGTGGCCAAGTATCCATTTTGGTCAAAGGAAACTTCATCCCTGGCACTGTTGTTAAATGAGACTCCTTTCAGATAGTGCTGAAGCTGAATCAAAAGAATAAAGAGAATACCATTTTCCCCTCACAACAGTCCCTTTAAAAGTCATGGTGTAGCTACTCCTGCAGCCAACACAGATACTGCTTAGCCAAGAACCCTTTTGCCCAGAGTTGTGGGGGGTTCTGTCTTTCAAAAATATATATTTTAACTTCCCTCTGCCATTTTGTTGTACAATTTTAAATTTATCCTAATTTGTGTTGTCATCATCACAGCCAATGGGTGATCTCTCTCTTGCCTTTGCACCATGGCTTTCTGATGGGGGACCATTCCACTAGGCTTCACTGCCATGGGCAAGTAGGCAGGAAACAGGGAAGTGCCTTAGAATAGAATCATAGAATCATAGAGTTGGAAGAGACCACAAGGGCCATCGAGTCCAACCCCCTGCCAAGCAGGAAACACCATCAGAGCACTCCTGACATATGGTTGTCAAGCCTCTGCTTAAAGACCTCCAAAGAAGGAGACTCCACCACACTCCTTGGCAGCAAATTCCACTGTCGAACAGCTCTTACTGTCAGGAAGTTCTTCCTAATGTTTAGGTGGAATCTTCTTTCTTGTAGTTTGGATCCATTGCTCCGTGTCCGCTTCTCTGGAGCAGCAGAAAACAACCTTTCTCCCTCCTCTATGTGACATCCTTTTATATATTTGAACATGGCTATCATATCACCCCTTAACCTCCTCTTCTCCAGGCTAAACATGCCCAGCTCCCTTAGCCGTTCCTCATAAGGCATCGTTTCCAGGCCTTTGACCATTTTGGTTGCCCTCCTCTGGACACGTTCCAGTTTGTCAGTGTCCTTCTTGAACTGTGGTGCCCAGAGAGCCTTATTGGAGGGCTGCCCCTGCCAACACCACGCATAATTTTACACACACCTACCATGTCCCCACTTTGCTTGCCTCACCCGACCAGCACCAGATCTTGTAATCAGTGCTATTTTTCTAGAAAAAGAGGTGCCATAACTCACCATGAACACCTCCATCACTCTCTTAGAATGGCAATGACGCCCACCTGAGAGGTGCCAGAACTGAGTTCCTGTGAGTTCCCCCTGAAGAAACACCCTGCTTGTAGCCTTTACTCATAGGGATGTTGCTCCAGTCCCTTGACCATTTTGGCAGTCCTTTTCTAAGCCTTCTCCAGTTGAGCAATATGCTTTTTGAGGTGGGATGACTGTAACTGTGCACCACATTGCGAATGTTTATTTTCCATCTAGATGCCTAAAATAGAATTCACCTTTTCTTCACAACTACAACCTGTTGGTTTCTCCCCATTTAGCTATGAATTCATAATGTAAGAAGGGAATTTAAAAGAAATGAAGGTCATATACAAAAAAACTTATACACTCCCCCCTTATATTCTCTCTCCCTCTCTCTCCCTCTCTCTCCCTCTCTCTCTCTCTCCCTCTCTCTCCCTCTCTCTCCCTCTCTCTCTCTCTCCCTCTCTCTCCCTCTCTCTCCCTCTCCCTCCCTCCCTCTCTCTCTATCTCTCTCTCTCTCAACACAAACGTACACACAGTGTCTGCATGGCTTAAGGACTGTTGTTCCTCACACAGATATTGTGAGCCAGTGGTAGCTTTGAAAGGGCAGCATGCCCTAGGGTATCTACAGCATCATCCTGGTTGGTGTCCCACAAGGTTAGCAGATTTGCTGTGCATGTTAAATGGGAAGTAGAACAGCACTGTTAAGACACCGATGAAGTAGTCAACACCATCTTAATGGTGGGGTCCATAAGCACTCAGTGGAACTTGAATTTATTACTGCAGCTGCTTTAACCAATGCTTTTTATATCATGTTCTACAATGTACAAATGAAGCAAAGCAAGAGAATGAACACTCCTATATTTTCTGCTACAGACATTACCTGCCATGGTTGTTGATTCGGAAGCTTCCATCTCCTTCTTTCCACTGTCACTCTGTTTTTTAATTTGGAGGACCGCATGGATTGCAAAGCATGTGCCACAGCATAGACTGCATTGTACATGCTGTAACTGTGGCCAGTCATGCTCATGTCAAAAACAGATCCAGGAAGTGCTTCCAGTTTCTCATCCCCGGTGCAGACCTCCCCACTAGCATGATCTCCATCAGAGGTGGGGAACTCACAGTTGAATGCCTTCTGCCAAAAGATCTTGAGAAAACCATCTCCTTTTTCCAAATTGGGATTTTTCAACTGAAGAAATGTCTGGAATCCTGACACCTCCTTTGAGTGAATCGCCAAGGACATAGCACCGTGGATTACGTCTATGTCGAAACCTCTTTGAAAGGAAAGTGAAACGAACTCCATACGACCTATCATAATCCAGATTTTACCTGCTGTCTTCATTGGTGTGTCCACAATGCCTGAAGTAACAGGAAACATTCTCAGAAATATCATGGTTTGAATTTCGCCATGTACAAGCACAACAGTGGCAGTGCTCCTCAAAATAACCATGTATGTTTCCATCGTATTCTCCAGAATTTCTCCAAAGTCAGTTGCAAAATGTGCCAGTTTGTGATAAAATTCAATAAATGCAAAGCAGATGCCGCTCTGGGAAAACTTTGGAAGAATGGCCTGGACAACCCTTTCTCCGCTGTCAGCATGTAAAGTAACTATCCCAATCCAGGTCCATTTGAAAAACAGCAGCAACTGGAGAATCCCAAAATACTGGTGGTACCAATCAGGGAACAATTGCAGGAAGAACGCTCCTTGTTTTTGATCATTCGTCACTGAAGCAGAGCCATATCCAAGCTACATGGGAAATAACCAGAGAAAATAGCAACAATCTATTTCCAAAACTCTGTTCATTTTCATTCATTCATTCATTTTTTTGTTTTTTGTTTAATGCTTTTTATTCGATTTTTCATTTGTTAATCATTTACATATTCCAATCCTTTTTTTATTTTTACATATACTGTATACATAGTTAAACCAAACAACATCCATAATTCTTCACCAGTGACTTCCCACCACCTCATTGCAGCTTCTTCTCTCTTATTTTTCTATTAACAATAATGTTGTTTATCTTTATTATCTTTTTATTACATAATATAAAACTGATCTATGTGAATTTTGACTTTGTGAAATTTATTCGAAACATATCAAGGGTATGATTTGCGAACAATGTTTTTCCAAATATTCTTTTGCACTTTTCCCACTTTTTAAAAAAGTTTTTGGTTTGGTTGTTGTCTAATTGCCGCTGTCATTTTTTGCCAATTCCATATACTCACACAGCCTGTTTTGCCATTCTTCCTTGGTTGGTATCTTATCCCCTTTCCAGTTCCTAGCGATCAACATTCTAGCGGCAGTTTTGGCATACCAGAACACCTTTTCCTTATCACTGCGGATACTGGTTGTCAGAATGCCCAACAGAAAGGCTTCAGGGTTCTCCCCTGAATGTTTGTCTTAACATTTTTTTAAACTCATCATAAACAGTGTTCCAAAATTTTATTTGTATTCTGCTTTGCCACACACTCAAATCATGCTCAAAGTGGCATGCAAGAAGGAAACGGAAGCATTTCAAACAAACACTACACAAACTACCGTATTTTTTGCTCTATAAGACTCACTTTTTCCCTCCTAAAAAGTAAGGGGAAATGTGTGTGCATCTTATAGAGCGAATGCAGGCTGCGCAGCTATCCCAGAAGCCAGAACAGCAAGAGGGATTGCTGCTTTCACTGAGCAGCGATCCCTCTTGCTGTTCTGGCTTCTGAGATTCAGAATATTTTTTTTCTTGTTTTCCTCCTCCAAAAACTAGGTGCGTCTTGTGGTCTGGTGTGTCTTATAGAGCGAAAAATACGGTATTTCATAATCCAACATAACATAGTAAAACAGAAATATGGTAACAAACAACCCCTCCCCCCTTACATTTCAACGCATTAAAGACAACAAGATTTCTTAAACACCAGGCAATATCCAGAAAAAGGGAGCTTCACAGTTTCACCTTTCCTAGAAGCACCCCTCCCATGATGTTGCTCACAGTACTTCTTCTGCAGCAGCTTCTTATAAGTGGCAGGTCAGAACTGCCTCTAGTTTGCTACTTTCTGTCTCCAAAGCCTGGCTAAAAGGCAAGGGAAGCACAGCTGGTTTGTTAAAGTCTTATGCTCCATGCGCAAAACGTACCTGTGGAATCTTGTAGATGGAGAGAATGTCTGCCATGAAGAAACACACGTCTGAGTTAGGACCCCCAATGACAGCTACTGCATTACCCTGGAGATCACAATTGTAGTTTGGGATGAATCTGCCCCATGTAGAGAGAAGTTCCATAGAGGCCAGATACATCCTACTTGCCAAGAATTGACTGTTAATAATGTGGAAGCCCAGGGTGAGGTTGGATAAGATCTGGCCATTTTCGTTGATCTCCGTTACAGCAAATGTGAGGGCCACAATGTGCTGGTATATCTGTGTCATAAATCTGCAAGGTATTTAAATCCACTCTCAGAATATTTTTGCTTCAGAATATGCCATGAGACGTATCTACAATAGATGTTTCACTCATATAGTGAACTAAAATATATTTTATTGCCCTCAGTTCCAGGACGTTTGATGGAGCACTGGCACTTTGACCAGGAGGATATTTGTCATATGAACGTCACTTATTTGGAAAGTATGCACGGACACTTCTATGCAACGTTAAAAACCCAACTTTAAATGTTTAGCATATTATTGAATCTGGCTTCAGAGGCATTTCTTTGTGTGCCTCCCTGAGACATTTGGAGGACGGCAACATGAGAAGAGGCCTTTAACATTCCCCCGCCATCACCCCCCATATAGCAATTGGGGCTTTAAACAAACAGCTCCTCATGGTGCCAATGGAAGCTTTTTTATGTCTATTTGCAGCATCTGCAACAAAACATGTCTCTATCTTTCTGTACAGGCACAACAGGCACTGTAACCTTCCAAGCATTTGACCACACCCGCAAAGGCACACTCCTCCATTGTCTCCTGAGACAGATAGCATGGGGTTGCGGCTGAGGAGAGAGGGGTTATCCTTCTGTTTCCCACATGTTGTGATTTCCCTCCCCCAACAATTGTTTCCAGTGGAGAGATGAGGTAATTTGAGAGGTGAGAATGAGAGAAAAATGGGGAGACGTGGGAAATCAGAGTGGTGGTGTGGGGCAGTTCCACCTACTTTTGTCATCAGACACCATGTGTGGTGCCCAATAGATTTCTCCCAAAAGATTATGGCTGCGTCTATCCAATTGGAAAGGCTCACTTAGACCTTCTTCCTCCTTCTCCTCCTTTCAACCTGCAGGGTGAACATTCTACTACCACTAAAGCAGCCTCCCTTTCTCCTTACAGATAATTAAATGCTCAGTCCATGAGCACTTAGAAAAGGATGCTGTGATTACTAAGACCCAGCATAGGTTTCTCAAAAACAAGTCATGCTGGACAAATCTCATTTCTTTATATGATAGAGTTACAAACTTAGTGGATCAGGGGAATGCTGTGGACATAGTGCATCTTGATTTCAGCAAAGCTTTCAACAAAGTCTCCCATGGGATGAAGTCACTGTTAGATGCATTTGTAGCTAGTTGACTGACGCAACCAGCTGCACAAATATAAGATAGGGACACCTGGCTTGTCTGTAGGACATGTGAAAAGGATATATGTGTCTAGTACAACACAAGCTGAACATGAGTCAACAGTATGATGCAGCAACACAAGAAAAAAAAGGGGGGAGCTAATGTGATTCTTGTGAAGTCTAGTGTCCCAATCAAGGGAAGTCATAGTACTGTTCTATTCTGCCATGCTTAGATCACACCTGGAGAACACAATTTAAGAAGGATATTGACAAACTGGAATGTATGCAGAAGAGGACAACCAAGATAATCAAGGGTCTGAAAACCAAGCCTTATTGGAGAGGAAAGGTTGAGGGAGTTGAATATGTTTAGTCTGGAAATAGAGAAGACCGAGAAGAGATATGATAGTCTTTTTCAAATATCTAAAGAACTGTCACATGGAAGATGGAGTAAGCTTGTTTTCTCCTGCTCTGGATGGTAGGATCCAAACCAATGGCTTTAAGTTACAAAAAAAAAAGAAAGAAAAAGAAATTCTGACTAAACATCAGGAAGAACTCCCTGATGGTAAGAGCTGTTTGACAGTGGAACAGACTCTGACAGAAGGTTATAGGTTTTCCTTCCTTGGAAATTTTTAAGCAGAGGTTAGGTGGCCATCATTTGTGCATCATTTCATTGAGATTTCTGCATTGCAGGGGGTTGGACTAAATGATTGTTGGGGTCCCTTCCAATGCTACAATTATATAATTATATGAACTCAGAGAGAATGTTCAAGGAAAAGGCCCCCTGAATGTGACACAAGAACATCTTAAACACTTACCATTTATTATGGCACATAAGCTGGAGTGGTCAACATGGTGTCCTCCATGTGTTAGACTACACTCTCTTCCTTCCTGACCACTGGCTAGGCTTGCTGGGGCTGATGACAGTTAATGCCCCACAGGGACACGGGTGGTGCTGTGGTCTAAACCACTGAGCCTCTTGGGCTTGCTGATCGGAAGGTCGGCGGTTTGGATCCCCGCAATGGAGTGAGCTCCCGTTGCTCTGTCCCAGCTCCTGCCACCCTAGCAGTTCAAAAGCACGCCAGTGCAACAAGATAAATAGGTACAGTTGTGGCAAGAAGGTAAACGGTATTTCTGTGCGCTCTGGTTTCCTTCATGGTGTTCCATTGCACCAGAAGTCATGCTGGCCACATGACCCAGAAAGCTGTCAGTGGACAAACATCGGCTCCCTTGGCGTGAAAGTGAGATGAGCACTGCAACCCCACAGTCGCCTTTGACTGGACTTAACTGTCCAGGGGTCCTTTACCTTTACCTTAATGCCCCACAATACCTGGAGGTCACTATGTTGTCTACCCCTGGCATAAACGTTTGTGGACTAGAGTCCACTTCAGAAAATGCTAAGCTTTTACCATAATTAATCAGTCATTAAGCTGCCACAAGACTCCTTATAGTTGCTGCTACCCTTCTAGAAAATGATATAATTAAGAATCCAGTTGCTTACATGGGGTCATCAATAAGTTCATGAAGTGGGTGCCTGTTGAAGTCCACAGAGCTGGACAATCTGTAGCTCTGGGAAATAATGGCAGCAATGTTGAGGTCTCCTGAATGATAATACTTCTGATTTTCTGGAAGAGTACCACTTATATTACATCGAGCAATGGGAACAGCACGCACATCTTGAAGCAGTAGTAATAATACCAGGAGCATGAAAAATATCACCATGCATGAACATATTTCTTCTTGGAACCATTTCACCTGTTTCCTCATTGTCATTCAAATGTCCCCGAGTAGCAGAGCCTGAATTGAAAGGCCACTCAATGGACTTATTCAAACCCAGTATTATGTAAAGTATTGGTGGGCTGTTTAACCTTGCCTGTCTTTAAATCCTGAACTGAATTTCACAGGTGACCTTAATAGAATCTGTTTTTCTCAAGTCATGGTTTTCTTAGTGGTTACTGAAGCTCCCTTGGGATCTGGAGAAGCAGTAATCATGGACAATTTTGATACTTACAGGGGAGATAGTCACTTATTCAGAATTAGAGGTTCTCCGCAACATTACAAAAGAAAACAGGTTGATTGCACTTCCATCAATCCTTTTCTCTGATCCTCTGCAGTGTGAAAGCAAATTATGTGTAATAGTAAGATATTTAGTGGGAGGGGTCTAGCTCAGTGGAAGAGTACATGACTAACAAAAACAGTGTCCCCAGCCAGAAATGCCAAAGCCAATGAATCAAACTACTTGTTCTACTCCCAAATGAGAATCAAGGCTACACCTAGAGAAGTTGTTTACTTCAATTGCAACAAAGAAGGACATGTAGCCACACTTGGCAAAGCCTCAGAATTGGGGAATTCCCCTGCATTTAGGCAACCCAACCAAAATAAAGGATACAAAGAAAAGTATTTTCTTTTGCAAGAAAAGAAGTTATCTGTTAACAATTATGACACAAAGTCATACAAATGGTTAATTGATTCTGGAGTGTCTTCTCACATGAAAATTCAGTTTAAGAAAGTAAGTTTAACTCCATTGTGGAAATGAGAAGATGCATATTAAGGGATGCAGCTCTCAGGAGCCACTGCAGTGTGCCTCCAAAACAGACTGCCAGCGACAGATCTTCATTGGCTCCCAGTGCATTTCCAAACACAATGCAAAGTGTTGGTGTTGACCTTTAAAACCCTGTATACCTGAAGGAGCGTCTCCACCCCCATCATTCAGCTCAGACACTGAGGTCCAGTTCTCAGAGCCTTCTCGGTAGTGGCACCCGCCCTGTGGAATGCCTTCACACCAGACGTCAAAGAGATAAACGATTATACAATTTTCTGTAAACATGTGAAGGCACCCTGTTTCAGGATGTTTTTAATGTTTGATGTTTCACTGTTTTTTAAAATATTCTATTGGAAGCTGCCCAGTGTGATCAGTGCAACCCAGTCAAGATGGGCTGGTTACAATTAATAAATGATTATTATTATAAACAATATATCCTCTCCTAGAATCTAAACTCATTTCTGCATGAAGGGGAGTCCACAATCTCCTGAAGGAGTCTGAAGGAATCTTCTTCCTTGTAACTTGAAGCCATTGGAGAAAGTAAGTTTTTTCTATCTTCCATGTGACACCCCTTTAGACATCACATCTCCTCCAGAGGTGCCAACTTGAATAAAATATTGGAGGGAGAATAAGCCCTGCTCTGCACAGTCAATCCCATGATGGGGTGCATGGACACCATTTGAATGGCAATGCCCATCAACTTGGGGAGCCCACCTCCCTCAAATATTTTATTGGGGGGAGGGGAGGCAAAGACCCCTTGGCCCTAGGAGTTGACTACTATGATATCCTCTCAGTCTCCTCTTTTTCCAGGCTAAGTATATTCAACTCCCTCAACCGCTCCTCATATGGCTTGGTTTCCAAACCCATGATCCTCTTGGTTGCCCTCTTCTGCACACATTGCAGCTTGTCAATATTCTTCTTAAACTGTGGTGCCCAGAAGTTGACACAGTATAACAGGTGTGGTCTGACCAAGGCTGAATAGAGTAGTACTATGACTTCCCTCGATCAGGACACTAGACTTTGTGCATCTGGTTCTCCTTGGCTAAGTGCAGAGCCTTACATTTCTCCCTATTGAAATTTTCTCCCTATTACATTTCTCCCTATATTTTCTTAGCTAGCTTGCGCCCAGTTCTCCCATCTGTTAAGATCATTTTGAATCCTGATTCTGTCTTCTGCAGCATTAGCTACCACTCCCAGTTTGGTATCATCTGCAGATTTGATGAGCATCCTCTCAATTCCTTTGTCCAAGTTGTTTATAGAAACATTGAACAACAACTGGCCCAGGAGAGAAGGAACACTCTGCACCTTGGCACTTTATACAGTTCCAATGCAAATCTTATGTATGCCTCTATGTATGAATAAAGGAAGGTTGCTTTATTCATGTAGCTGAATAAACGAAGCTTCTTAATGGTCTTTTTATTATATTTGTTTACAAATTTATAAGCCACATTTAATAAGAAACGAAAATGCAGAATACGACATAACAATTAAAAAAAATCCATAAAAATGAGCAATCTGGCCGCCAAATTCCGCACCAGCTGAAATTTCCAAAGGATCTTCAGAAACAACTCCATGTATAACGTGTTGCTGTAATCTAACCTAGAAGTTACCAAAGCATAGACAACACAAGTTAGGTTTCCCCTGTTCAGATAGTGGCAGCGCTGGGCCACCAGCTGAAGCTGATAAAAGGCACTCCATGCCACGGAGGTCACCTGTGCCTCAAGCAAGAGCAAAGGATCATGAAATAGCCCCCACCTATTTACTCACTCCTTCAGAAGGAGTGTAACCCCATCAAGAGCAGGCAACCTCGCATCCATGCAGTCTAGGGAACTGCCCACCAAAGGTCCCCCAGTCTCATCTGGAATGAGCTTGAGTTTGTTGGCACGCATTCAATACAACTTTAACTAGATTGGGACTTTCCAATTTGTAATTTGTTCTTTCCTCTCATTAGCTGTTCCCTGCTGTTCAACTCAGGCTTAATCAAAATGATATAGCATTTAGGGGCAAAGATGCAGCCCAGTAACCCAGTGCCAGAGGCCAAGATGGAGAAGATCTCCACAGCCACCATGTATTTCCCTTTTGTGCTAAGGTAGGTTGGGACAAATGCCAGCCACACACTGCAAAACACCACCATGCTGAAGGTGATGAACTTGGCTTCATTGAAACTGTCAGGCAACTTTCTGGCTAAGAAGGCCACAGTGAAGCTGATACTGGCCAGGAAGCCCATATAGCCCAGGACAGAGTAAAACATGATGGCTGATCCTTCATTACATTCCAGAACAATCTCTTCAGCCATTGTGTGTGCATCTAAATCAGGGAAAGGGGGAGAGATTGCCAGCCATAGAGTACAAAGAATCGCTTGAACTAGGGAGCAGGAAACAACAACAGAAATATCCAGTCTTTTCCCCATCCATCTCCTCATACTGGACCCTGGCTTGGTGGCCATGAAAGCTAAAATGACTGTAGTCGTTTTGGCCAAAATACAAGAAACTGCCACAGAGAATATCATGATAAAAGCAGCTTGTTGAAAGAGACACATAACTTTATGCGGCTGGCCAATAAACAACAAAGCAGAAACAAAGGAGAGCAAGAGGGAGATGAGGAGAATGTAGGTGATGTTCTGGTTGTTGGCTTTGACAATGGGAGTGTCCTTGTGCTTAATGAATATCCCATGCACCAAAGCTGTGATAAAACAAAAGGAAAGAGAGAAATTAGCTAAGATTACCCCCAACGGCTCTTTGTATGACAAGAAGCTGATCTTCTTTGGAACACACAAATCTTGTTCTTTGTTTGCATAATGATCTTCTGGACATTGAATGCAGTATTCTGCGTCTAAAAAAGGAAACAGATTTTGTTTTATACATGGATGTACTTCTGCATACAGTACATTACTGAATTTAATAAAACTGGGTGAATTTTTCTGTGCTATTTCTGGGTAGGGAAATGGAGCAGAGTGGATTTTGTCATATATTCTTTAGTGAGATAAAATTATCCAACAGTTTTTCTTTCCCTGAATGAAAAAAAAATAATTCAGAAACTTTGGCTCACTGAATACTAAATAAAATTCTTATTTTAGTTTTTATTGTTGGATGAAGAGTTGGAAGTAGAGTAGGCCTTGCCCATTTCTTCGTTCATGAATAAAATGATTTAAAAGAACATTACTCTTAAAACTGGATCCAAAAGTGAAGTAAAAACTCATTGACCTCTCAAAGATTTGTTAGAAAATTCTTTTAGCTCAGGCATATTTACAAAACCCTGTATGGTGACACCTAGCTCAAAACCAGTGTGCACAATCTCAGTTACTTTTGCATGACTATGCGCAGAGCAGATCCCCTCACTGATGGTATTTTAATTCCTGGAACATCACAAAGCAAGAGTTATTGTGAACTACATATTCTTCTTGTCCTGTTATGCTCAAATACTGTTTACTTCTAAATTTCCTTTCCTTTCCTTTTCTTCTGAGAAGCTGAACACTATGCTAAACAACAAATGAATGCTGTGGGTATCATCACCAGCGCTAAATTTGGAACATTTAAATATAAGTAAATTCTTGTCTATAAACAGTGTTGAACAAGTGATTGATAGCAGTTAATAACCTGAGGAAAATGCTATGAATAAAATGTATTTACCTCTAAATTTAGAAATCCTCCCTTCTGGACATGGAAGACAATCATAGCAGCAGAAAGGTTTTTCTTCCTTCTTGCTCTTGCTGTAACCTGGATGGCAAGCGTCATTGCACACTGAAAGCGGCTGTACCTGTGCATAAATGAAATTAATGGGTGTTTAAACACGGAGATCCAGCTCCAAGGGCCTTCTGGCGGTTCCCTCACTGCGAGAAGCGAAGTTACAGGAAACCAGGCAGAGGGCCTTCTCAGTAGTGGCACCTGCCTTGTGGAACGCCCTCCCACCAGATGTCAAAGAAATAAACAACTATCCAACTTTTAGAAGACATCTGAAGGCAGCCCTCTTCAGATAAGCTTTTAATATTTGATAAATGATGGTATTTCAATATTTTGCTGGTAGCCCCTCAGAGTGGCTGGGGAAACCCAGCCAGATGGATGGGTATAAATAATAAATAAATTATCATTATTATTATGCATTCAAATTTTGGGGAGGAGAAGGGAGTTGTATGACAATCTCCTGCAATAAAGATAGGAGCAAGGTAATTCTTTATAACCAGCAGTAAAGTATTGCACTTATGTGAAAGGAGAACCTGTGGCTACTTATCCCCTGCCCAGTGGGTCAAAGTAAGGATGAGGCACTTTTGGGATCAAAATTAGAATTTTATTTATGTACATTTGATGAGGGCTGTAACTTGATATCCACTCTGACAAGGCACAATACTTTGTATGAAATAAGCACACCGTACAGAGATAGCTGAAAGGTTCTTACAATTCTAACTTTAAACATGCCTCAGAATAGACTGATTTCTTCTAGAATGGCCATTGGTCTAATGGCCATGGACTAAGGGCTGCTTACAGATGAAATGGGAACAGCTAAAAACACTTCCAGCCCCATCTAGGATCTTTATTTTCCCCTCAGGGAAAACAAACTGGATTGCCATGTCTAGCTAACTCCTAATTCAGACCTACTATCTGACAGTTTTAACATACAGTATCTAGGATCTAACCAGGCTCTATCCAAGCCCTTTCTAGGTACTTTCCAAGCCCTAAAGCAATCCTATCTCCACTAACTGTCAGACAGGCCCTATTTGACCATTTAACTGTCGTGTTCTAACTTCGAATTCCCTACTGTCTCTCCTGATTGGGTGACACTCAACCCATTGTCTGGATGCTCAGGTTCCATGCATCACAAGTTATATTTCTCCCGTTCTCCTATCAAAAGGATTGTGCTACCAAAACGATGGATGGACAATTATTATTTTATCATTATTCTTATATATTTATTTATACGCTGCCTTTCCCCCTGACATGGACTAAGGGCTGCTTACAGATGAAATTGGAACAGCTAAAAACCGGCTTGGGGGAGGTCATAAAAACAATTAAACATTAATAAAAATAAAACTATACAGAAGCATAAATTATCTAATAACAATGTACAGATAATTACAATACCTGTTTAAATGCAGTTGGCCATACAATGTCTTCCACAGAAACACTCAGGATTTTGTCTTCAGGAGCTAAGGGATCTATCCTTCCAACTTTGGCTCGAAAAAAGGAGCAGTTTGGAAATGTCACCCAATTGATAATATCAAATCCAGCAGTGATATCGCCATTATGATTAAAGGAAACCTTTTCTCCAGCACTGTTGTTAAATGAGACTCTCCTAAGGTAGCGCTGAAGCTAAATTGAAACAACAAAAGGCAAATAATATGCATATATAAGATGCTTCAAATAGACTAAAAGGTTTTCATTTCCCAGAAGCTACTTTTGGCGCCCCATTATTTTATTTTATTTATTTATTTTATTTATATACCATCCTATACCTGCAATGTGCATACTTCTCACAATGTTGCAAATTTCCTATGCCCTCATAACTTTTGCAACCAATCTATTGTCATCAGTAACATGCACAAGTCAGATAAACACAAGGGTGGAATCGACACACATATAAAAAACCGTTCTGAAAATGCTTTTTAAAAAAGCTTTTTTTTAAAAAAATAATACATTGAATTTTCCCTAAGGCTCACCATGGCCATCTAGTGTCACATTGCATATTGCACTTAAAACACACTTACAACGTTTTATTTGCAGCTGTAGAGCTGAGTCCAAGGAGAAAGAGATCCAAGAGGCAAGGGCAACACAAGGTTGTTTGCGGGATTGTAAATAAATGCAAACATTAGAAAATACCAACAAGCCTCCAAGGACCTCGTTCCAAATAAGACAAATATAGGGTAACCCCTAGAAGGCCCAGCATGATTCTTCTTAGGGGTGGGTTCTAGAATGGTTTATAAAGTGAAAGCAATTAAATTTTTTGTTTGTTTGTTTTTAATGAAGGAAGTTATTTGAGCACCAGCCCTTAGTGGCCTCTCTGGGGCTGCTGGATCTGGGCATTTACCTGCCATGGCTCTTGATTTAGAAACTGCTGACCTCTTCCTAGCACAATAGTTCCGGGTTTGAATATGAATGAGTGCATGGGTTGCAAAGCATGCGCAAATTCATGAGGGAAACAGGAAAGCTATTGCTAACATTCAAGGCAGATATAGACATTCTCCAGAAAGAAATGCATCATGGGGAAGAACAGGGGGAGAAGACTACTGCCAGAATGTCCTGTATGAAGGCTTCCCCAAGCTGTCTGGTTGTCTGCTATAGGAAGGCTTTGGACTGAGCCAGCAGGATCCTTCCTTTGTTCTTAGTGTATTCAGGACATTACCTTCCATAACTCTTGATTCTGAAGATTTACTCCTCCATCCACTATCACTCTGCCTTTGTATCTAGATAGATGCATGGCCTGCAATGCATGTGCTACTGCAAAGACTGTGTTGTACACACTGTAGCTGTGGCCAGTCAGGCTCATTTCAAAGAAAGATGCAGGAAGTGTCTCCAGCTGCTCTTCCCCACTGCAGGTATCTCTATCATTCCTTTCTGTATCAGTTTTAGGGAGCGAACAGTCAAAAGCTGTTTCCCAAAAGACCCTAAGAAAAGCGTCTTCTTTCTCTGAGGTAGGATTTCTCCCCTGAATAAATTTCTGGAATCCCACAATCTTCTCTGAGTGAACTGCGATGGATAGAGCACCGTGTATAATGTCTATTTCCCAATCTCTTTGAAAGGAAACGGATGTGAATTCCATCTGTGCCATCATTATCCAGACTTTGGCCTTCATTGTTATGTTCTCTGTTTCCAGAAACCATGGAAACATTCTCAAGAATACCATAGTATAAATTTCACCTTGTAATACCACAACGTTGGCAGTGCTACGAACAATAACATTGTATGTATTGACCCACTCGGTCACCTTTTCTTCCATACCAGTGGTAACATACAGTGTTGGCAAACTTTGGATAAAGTCGAAGCAAATACCTTTCTTGGAAAATTCAGGAAGCACAGTCTGTACAAACCTGTCTCCATTGTCACCAGTGATAAAAACCACCCCAATCCATATCCACCTGAAAAACAGCAGCAGCTGGAGGATTCCTGCAGCCTGATGCTCTTCAGCAGGAAACATCCATTGGAAGAACGCTTCTTGCATTTGGTCATTTATTACTAGAGTAGAGCCATATCCAAGCTATAAGAAAAAATAAAATCCAGAGATATGAAATGTTAAGAGTTCTTCCAAAACCTTGTTGACTCTCTGCCCTCAATAATGACATTTCCTAGACATGGAATGTCTGGGGTTATCATTTTCATCCATATCTCTGAGTAGATATAAATATCTACTCTTCATCCATATCTCTGAGTAGATATAAATATAAAACGGGAAAAGCAAAATATTATCTGAGGAGCAAGAGCAGTATAGCTAGCTTATTACAATCCTATGTTCTATGGAGACACATTACCTTTGAAATCTTGTAGATATATAGAGTCATTGCCACGTAGAGACACACATTTGAATCAGGACCCACAATGAAAGCTACTGCATTATCATGCACATCACACTTGTAGTTTGGGATGAATCTGCCCCTTGTGGAGAGAAGTTCCATTGAGGCCCGACTGGTCTCTCTTGCAGTGAAATGGCTGTTATAGATGTGGAAGCCCAGGGTGAGGTTGGAGAAGATCCAGAGATTTTCATTGATCTCATTGACAGCAAATATGAAGGACAGGATGTGCTGGTAGGTCTGAGTCATATATCTGCAATCAGATTTTCATGCTGTGTCAGAGCATCTATGCATCAGAATATGCGCATCTCTGAATTTTACCCCAATCTATTTTGAATCCACACATACACATTTGCCCTGCTTCACATCTGCAGTGATATCCACTTTCATTTATGAATCTGTATGTCTCTTCTGCTAATATTATTCTAGTAATGCCTGTTACACTGATCTGCTCTCACAGGGTGGGGCGACAAAATTGATTGGAGGAATTGGCATGCCTTAGAAAATGGATCTTTGATGGGCAGCTAATCTAAGTCATAGTGATTTGGGGAGAGAACTGAAAGGAAGATGTGTACTGCCTTGTGAACAAGATCTTCAGGTGAGGGAGCTGTGTGGTCTTTCACACATTGGAATAAAGGTGCATACCCTCCAACATTCTGTCGGCACAAGTGACACCACCACCACACCAATGGGACACAGCACACACCCTCTCCATTGTCCTGTGAAAACCCCTCCTTCCTGATTTCATTTCACATCATTCTTTGGTAGATTTCCAAAAAGAAAAAAACACACCAATAAAGAAATTTTAGAAAGGGGCAAGCACTGGGTTTTTTTCTTTTTTCTTTTTTAAAAAATACTCCTTGCACTCTGCCAGGGCTGTCTTAAGCATCTGCAGTGCCAAGGTACAAAGATCCACCCGGCGCCCCTAGGTTGCCCAGAGTTGTCAGGGGCGTATGAAGGTGCCTGTGGGTTCCGGGGGGCGGGGGGCATGTCAGGTGGCACAGTTGCTGCCCTGTCCACCCGCTGCCCCCCCCCCAGCTGCATGGCGGCTAACTGTTTTGGCTGTGCGCACAGTAGTGCCATGTAACGTTGTGGGTGCTGCGCGGCTCATCTTGTTGCTTGCGCCAAGTTATGGGTTCCTTTGCTGGGTTTTCCGTTGTCGGAGCACACCAACAGTGGAAAAGCCAGCGAAGAACCCGCAGTTCAGCGCATGCAACAGGATGCATCGCGCAGTGCCCACAACATTACACACTGCTCCGGGCATGGCACAGAAACTGTTAGCCGCCATGCAGCTGGGGCAAGAGCCGACAGCCGAGTGGAGCAGAGCCTGTTGGAGAACCGTGGGGTCTTCTGCTGTGGGTGGCTCAGCACGAGTTTGGCAGCGAACATTGGAGTCTGCGGAAGAGCTGCCCTCAGCATCAGAGCCCGCGGCACTCCAATGGGCTCTGCTCCGCTTGTCTGTCAGCGGACTCCTACACTTGGCACCAGACTCTAGGCCTGGCTCCCATAAAAGCCCGACGCCCAGGTGCCGTGTACCCCTAGCATCAACAGTTAAGACGGCCCTGCACTCTGCTCCACTTCCCCTTTCTTCCAGCCCAGGGTGGCCCTGCCCTCTGCCTGCCCCTGAGAGCCAGCGCATCACACGGGCTGGGCCTCAGCGACAGCAGCCTCTGTTCCTTTTCACCCACTCTCCAGCAGCCAGTAGGAGCTGCCTGTGGAAGGAATTCAGCAGCGGAGATCATGGAAAGGCAATGGGATGCCCCCTTGTTTAGACAAATGCTGGCTCATCCTCCTCCCCAAGTTTGGCAGTGGCTGCTGCTATTATTATTGCAATATCCATAAATATATCCATAAATAGATCTCAAAATCTAGCCGCAAATCTAAACTTTGCAGGGGTGGCTAGCATCCTCCAGATGCTGCCGAACTGCAACTCCCAACATCTCTGACCAATGGCCACCATGGCCTGCATCAAATGGGAATTTAAGTTCAGCAACATCTAAAGGACAATAGCTTAGCCACATCTGTCTTAAAAAGGGACTGAAATGTAGGCATCATTCATCCTAATCAACACTCTTAAAAGGAAGGAGAGTTGGAGGAAGATGCTTTGGATATAAGCACCGGAACTACAAACCATCCGCTACCACCAATGCACACTGAGATGTAGAGAGTGATGGAATCCCAGTAATTTTACTCCGAGTTTATTCTAAGAATCTTATCTGGGCAGATAATGGTTAAAACCTAAAACTAACAAATGTATTACGGCATAAATGTTTTTGTGCTTAAGTGCATTTCATCATAAGTAAACTCTAACCCATGAAAGCTTATGCTATAATAAGAGTCCCCCCCCCCCGCCATTTCTCTTTTTTTGCTGCCACAGACTAACACAGCTAGACCGTCTGGAAAATGATATGATCAAGAAATCAATTCCTTACACAATTCCATCAAGGAGTTCGTGAGAGGGATGTTTTTCGAAAGTTATAGGGCTGGAAAATGTGTAGATCTGAGATATGATGCCAGCAATGATGAGGTCTCCTGACTGATAATACTTGTGATTTACTGGAAGAGGGTCACTGATACCACATTGAGCTACAATTAGACTCCACACAGCCCGAGGAAGCAGCAGCCACACTAATAGCATGAAACACACCATCTTGAACACACATCTGTCTTAGCACTTATTCTCATGTTCCCTGAGCAGCACTGAATGGTCACTCTTTTGACTTATTCACAGCCAAGACTATACACTGCAGAGTATCAGCAGTCAGAGTGTCCACCACCTGCCTGTCTTAAGCACCTGCTTTGGATGCTACAGGGAATGTTAATAGCACCCATCAGTCTTGGGCTTTTGTTTTTGCTGTGGCTAATGGAACTCCCTTGGGACGCATTGAAGAAGACGAAGTAATCATGGTAAATTTGATAATTATTTGGCAGCAGTGCTATTTTTTCTGGAAAAAGAGGTGTTGGAACTCAACGTGAAGGGCTCCCTTGTTCTCCTAGAATGGCAATGGCTCCCACCTGAGAGGTGCTGGAACTGAGTTCCAGTGAGTTCTGGCTGAAAAAAAGCCCTAATAAAAAAGCCTATATATATGTAGCAAAAAAACAGGTATGGCTTGAACAGTGAGGCTGTATTTAAACATACCATTATGAGGACCATCTGTACTATGCATTTAAAGCAGCAGCATACTAATTTAAATAGTCATTGCTCTCCATCCCATTTTTTTTTTTAACGGCAGTTTATTAAGGGTCCTCATGGATGTTAGGAGACCCCCTCTCCCCTCACAGAGCTACAGTTCTCAGAGAGATTGATTGCTATACCACTCTGGAAATTGTAGCTCTGTGAAGGGAATATTACAGAGGATCAGAGTTTTATAATCTTCTCTTCCAGGTCGATCCAGGTTTTCATTAGCTCCTGATATAATGAAACTCAGTTGTTTCAACTGAAAAGTCCCATAAGACAGAGACCAACTGATTTTATATAGTTTCATTTTATAGGTAATCTAAGCTGCTTCCTTGTTTCCCATATGGTGGCACTGTATGAGACACTCCTTCAAGTTTCCAGAATGTAATGTCCTTTTGATATACAAGCTTGCAAAACAGAAAACCTTCTCTTCTTTCATTTGTGGACAGGTGCAGCCCCGTTCTGTTTGTAATGATAAATGCCCTTTGGGTTACCATAAAGCAAAGAAGGAAGGGGAGCCATTTTGTTGCTATGACTGCATTCAATGTCCTGAAGGGAAGTTTTCCAACCAGATGGGTTAGAGACATCATGTACAGAGCCTTTCAAATGAAGCGTCACTCAGGTATTCAGAAACCCATTTCCCTTGTGTGGAGAAAATTCTTCAGAATTCAGTGAAGGATGTGGTTCTTGATATGAAGATATAGCATGATATACTCAACCATTGCAGTCCTAAGTCATTGAGAGCTGGTCATTATCTACACCAAAAAGGAAAAAAACGCCACCACTCTCTCAGAAGAAGTTATAGTGTTTATTCAGAGAAAATCTGAAGATTGCAGAGTTACAATTTTGGAGGGAAAGTTAAAGTTATAACAGCCTTTCCATCTTAAGGAAAAGGCACAAAGAGGGCTCAGCATGCTCAGTTACCATAGAAAAGGCCAAGGGAAATACAAAAATAACTTTCAACTCATATTTATTATTTTGTTATTTTAATATTTATTATTTTAGTAGAAAACAAATTGTGCTGCACTGCATAGAACCTTGAATTTTATTTTTCAGACATGGACGACTGCCTTCAGTGCCTACAAGATCAATATCCAAACATGGAACGGGTTTCGTGTATTCCAAAGGACATCAGTTTCTTGTCTTATGGATCTCTTTGGCAGTTCTTGCTCTTTCCTTTTCTTTCATCACAGCTTTGGTGCTTTGGGTCTTCATTAAGCACAGGGACACTCCCATAGTCAAAGCCAACAACCGGAACCTCACCTACACACTCCTCACCTCCCTCCTTCTTGCCTTCCTTTGTGCTTTTCTATTTATTGGTCAACCAGAGAAAGTGACGTGTCTCCTTCAGCAAACAGCATTTGGCATGATCTTTTCATTGGCAATTTCTTGTGTGTTAGCCAAGACAATCATTGTGGTCCTTGCTTTCAGAGTCACCAAACCAGGTTCCAGGATGAGGAAATGGGTGGGGAAACAGCAGGCCACCTCCATAGTTCTTTCCTGCTCCCTGATTCAAGCCGTTCTTTGTTGTGTATGGCTGGCAACGTCTCCCCCATTCCCAGATTTGGATATGCACTCTGTGTCTAAAGAAATTGTTCTGGAATGTAATGAAGGATCAGTCACCATGTTCTATAGTGTCTTGGGGTTTTTGGCCTTGTTGGCTGTTGTCAGCTTCACAGTGGCCTTCCTAGCCAGGAAGTTACCTGACAGTTTTAATGAAGCCAAGTTCATCACCTTCAGCATGTTGGTTTTTTGCAGTGTGTGGCTGTCCTTTGTCCCCACTTATCTGAGCACAAGAGGAAAATATATGGTGGCTGTGGAGATCTTCTCCATCTTAGCCTCCAGTGCTGGTGTCCTAGGCTGCATATTTTCCCCAAAATTCTACATTATTGTGTTGAGACCTTAACTGAACTGTAAGGAGCAACTAAAAAGAATAAAGGATTGACATATCTGATATTATATAGCCCTTATCCATCTTAAATCAGCTTTGATAAAGCAATCAAATTCAAATTCAAATTTATTTATTTACGGCTATTAGCCCAAAAATATGTACAAAAAAGCAATCAGATATTTACAATCATGTTGGTTATTATCCCGTTCCTTTGATAGTCATCATGTCATATTTTGCAGTTTTATCTCCTCAGTAAAATGTAAATGCCATGCAAATTGTTATTCTTTATAAATGTTTGATATATTTCTGTTAAATATATGGTTGCTGTAGAGAACCAGGCCTCCAATGCTGGGTTATTAGACTGCACATGTTCCCCAAAATGTTTTATTTTTGTGCGTGAATGGAACAACACAGAGCAAAATAGATGAATAAAGAATTGACACAATTATCTTGTTCATTATCATATTCAACTGGGAACCATCATCATGTTATATGTTTATTGGAACTGAGGTTTATGATACAGTTTTGATTTTTTGTGTTATTTGCTGGACTTTTTTGTGCCTTGTTTGCAGGACAATTTCTTTGTCCTTTCAGTAGGCTCAACATTTAACTTGCCTTCTTGTTGTGAAGTGGATGAGAGTGTGCATGTGTGAATTCTGCATTCCGCTCAACCTTTCCCCAATGCTGTGCAGCCTCCCTAGCCTTCCAATTCGATCCCAAAGTTCTTCATCTAGTTTCTCAACCAAACATTTCCCAACTTTAATCATAGTGTGATGAGAGGAGGAGAAGACCACTGTGTGAGAATATTTTATATTTGAGAAATAATACCTTTACCCAGTGTCTTAGATCTTTCAAGAAGTTGTTCAAAACTATTTAGGTCACATACTGCCTGATCACATATACTTGGCTGGTTTAGAAAGTGCATGACCTGCACTTCCTAGCCAGCTACAGCATGCAGTATATCTAAGACCAGAATTTCATTGCCATGCTTAACAAAAAGCTCTGTCATCTGTAATCTGGGTGAGTTACTTTAGTATGCCACAGCTGGCTGAGTGATCATGGAAAATGCAAGAGGAAGAAGGAATATTACTAAGCAATGACCACTCAGGGATGCTGGGCTCTGAGAACACCCCTCACTCAAATGGAAAGGTTTTTCCTTTGGAAAAGCATTGGGCTCAATATTTGTTCTAACATGGGAGACAATGTGGGGAAAGTAATAATAGAAAAATGAAAACAGTGGGGATCTAGTAAAAAAATAGATGTAATGTAATAAAGCATAGAGAGAAAACGGTGGTGGGAAGGCCTATTTAAGAACATCAAGTACTAATAATCATACTAATCAGTGCCTGGACCCACACAGTCAATCCTCTATGATATGCCAAGTTGGGCCAGGGTCAAGGGAGCTGACTTATTTAAGCAGGTTGTCTACATGCTAAAAGCAATAGTAGAAAATGAAAGCAATTGGGATCTAGTGAAAAAATTATGAGTTATTGATAGACGTAACAAAATAAAGCATAGAGAGAAAACTGATGGGAAGGCACAATAAAAAAAGTGGTACGTCATCAATTGCAATTTGTTTTATATGTGAACAAGTAAAACAGTTAAATGATGTAAAAATTAAAAAAAAAAAGTTAGAAAAGCAATACAAAATAAACATCTAAAGCTGAGACCATTCCACCTGGCTGAAAATGCTTGTTGAAAGAAGAATTACTTTCATTATTCCTGGAAAGCACCAATAGTGGGTGCCTGTCATATCTCAACAGTGTAGAAATGTTTCTTCACAGGTGGACCAGAGGAAACTTCTTAAAAAAACCACAAAAGGCTTGTTTGCACTTGCAATTTGCAGAGAACCTCTAATTCTGCATCCGTGATTATCTACCCAAGAATTATCCAATTGACCATGATTACTTCAACTTTTTCTGTAAGTCCCAAGGGAGTTTCAGGAGCTAATATGAAAACAATGACCCAATGTGGATGGGTGTGATTAATATCCAGTGTGTTATTCAGAGCAGGGCTTAAGACAGGCGGGGGACCATAACTGGTATTGTAGTATTGGCTGCCAAAAGGTCAACTGAGTGGCCATTCATGTTAGGCTGTGTTACTTAAAGACACATAATTGAATAGCAATGAGGGCATAGGAATATCGATATTCAGATAGATTTCATGCAAAATGAGGGGTCTTAATGTTGCTCAGTGTAATATGAGTGAACCTATCACAGTAAACTACAACTATTATCGTTCCGGAAGCCTAACCATTGCTGCCATTATTTCTCAGATCTACACACTTTCCAACCCTATAAACTTCAAAAAACATCCCTCTGAAGAACTCCTTGACGACATCTTGTAAGAATTTGATTCCTTTAGAATCAAGAAAATGTACCTGTGTTATTTTTTTGTAGTTAGAACAGCCAAGACTCCATGACTGGTCATGAGCTTAAGACATATTTTAGAGCTGTGACTAGATTATTATCAACCTTTATAATATTTTGCATCAAACATATTGCAACTTATGCTATAGCTGTTTATAGTTACCTTTGTCACTCAAAATTATATATTGTCAGGTGTAAACAATGTTGTTCTTGTTGTTAAAAAGCCATATGTAGAATCCATACAAAATTTATTTAATATATAGAAAGACACCACAAAAGAGTGATCTGATTATAAATGAAAATGGAATTGTATGCACATCTTTTCACAATTAAATAGGGCATTTTAAATCTTGAACCAGCTTTCTCCTGGTAAATAATTTTCTTCTATATTCACAAGAGGTTTGCTGAGACTGGATTTGCGATTTACGTTTCACCATAATTGTGTTGGATTTTCTGGACTGGACCACCCCTCCGCTGCAGGTTCTATGGTTTCCTATTTAACTTTGCTTTGCCTTCAAGTTTCTTTATAGTCTTTGATCAATTTTAGTAGCATTTATATCATTGTCATCTCACCCTTTGAGAGCTGATCAGTCTAGTAGAAAGTATAAGAATATATCAACACAAAGGAGCTCACATCTGCATAAAACAAATTTTTATATCAATAGCATTTACATGTATGAACCTGGCTTTTGAACATGAATGCATATGTCTGGTTTCTGAATAAGGTAAAAAAGGTAAAGGTAAAGGACCCCTAGATGGTTAAGTCCAGTCAAATGTGACTATGTCGTGCAGCTCTCATCTCACTTTTCAGGCTTAGGGAGCCGGCATTTGTCCTCAGACAGCTTCCCTGGTTATTATTTTTTTTTTAATACTTTTTTATTCGAGCTTTAAATAATACACATGTCTATATAAATATACATTGTACAAATCATCATATCACTGAACGTATAAACATACATATAAATAAATTATTGTTCATTTTTTCTTTTTTACAAAAGAGGAAAGAAAAAAAAAGGATCAAAAAACAAAAATTTCTTATCATCAAAAAAAAAACCACAAAAAAACCCTGGGTTATGTGGGCAGCATGACTAAACCACTACTGGCACATGGGGGACTGTGACAGAAGCCAGAGCACAAGGAAACCCTGCTTATCTTCCTGCCGAGCGGCACCTATTTATCTACTTGCACTGGTGTGCTTTTAAACTGAGATTGGCAGAAGCTAGGACAGACCTCACCCCGTAACACAGCACAGAGTGCCACCCACTCTCTAGCTTTTAAACATTGCACATGAATGCATTTGTCTGGTTTCTAAATAAGAGGCATTTATTGGGGTAAAATTCAGAGATTCGTTGAATAGAGATGCACCACGTCCTGTATTCTAAATGTGAAACACTCTGACACAGCATAAAAATCTAATTGCAGGTTGATTACTCAGAGCTACCAGCACATCCTGGTCTTTGTATTTGCTGTAAAGGAGATAAATGAAAATCTCCAGATCTTTTCCAACCTCACCCTGGGCTTCAACATCTACAATAGCCATTTTATTGCTAGCAGGACTTATCTGGCTTCACTGGAACTCCTTTCCACATGGGGAAGATTCATCCCAAACTATAAGTGTGATGTGGGGGATAATGTTGTAGCTGTCATTGGGGGACCTAATTCAGATGTTTGTTTTTTCATGGTAACCATTCTCCATATCTTCAAAATCCCACAGGTAAGATTTGCTCCTGTAGCACTGGACTTTAAGAATTCAGTCATGCTCCTGATGCCTGTTAGGGGGACTTTACTGATTCGGAGATGGAAAGCAGCATGCTAGAGAAACTTGTTCTAAAGTTCTTATTTACAAAGGAAATAATTTTTTTTTTGTAAAACAACATTCTTTATGCATATTTATAGGTCGGGTATGGCTCTGCCCCTGTGATTAAAGGTCATGCTCAAGGAGCTTTCTTCCAGAGGATGTTCCCAAATGTGGGCCAACAGAATGCTGGGATTCTACAATTGCTCTTGTTTTTCAGGTGGACGTGGATTGGGGTGGTTTTCATAGATGATGACAATGGGCAGAGTTTTGTACAGACTGTGCTTCCTGAGTTTTCCCAGAGTGGCATCTGCTTTGACTTTGTAGAAGCTTTGCCATCACTCTATTTTACTGAGGATGTTGATGAAACGTTCGTTGAGTGGATTAAAACATATAAGATTATTATAGATAGCACTGCCAACGTTGTGATTCTACATGGTGAAATTCATACTATGATATGCTTGAGAATGCTTCCGCAGGTTTTAGAAATAGAGGATATTACAAGGAAGACAAAAGTCTGGGTTATGACCGCCCAGATGGAATTCACATCAATTCACATCCAAAATACTTGGGACATAGACATCATCCATGGTGCTTTATCCATTGCAGTTCACGCCAAGGAGGTCCTAGGATTCCAGAAATTCATTCAGATGAGAAATCCTTTCTCTGCAAAAGAAGATGTATTTCTTAGGATCTTCTGGGAAAAGGCTTTTAATTGTATATTCCCCCCAAGTGAGGTACAATGGGAGGCTGGGGAAAGCTGCACGGGGGACGAGAAGCTGGAGACACTTCCTGCGTCTGTCTTTGAAATGAGCCTGACTGGCCACAGCTACAGTGTGTACAATGCAGTCTTTGCTGTAGCACATGCTTTGCAATCCATGCAGTCATTCAAATTGAAACATGCAACAAAGATGGATGGTGGAAGAGGGGAGCTTCTGAATCAAGAACCATGGCAGGTAATTTCTTGAGCCCAGAGATTCAGGAGAGTTCATGCATGCCATCACCAGCACATCATAAGTTCAGGGCTGATGCCGGCATACTTTTGCTATTGTTTGGGGGAAATAATGGTGTGTTTCTACTTGTTACTTTTAAAAACATTTTGGAACCCAACTCCAAAAAGAGTTCACATGCACAGTGTTTACCTAAGGTTTGGCAAAATACCACTAGATCCTTATTCATATATTAAAGTTGTTGAAAACCACTCCCAGCCACTAAGGAAACCTGCTTCTCCAGCAACACAGTTTGATCTAAGAGCACCTATAGTCTTCACTTTGTGCTTCAAGAACAGGAAAACTGAATTCATACCAGATAGCTGACTGCTTTCTCAACACTTATGTCACCAGGTCTTTCCCTCATGTGATTTTTTATGACATGGCAGATATCCTGATGATGGGGATATAGCTCATTAAAATCTGATGGGTGATGATGATGAAGATGTTAATATAGGGTAATCAGATTTACTGCATTAGCAGGGTGCTTTACTATGATTATGAGTGAATATGAACTTTCAAGGGGGCCGCTAAAACGTAGTTTGTTGACTTCCCTGTTGTTTCAATTTAGCTCCATGACTTCCTTAAAAGAGTCTCCTTTAACAACAGTGCTGGGGAAAAGGTTTCCTTTGATGAAAATGGAGAATTAACAGCTGGATTTGATATTATCAACTGGGTAACATTCCCAAACCACTCCTTTCTTCGAGTCAGACTTGGCAAGATAGATGTCATTGCTCCCAAAGAGAAAACATTGAACATTTCTTCTAATGATATTGTATGGCCTACCAAATTTAACCAGGTATGGTCAATACATACCTAAATAACTGGAAGGAAAATTACTTTGCAAAATCTTGGACTCTAAGGCTCTCATTCTGTGAATACCTACTTAGTGGTTAGACCCATTTAATACTAAACTATTAACCTCCAGTTTTGAATGTCATTTGATATTTTAAAAATATAATGAAAGATTAATCAACATGTACCCACACAAAATGCCCCTTTGACATAGTGGATACAATTGTCTCAGACTTTCACTGATTTCATGTCTGTACAGGCACAGCCCCTTTCTGTATGTAATGAATTTTGCCATCCAGGCTCTAGGAAGACTAAGATGGAAGGGAAACCATTTTGCTGCTATGGCTGTGTTTCATGCCCAGAAGGGAAGATTTCCAACCTGACAGGTAAGGGATGAGCATTTTAAATTGAGAGCACAGAGGAATGTAAAGAGATGAATAAGTGGTAGAGGAGGCAAGTCATGAAGAAGGAAAAAGCAGAATGGTTTTACTAAAGCCTGTTTTTCTCCCCAGACATGGCTGACTGTTTACAATGTCCAAGCGATCATTATGCAAACCGTGAGCAGGATTTATGTATTCCAAAAAATATAATATTCTTGTCTTATGGAGAACCTTTGGGAATAAGTTTGGCCATTGTTGCTCTTTGCTTTTCTTTCATCACAGCTTTCGTGCTGGGAATCTTCATTAAGCACAACAGTACCCCCATAGTCAAAGCCAACAACAGGAACCTCACCTACACCCTCCTCGTCTCCCTCCTGCTTTGCTTCCTCTGCCCTCTGCTATTCATTGGCCAACCCGAGGAAGGGACGTGCCTCCTTCGACAAACTGCCTTTGCCATTATCTTCTCAGTGGCTGTTTCTTGCATTTTGGCCAAAACTGTCATAGTGCTTTTAGCCTTCATGGCCACCAAGCCAGGGTCCAGCCTGAGAAGATGGGTGGGGAATAGACTGGCCATTTCTGCTGTTCTTTTTTGCTCCCTGATTCAAGCCAGTCTGTGTGTGGTGTGGCTGGCAACATCGCCCCCGTTCCCAGATGTAGACATGAACACAATGGCTGAAGAGATTGTTCTGGGCTGCAATGAAGGTTCAGTCATCATGTTCTGCTGTGTCCTGGGCTTCCTGAGCTTCCAGGCCACTGTCAGCTTCATTGTGGCTTTCCTAGCCAGGAAGTTGCCAGACAGTTTCAATGAAGCCAAGTTCATCACATTCAGTATGTTGGTCTTCTGCAGTGTTTGGGTGACCTTTGTCCCAGCCTACATGAGCACTAAGGGGAAATACATGGTAGCTGTGGAAATCTTCTCCATTTTGGCCTCCAGTGCTGGATTACTGAGCTGCATCTTTTCCCCTAAATGCTACATCATTCTGCTAAAGCCTGAGCTGAACAGCAAGGGGCAGTTAGTAAGAAGAAGGAATGAACAAATCTGAAAGTACAAAGCCCCAGTTCAGCTGAAGTTCATGCTCGTTCGAATGTGCCTCTTTATTTTCTTAGCCCCAGTCACCTTGGGTACAATCTCACTTCTCATGGAAAGAATCAATGCCACTTCCCAAGTAGGAGAACTTGGGTCATCTCAATCCAAGAAAAGACACATACAACAAAAAACATAACAATAACACAATTTGACAATTAAGATTTGAATACACTGTTATACCTATGACTACACCTTTTTAAACAATATTTTCCTACCTCTCTCTTCTCCCCCTACTTCCCACCACTATCCGCCTTATCGCTTAAATATTCATTCCAGATTTCTTCATATTTATCCATTTGTAAAGTCTTATATTCCACAAATTTGTAATTTTCATCAATTAATTGATTCAATGTCAAAATACCTTTTTTATCCAAATTATTACTTGATTTCCAATTTTTAATTTTGGGTTGCCCCATATTGTTAATTTCTCAAGCTGATAGGAGTCATCCTTATTATTTTTATTTATATTAATCCAAATTTTTATAGGTGCTTTAATAGTCTCCAGGATAATAGGATATTTCATAAAATTGGAGCCGAGTTTAGTCCACCCTTAAAACTGTCACTTAAAATGTTCAGGATTCAACTGATTTCTCATAGATTTTTCTCTAGTATGCTTCATGAAGCCAGGAACCCACTGGCAGCCCCTTCTAGGAACTTTCATAATCAATGTTACCCTGCCTAGCTAGCCCCCAATAAAGCCCTTTTGAGGCTCTAATTTAATCCCTGTCTGAGCCATATCTGACGTTTAAGCTCTGTCTAAGTGCTCCCCAATTCCTATTTGACAGTTTAACCGTAAGGGTCTAACTCTAAACTATCCACTCCTTCTCGATTGGTTGATACAACACCCAGCTCAGCTTGGAATCTGTGTCCTGAGGGCTTTAAAACTTTTTGTTTCTACCCCTTTGTTTTGTTTCTATGTCTATATGCTTTCTTTATTATTGCAAAAATAAAGATGCAATAATATTAATGAATAAATGAATAAAATGTCAACTTTGAAACCAAATGAAGACTTCTCTTGTGGTACTATCTTCTTCTGAATATCTCATTATATGGAAGGCCTTTTGTTGATGTGAATCAGTAGACGCCTCAATATCTCTTGCTATCCCGGGGAGATACATGGTTTATTCTGCAAGGTCTCACAGAAATTGTAATTCTGAATAGGCACTTATCTCCCTTATAATTATCTAATTAATTTTGATTACATGCTGCTACTTCTCCGGGTCTCAAGGCAGCTGTAGTAACCATGACAAAAACTACAAGACACAAGGATTCCATAACTATCCCCCATCCAGTTTGGTGTGAGGGTTTTGTAAATCTGATCATGGACATATTAGATGACACATCATCCTGTGTAGGGCCATTCAAATCAGGTTGTGGGACTCAACACAGAACCCAGTAAGGTATAATGTGGAGGCAAGAGAATGGGTGTAATGAAGGAATTCTTTCACAGAAGCTACTGCCATTGGCAGTCCTGGTCTTTTTGCCTCTGGTGGCATACAAGACGCCTGACATCAAATGCAGTGTCAGCAACTCTCTTCCTATTCTCCACAAGTTCTACCAACCAGGAGACTACATCATTGCCAGCATTATAGCTCAGATATATAGATTTTCCATTTCAATCTCATTCAGAAAACTGCCTTCTAATGACATCTTTGAAGACAGTGTGTAAGGCTTTTTTTTTTAAAAAAAAGTTCCTTTGTAATGCCATGTATCTGAATGTCATGTTTCTGTCCTAGCTATGCCACATTACCCTTCAGCATTGAGATGATAGTACTGCTTAGGAGTATTTAAGAATTTCCAGGTTGTAAGGAAGAAACCGTGAGAGAGCAGTGACTGGAGATGAGGATTATTTTTTTTATTTTGGTCCTTTTTTATTACTATGTTTATTGCTTTCTCTGGATTGTTTCTTATTTGCTGTGAAAGTATTGATAAGCGGAAATTGCTGTCACTTCAACATAGAGCATCTTCATTGTCCAGAGGAGGTCACTGTTTCAAATCCCTGACATCTTGAGGTAGGGGCGAGAAAATGTCAGAGACCCATGATCAGTTAGTGTAGACACTTCTGAGCTAGAGGGCAGCTTCCTATGTTCCTAAGTTATTTTTCATTACGTTTGATTTTATTTATATTTAACCCCGTTTTGAAGAACAACACTAAAGGTGATAGTCAGCTAAGTCATATTCAGAGTAAACTGATTGAAATGAAGGGAACTGGGTTACTTAGTTATTTCAGTGCGTTTACTCGGAGTATGATTTATGCCGCATATCATGGTATGTAATTAAATACCTTGAAAATTTACAGAGCTATTGGACTGTGAGGAATCCCCAAGATGTTCTGAATGCTGTATCAGCATTGTGCTGGTGAGCACAACTGCATGTAACAATAGTTCCTCATGCATACTTAGATCTGAACCATTATACTATAATGTATTCAGTAATAATGCATGGAACTTAAGAGAAGCATATGTTATACTTGGCAGCAAATCCACTCTCACAGTGCTAGTAACTCTATTTGCAGGGTGATGACCCACATCTACCAACATATCCTGGCCTTGATTTTTGCTGTCAAGGAGATCAATGAAAACCCACACATTTTACCAAATGTCACCCTGGGATTCCATATCTATAACAGCTATTTTGATGCAAGGTGGACCTATCATGCCTCACTGGAACTCTTCTCCACACTGGGCAAATTAACCCCCAACTACAAATGCAATAGAGAGAACAATCCAGAAGCAGTCATTGGGGGACCTGTCTCTGAAGTCTGTCTCCACGTGGGAGATATCCCAAGCATCTATAAGATTCCACAGGTATGAATGCAGTATGAAAAGGTTAACAAGGCATTTGCTCATCCATTTACATGTAAACAGTTTCCTTTCAGAAGTTTAATTTGCAATGTTTAGTCATGTGAGGCTTCCAGAAGTCAGCGTATTAAAAAACTCCTTCTGCATCAAGCCAGGAGCCTATCTAATCCTGCATTCTGTTCTCAAAGTGGCCAATCAAATGCCTTTGGGAAGTCCACAAGCAGGACATGAGCACAACATCATTCTCCACACTTCACAGCAACTGGTATCCAGTATCTAATTCAATATCCTGTGTGATTGTGCATAAGATTCCACAGATAAGATGCATGCACTTTGATTGCTAAAACCTTTAACATTTCAAGGTATGACCTTGCATAACGGCAGACATATAAAATAGATAATTGAAAATGAGATATTTCATGCAACACTGTCAAATAAATAACAAATTCCAACATATAGTAAAAAAGATTACCTAACTCCAAATGATCAGCAAATATATTGCTTTCAGTCAACTTGTGTCCAGTCGAGGTTGCAAGTGTTCAAAAAATAAAACAGAACATTAAGAATAACAAGGAACAATATCCAAAGGATCTTAAGCAGAATTCCAATGTAATTATTGAATCCTGTAACACAATAATTAAATTGCGGTAGCCTGTAAAGGTACAACAGTAAACCGAAGGTGAGAAAGGCAATAATAGATGAAAATTTTGAAACTGCCCTCCTCTGCATAGTGGAAGTAAATCATATTATTTATATGGTTTGCAGGATGAAATAACTGTATTATATAAGTAACATCTTGTTATAAATTTGTCAGAGCAAAAAACAATATCATGGGAAAATACTGCACTTATTTTGTTTGGAAGCTAGACTGCTATGAACAATTTCTATATCTTACTGTAATGAGGACTTCTGGAATTTCTGTTGCTCATCATGTTATTAAGAATTTTTTTTAATCTCCTGCTTTATCTTCTGTAGTGTCTTAGAATATTAAATCCAATGAATCCTCCTATTTTCTTAGTGATCAAGGAGGTCAGTTAACTCTTTGTTAGTTTGTAGAAGGATTTTCTTTTCTTTTTCATACTCAGTACCGTAGCTTCCTTTTTGTTTTTCTCTAGATGGTTTTCAATACTGTCAAAGGCTTTTTCTCAAATGCAGAGTGTGGATTTTGTACTTTGTCATTAACTGCTTCCTTCATCGCTGTTGCAAAAGTGACCTCTCTGTCTTCAAATTTCTCTCCCTTGATGGTCGTTCTGTGTTCATTGTTCTTACTCTATTTCTCTGCGTAAGATTACAGCAAATCAGGAGGAGGAGATGCATAGTTATTTTGTCTGATGCATCTGTTTGCAAGTACAAATAAATCCTTAGAATCAGAAGTTCTGTTTAATTTGATCAAATCAGTTGTAAAGACAGGGGTCAGAGCTGCTTAGCTAAAAGCTAGTAGTACTCAATTTAAATTAAGGGGGAGATCAAAGGAGAAGGAATTCCTTCTCCATCAGACAGCTTGTTATACATCCTCTATGTACGACCCATCAATTCTGATCAATCAGTCGATCACGGGGTTGATCTGGGTCAATGGCGGGCCCAAGGCAGCTGGAGCACAGCATGCTCCTCAACAACCTGAAAGACAACGGCTCCAAAGCTGGGCTTGAAAGAGCTCTGCAGCCCAGCTGGTTTGAGAAGAGACACACAGAGAGAGATGTGCTGTGGGGGAGAGGAGAGAGGTGAGAAGGAGCCAGGTCTCTGACGAGGGAAAGCGGGATCAGGACCAGCAACAGCATCACCTGCACAGAGATGGAGGGAGGCAGGAGGAGAAGACAGGCTCTCTTTTTAAAAAATATTTTTATTGAGTTTTACATTATTGTTTTTTCCATAATCACATCATGACAAATAATAACTAATTAAATTCCCTGCATCCCCCCCCACCAGACTTCCCTCAACTTCCCCTTCTGGTTTATTACATTTAAACTTGTCTGCAATACTTTCTTGCTTTTTGAAGCCTAAGATTTTGGGGTGAAGGAGGCCGACCCTCAGTTTCCCATCACTGCTCTATCATTAATCACCACTTTATTACATCTGCCAAGAGCTCATGACAGATGCAACCAACCTGCTATGACTTCTCCCCGGAAGTCCAGGACCTGGTTCCAATTCCAACCTGATTGCTTCCTGCCAACCACCATGCACTCCTCAAAATAGATCTTAAATAGCTGGAAGGAAAGTGCTAATATAAAAATGAAAATTTTAAAGTATCATCTAAAATATCGTTCACACACTGTGGAACAGCAACCAGTAATGGAAGGGTCAGATGGGGTGCTTACCTAACCTCCCTGGACTGATGTCATTACAGTGCTTCAGATGGGGAGGCAGGAGTGTCAGAGAAGTCAGCCTGATACAAATGCAATAGTGGGATTGTCATATTGACATCAACAGTGTATTTGCACTACAAAGACCTCACTTCTGCATCACCAGTCCTACATGCCTTTCCAAAACACCACAGAATCTCTGAACACATCTGACTGGTCTTTTTCTCCTCACATAACTTTTAAAATTTCCATTAGATTATATACGGCTCTCCGGCAGTGATAGATAAGAAAACCCAAGCTGCTTTCTATCACCAAATGTTCCCAAATTTGGAGCATCAATATGAGGCAATTGTCCGGATACTGCTATATTTTAAGTGGACATGGATTGGAGTAATTTCTGGGCAGGATGGCAATGGAGAGAGATTTGAACAAAATGTGATCCACAAGTTTGCCCAGAGAGGTATCTGCTTTGATTTCATAGCGAGAATTCCCAAAATGTCTTTTACCAGTGATATTGAGAAGATGGTGGAAGAAGGATTTGCAATGATAGAAAGCATTATGAGGAGCACTGTCAATGCATTGGTCATGCATGGTGAAATGGAAACCATGCTCATCCTGAGGGCATTCTCCCATGTTTTAGCACATGAGCTTCCCTCAACAAAGAGAAATGATAAAGTTTGGATTATGACAGCTCAGATGGAGTTCACTTCCTTTGATGTACAAAGAGATTGGGACCTAGGCTTCCTACATGGTGCTATATCCTTTGCTGTTCACTCCAGTGAGGTTGTAGGATTCCAGAAATTTCTTCTGTTGAGAAACCCTTCTTCAGAGAAAGAAGATGGCTTCCTTAGGGTTTTCTGGGAGCAGGCATTTGGGTGTCACTTCCCCAACTCTATGGTAGACCTACAGGATAAAGGCATCTGCAGTGGAGAAGAGAAGTTGGAAAATCTTCCTGCATCTGTTTTTGAAATGAGCATGACTGGCCACAGCTACTGTGTCTACACAGCTGCCTTTGCAGTAGCACATGCATTGCAGGCCATGCATTCATCTAGATTCAAAGGCAGAGTGATAGTAAATGGAGGAGTAAAACTTCAGAATCAAGAGTTGTGGAAGGTAATGTCCTGAATACACTAAGAACAATGGAAGGATCCTGCTGGCTCAGTCCAAGGCCTTCCTATAGCAGACAACTAGACAGCTTGGGGAAGGCTTCAAACAGGACATTCTGGCAATAGTCTTCTCCCACTTCTCCCACTCGCTATATCTACGATTACCAGGCATAAAGTTTTTCAAGAGTTTTGGAATGAAGTGGGAATGATCCACAGCCTTTGACATATCCATTTATTGTTTTTTCTTTATCCCCGCTTTCTTTAGCTTAACCACTTTGTTAAGAGAATAGTATTTAATAACACTGTTGGGGAAAAGGTTTCCTTCAATGAAAATGGAGAGCTAGAGGCTGGATTTGATATTATAAACTGGATCACATTTCCAAATCAGTCCTTTCATAGAATCAAAGTTGGAAAGATAGACTCCAATACTCCCCAAGAAGAAGTGTTGAGGATTTGGGAAGAAGACTTTGTGTGGCCCAGCAGTTTTAACCAGGTGAGGTCCATTCGTATTTTGCACCATATCTATTACACCATATCTATTACTTCCAGACAGCCACCCAGTCTTAAACAACTCCTAACCCACAATAATACTACAACCAGACCTAACACAGACACTGGCACCAGAGCCTGTAATAAACCCAGATGCCAACTTTGCTGCCACATACACCCGGACAACACCATTACTGGCCCCAACAACATCACACATACCATTTCGGGACTATTTAATTGCTCATCGTCTAACATTGTGTATGCCATAAAATGCCAACAGTGTCCTTCAGCTCTCTATATTGGACAAACAGGCCAGACCTTACGCCAAAGAATAAACGGACATAAATCGGACATCAGGAATCACAAGACAGAGAAACCAGTAGGAGAACACTTCAATCTCCCAGGACATTCTATACAAGATCTCAAAGTAGCTGTTTTACTACAAAGGAATTTCAGAAATAGACTGGAAAGAGAAGCTGCTGAATTACAACTTATCACCAAACTTAAAACAATGGAAAAACCTGGCCTGAACAAAGACCTAGGATTCTTATCTCATTATACATGACAAAGCCATTTTTCACCTTTTCACCCCTTGCTTCCTCCTGTAAGACCTATTGCAGTCGTTAAGAGTCGTCAACAGGCTCATCACAGCTATCTGCCAATCACCCATTCCTACCACCCTTCTGAGTAATACCCCTCCCCACCTTCTCACTATATAGAAAGGTCTGGAAACTTCTGTTTCAGTGTATCTGAAGAAGTGTGCATGCACACGAAAGCTCATACCAAGAACTGACTTAGTTGGTCTTTAAGGTGCTACTGGAAGGAATTTTTTTGTTTTGACTATGGCAGACCAACACGGCTACCTATCTGTAACTATTACTTCCAGAGTTATTCACAGTTCCCAATGTTGATATACAAGCTTGCAAAAGAGAAAACCTTCTCTTCTTTCATTTGTGGACAGGTGCAGCCCCTTTCTCTTTGTAATGATAAATGCCCTTTGGGTTACCATAAAGCAAAGAAGGAAGGGGAACCATTTTGCTGCTATGATTGCATTCTGTGTCCACAAGGGAAGTTTTCCAACCAAACAGGTAATGCATATCATGCCTAGAGCCTATCAAATGTACCTTCACTCAGGTATTAAGACATTCATTTTCATTATGTTGAGATAATAGTTAAGAATTCAGTGAAAAATGTGGTTCTTGATATGAGGTAAAGTCTGATAAAGTTAACCATAGCAGTCCCAAGTCATTGAGGTTGTTATCTGCACCAAAAAGGAAAGAAACAACCATCACCCTTTCAGAAGAAGATATGTTTGTTTGAAGGAGAAACTGAAGATTGCAGAGTTACGAAAAACAACTTTTTGGAGATAGCTAGAGGTGTATAGATCCTTCCCTTTTATTAGTATTATTTTTAAATACTTTATTGACAATCTTATACAACAAATATAGTCGAAAAAAACAAAAAAAATCCTTCCAGTAGCACCTTAGAGACCAACTAAGTTTGTTACTGGTATGAGCTTTCGTGTGCATGCACATTTCTTCAGATACTGATTTTTTTAACAAACAATAAACTTAATTTATATTTCTACTGTCTTTTGTTTTCTTCTCTATTTATTAACATAGATTTAAAAAACCACCACATAATTGGACTTCCTATCATTTTCCGATGTATATTTTCTGATTGTGAATATACCTAACATTATTACCTTATCCTTTGTTTCCTTTCTAATACATTCTTAGAACAGTACTTAACCTTTGACTTATTTCATTTATATTTCATTAATCCAGGATCAATCAAATGCTGCTATAGACTTTATACCACTGTTGTAATTTTATAAATATCTCTTATGTTTTCCCCATTTTTGCGCGAATGCTTGCCTTGTGTTGTCTCTCAAGCTGTTAGTCACTTGCGTCATTTCTACACATTCCTGTAACTTGTTTTGCCAATCCATTATAGTTGGAGAATTTTCTCCTTTCCAGTTCATTGCTATCAATGTTTGGGCTGCTGCTGTTTCATATAAAAATATTTCTCTTACATTTATCGGAATGTCATTGCCTATGATACTTAGTAAAAAGGCCTCTGGCTTTTTTAGAAAGGTTAACCCAATTTTTTTTCTCACCTTGTCATAAACAAGATACCAAGTAGATGTTTACAAATTTGTACTCTATATTAAAAGAAGTGGTTGGAATAATGTGTGGGTGGGAGCAAAACTAGATATAGAATTTTTCACTTCTCTGACTATGAAACACAGTACTCACCAGTTTATACCTATCAAATGACACTTTTTGACAGAAAAACAACATATTCCACAATTATTTTTAGGGATCAATTGATCAGTTATTTCTAGTCAGTGAAAATCTGGCATATATACAAGTAAAGAGCAAGTAAAATTCTCAAGAATTTTCATGTTAAGTGATAACACATAAACTTAGTTTCACCCAAAAATCTTGCATTGAGGAGTGTGAGGGGAGAAGGGAGCAAATCATCACTGAATGTGGCTGAATCTTGGTTATAGGAAAAGGAAACAGAAGAATCTTTGGGATTATACCTTTCAACTCATATTTAATATTTTGTCATTATTTTGGATTATTTTAGTAGAAAACAAATTGTTCTGAAATGCATAGAAGCTAGAATTTATTCATTTTTCAGACATGGATGAATGCCTTCAGTGCCCACAAGATCATTACCCAAACATGGAACAGGATTCGTGTATTCCAAAGGACATCAGTTTCTTGTCTTATGGAGAACCTTTGGGGATCACTTTGACTGCTTTTGCTCTTTCCCTTTCTTTCATCACAGCTTTGGTGCTTTGGGTCTTCGTTAAGCACAGGGACACTCCCATAGTCAAAGTCAACAACCGGAACCTCACCTACACTCTCCTCACCTCCCTCTTTCTCACCTTCCTTTGTGCTTTGCTATTTATTGGTCGACCTGATAAAGTGACGTGTCTCCTTCGACAAACAGCATTTGGCATGATCTTTTCAGTGGCAGTTTCTTGTTTGTTGGCCAAGACAGTCATTGTGATCCTTGCTTTCAGGGTCACCAAACCAAGTTCCAGGATGAGGAAATGGGTGGGGAAACAGCAGGCCACCTCCATTGTTCTTTCCTGCTTCCTGATTCAAGCCATTCTTTGTAGTGTTTGGCTGGCTACATCTCCCCCATTCCCAGATTTGGATATGCACTCTGTGACTAAAGAAATTGTTCTGGAATGTAATGAAGGCTCAGTCACCATGTTCTACAGTGTCTTGGGGTTTATGGGCTTGCTGGCCATTGTCAGCTTCTCTGTAGCCTTCTTAGCCAGGAAGTTACCTGACAGCTTTAATGAAGCCAAGTTCATCACCTTCAGCATGCTGGTTTTTTGCAGTGTATGGCTTTCATTTGTTCCAACCTATTTGAGCACAAGAGGAAAATATATGGTGGCTGTGGAGATCTTCTCTATCTTAGCCTCCTGCGCTGGTTTACTAGGCTGTATATTTTCCCCAAAATGTTATATTATACTGATGAGGCCTCAGCTGAATAGTAGGGAGCAACTAAGAAGAAAGGATTGACAAATCTAACATTCTGTAGCCCATATCCATCTTAAGTTAGTTGTGATAAAGGAACGTGGTATTTCCAACCATTTTGGTATTATCCCATTCAATTGATAGCCATCATGTCATAGTTTAATCAGAAATGAGAACTATGTAACTTTTGCATTTTTCTTCCCTCAATAAAATGTAAATATAATGCAAATGGAGGAAAAGATACATTCAATGCTCCTTGGCCACCTCAAAAATAAGCATTTAAAAAAATACTCACACAACATCTGAGGATTACTGCATAACCTCCCCCTCCCTTTAGATAATTTTTGAATGCAATTTATTTTCTTAAGGCAGAATGCTTGAATAATTTGCATAATTAATTTTTGGAACAAAACTAACACCTTCCTTCAGTCTTCTCCTGCAAATTGGGGTCATAGCCACATTACACAACCTTTAGAAGTTTATTTTAATTGCTTTTAATCTCAGTTAACAATGTAAACATGCAAAATGATGTCATTATTTCAGCGAAAGGGAATACAGAGCTTCAGAAATGGATAAGGTAAATATCAGCTGGTGCTTATAGTAATGTTTCAAAGTGTTGTTGTTGAGTCGTTTAGTCGTGTCCGACTCTTCGTGACCCCATGGACCAGAGCACGCCAGGCACTCCTGTCTTCCACTGTCTCCTGCAGTTTGGTCAGACTCATGTTTGTAGCTTCGAGAACACTGTCCAACCATCTCGTCCTGTCGTCCCCTTCTCCTTGTGCCCTCAATCTTTCCCAGCATCAGGGTCTTTTCCAGGGAGTCTTCTCTTCTCATGAAGTGGCCAAAGTATTGGAGTCTCAGCTTCAGGATCTGTCCTTCCAGTGAGCACTCAGGGCTGATTTCCTTCAGAATGGATAGGTTTGATCTTCTTGCAGTCCATGGGACTCTCAAGAGTCTCCTCCAGCACCATAATTCAAAAGCATCAATTCTTCAGCGATCAGCCTTCTTTATGGTCCAGCTCTCACTTCCATACATCACTACTGGGAAAACCATAGCTTTAACTATACAGACCTTTGTTGGCAAGGTGATGTCTCTGTTTCAAAGTAGGCAGGCAATTAAAGCCGTCCTATTTTTAAAACACTTTCTCAGGTCTTCACTGAGGCTGAACCAAACAGCAAACTATTTCAAATTTGATCCCAAAGTTGTTCAACTATTTCCTTTCCAAAACTTTCTTCCACTTTAATTGTGTTGTGACGAGGAGAGGAGGAGCCCATTGTGTGAGAATTTTGTATATTTGAGAAATAACGTCCTTACCTAGAGGCCTGGACCTTTCAAAAAGTTGTTCAAAACTATTTAGGTTACATAGTGCCTGAGCTCATATACTTGTTTGGTTTAGAACATGCATGACCTGGTATATCTATAGCCAGCTACAGGCTATGTCACTCAATATAAAGTTAATTTCTGAAATAGTAAGAGGTTTGTGATTATTTTCTTTAAAAATCAGTTAATTTGTAGAGCCCCATTTGAGTGTGCTGATGCTGAGTTTCAACTTCTTGTATTTTATGAATTAAGTTGCTATTTACTATATGTTTCTCTTTTAAAATTCCATTTCTATCATTTATGAGTGTTTTCCCTAAGAAAACTGGAAGCAGATTGTAAGAGTCAAGTTTCCAAGATTTTATTCCAATCCTTGGGAAAAATCTGTGTGCCAATATCTCGTTCCTATATCTTTTTAAGAGGTTCCATAAATCTCTAAATTGCCACTCAGCAATATAGTGTACACTTTAGAACATGGGTAGGCAAACTAAGGCGCGGGGGCCAGATGCGGCCCAATCGCCATCTAAATCCAGCCCATGGATGGTTCAGGAATCAGCATGTTTTTACATGAGTAGAATGTGTCCCTTTATTTAAAATGCATCTCTTGTGGAGCCTGCCTGGTGTTTTTACATGAGTAGTATGTGTGCTTTCATTGTGGGGCATAGGAATTTATTCATTTCCCCACCCCCCAAAAAAAATTATAGTCCAGCCCCCCACAAGGTCTGAGGGACCTCTGCTGAAAAAGTTTGCTGACCCCTGCTTTAGAAATTAATCATGTTCTCTCTCTACCCCTTTGGTTTAAGAAATTTTAAAACTGTGTTAATGACCTTAGAGCTTCTGGTTTTACATGTTTGTTAATAATAAAACTAGGAATTGAAAGAAGAAAAAATCAGTTTGTGTTATGGTTTGGGGCGAAATTCCTTTGATCAACAGATGCACGTTGATCGAAATTCCTATTTCATAGGGTAACCAATTTTATTTCCTCTATATGATGTTGGACTACAACTTCCATGACCCCTGACTTAATGACCATGCTGCTTAGGGTTGGTGGAAGTTGTCAGATTCAGTATGCCTCTGAATGCATCATCTTTCCTGCTCTGAAAAAAGAAAGCCCCAAAGGTGTATCCCCATATATTTCCCCTCCAGTACAGCACCCTGGGGTGCACCTTGCCTCTGGGCAGCTCAGGATGAAGAGAGCTCTGACAATCCCCGCTTGCTCTCGCTCTCGCTCTCCCCTTGCTTTTGTGTTCATTGACCCCCCTGAGACAAGAGGCAACAACAATAGCAGGTTGATAATGATGCAAAGGGAAGCACCAAAGGGGGTTGGAGCAGTCCCCATGGAATAGGTCCCCTGCCTTTCATTATCTTACTGGATCCTAAACCTTCATACAATACGAAGGTCAGAGAGAAAATAAAAACAGCCTGCAGCCCATCTCCATAATTAATTCCAATGGGTCTTCAGTAGGAAGCTGCAGATACTTCACACTTCTGTGCTGAAGGAAGAAACCACTAGGCACAAGGCTGCCAAGATCCTGCCACAAGCCATCTTTTGATAGCAGCAAAGAGATCACTGCCCTCCATCATTGGTGCACGTTTGGGCACAAAAAATGGCACAGGTCTCACCGCATAGTTATTGGTAGTTCGACAATCAGCTTTACTGTTCATTATCCTGGCTTAGAAAGTGAAGCGGAGCCCACTTTCTTGAGGAGGAAGATCAGAGAGAAGCATGACGGTAAATTCCTGTTCAGCCATTTGGAATTGAGATTGGTGTGCATAGGTGGGTGGGAGGGAGGGAGGTCCATTCCTATCATTAGGCGTAGTGACAATGAGCCACAGATGCTGGGGAGCAAGCAACAGTGGTGAGGTGCTGGGGAACAGCTGTGTGTCTTGTGCCCCCTTGCATTTCTGTCCCATCACTAATGTCAAAATCAGATTCAACCACTGGTCTAGTTGATTTCAGTACATGGCAGAAAAGAGACACCATCATGTTCTTTGCCTTAGGCAGCAAAACGTCTTGGTCCAGACATGCCAGAGGAATAGAAGAGCACATCTCGTTGTTTTAGCAGAAATTAATTAATTACTATGCCTCTTGTTTAAGTTGCTAATACTGTGGGCCTTTTGCTCAAGGAAAGTTCACCCATTTCAATTCAATTTATAGATTGGGGATTAGAATTTGTATGGGTTTAGGGTTGCCCCAATCCCAGAGAACGGAGGACAGAAAAGCGGGAAGGAACCAATCCTATGGAAAGGAAGGGGGGGAGTCTCTAAGTGCCTAGGAGTTCACTGGAGCTTTCTCCATCTTTGTGACTGCAGGACCCATCCTCATGGTCCTCCCAGTAGTCTTGGCAATATTTTATAATGTGCAAAAAATGTCTTTTTTAAAAAAAGGAAAATCATTTGTCTTGCACATAACCATCTGACATGGTACAATGCAGGGCAGCTTCAACTTCTTGACTTAGCAGGTTGTAAAAACTGCTCAACGGGCAACCTGTGAGCTAGCTGGGATTAACTGCTAGGGGGTGAGGAGATGCTGGAAAAAGTTGCAGTAACATAGAGATACCACATATTAAATTTATTTAATGTCACTTAATTAAAGTATATGGCACACACACACACACACACACACACACACACATATTCTTAAGTAGTTTATATAAAATAATACTAAACATTCATATAGAAATACTGATAGAATTTACCAGACTGATCTTTAGCTTATTGAAATTTGATGTTCATGAGTGTCCCTGAGAAAGGAAAACTGTTCAAAATATGTGGGGCTTTAGTGACAGAGATAGCGATAGACATAGAGATATATATACAGTGCTTTTTTAGGGGTACTCTCATTTTGACTCAAGAAAATCACCGTTTTATAGTTGAAATCAGGAAAAATAAATACAGTAAATGGAGAAAAGTACAAAGATTCACAAAATGTTTAGAAGTATGCATACCCCTGTCCCCCCCAAAGCACTGGATCTATAGATAATATAAACAGTGTTTTTACTGGGGGTATACATGGGGTGCACAGTACTGGCACCTTCCTCCCCTCAAAATGTTAAAAGTGCACTTACTGTAATATTTTCATGGTGAGTAAAAGGGTAAAGGGACCCCTGACTATTAAGTCCAGTTGTGGACAACTCTGGGGCTGTGGCGCTTTACTTTCCGAGGAAGCCGATGTTTGTCCGCAGACAGTTTTTCTGGGTCACGTGGCCAGCATGACTAAGCTGCTTCTGGTGAAACCAGAGCAGCGCATGGAAATGCCGTTTACCTTCCTGCTGGAGTGGTGCCTATTTATCTACTTGCACTTTGGCGTGCTTTCGAACTGCTAGGTTGGCAGGAGCTGGGACCGAGAAACAGGAGCTCACCCCATTTAGACCACAGCGCCACCCACCTTCCTCTTTCTTGGTGGGTACCGGCACCTTTTAATTTTTTAAAAAATTTTTAAAGCACTGGATATAAATCTTTCTGTTCCAGCAATCTCACCCCTCTCAGTGCCCAAAGAATGTTGCAGTCTGTCACTGCTGCTTTGCTTTGCTTTGCTTTGCTTTGCTTTGCTTTGCTTCCCCTTCCCCTTCCCCTTCCCCTTCCCCTTCCCCTTCCCCTTCCCCTTCCCCTTCCCCTTCCCCTTCCCCTTCCCCTTCTCCTTCTCCTTCCCCTTCCTCTTCCCTATTGCTAAAATGAGTTGTCGTTTTCCTGCCAGTAGGAGGCCAATGCAGGGATGGAAAACATCACCTCGGTCACTGAGATTGTCTTGATTGGACTCACCAACCACCGAAAGACGCAGATTCTGCTCTTTGTGATCATCCTCATCATCTACTCCCTCACTCTTATGGGGAACTTGGTGATCATCTCGCTGGTGTGGACCGACTTGAGGCTCCACACACCCATGTACTTCTTCCTAGCCAACCTCTCCTGCCTGGAGATCTGCCACATCACCTGCACATTGCCCCCAATGCTGGCAAACCTCCTGAGCCAGAATGGGACCGTCTCTTTCACACGCTGTGTGGTCCAGATGCATGCCATTGCGTGCATGGGTGGCACCGAGTGCATTCTCCTGGGTGTCATGGCTTACGACCGCTACTTGGCTATCTCCCACCCGCTGCTATATACCATCCTCATGGGCAGGTGGCGCCAGGTGCAGCTGGCCTCAGCCTCCTGGGCTGGTGGCATCATTGTCTCTACAACAAACGTCATCTGCGCCCTCCGCCTCCCGTATTGCGGCCCCAACCGCATCAACCATTTCATCTGTGAGCTGCCGATCGTGATGAAGCTGGCATGCGCCGACATCCATTCCACAGAGATGATTGTTTTTGGGACGTCTGCGGTGGTGATCCTGACCTCTCTGGCTGTCATTCTGGCCTCCTACGGGCTCATTCTGTTCTCTGTGCTGAAGATGCACTCAACCACTGGACTGCGCAAGGCACTCTCCACGTGTGTGTCCCACCTGGCAGTCGTCACCCTGTTTTACAGCACGGTCATTGCTGCATACGTGAAACCCCCATCAGTCACAGACCCCGACAGCGACAAGAAACTCGCTGTCTTTTACATCGTGGTCACCCCTCTTCTCAACCCAATCATCTACACCCTGCGCAACAAGGATATCCATGCAGCAGCAGTGAAAGTCCTGCGCAGAAGGGGCTTGGAATAAGATGCTAACGTCTTGTGTTATTAGTCCAGGTGTTGTCCAGTTTCTGCCAGTTCCCCTTAATGAATGCTGTGCCAGAAGGCCTAATGTGCTTTGTATTTGCGTATCAAGTCTCCGCTCAGCCCTGAAGCCTAGTCAGAGGTCTTAGGTTTTGAGCAGTATCCCTTACTCTTTCATTCTCACAGAAGCAAACCACAAGCCCTATTTGTATCTTCAAAACATCATGTGTGGGCTGTGGGAATGTTCAGGGTGGCAGGATAGGATATATTGTTTATTAATATCCTTCCTAACTTGTGCTAGCAGAGTGCATTCCTCTTTACACAGCAGAAAACTAGTTGCAAACTCGTGAGTTTCTTAAGACAATATGCAATTCAATCTGGCTTGTCCAGATTGAAAGGTGTTTGAACATTTTCCTGGTAAGGTAAAGGTAAAGGGACCCCTGACCATTAGGTCCAGTCGTGGCCGACTCTGGGGTTGCGGCGCTCATCTCACTTTATTGGCTGAGGGAGCTGGCATACAGCTTCCAGGTCATGTGGCCAGCATGACTAAGTCGCTTCTGGCGAACCAGAGAAGCGCACGGAAACACCGTTTACCTTCCCACGGGAGTGGTACCTATTTATCTACTTGCATTTTGATGTGCTTTCAAACTGCTAGGTTGGCAGGAGCAGGGACCGAGCAACGGGAGCTCACCCCATCACGGGGATTCGAACCGCCGACCTTCTGATTGGCAAGTCCTAGGCTCTGTGGTTTAACCCACAGTGCCACCCGCGTCCGGCGGTAAGACCCCCTTGAATTCCTCCTAAAAGAATGAAGACGACAGTGTCTCTATTCATAAGCAACAAAAAGAAAGCTTGCTCACGATCAGGCAGAGCACAGTGTGATCCCTGAAGGCAGGCTTTAGGCTTAAAGTTACAAACGTATAAAAACAGTTTTACCCCATGAGGGAGATTTACCTAGCAGTCCAGCAGTTCAAAGGACAAAAGGAAGATGGAAAAGACACAGAGTGGCAGCATGCCTTGTCCTTTTACCGGGTCTGGAAAGGTCACGCCTACCCACTAGTCACCTGCCAAGGGCTGATTTGCCTGGCCAGGCTCCCCACAGTGTGGGCGGGCAGACATACAGTGTGGATCCACTTGACTCTGGTGGCGAGGGCTGGGCTGGAGCAGTGGACTCTGTGAACGCTTCGTGCCCTTTCCTCGCTCGGTGGAAGGTCTGGGCTAGCATTATGGGTTCTGTTCATCCTCTGTGCTGCACCCCACCATGGAACTATCCATGTTTAGGATAACCTCCATTTTTTGACATGATTTTTGAGTCAAAAAACCTTGTCTAATACACCGAAAAATACGGTATTTAGACTTTTTTTTTCATAATGATGACACACCTATAGTTTTCAGCTCAATTTAAAACGATTTGAGAAACATTTTTGCATAAGATTATACCTTGTTGCTTGCTTTCATGCAAAAGGGTAACTTCTAGAACACAGTTCCCTAGAACAAGTTATTAGTGGAAATCGGCAGTTTGACATTCAGCGTGGATTTTAGCCATGTGTATTGTTGTTGGATTAATGATCTCTTCACTGTATGAAAGCCTAGGGAGAGCATTTTCTATCCAAACCTTTCCAGTTACGTAGCTAGCTTGGTGTTAACATTTTTTAGTTTAGAAAAAGAACAAGATCTAATGTGTTTTTAAGGTGTTGAAATTAAACATTAGTGCTTATTTTGGAAATTCATTGAGTTCTCTATTCCTGACAGCTGTTCAGATGAGATTGGATTTCATCAGTCCTCAAGCTAATTTCTACCATTCAGCCACAACTGTATTATACCAACACATATTGTAATATATAAATATATATATATAACCCTGTACTTATTACTCGTCTGTCAGTTGTTGTTTTTCTTGGATTGAACTGTACCAGAATTCAATGTGACATTAAAAAAATGCAAATTTTCTATTTAAAAGAAAAAACATACAGTCAAAACACAATTTCATATTTTCTCTTATTTTTTCGACTTCCCACCCCTTGCTGTTTCTCCCCTTCTGCTGCACCCCATCTATCAAATCATAACCACAATATTATTATCTAATTATTTCTGCTGCTCATAGCTCAAATCCTGCTCTCCATTTCATCATACTGCAATATTTATTTAAATAGTCTAAAAAAGGCATCCGTTCTTCCATAAAACACGATTAATTTTGCTGTTAATTTTGCCGGTTCTGGATAGTCCATTACTGCATCTTACTTATCCATTCTTCTTTTGTTGGAACTTCTTCTTCCTTCCATTTCTGTACATAGAGAAGCCTAGCTGTTGTTGTTTAATATTTATGGGGAGACTTCTGCTCCTTTAATCCCTGACAGAAATGCTTTGAGCTTTTTTGATATACTCATTTTAAACATCTTTTTTAAAAAAGAAATCTTATCTCACACACACACACACACACACACACACACACACAAGGTTGCCGAATAAGGAATGCATCTCCACCCACCAGGGTTCTCTTCACCCTCCACACATCCCAGCATGCAACCACTACTTGCTGGGGGATGCCACCCCTCAGTATTAGGGGGACTTGCCCCTTGCTCAAATATATTGAGGGGGCTGAAGCCCCTTCCACCCCTGATAGTTGGTGCCCCAGTTCCTTGGGGGGGGGAGCCCTCCTCCCACACACAGTACACATATGCACTGAGTCCCAGCCTGCAAAACCAATAGCGATTTCAATTTATACTTGATTCCACACATCAGTGCATTGTCTTCATTTGCAATTTGTTCCCACTTTGCACCATGGGCAGGTGGCTCTCCAGATGTTGCGTGTCGAGACCCCGAAACCACCCCTCCTTTGAAGAATAACCCACACAAGGACACAGATATTAAGTTAATGTTATTGGGCAAAATTTGGCCACAACTTTATTGAGTGATTACAGAATGTGAGCGGTATTGGCTTAGGCATTGTTTGGACCCAACTATATCTGACTCCTGCCCATTGCGCACAGAGTCCAGTAAGGGTAAACCACTGGAAAGGGGAGCCCTGTTGATGCATACCAACTCGAGCTCCCCTGGGTGTTCCCGTCGGGGTTGTGTCATGGCTGTAGCCCCGCCCCAGGCTTCGGACAAGATCCACATCCCCGGATTTCTTTAACGGAATACCCTTAAGCTTGGAGGGGGAGGTGATGGCCACACCTCCCCTCCCCCATTATATGGTCAAACAATGCCTAACTGCCACCCTAACAAATTTGTGACGATTGCTATGAGGTAGGCAAAAACCAAATGGCTTGTGCCAATTTGCCAAGTGGAAAAATTCCTACCAGGCCCCTCAACAACAACCAACCAAGGTCCATAGCAAGGGCAATGACTAAAACCTGCAAAATAGGGAGGGAAGGAGGGAGATTGAGGAAGTAAGCCAAGAGGAAGCCCCTGGCTCACACCTCAGTTTAGATGGTCCTGGCCACGCCCCCACCAGCCAGCGGATTGGCTGGCTGGCCGCTGACGTGGCCGGGATCCCTGGGCAACACGGGACTTCATCCCTGCCCCTGGAGAAGAGTGGGTGGCCACGCGGTCCACCGCAACTCCTCCCCACGTTGAAGTAGAGCGGATCTGTCAGACTTGGTTACTGCAAAGTTTAAAAGAGGTAAAGGAGTGAGTCTCATTGCATTCAATTACCGGTAAACTTAACTCAGAGCAGACATGTACAAGACTGCTGTGCAAGCGATAAAATTTAATGACCAGATTTGAATGGTCACTCTATGTATTAAAGGGGCATATCAACCGTGTTTGCAGGCCTGTGTAGTGTTTGGGAAGATGTGCCACAGGATTCTCCTCATCCCAGCAATCTTTTGTTTGAAAGTTCAGCGACTCTCTTCCTCTGTGGTGTGACAATCCTGTTGCTCTTGGGATACCCAAATAACCTAACAAAACAACAAACTCTTAATGAAACAGAGGAAAGCCCCAAAGGGATTGGCAGAGTCCTTGAGTGATAAAACCCATGGCCTTTATTATCTTGCCTTTATTACTATATCCACAAACCTTTGGGAATCTGGGGAGCAAAAACCTGACAATTAAACCATGCGGTGACTGTGGCCTTAAAAGGCTTTGCAGATTGGAAGTGGTATTGTTGTCAAGAGAAAACGCTGTAGCACTAGGGCTTTTTTCATAGCAGTTGAACCAGAGAACCGGAATGATGGCTGTTCCCTGCTTTGGTAAGTAGAGTTTTATCTTTGTTTATGACAGAATGGTGTACTATGCAGGAAGTCAGAGAATCCAGTAGCCCTTAATTTTTGGATCCTTCTGTGGAACCTGTCCAGCACTCAAATAAAAAAAAAAATCACTACTTGGGGAAAACCAGAGTTTTTGCACGTATGAAGTCTGTGACATCCCCATTTAAGGGACCACAGGTTAGAAGCCATAGAACAGGGGTGTCAAACTCAAATTCATTGGGGGCCACGCTGCCGCTAGAGGGCAGACGTTCTCTGGCTTGTAGGCTGCCGCGCATGCGCTGAAGAGGCGGCTTTGTGTAAAAAAAAAGTGAGAATAAAAGGTGAAGGCTAGCAGCCGGCAGTGGCTACACAGGCCACATGACGAGGTCTGGCGGGCCGGATTCGGCCCACAGGCCTTGTGTTTGACACCCGTGCCATAGAAGGTCATCTGCCCAAGACTGGAAAACAGTGATAGAGTTTGTTTCAGTGCAAAGCAAGCATCTCAAATGTGACTTGTTTGCCATTGGGAAGTACAGTAAGATTGTGGAGCAGTGCTTTTGAAACTATGCCATGGCACGCTAGTGCATCAGCTGTAGTGTGTAGGTGTGTCACGCAAACCCACCTCCCGGGGCTAGAATGGGGTTAGGTTAACCTCCATTTTGCTAGTGAAGCTGAATCACTGTGTTGTGAGATGATGCATGTCTAAAAAGTGTGTCACCAACATGAAAAGTTTGGAAAGCTCTGTTGTGGAGGAATGTGCTCATCTTGTTTTTGTTTTTGTTTAGCTCTTATTCTTTCAGACTGGTGGAACCTGGACTGGTACCTAGGGTTGCCACCTTTGGTCGGGGCAAAAGATGGGAAACGTGGAGGGGGGAATTGGGCTGGCTAAAGATTACTTTACCTGGTGCAGAATAAAATGGCTTCAAAGCAATCCATTACAAAGGGTTGTTTCCAATACTGGTCATACTCATAGAGTAGACCCAATGAAATTTATGAATCTAAGTTAGCCATGCGCATTAATTTATATGGCTCGCATCCTCTCTGCCTGCTGAATTTCTGCCTGTTAGAAGAATGGTAAATGTAGATACCCAGTCAAAAAAAGAGGTGGAGATAGCAACAAATTCTGTTTCTCTTCCTAACAGAGCTTTGTCTCTACAATCCCTTTCCATATAGCTGCTAAGGCCAATTCATACACACACACACACACACACACACACACACACACACACACACTCATAGTCAGACAAGCTCATCCAAGCACTAGGGTTACATCTTTTCTTGTGACATATTTGAGATGTTTTTAAAAGAATTCATCTGTTATCTATAGGCATCTATAGGCATTCCTAGAATCTGTAGAATTTGTAGAGTTGAAAGGGACCCTGAGGGTCATCTAGTCCAGCCCCCTGCAATGCAGAAATTTTAACTAAAGCATCATTTAAAGCACCCTTATATCACTTTTACAGTTATGGAGGCCCACCTCCCAAAGAATCCTACTTTGTTTGGAGACCCCCTATTCTTCTCCCAAAGATATAATCCCGAGTCTTTTGGGAAGAAGGGTTGATTGCTCTACCACTGTTTTTTCTCAGGTAGCAAAATGTATTGGGCCAACTCAGCCTTGCCTATTTAAACAGACAGGAATGGCTTCCCTGAGCAGGTCACGATTTGGAGTTTCAGCATTTGCCTAAAGGAAAGCCACAAAGTTCTAGCTATTTTGCCAGTCTCTGCTTCCTCCTCCCTCTGCATTTGTAATGTAAGTGGTAACAAAGTTGGCCTGTAATACAGGTATAGAAGAATTGTGGGGGGGGGGAGACTTATAAAGGAAAAACCACCAACAACCAATTCTAACAATTGTAGGTGGCATGCGCCATCATGAAATAAGCATTTAATTCAGTGTGTGAGAAGCAGGGGGGAGCATCTTTCAAAAACAATTAATTGGCTGCTGCTTCTGGGACAAAACACTAATAATAAAAAGGTAGTGGATCAAAACAAAGAAACCACCTTCTTGACCATTTGACCTACTATTGGTCCCATCCACTCAATCCGCCAGAGCCTGTCTTCACATGCAGGTAAGTCCCTAACTTACTGAGGGTTTGAGACCCACTGGCAATAAAAGGATGTCACATAGAGGAGGGAGAAAGGTTGTATTCTGCTGCTCCAGAGAAGCGGACACGGAGCAATGGTTCCAAACTACAAGAAAAAAGATTCCACCTAAACATTAGGAAGAACTTCCTGACAGTAAGAGCTGTTCAACAGTGGAATTTGCTGCCAAGGAGTGTGGTGGAGTCTCCTTCTTTGGAGGTCTTTAAGCAGAGGCTTGACAACCATATGTCAGGAGTGCTCTGATGGTGTTTCCTGCTTGGCAGGGGGTTGGACTCAATGGCCCTTGTGGTCTCTTCCAACTCTATGATTCTATGATTCTATGATTCTAACCCTCACCTGGTTTAGCTGTCCAGTCGAAGCCGTTCCTGGGGTGTGGTTGCTATCGCATGACAGCTTCTAGGAGCCACAGATGAGAACCGAGTGCCGAAGAAGGAGCCCGTCAGAGGTCATACCCTTCCGCTAACACCCCACCCCAGAATTATAAAGTGATAGTAATAGACATAATTCAAGACACTAAATGTTAACTTGCAGTAATGGAGCGCTGGAAAATGAAGTCTTCTATAGGAACCAAGTTCTTTCTCTCTTTTACCGTCATAGATTGCTTTGTAATTCATTGTGCCCTTTCAGGAACCAAAGAGTAACTTTTCATTGTTAAGGTTGCCTCCAAGAGAATCAGACTGTCTCCAACGGCGGCACATTGTCTCTGCAGCCAAGCAGAGCAGAATGACACCTGAAAACCAAACCTCAATCCGAGAGTTCATCTTGGTGGGACTCAGCAATCACCGCACAACCCAGCTTCTCCTCTTCTTCATGATTCTCCTCGTATATTCGCTTACCCTTCTGGGGAACTTGGTGATCATCATGCTTGTGCAGGCTGACCCTAGACTCCACACGCCCATGTACTTCTTCCTGACTCACCTCTCCGTCTTGGAGATCTGCTACACCACCAGCACCGTGCCCCAAATGCTAGCTCACCTGCTCTCCGGAAATGGAGCGATCTCCCACACTCGTTGCGCAATCCAAATGTACACCACCATGACACTAGGCGGCACCGAGTGCTTCCTGCTGGCTGTCATGGCCTATGACCGCTTCCTGGCCATCTGCCATCCACTATTATATACCATCGCCATGGACAGGAGCCGCCGATGGCAGCTTGCTTCAGCTTCCTGGATCATCTGCTGCCTCATTGCAGCATTGAACATAGGCTGCACATTCCAACATCCCTACTGTGGCCCCAACCACGTCAACCACTTCTTCTGCGAGCTACCATTGGTGCTGAAGCTCGCATGCGACAACACCTATGTAACAGAAACCATTGTTTTCTGGACCTCTGTGGTGGTCCTCCTCTGTCCTCTCTCTGTTGTCTTAACCTCCTATGGACTCATCCTGTCGTCTGTGTTACAAATGGGATCAAGGGCTGGTTGGCGCAAGGCTTTCTCCACCTGCGCCTCCCACTTGGCTGTGGTCAGTTTGTACTACGGGACCCTCATCTTCATGTACTTGAAGCCAGCCTCAGCCAACGCTCCCAACCAGGACAAGCAAATTGCTTTCTTTTACATTGTGGTCACCCCCCTGCTCAACCCGGTCATTTACACCTTGCGTAACAAGGACGTCCATGGGGCTGTGGCCAGGGTGATGAAAAAAACCAAACTTTAAATTGCAAAGTTTAGCACTGGTGTCTTTCTTAATCAGTCCTGCCGTAGTCCCAGGGGTCTGTCAGTCACTTGCCATGACGATTACATCACAATTGCTGGATTGAGAGGGTATTGATTCTCTGCTCAGATGTTCACACACTGGACTGGGGACGGTGCGGTATTATAATAATATCCCTGACTTACCCAGGTGGTCACTGCCTTCCGCAGGAGGCCTTCTCCTTAAATTCTCCAAAATGCAAGAAATCCATTCCACAGTAACTCAGAGAACCATTCATAAGACAGTGCTCCTTTGCAAAAGGAAACAAAGCTGGCTAACTCTTAGCATATTTGTTAAAACAGAAACAACGTAATAATTTGGTCCAAAAATTAAAGACCAATGAGGGTAAGTTGATTGCAAGATCTGAAGATGTTGCAAATGATTTTTTAAAAAAATCTGAGAAATTATGAAAAAATATGGAAAATTAAATTTCATGTCTAACCTAATCTGAATCTGATAAACTCCAATCTCATATAACAATCTCTAAACTCCACAGAGTGGTCAATAAGTTTTAAAAATGCAAAGTCCCCAGATAAGATAGTTTCACAGCTGAGTAGTATGACTAATTTTTGAATGAATTAAAACACTCTTTGTCAGAGACATGGGAAATGGCAAGAATAGTGGTAATAAATAAAGATCCTTCTAAATCCAGTGGTACTATCATATAGCACTCCTGAATCAGGACTTTAAAATATGGAGCTCAATTCTAGGAAATAGATTAGATACAGTAATGCATAAATAGCAGAAGATAAAACTCGGTTCACTAGGGGGCATAAACGCTCTTCAAACATACATGTGTTAAATATTCATGCTATATAAAGAATGAAACCAAAACATCTGGCAACTGAGCCATTTCCAGATCCAAGGTACGACTGTAATATGATGCCACAATGTTACCACACTTACCATGATGGTATCATCCAGATCGTTCAACTGTATTGGAACGGAGTCTACAGAGTTAAGAAAATGCATTGTCGTATTGCTCAGAATTAGACAAAGGCATAATTAAAACCAAGCATTGTACCAAAATACCGCTTGAGAAGTCGCAGCAATCAGCAACACCCCAGACTGCAGTCTGTATGGGAAAATCCAACCGGAAGACCAATTGTATCTCGAGGAGGTAGTGATTCTAACATGGTTACCCTTCCTGCCTCTGCTCCTTCCACCTCCCTTGCAGTTGCTAAGTTTTTGAAGGTGTGAGAACCTTCTCTGGTGTCAAAATCAGTTGAGAATAGCTGAATCCCCACTCACAGCTACCTGAATCAGTCTAGGAAAACAATGCTGGGAACCTTCTCTGGTGTCTGAAATTGTTACTGGAGGGAGGGCATTGAAAGGAGGTGGCTATCTATAAAAATCAGGTGGTTTGAGCAGAGAAACTTAGAAGCTTGTGCACGGACTGATTGGCTGCAGGGCAATGCAATCCAAGGCTACCTGAGGGAGTCACTTCACCACTTCTTTGAGGGCTTCCAAGTGACAGATAGAACTGCATGCCCTGGTATGTATATATATGTATTGCTTGCTATTTAGGAATAAAATCCTCTTCTCACCCACTTGTGTTTCGTATTGCTTCTGAATCTTAAACAAAACAACCACCTTGCATTTGGCAAGACGCATTCTTTGGTTACATATCACACTAGTTCTATTAAATACTCATGAGGAAACAGCCACAGCCAATTAAATAATAGAAACATTTCAGAAGGCAGAGACAGCTATGTGTTTATTTTAAAGCTTATAAACCACCCTTTCAGCAAAAGCTCTCAGGCTAGCGTGCCTTGAAAGCAATGCACACAAATACATTGAAATTCAAATGTACAGTACAAAAATGTTGGCCTTTACACAACGACAATAAAAAATGCACAGAAACCTGAAACCCCAGCTACACAAAATGCTGGAATACCTGCACAATTCTGCCTCAGCCTAGTGCTGGGAGGACAAAAGTGGTACCAGACAAGCTTCTTTGGAAAGGGAATTCTAATTATGAGGCGCCACAGGTAAAAGACGCCCTCCAGTCAGTTCTCACCTGAACTTCAGATAGCGGGAAGACTTGGTCAACGTCCAACTAGGACAGCAAGGTTCACACAAGTTTGTGTGGCACGAGGGTGTCCTTCACAATACAGTAATTTAGGATCAATGAATACATACTATTCAAAGTGGGCAGGAAGGAGGAGAGCACGGAGGTGGCCACAGGTAACATAAACAGAAGTCACTGACACACTTTGACACACTTTGTCAGTGGAATGTTTCAAGCAGCTGTGAGGAACCTGTGGCCCTCCAGATGTTGCTGGTCTCAAACTCCCATCAGCTCCAGCAAGTCCATGACCGGGGATGAAGGGAATTAGAGTAACAACATCTGGACGGACCACAGGTGTCCTGTTCCTGGTCTGAAGGGATGACAAGCAGTTTTTCTGTCCATGTAGAGTAGCTACCACCAATACTCTGGAGTGAGGGGAAAGACTCCAGTGATGACTTGTCTAAATCAGAAGGCACAGGACTCAGGCCCAATGGCTGAATGCGGTCCTCTGGTCCTGGCTATACGGCCCTCAGGATGCCCCTACCAGGCCGTGTCTTTGTATAAGGCGGCACTACATCTCCCAAGCCACAACCCTCATTGGCCCAGTTTCACTCCCTCATGTGCTTCTTACTGTCCGGAATGCACTTCTGAATTTTTGAGGCTGCTTCTCACACGAGTAGTGTGTGTGTGTGTGTGTGTGTGTGTGTGTGTGTGTGTAGCAACCTCCAAGGCATGGCACAAAAACTTTAAAATTTTGAATGAGAAAAGTGCTCCAACTACTTTTGCCTAACCAACACACATGTGGCCCCAGAAAATTTGCCCATGAGGAAATGTAACCCTTGGGTTGAAAAGGAAGAGAGAAAACACTGCCACCCCAACCTAAATTAAGAAGTTTGCATAGACCAGTCTCTAAAAACCAGTGTGCAATGCATCCAATCCAGGTAGGGATTACTGCAAGCCAATCAGGGCAGAGAATGGTCCTGAAGAAGGAAGTGGGCTCTGTGCAGCTGTAGCCCACATTTCCACACTGTTTGTTGGGGGCTGGGAATCTGGACAACTCTGGTTTGAGACTCAGGTTCCCAGCCACATCTACAGCATAACCTGTCCAGGTATGGGAGTCCTAGAATTCTGTATTTCCATCTCCTGGAACCTCACATTCTTCACCCTGTATTATTTGTACAGGCCAAGGGAAGGGCTGTGGTAGAAGCACATGTAGGCATCACAAAGCAGCCGGCGGGCATACGTGGGCAAGGATTTGGGATCTAGGCCTTGGAGTGCCTCTGGGGGCATTGCCAAATAGTCCGCTACTTCCGAGCAGGGCGTGACTTGCGGAATGTTAAAGCCATTCAGCCCACCTGGAAAAATAAGGAAATTAATAGGGTTAGGAGGAGGGGAAGAAGACAAGGAGAAAAAGAAAGCAAAAGGCTCCCCCAAAAGTGTATCTACATGGGGGGAAATAACTATTAATTCATTCAGTTTATATCCCACCCTTCAGGCAATACGCTCTGTTGAAAGCCGCTTGGAGTGGCTGGGGAAACAAATAATAACAATAACAACAATAACAATAACTATTATTCTGATCAGCAGGCCCAAGAGGCTCAGTGGTTTAGACCACAGCGCCGTGCTGAGTTTATGACAGGAAGTAGCTCTGGGTGTTCTTCCAAACAGGCAGGATAAGGCCACTCACCCTCACGGTCAGCCATACTGTCAAAGAAGAGCCACTGGTGGACATCTGGGCCATGGCGGGTAAACGCTACGTAGTGGCTGGTCTCAATGCAAAGGACGCCGAAGAGCTGCATGGTCTGGCGGGGGATGAAGTCAAGCAAGGAGCCCAAGCAGGAAAGCTCCTCAGGGAGATGCAGAGGGCGAGGTTGGTGGCTGCGCCGGGCACGGTGTTTATGGACCTACAGAGGGCAGGAAATGAGGTAGAAAAAAGAAGGAAAGTCTTCTCCCTCACTCATAATACTAGAAACTCAGGGACATCCAGCGGATGCTGCATATTGGAAGGTTCAGGGCAGGCAAAATAAAGTGCTTTTCCACACAGAACATGTGGTTTTGGGAATATCATATCCACAAGAGAGAAAAGAGCTCTTGTGCTCAGTTCCACAGGCAACTGGTTGGCCACTGCAGGAACAGGAAGCTAGACTAGATGGGTCACTTGCCCAATCCAGCAGGACAAATAATAATAATAATAATAATAATAATAATAATAATAATAATAATATACCGTATTTTTGCGCACCTAGTTTTTGGAGGAGGAAAACAAGAAAAAAAATATTCTGAATCTCAGAAGCCAGAACAGCAAGAGGGATCGCTGTGCAGTGAAAGCAGCAATCCCTCTTGCTGTTCTGGCTTCTGGGATAGCTGCGCAGCCTGCATTTGCTCCATAAGACGCACACACATTTCCCCTTACTTTTTAGGAGGGAAAAAGTGAGTCTTATAGAGCAAAAAATACGGTATTTATACCCCACCCATCTAGCTGGGTTTCCCCAGCCACTCTGGGCAGCTCCCAACAGAAAAGCATGATAAAACATAAAACATTAAAAATTTCCCCAAACAGGGCTGCCTTCCGATGTCTTCTAAAAGTCAAAATAGTTGTTTATTTCCCTGATGTCTGGTGGGAGGATATTTCACCTGGTGGGCACCACGACTATTATTTAGGATGGAGCTCGAGAGGTGGAGGGTCACTGAGTTTTGGCATCACACAGGGCATGACTGAAATTGGAGACTCCAAGGTCTATCCCCGACCCCAAGCTGGCACTCTTTGATCACACCGTTAATGTGGTGGGCTGGGTATGCTAAAGTGATACCTTAAGACTGGAGCATTTGAAAGTTTTCTCAGGAGAGAGAGGGGTGGCAAAGAGAGGCAATTTAGCTTCTTTCAGAAGAAGCGGCCACATGCTGAATGGCGCACCAGCCTGTTAGGAGGGAGAGCATGGCTGACCACCCTAAACAGGAACACTCCTGCTAGGAAGCGAGGGTGCGCTGCAATATTTTGTTGGAGGTTGAGCTTGTTCATGTTGACGGATTAAACTCATCCTTAATCCACTTGGCTGCCCAATCCCAAGATAAATAATAATAATGATAATAATAATAATAATAATAATAATAATAATTTATTTACTTATCCCCCACCCATCTGGCTGGGTTTCCCCAGCCACTCTGGGTGGCTCCCAACCTAATATAAAAAACACAATCAAACACCAGTCATTGAAAAATCCCCTTAAAAGGGCTGACTTCAGTTGTTTTCTAAAAGTCAGATAGTTGTTTATTTCCTTGACATCTGATGGGAGGGCATTCCACAGGGCGGGTGCCACTACAGAGAAGGCCCTTGGTCTGGTTCCCTGAAACCTTACAATGAGGGAACCGCCAGAAGGCCCTCAGCGCTGGACCTCAGTGTCCGGGCAGAATGATGGGAGTGGAGACGCTCCTTCAGGTGTACTGGGCCGAGGCCATTTAGGGCTTTAAAGGTCAGCACCATCACTTTGAATTGTGCTGAGAAACATACTGGGAGCAATGTAAGTCTTTCAGGACCGATGTTATATGGTCTTGGTGGCCGCTCCCAATCACCAGTCTGGCTGCCACATTCTGGATTACATTCTTCAACTACCCAATACATATTTGGGCTAAAGGTGAGATTCCCAGGTCTTAAAGAGTTTGAGGAGACTGGACTAGACAGCCTACAATCTCCCATTCCCCACTATGACTCATTTTCACTCAAAGATATTGCAGAATTCTCTGCGAACTGCTTAAAAGACCATTTTTGTATATGCGGTATACAGATAACATGAAAGCAATGAAATTCTATCCCGCTTTGATAAGCTGGTGACCAACCCCACGGTACCTGCTGACTGCAAAGCTTGCAGAACTGCTTGATGTGGCGAGTGCCGAAGCTGTGGTCCCTATAGCAATCTGGACACTCAGTCACAGCCAGCCCTTGGCAAATGCAGCACTCTCGAGGGCCTGCAATGGGTTGATTGGACACATTTGGGTCAGTCAAAGAAGTGGAAGTCTTGGGTTAAAGACGCAAATAGCCTAAAAACACACACGCACAACAACTATAGTGATGGTAAACTAGAAGCACTTCCACTGCACACATTCCGAAAATGCCTTTCCACCCCAGGATTAGAACTCTTGGGAAAACCTTTCTGTTCTGCAAGTTTGACTAAGAAGCCTTTCCCCCCCAACAGATAAAACGAAGTCCCTTCTTCACCCAACTTTATTTCTAGAAGTCAATTATCAGAAGTTTGTGTTTTTTCCAAGGAGCTCAACGTGGCTGAAATGTAGTGAGGGGGTTGTTGTTGTTTCAGTAATGTTTCCTCCTTCTCCATTCCTGTCCACTTGTAGTTTTCTCCCTCCAAAGTAGACCTCTTTATTTCAGGGGCTGGGAACCCATTTTTCCAACCCAAAGGCCACGTTCCTTTGAGTAACCTTCCAGGAGCAAAAAGCCAAATGCCTGTGACCAGTATATCCAGGAGTAATACACCTTCTTTGTTCTTTTAACCACCAGTCTATTCATGTCTTCTCTCTCTCTCTCTCTCTCTCTCTCTCTCTCTCTCTCACACACACACACACACACACACACACACGCACACCAGCCCTCAGGATCTTGCCCACTATGGAGTGTGTCCCTTGGACTAAAGAATGCCTTCTCATCCTTTCTGTACATTATTGCTTAGCTTCCGGAGGGCATGGAGATACAGCATTTTTTTTTAAAAGGACAGGTTCCTCAAATCCATCTTCATTCCCCCTCCTCTTTTCTTTCTCAAACACTTTCTGCACCATACCCTCTGAGACAGTCCTCTAAAAAAAACAAATCATCATCACCCTTTTCCCTCTTCACTTCTGCCTCTCATCACCACCACTTACTGTCTTCCAGAAGGTCAGTGAGGTCAAGTTCCAGGCTGGGCTGTATGGTGCGAAAGGCCTTGAAGTTCTTCCCATTCCGTGGCATCTGCAGGATGAGGCAAGAGGGGGCCTGCCAGGGAGTAAGGAAGCATGGGGAATGGGAGAAGAGGGAGAATGGATGGCAGTTATTGATAGGGCCCTTTCCATAACATTCACCACACAAATGAGGTCTCCTAAACACAGGTGACCTCCGTTTTTGGAACCTGTTTATGGTCTCTTGCAGCAACATGCATGGTGGTGGGGAACTTGATCCCAACCATCTTTCCAGTCCTTGAACTCACCTCTGTGAACTTGAGGTCCCCAGTGACCAGAGACCCCTCCAGAAGCTCCTGAACTGTGGGCACTGCCCGGGTCAGGTGATCCTCAATAAATATCTGATAGAAAATGCAGCCGTGGGGGTCCTGACCAGCAGAGCTTCATGGGAAGAGGATAAAATAAAGGTGAGAAGACATCAACATCTAAGCAAGCCACCTACCCTATCTGCTCATAGTTCACCCTTTCCTCCAATCTCCTCCCCCTCATGATTCACCCACAATTCCCCTTCACAGGAGGTGGGGAGCTAAAACGCTGTGCGAAGTGTCTCCCCACCCTCCAGTCATGCCTGGGCCACTGGCCACCTCTGCTGCTCCTGCCAGTTGGTTCTTATGCTGGAGTTGGAAGTTGCCACTTATTGACAGTCATGTGAGCTGCAGCATGACAACAACCTTACATTTTAATGTCTATAAGAAGATATACACGCATGTAGCAAATGGATGGTAAGCCTTACTCACCGAATCTGGAAGAGTGGCTCCATTTTCAATACTCGGAAGAGCAGGGTGAGAAATTCCTCTGGGTCTGTGAGGGGAGAACACATGAAGTAATCAAGCCCCACCAGCAACATCTTTTTTTCAAACATATCAGTTTCTTACCCGTCACATCAATTTCTTAAAAACAAACAAAAAAACCCTAACTAATCATGCTGCCTGTGTTTAACAAGTTGAGAGTTAAGATCCTCATCCTTTCTGGCAACATGTTTTGTACTGCAAATTGAGAACTGGATTTTAATGTAGCACTTTGGGGGCTCGTTGGTTTGATGCACAAAGAATGGGGGAACAATGCTCTGAGGTTCACAGAATCCATCTCCCTTCCTAATTCGTTATACAGAGTTATCCAAAGTCCAACACACAAGCACACCACAGCGCTGCACAGGCTGCCATCAAACCTTTTTCTTCATGGGTGAAGCCAGAGGAGTGTCCAGCCGTCTCCAGAACCTTCCGCAAGGCCATAATTTTGGTGGCACAGACATATCCATTCCTGTCGCCGCAAAAAAACAAAACAACAACAACAATGGTGTTATCACCAGGTTAGATTTGAAAGAGAAAGTGGTGGTGGGGGGAGCAGCAGCAGTATGTAACACATGCTTATAAGCAATACTACATTTTCTGCAAAATCACTCTGAATTCTACTGAAATGGGAGCATTTTAACGAAATACAAGGCTCAGAAGAAACCCAAGTAGCTCAGAGGCTTGGTCAAAGAGGCTTCGCTTACCTGTACTTATTTCTTAAGGTTTACAAAGAAATGGATAAACAATCTTCTGGAACTCCTCCCCCCCCCCATTTTCTATTTTTTCCCCATTACATGTTCACCAGCAGAAAATGTAATGGATTTCTTGGGAAGCGACTCAAAGTGTGGGAAAGCAAAGAGTTTTTCTGAAAGACCCATCAAATTTTATACATCTTAATGTAACTTTGCCTTCACTTTCCCTCGGCGATGTCATCGCAGAGCCAAATCCGATGAACTATGCCATATTGTGACATTATCCTACCCATTACATACGGCTCCTGATGGCATAGGCCTGATCCAAGGAAGAGGAGGAAGTAGCCGAGGCATTTTAGCCATGGCTAGGGCGACACAAACTTACTTGCGCAAAGGGTTGACGATCTCCGTTCTCAGCAGATCCCGCGTTTCAGTGTAAGACGGACCATCGTTCTTGTCTGCTGGGCGCAGCAGCAGCGAATCCAGCACTGAGGTAAAAGTGAACATGCTGCAAGCGAGAAAAAGAGAAAGTGTGGTTGTTGAGATGTCTGAATTCTGCCCCTACCACCTCTTCGGAGCAGCTTCTAGCGTTTAGTCCAGGGAATGGGAACAGAGAAGAAGATATGTATGTCTTTTTAAGTCCAAAAGAGGACAGAACCAGCCTTTTATATCTATCTACCTACCTCTCTGTGTGTACAGAGTTAGAAAAGGGGAGGCAGGTGGCACTGGGGTCTAAACCACTGAGACTCTTGGGCTTGCCGATCAGAAGGTTGGTGGTTCGAATCCCCGTGACAGAGTAAGCTCCCATTGCTCAGTCCCGGCTCCTGCCTACCTAGGAGGTTGAAAGCATACCAGTGCAAGTAGATAAATGGGTACTGATGTGGTGGGAAGGGAAATGGCGTTTCCATGCACTCTGGTTACTGTCACGGTGTCCTACTGCGCCAATAGCGGTTTAGTCATGCTGGCCACATGACCTGGAAAGCTGTCTGAGGACAAACACGGGCTCCCTTTGCCTGAAAGAGATGAGCGCCGCAACCTTTGACTGGACTGGACTGGTCCAAGGCTCCTTTACTTTTACCTAAAGTTAGTATATTGTTCCTGTGATTTCAGCAACAAAAAAACCCTCACCCAATTTTCTTAATGAGGCAAAACATTTCAGCTTCTGCTTTCATCAGCTGCTCTAACAAAAATGAAATGATATTGCTTCCAAGCTGCAACGTTTACATGTCCAGTTATGGAGAAGTTATCCCTCCTTGCTAAAATTGTTGGATCTGTTGGCATCTCTGCAGCAAATACTGTGGTTGTCAGAACGGAAATGTTTAATCAACTTGCCAATCCATGTTTTGGTCCCAAGTGACAGATTTGTGATTTCTAACATATGTGCGGATATTCTGGCACGTCCAAGTCCCAAGAGACTGTGATCTACTCACAGTATAAAAAGACTGACTGTGATCTACTCATTGTCATTGCCAGGAGTTGTTGACCTTTTTTTATGGGAGGGTTGGCCAAAGAAAGGTGATCACTAAACTTCATTCCGTGATCTACCTGCAACACCCCCGTGATCTACCAGTAGATCATGATCTGCCTGTTGGACATGCCTGTATCTACATGAAATAATTTTTGTGGGTTGATATCCAACAGTCATCCTGTTTACACAAGGAATTTCCCTTCCCTCTCCTCCTCCAAGATCTGTTCAGGGCTTCCATCTGCCCCAGTCTTAGGAAGCTAACTTCTGTGAGAGTTCAGAACTTAACTGGTTAAGTGTTCTGAGATGTGCGTCACTTTCTGACGTCAGCTATAGAAGCTGGGAGGAGTCTGGGAGGAGACTGTACTTGTTGTTCTCTCTGTGTGTCTTGAGAGAGACGGACATGTTTTACCATGGCTGAAAGAAGCCCCGGTTTTAGATGGGCTGAAATGTTCCAATAAAGAGCTGTAAATAGACAAACCTGTCTGTGTATGCTTGCATGGAGAAAAGGAGAAAAAGACTGCTTTACACCGCTGTATGCTACTCTGCTAAGCCGTGGCTAAAGAGACAGCAGAATTTGTTGCGCAGCTAGGAAGGAAGTGTGCCGGACGCTGTAAATGACTGATTGGGATCGTAAAGCTATCAGAGGCCACGGCTCAACGATCAAGCTCCAAAGATCGTTATCTCAACAGGTTATGGAGGTCAGTCAACGCTCGTAAAACAGTCGGCTTTGAGCTACTGGAATGCTTTGAAGTTAGCCGGAGGTTGGAAGCTGCATTCCGTGAGTCTAGCCTAATGCCGGGAAGCAGAGGGAGTTTTTGCCTGCTTCCGAGAGGCAAGAGAGCTGCTGAGACACAGAGCTGAGCCGGAGCAGCTAAGCCGTTTCTCCACGTACAGGAGCCGGAATCAGCTGGTACTGAGTAAGTACAGCTTGTGGGGCACCTTGGGAGAACGGGAGAAAATGGCAGAGAGCCAGGACATTCCGGTGGAAAAGCTCACTTTAAAAAGTTGGGCAACCTGGAGCAGAAGAGTAAGGGGCTGGTTCCTGGTCCATGGGCTTTGGGAAGGAAGCCAGAGGGAGCCAAAAGCACCACCCCTTAGCTGGGACGATGGCCAGCAGAAAACGCAACAAGAGCTGGATATGCTCAGAGCATGCATTCATGCATCGCTGAAACCCCATTTGGAGGGTGTACAGTCAGCAAGGGCTGCCTGGGATGTGCTGAAGGGCTTGTGCGAAGCTTCAGCAGAAGGCCAGAGCCCTGGAGACGCTGGACTGGCAGGCCCATTTCCCGATGTATCGGCCTCAAGGAGCGCCGGTGAGCAGATCGGGGGGGCGAAGAGTTCCAAAGGCAAGTTTAAAAAACTTTCCACAGGAAGTGCTGAAGCAGAGAGGAGCTTCAATGGGGGCCAGGCTGGTGGGAGGCGCCGTTCCAGGAGAAGGAAGGCCAGGCCAGCTGGGAGGAGCCCCGGGCAGTGTTTTTCCACTGGAGTTCAACGTCTGCGTAGCAGTTGCCCCCACCGGAGCACACAGGCACAGCAGGATGTTGTGAAGGACACTTCTCATGGGAATCAGGTGGGTTTCCATGGCAACAAGCCTGCAAAGGCAGGTAAGCGTGGGATTGAGTCCGGCCGACGTGGTGAACAACAGGAAGAGTCTTATCAAGTCATTGCTAGCATGGCTTTGTTTGAGAACAGCCGTGTGGAAAATTCCGAGCTGAGTTTTGTCATTGACTCTGCAGCCAACCGCAACATGGTTCCAGAGACCCCTGCAGTCGAGATGTGGAATTGCACGGCAGTTCCAAAAGGACAGGGACAGACTGTTAAGTTTGCAAATGGACAAAGAGCTAAAGTTTATAAGTTTGCTAATGCCTATCTTTCTGTTTTGCAGGAAAGGATGGAGTTTTGTATTGTCCCAGAGGTGCATCACTGTTTGTTATCTGTGCCTTATTTGTTGAAAAAAGGGTTTCAGGTTTGTTTGATTGTTTGATTGTTTGATTGTTGATTGTTGTTAGCCGCCCTGAGCCCGGCTTCGGCTGGGGAGGGCGGGATATAAATAAAATTTATTATTATTATTATTATTATTATTTTCAGGATGATGTCTGCACAATCTCCAAAGGGGAGAGGGTACTTGCCAAGGTTAAGAAGGGGCAGAATGATCTTTTCGTTCTTAAAACGTCTCTTGGGGGTGAGGGGAAGGTTGAGAGAGCACAGGCGCAGCGTGCTACAATTCCCGCTCATGTTACTTGTGCTTGTGCATGGCATCAGAGGACCAATCATGGTTCTCTAGAAGAACTGCAAGTGCTTCCTGAGGTTACCAGAGGGTGTAAAATTAGAGATTGTGGACGTGCCATTAGTTGCGCCACTTGCAGACAGGCAAAGGTGAGAGGGTGCAGTTACCCAAAGGTGGAACGGGTAACCACTAAACCTTTTCAGCTGGTACACATAGATCTGTTCGATCCTGTCAGGGAACAGAGTCTAGGGGGGGGGGGGCAGGTATCTGCTAACGTTTCAGGATGATTTTTCGCAGAACACCTGGACTCATGGTCTCAAATCCAGGGAGGATGCAGCACAGCTGATCAGGAGCTGGATTGAGGGGGTGGAACTAAGGTTCTCCACCAAGGTGAAAGCAATCGTCAGTGACAGAAATGCTAGGTACACTGGTTCTGCTTTGCAGCAGTTCTTTCACAAAAGAGGGATAAGTTACACAGTTACTTCACCCAGTAAGAGGGGGGTGGCAGAGCTGAGGAGTGAAGCTCTGGTTAAGGCTGCACAGGTGATGCTGACAGAAGCTAGGTTACCTCCAAAGTTTTGGCTGGAGGCAGTTCGATGTGTGTCTTTCACCTGGAATCGTGTCTACAACTCACTGGTAGGTGACACACCGTACTCTTTGTTGAATGGCAGAAAACCCCAGGTTCACTTTCTGCGCAAGTTTGGATCTCCTGCGGTTGTCCCTGTGCCTAAGGCTTTGCAAGGGCCAGATGGAGCCAAAGTCCAGAAAATGATCTCCTGTGGGTATGAGCCAGACGCTCGTGCATGGAGATTTGCTTACCCGTCAGGTGATCAGAGTAAGGTGCTGATCAGTAAACACACTGAGTTCTTTGAGCAGGATGAAAGGCCAAAGATGTCTGCACAGCGTGATGTTCTTTCAGAATGTCTCTCTGATCCAGAGGACAGTTCTGTTGAGGAGGAAGAAGAGGCTGAGTCTGCTGATGACGACCAGGTCACTGACCAAGGTCAGGAGCAGGATGGGGCGTCTCCACGAGTTGTTAGAAAAGGACAGCCCAAGAGTGAGCCTAGTTCTCCTGTGAGTGTAATGGAGAGGATTCGAAGACGCTTTAAGTCAGAGGGGGAATCCCGTGATGCAGAGGACACACCTGCTGGTGACAGTGAGCCAGAGGAAACACCAGAGTTTGTGCCCAGGCGTTCCAGTCGCACAACGAAAGGTATTCCACCTGAGAGGTACCAGGCCACAGGTGCGTGGGTAAGTTTCGCACAGTGCGATTCTGAGAGTTGTGAGGTGATTCCACAGATGCCTAACAGGTACTCCAAGGGAGGGCGCAAGGCATTGGGGAAGGGATTGATCACACAAGGTGTTGCTGAAGATGTTACACAGGTCTTGTCAGAAAGCAACGCAAGGGGGTGTGTGAGAGTTCAGAACTTAACTGGTTAAGTGTTCTGAGATGTGCGTCACTTTCTGACGTCAGCTATAGAAGCTGGGAGGAGTCTGGGAGGAGACTGTACTTGTTGTTCTCTCTGTGTGTCTTGAGAGAGACGGACATGTTTTACCATGGCTGAAAGAAGCCCCGGTTTTAGATGGGCTGAAATGTTCCAATAAAGAGCTGTAAATAGACAAACCTGTCTGTGTATGCTTGCATGGAGAAAAGGAGAAAAAGACTGCTTTACACCGCTGTATGCTACTCTGCTAAGCCGTGGCTAAAGAGACAGCAGAATTTGTTGCGCAGCTAGGAAGGAAGTGTGCCGGACGCTGTAAATGACTGATTGGGATCGTAAAGCTATCAGAGGCCACGGCTCAACGATCAAGCTCCAAAGATCGTTATCTCAACAACTTCTTGGTCTCTGCATCACATCAGCTCCCCGCTGCAACCTTACCAGAAGAGAGTGGCATCCAGGTAGCAGGAGTTGCAGTGACCTTGGATCCCCTTCTTCCGTCCCGAGAGATGCTCCATGCCCTGGCCACCCAGCGGTGGTGGCGGTGTGTCCTCTTCCACTCTGCTGCTGGCGTACCCACGGAAGTCTTCGGGAGGATGGGGAGAGAGGGAGAACAGGTGAGGAACAACACAGGGCCTCCTGGCGTCTTGCTTTACCCCTTTGCCTGATTGCTCACGGATTTGACCTTGTGCTTTATAGGCAGTGGAGATGCCTCTGGGGTTCCCAGCGAGCTGTTAAACATTAGAAGTGACAGGGAAAACGGGTCGGTCTTTCTCCTCCACCCCCTAGGATGAAATCACTGTGTCACTGGGTGACCTTCGGCCAGTCACCACCTCTCAGCCTAACCCACCTCACAGGGTTTTCGTGAGGATAAAATGGGGAAGAGGGATAATCACATGCTCCTCCCTAGAGGAAAGATGGGACATAAACATATTTATAATGATCTATGCCATACCCAAGGGGTTGCAACGCAAAACAGGGTTCTCCAGATTCTGCAGAGAGCCGAAGCGCGAGTCGGGACGACAGTGGCGCAGCTTGATGAAAAGTGCTTTGTTGGGCTGGCAGTGGAAGTAGCGGGTCCCTCTGTACTGGCCATCTGTGCATCCCAAAGGCAGCGGTTCCTCCTGGAAAGGATACAAGGCCCATCCTTAACAAGATTCTGTAGCTGTGGCTCCTGCATTAGGGGGGAGGGGGCTTAGATTAACCTTTGGGTTCCTGCCAGCTCTACAGTTCTATGATTTTATGACCTGAAGCCTTCAGCTTGCGATGGCACATGCCATGTTTGCATACCAGCTGGGATAGCAAGACAAGATTCATCGCACCTCAACAGGTAGTAAATGAGTACCACAGAGGGGAAATAACAGTGCTGCGAGATTTAAGTTCAAGCACATTTCACGTAAAACATAAGATAAGCCTGCTGGATCAGGCCAGAGTCCAATCCAGCACTCTGTGGCTGATCGAATGCATATGGGAAGTCTGAAAATTGGACATAAGCACAACAGTACTCTGCCCACCTGCACTTCTGAGCAACTGGCAGAGCCTTAATCCATTACTGCAATGGTTCAATCTTCCAGTGCTGGAGCCCTGTTTGCTTGGCTGGCCTTGCTGGATGCATGAAGTGTGTAAATTCATGGCTTTTGGCAATTTCCAAAGGGAAGGGAAGTAACTGAGCAAAACGTGTGCATCTTTGAAATGTGAAGTTTCCGAGATTAAATTAACGATTACCAATAGTCCACCCCAAGAGAGACTTGCAACTAGGCAGCTCAACATCAAACAGATGACGGACCAGCATTCTGCCCCCACAAGCAAAAGATAACTATTTTTGGTAGAGCATATGGAAATTCACTGCACAGATTTTATACTGAAGCCATTGTGTGCAACAAAATGAGCACGTGATTCAGGTGCCACACACCCCAGCCTGCCACACCCTTGTTCTCACCAGCTCCAGCCCAGCAATAGCTTCATCTTCATCAGGGGGCTCCCCGATCCATCGGATCACCCCGTAGATCGGCGGATCGTTCACCTCCACCACGGAATTGATCTCCAAGAGGTGGTGGTTATACTGCTTGTCCTCCTCTTCCTCTTTGTCTTCCTCCTCCTCATCTTCTTCTTCCTCCTTCTCCCCATTTTTCTTCTTCTTCAAAACTCCCAAGTCTTTGGTCTTGTGGTCCCCCAGTTCTCTGGAAGGAGCCAAGCTTAGGGGCTCCTTGGGCGAGCATTCTTCCAGTTTGGGGGGATACTTGATGGATGAGGGGGACGGGCAATCTTCAAATTCATCTGAGGTGGGTGAAGAGGAATTGCTGGGCAAAGTCTCAGGGATTCTGTCAGCTTGTACTTTAGAGAGGGAGAGAGAGAAACAACAGCAGATTACATAATCCAGCACCTCAAGCCTAAAAATATGCTTCCAATTTGGCCGCTAACCCTCCCAAGTGTGCAGTTCTGGAGTTCAGGAGAGAATCTCAACTTTAAAATGGAGGGGCAGGGAAACCTGAACAAGTTTCTAGCCCTTAAGGGTATGCAATTGGCAATGTGGGACAATGCCTAGGAAAAATTTTGAAGGCCAACAGGAAAAGGGGAGGGGGCTGGTCTCATCGCCTGGTCCCTCTCACTAGCTGGAAGAAGAAGAATTTTGCAAAAAAACAGAAAACCATCTGAATTTGCATAAAATTTATAAAATGTAACTGTCACTGGTTAAATTTGAGTGGTGTATACACAGCTTTACTGAGTTGCTGTGACTTCCGGCTGCCAAAAAGCCCCATGTAAAGATATACCTTTGCTTTACTATTGGCTGGGTAGCAATATATACTTTTTAAAAATGATGTTTGTTATCAAAACCTGACGCTTTTCACTATTCTATTTATTACTAACACTATTATGCAGTGGAAGACAGGAGTGCCTGGCGTGCTCTGGTCCATGGGGTCACGAAGAGTTGGACATGACTAAACGACTAAACAACAACAACCACTACTACTATTATTATTATGAAAAGTTGACAAAAAATGAATAACACTTCTTAAAATCCTTTCTTAATCCCTCTGTAGCCAGCCAAGTAGTTACATGTGCCTGCTAACAAAGAAGGAGGAGGAGGAGGAAGAGGAGAAGAAGGGAAACCTCAGGCCCAAGGCTCCTCTATTTGGCCCTTGAAACTCTGCCCTCACCGGTCCCAATCTGCAATCCTGTTCAATGCCTTTGCCTGGCTGGAATTTGTCCTTGAACCCCGATTATGCCTCTTTCTTTTCCGGACAGAGGATAGGAGGGGTTTGTGAGCATGTGTAGAAACCAGCTTGCTACACAAAGGTAAAATTAAGGTTCATTGGCCTGCGCACATTTGCCTCTCGCCCCAGCCACCACTGGGATTTATTTGTATGGCTAAACTACTGTAAGTGGTAGTGGCAGCCACAAACATTTGACAGCCTTGTCTTCCATTAAATTGCCTAGAGATTGTTATCTATGTTTAGTCTTTGTGTGAAGCAAGTTCCCAAGAGAAGCAAGGTCACTGGAATGAAGCCATGTGCATGCGCAGCTTCTCTGGGGCTGAAAAGTGAAACTTATGTTCTGGAAGAGGTTTGTGACTAGCTGAAGAGTGGATCAGTGAGATCGCTGAGTAGCAGTGGATCAGTGAAGCTGTGCAGAAGCGAGGACATTCTTGATGGACTGTGGTTCTTTGGGGAGGGAGAGATAGCAATTCTCTCCAAGTGTGCCTTTCTCCAAGGAAATGTTTAGGAACCTTGTATATACTGCAACCAATTAAGCTGTAAAAGCAGAAATAAAAGTCATTATGTCTGACTGCTGGTCTGTCGTGTGGATTAATTGTTTTCCATCTGTGCTCCAGCATTCTGGAACGTGTCCAGAGGAGGGCAACCAAAATGGTCAAAGGCCTGGAAACGATGCCTTATGAGGAACGGCTAAGGGAGCTGGGCATGTTTAGCCTGGAGAAGAGGAGGTTAAGGGGTGATATGATAGCCATGTTCAAATATATAAAAGGATGTCACATAGAGCAGTGTTTCCCAACCGGTGTTCCGCGGCACACTAGTGTGCCGCGAGACGTTGCCTGGTGTGCCGTGGGAGGGAGGCGGGCGAGTCGGGCGGCGAGAGGCGGGGCGGCGGCGGCGAGCACACGCGGGGCGGCGAGCGAGCTCCCTCCCACATCCCATTGCCGCTCGCTTCGGCCGGCCGGCCCGTGCTCCGCGCTGGTGTTGGCCAGCCTTGCGCACCCGGGGGGTCTCCCCCCGAGAGCGCAAGGCTTGCGGGCGGAAGCCGGCAGCGCGGAGCACGGGGCGCCCTTTGGAGGCCGCCCCGTGCTCCGCGCTGGTGTTGGCCAGCCTTGCGCACCCGGGGGATCTCCCCCCGGAGCGCAAGGCTTGCGGGCGGCAGCTGGCAGCGCGGAGCACGGGGCGCCCTTCGGAGGACGCCCCGTGCTCCGCGCTGGTGTTGGCCAGCCTTGCGCACCCGGGGGATCTCCCCCCAGGAGCGCAAGGCTTGCGGGCCGCAGCTGGCAGCGCGGAGCACGGGGCGCCCTTCGGAGGACGCCCCGTGCTCCGCGCTGGTGTTGGCCAGCCTTGCGCACCCGGGGGATCTCCCCCCGAGAGCGCAAGGCTTGCGGGCGGCAGCTGGCAGTGCGGAGCACGGGGCGCCCTTCGGAGGCCATTCCGTGCTCCGCGCTGGTGTTGGCAAGTCTTGCGCACCGGGGGATCTCCCCCCGAGAGCGCAAGGCTTGCAGGCGGCAGCTGGCAGCGCGGAGCACGGGGCGCCCTTCGGAGGACGCCCCGTACTCCGCGCTCGTGTTGGCAAGCCTTGCGCACCCGGGGGGCGCGTGGGGCGCCCTGAAACAGAGGGTTCCCCATGCTGCGGACTGTAGCCTGCCGCCCGACGTGCGGGGCGCCCTGAAGCAGAGCGCCCCTCGCGCCAGGCAGACATGGGCCAGCCCCACAAGCTTGGGGGACAGCGGGGAGGCGCAGCACCGCCATCCCACTGTTCCCCGACCTGGTTTTTTTTTGGGGGGGGAAATAAAGGAATTTTTTTTCCCTTTATTTCCCCCCCCCAAAAAAAGTAGGTGCGTCCTATGGGACGGAGCGTCCTATGGGACGAAAAATACGGTACTTACTATTTGATAATAAAGTAATTATAAAATACTTTCTTTGTGTTTATTTGATGCCTATTAAAGAGAGTTACTTTATATATAGTCAATATAGGCACAGAGTTAATTTTTTAAACATTTTCTAATGGTGGTGTGCCTTGAGATTTTTTTCATGAAACAAGTGTGCCTTTGCCCAAAAAAGGTTGGGAAACACTGACATAGAGGAGGGAGAAAGGTTGTTTTCTGCTGCTCCAGAGAAGCAGACACGGAGCAATGGTTCCAAACTACAAGAAAGAAGATTCCACCTAAACATTAGGAAGAACTTCCTGACAGTAAGAGCTGTTCGACAGTGGAATTTGCTGCCAAGGAGTGTGGTGGAGTCTCCTTCTTTGGAGGTCTTTAAGCAGAGGCTTGACAACCATATGTCAGGATTGCTCTGGTGGTGTTTCCTGCTTGGCAGGGGGTTGGACTCGATGGCCCTTGTGGTCTATTCGAACTCTATGATTCTATGATTCCACCCACACCGAGTCTCTGCTAACTGGTAACTCTGCTGGACTAGTGCCCACTGGGGAACAGTTACTGGACCCACTTGGCAGTGCATTAAGATCGGTTAAATCATAAACCCCACAGTATGCTGGGATAACCTCAGCCAGTAGAGCAGGAGACCCTTAATTTCAGGCTTGTGAGTTCAAGCCCCATGTTGGGCAAAAGATTCCGGCATTACATGGAGTTGGATTTGATGACCTTTGCGGTCCTTTCCAGCTCTACAGTTCTATGAATACTAACTGATGGGATTCACAAGTGTGGAGGACGCTGCTTTTTCAGGGGTCCTGCTTCCAGGTTTCCCATAAGTATCTGGGAAGAGCACCAGACCAGATGGACCGTTCCTGGGCCCTTTTTATGCAGCCTCCAGAGGTTTGCACAGATGGAAATGAGGCCCTTGGACTGATATACCTTATTTTTCATTCTATAAGATGCACCCGACCATAAGACGGGTTTTTAGAGGAGGAAAACACGGGGAAAAGTATTCTGAATCAAAAGTATTGTTGAAGTGGAAGTAGGGAGGGAGGGTCAGGCTAAGGCATCACCACAAGAGGAGCTGAGCAGCTCTCCCTCTTGCTGTGCTGGGTTCAGCAGAGCAGTGCAAAGCCTCTTCAGCGAAGTGGGAGGAGGAGGAACGCTCCCACTTCGTTGAAGAGGCTTTGTGCGGCTATCGCTGAAGCCAGAACAGCAAGAGGGATTGCTGTGCAGCTCTCCCTCTTGCTGTTCTGGCTTCAGTGATAGCTGCGCAGATAGCTGCATTCGCTCCATAAGACGCACACATATTTCCCCTTACTTTTTAGGAGGGGAAAAATGTGTCTTATGTGTCTTATAGAGCGAAAAATATGGAAGGTCCCTCAGACCTGCTACATAAAAAACAAACAAAAAACCAGATGACATCCCAAGTACTTTCGTTATTGTACAACTCACCTTTGTGTACTTTAGAGATGGGCAGGAGCATACCATACTCAGGAGATGGGATATGGCACAGGACACGGTTTCTGAAGAGGCCATCCCAGGACCCGACCGGTTTATCCTGAATGAGACGGTGAAAAAAGAGTCTAGGGTCTCTGGACTGGCTGCTCATCCCCGTCCCCTAATCACCACGTGGCACACCTGGGGTGGGTGCTAAGGCGGACATTGCCAGCATCTGCAAAGGGCCCACACATAACAGAAAGCCCATGGATGAGAGCCCTCAGGCTGGCTGTCGTGGGGAGGTAGACTTACAGAATCCATGGAGAGTGTCTTGGGCCTTCAAAACCTGGAGCCCACACTGGGCATACCCAGAACAGTAGGCTGGAGTGAGGCGTGGAGGCCAGGGTGAGGAATTGAGGGAACACAAGAATCTGCCTTACTGAAGTGTTCCTCTTCCTTTCCTGCCTCCTTTGCTTTGTGTGCCATGTTTTGCCTGTGGGTGAGGCCTGTCTTGTTCTGACAGCACGTAAACTGCTCTGGGAGCCTTTTTGGGTTGAACAGCAGGGTACAAATGCTCTATATCTGTGAGGAACCCTGTTTTTTCAAAAGCCAAGCCATGGACCCCCTACTTTTGACAACGTTGATATTTCTATGGTAGTTTTTTGTTATGTGAACGGTGCCACGGACCCCCCGGGTGGGTTACGCAGTCGCCCTGGGATCCACGGAGCACCAATTGGGAGCCACTGCACTAAATCAATCCATTAATACTGAATCAGAACAACTGGTCCATCTAGTTCAGTACTGTCTGGACTGACCGGAAGTGCTTCTCAATAATTCCAGAAAGGGAATTTTTCTCACTCTCACCTGAAGATGCCATTAATTGAACCATGGATTTTCTGCATGCAAAGTAGATGCTCTACCAATGACCCAGGACTCAGGGGCGGACGAGACACAAGAAGCGATCACTAAACATGTTTCCTGAGGCACCAGGAGATTTAAAGCATGTTGGCTGGCTTTAACATGAGAATAACTAACCAACAAAGGTCCGTATAGTAAAAGCTATGGTTTTTCCAGTAGTGATGTATGGAAATGAGAGCTGGACCATAAGGAAGGCTGATCGCCGAAGAATTGATGCTTTTGAATTATGGTGCTGGAGGAGACTCTTGAGAGTCCCATGGACTGCAAGAAGATCAAATGTATCCATTCTTAAGGAAATCAGCACTGAGTGCTCCCTGAAAGGACAGATCCTGAAGCTGAGGCTCCAATACTTTGGCCACCTCATGAGAAGAGAAGACTCCCTGGAAAAGACCCTGATGTTGGGAAAGATGGAGGGCACAAGAAGGCGACGACAGAAGACGAGATGGTTGGATAGTGTTCGCGAAGCTACCAGCATGAGTTTGACCAAACTGCGGGAGGCAGTGGAAGACAGAAGTGACTGGCGTGCTCTGGTCCATGGGGTCACGAAGAGTCAGACACGACTAAATGACTAAACAACAACAACAACTAACCAACCAACAGCATTTATAAGGTCACAATGCCCATCATCCCCGACTTTTAACTCACTTTGGGGGATCTAGTACTCAAAAAGGGTGTGAGAATAAATATTGCTTGCAGTATGGAGAGTAGGTTCCTTTAGCCTGAACCCCCCCCCCCAATTCCTCTTTCTGCCTCCCAGCAGAGGGCAGTAGAGAAGGGTTGATGCCTTCTTACCAAGTGTATCCCCACGAACACCCCAGTCTCCTGTTTCTTGGGGAGGTAGTCACAGTACACCACCGTGCCGGTGGGGGTGCTGTCATCCATCTTGAAGAAAACACGGTCCCCAATCTCCAGTTCCGGAGTCGACAAGGGATCTCCCGTCGTCAGCTGGATCTGTGTGCATTCCCGGACGCTGCCTCTCGGGGGCGCCGGTGGGCTGCCTTCGGGCAAGTCATCCGGCTCAATCCGGTTGACAGGGACAAAGACTCCACAGTTTTCCCGGCAGGAGAAGAACTTGTGGCCTTTGAAAGTACCGTCGGTGAAACCCTTCCCGGCTGCTGAGCCCTACAAAAGTCAAGGAACAGAGCTCATCTCAAAGGTGCTCCCTCCTTTATTTCTCCCCACCCCTATTTTATCCTCACCACAACCCTGTGAGGTAGGCTAGGACAACAGACCACAACTGGCCCAATATCACAAAGTGAACTGTGTGGCCAAAGAAGGATTTGAAGATGGGTCTCCCCAATGCTCTGAAAACATATTTTTTTCCATATAATTCCTTCAGCGTTCCCTACACCATTTCCCTTTTCTTGTGTGAAAGAAAGAGCTATACAGGTTGAAGCTATGCATGTGAAATCCTTTTTGTGTTTGTTGTTTTTTGTAATTATTCTTTGCCCACTGAGTTCAACGTTGAAATAAATTAGGACAATGTGGGGCAAGAAACAGATGGGCAGATAAAACTGTGGTGCCTGTGTGTGTGTGTGTGTGTGTGTGTGTGTGTGTGTACACAGGTCTTATCTTCCTTGGAAGAAGGAACTAGAAACCTGTGTGCTAAGAAGAGAATATATTCTTTTCTCCCCCCCCCCTAAATTTTTAAATTAATTTTCACAAAATTATAAACAAACAAACAAACACATATCATAATCTTATTTAAAATTATACTTATTAACATTGTTAAGTGACTTCCTCGCTTCCCCTTTGTTGAATTTCCATGCATATCCATTTAACGGTTTTCCAAAAGGGAGAGAATATACAGTGGTGTCTCACAAGATGAAATTAATCCGTTCCGTGAGTCTCTTCGTATAGCGGTTTTTTCGTCTTGCGAAGCAAGCCCATTGACAGCTTAGCGGATTAGCGCTATTAGTGGTTTAGCGGCTTTTAGCGGATCAGCTGATAAGCGGCTTAGCTGCTTAGAAAAAGGGGGGGAAAGGGAAAAAACCCCGCAGGAACTCGCAAGACATTTTTGTCTTGCGAAGCAAGCCCATAGGGAAATTCGTTTTGCGAAGCGCCTCCAAAACGGAAAACCCTTTCATCTAGCGGGTTTTCCGTCTTGCTAGGCGTTCGTCTTGCGGGGCACCACTGTATTCTGCACAGACATTTTTTTTGCAAAGACAAACCTGCTAACGGACCCCACAGAGGATGCCCTTCCCATCAACTCACCACAAGCTCAACGCCAAAGATGATGCTGGTATTGTGTTTGCTCTTGTCTATGGGCCCACGGTATCGAATGATGCCTCGAACTTTCTTCCCGGAGGCGGAAGTGATCTGGACCCTGACTTGGTCTCCCTCCCGAAGGGCACTGAGCCGCTGCATCAACTGCTCCTTCTTGAACAGCGCAAGGCGCTCATCTCCGTTGGTCACAGCTTCCAGGAGTCCAGAACAGGCGCCCGTCAGTTCCACAGCTACCCGTGGAGGCAGCAGAACCACTTTCTCCGTATCCATGACCCTGACCCAGAAAGTTCCGTCTGGCGATGCCCCACGGCCATCCTCTAGGCACAGCAAACTGCCTCTGGCCACCTTGACCTCCCGCCCTGCCTTGCTGGGCCCTGCAAAACTTTTCACAGCAATTAAGAGTTGCCGGGGCTTCATTGCTGCTGCGGAGGTGAGAGACAAATCAATTGCCTGTGTGAGGAGAAAGGAAAAAGAACAAGACAGTTTATTAACTACAGTATTCCCTCTATTTCTGACATTCTTGCCATGAGTAGGGCTGGGCAATATCTGGTTTTCAACATTGCGATATCTTACCAGCTAAACTTCGCCCGCCCTGTGGAACGCCCTCCCATCAGATGTCAAGGAAATAAACAACTACAGTGGTACCTCGGGTTAAGAACTGAATTCGTTCCGGAGGTCCATTCTTAACCTGAAACTGTTCTTAACCTGAGGTACCACTTTAGCTAATGGGGCCTCCTGCTGCCGCCACACAATTTCTGTTCTCATCCTGAAGCAAAGTTCTTAACCCGAGGTACTATTTCTGGGTTAGCGGTGTCTGTAACCTGAGGCGTCTGTAACCTGAAGCACCTGTAACCCGAGGTACCACTGTATCTGACTTTTAGAAGACATCTGAAGGCAGCCCTGCTTATGGAAGTTTTTAATATTTGAGGTTTTATCATATTGTTATTATTATTATTCTATTGGGAGCCACCCAGAGTGGCTGAGGAAACCCAGCCAGTTGGGCAGGGTATAAATAATAAATTATTGTTATTATCATCGCATTATACCGATATATCACAATGTCTGAAATAAGGATGGAGCTATGTAGAGGCATTGGCTGGCTTCACGGTTTCCCCCACATTGTGATTTTTTGCATAGCACACAAACACACACAGAGAGAATCATAGTACTGTAGAATAGCAGAGTTGGAAGGGAACACAGGGGTCATCTAGTCCAACCCCCTGCAATGCAGGAATCTTTTGCCCAACACGAGACTCGAACCTGCAACCTTGAGATTAAGAGTCTCATGTTCTGTGTACTGAGCAGCAACAATCTGTTTAGGTGAAGAGGAAGATCCACGTCGTGATTCGCGGTATATTGCCAGGTCAAAAATTATGAAACCGGTATCACTATATGGACTTCAAACCGGTTTTGGGAAACGAGTGCTGTTCACTGTGCAACACCAAAAGAAAGGACTACCAGGCTTAAAAGGAACTGCAAGGCTTTCAGAAGAACAGGCTTAGAAGAACAGCATCTGCTCTGTGTGCAGAAGTTCCCAGGTTCGTTCCCTGAAAACTCTAGGTAGGGTTGGGACAGACCCCACCCCCTGTCTGAAAACCTGGAGCGCTGCTGCCAGTCAGTGTAGACTGAGCTAGGTGGACCAATGGTCTGATTCAGTAGGAGATAACTTCCAATGTACCTATATAAGGAATCTTCAAGGGGGCCCCCTAAAGCCAACAAACTACAGTACAGTGGTACTTCGGGTTACAGACGCTTCAGGTTACAGACTCCACGAACCCAGAAATATTACCTCAGGTTAAGAACTTTGCTTCAGGATGAGAACAGAAATCGTGGTCCGGCAGCGCAGCAGCAGCGGGAGGCCCCATTAGCTAAAGTGGTGCTTCAGGTTAAGAACAGTTTCAGGTTAAGAACGGACCTCCGGAACGAATTAAGTACTTAACCCAAGGTACTACTGTACTCTGGTTTTGGGGTTAGGGAAGGGAGACATACAGTGGTGCCCCACAAGACGAATGCCTCGCAAGACGAAAAACTCGCTAGACGAAAGGGTTTTCCATTTTTCGAGGTGCTTCGCAAGACGAATTTCCCTATGGGCTTGCTTCGCAAGACAAAAACGTCTTGCGAGTCTTCCCCCCCCCCTTTTCTAAGCCGCTAAGCCGCTAAGAGCCGCTAAGCCGCTAATAGCGCTAATCCGCTAAGCCGCTAATGGCCGTGCTTCGCAAGACGAAAAAACCGCTAGACGAAGAGACTCGCGGAACGAATTATTTTCGTCTTGCGAGGCACCACTGTACTCAAAACAGCCCTAGGTGCAATGCAGTGGCCATTTGAAATGGCAGTATTTTTACCCCTATTATCCACCCCAGGGTGGATAAAAATCATTGATTTTTAAAAATAAAAAAATCAGATTTGTTTCATTTAAATCAGATTTTTTAAAATTTAAATTGGATTTTTAAAATAAAATGCTTTTGGAGGAAAAATCTTTCCAAAGATAGTTTTCTATTTAAGTTACATTATAGTCCATCAGGAAATAAGGATTTGTTTTAAGCTTTTCATGTGTTCTAAAACTCCGTCTAAGTGTTGTTGTTTTTAAAAAATTGTTTGACCACATCAGTTAACAAGTATGGATACATATGCTATAATGTTATTGTTTTAGTTAAATAAATTGTTCCTAAGGAAGTGATTATTTTTCTCCTTCCAAAAAAGTGCAGTAGAAAAGTTGCCCAAATACAAACAGTTAATTTATTAAACCTCACAATAATTTCATAATTTTCTATGTATTTCTTATTGTATAACAAAATCAGTAATTTTTTTATTTAACTGTAAAAAGCACTCTGAAAATTTATTATTCCAGAAATGAAACCTTCATCTGGTTGTAAATATTAAGATTACACCAGCAAGAATAAGTCTTTTTGTAAAAAAGAAATGATTTTAATCAAGTGTTACTGACTAGGGATTTAAATCAATCTGATTTAAATCAAATCCACACCATTTGGACATTTGGGGGCTGTCCCTAAAACCATGGAATCTAGTCACCCATTCTATAGTGCAGTGTTTCCCAACCGGTGTTCCGCGGCACACTAGTGTGCCGCGGGACGTCGGCTGGTGTGCCGTGGGAGGGAGGCGAGTCGGACGCCCCGTGCTCCACGCAGGGAGCGCAAGGCTTGCGGGCAGCAGCCTGCAGCGCGGAGCACGGGGCGCCCTCTGGAGGACGCCCCGTGCTCCACGCAGGTGTCCGCAAGCCTAGCGCACCCGGGGGATCTCCCCCCGGGAGCGCAAGGCTTGCGGGCAGCAGCCTGCAGCGCGGAGCACGGGGCTCCCTCCGGAGGACGCCCCGTGCTCCGCGCAGGTGTCCGCAAGCCTTGCGCACCCGGGGGATCTCCCCCCGGGAGCGCAAGGCTTGCGGGCGGCAGCCTGCAGCGCGGAGCACGGGGCGCCCTCCGGAGGACGCCCCGTGCTCCGCGCTGGTGTCCGCAAGCCTTGCGCACCCGGGGGATATCCCCCCGGGAGCGCAAGGCTTGTGGGCGGCAGCCTGCAGCGCGGAGCACGGGGCGCCCTCCGGAGGACGCCCCGTGCTCCGCGCAGGTGTCCGCAAGCCTTGCGCACCCGGGGGATCTCCTCCCGGGAGCGCAAGGCTTGCGGGCGGCAGCCTGCAGCGCGGAGCACGGGGCGCCCTCCAGAGGACGCCCCGTGCTCCGCGCTGGTGTTGGCCAGCCTTGCGCACCCGGGGGATCTCCTCCCGGGAGCGCAAGGCTTGCGGGCGGCAGCTGGCAGCGCGGAGCACGGGGCGCCCTTCGGAGGACGCCCCGTGCTCCGCGCTGGTGTTGGCCAGCCTTGCGCACCCGGGGGGGCGCATGGGGCGCCCTGAAACAGAGGGTTCCCCATGCTGCGGACTGTAGCCTGCCGCCGGACGCGCGGGGCGCCCTGAAGCAGAGCGCCCCTCGCGCCAGGCAGACATGGGCCAGCCCCACAAGCTCGGGGGACAGCGGGGAGGCGCAGCACCGCCATCCCACTGTTCCCCGACCTGGTTTTTTGGGGGGGAAATAAAGGAAAAAAAATTTTCCTTTATTTCCCCCCTCAAAAAAGTAGGTGCGTCCTATGGGACGGAGTGTCCTATGGGACGAAAAATACGGTACTTACTATTTCATAATAAAGTAATTATAAAATACTTTCTTTGTGTTTATTTGATTCCTATTAAAGAGAGTTACTTTATATATAGTCAATATAGGCACAGAGTTAATTTTTTAAACATTTTCTAATGGTGGTGTGCCTCGAGATTTTTTTCATGAAACAAGTGTGCCTTTGCCCAAAAAAGGTTGGGAAACACTGCTATAGTGTACTGTTTTCAGTGGGACTTACATCTGAGTAAGTATATTTTTAGATTTATTTATTTTATTCCATTTTACATACACCTCCCACCCACCAAGGAACTCAAGGGGCTATACAGTGGTACCTTGGGTTAAGTACTTAATTCATTCCGGAGGTCCGTTCTTAACCTGAAACTGTTCTTAACCTGAAGCACCACTTTAGCTAATGGGGCCTCCTGCTGCTGCCGCGCCGCCGGAGCACGATTTCTGTTCTCATCCTGAAGCAAAGTTCTTAAACCGAGGTACTATTTCTGGGTTAGCGGAGTCTGTAACCTGAAGCGTATGTAACCTGAAGCGTATGTAACCCGAGGTACCACTGTACGTGGTTCCCGCTTTTCCGTTTATCCTCACAACAGTCCTGTGAGGTTAGGCTGAGAGATCATGACTGGGCCAAGGCCACCCAGAGAGCTTCATGCCTGAGTGGGGATCCAAACCCTGGTCTCCCAGGTCATCGTCCAACGCTCTAACCACTATACCACACTGGCTTCAGAATGCTGGGCTCTGGGTGTATAACAACGCCCAGGAACCTTGCAAATTACCAACGGCATATACACAGAGACACCTCCCACCCTTTGCTCACACCCACACTAAACCTTTATCGCATATGGATACCCCCCCCAAACAATATTGGGAACTGCAGTTTGTTAAGGGAGCTGGGAATTGCAGCCCTGTGAGTGTAAACTAGAGTTCCCATGATACATTTGGGGAAGTTGTGTGCTTTAAATGTATGCTGTGGATGTGACCTGTGCTTTTCTGGTTTAGGACCAGGTTTCCTGAAGCACCAGCCTTCCCCAACCTGGTGCCCTCCAGATTAGAACCGAAGCAGTGTGAACGACCCAAGCACAAACAGTATTGAAAGCTAGGAGGCATGTGACTTCCCCATTAGCATCATGTGCACAAATAATCATAAAGTTGCAATCAAAACAACATTTGGAGGGGTCTTCTCTCTACCACTTTGTGTTCAAACATAACTTAAAGCTGAAACTCCTTTAATTGAACCAGGGTATCCTACACTTGTTGCCATAATACTGGATGAATACTTGGTATGCAATTGCCAATATAAATAAAATATATGCACAGAGGACTAATATATTTTTCACTCGCCTGCGCCTTTAGAATTAAATTGCAGACTTTTCTAACCCACAGATAAAGTAAAATAGAAAGAGAGGAAGAGGAAATAAATGCCCCAAGAAAAAAATTAGTCAAACTCAGGAATTTCCCTGTCAACACCCTGTTTCCTTCCTTCCGCCACAGGATTGCAAACTTTAGAAACCACCCCTTTTAACAACAGCTTGAATCTAAAGACTCATAAGGCTCATCAACTTTGTCTCCCCCAAAAAACTTTACTTGGCTGTAAGCTCTGCACCAAAACTGGAACAGGAGCAAGCCAGTTTGGCTTTTGTCTGGTCAGTTGGCAATCTCTGGGCCCTCGAAGTTCTTAGCCACCTAGTTATCCGACTGCTTTCCTCCATGCATGCAAATTTCTTAATTTCTGAAAGAACGCAATGGTTGCCAGGCTTTAGGCCTAATTAAAAACCACCCCCGAGAACTACCTTGCATTCAACACCCGCCGTGGAATGTCCCGATCTGCGAGCCCTGGGAGACACTCTGCACGTGCTCAGATGCCTTCCTCGCATCCCAAGACGTTCCCATCACGGCTAAGCCTCTGGCAGACACTGACCCACGAGCGCAGACAGCCCCCGACCTGGTGAGCCTCTTACAGGTTGCAAAAGGGAAACAAAAAGGAACTATTCGCTTTCCGAAACAAGTTAGCATTTAAAAACAAACAAACAAACGTATAGATAAGCAGATTCTTGCCTGTGTGCGGAAAAAAAATCAGGAAGTCAAAGGCTGCCCCAAATGCAAACTCACCTCTCCCCTTCAGCTCCTACCTGGAGGCGGTGACTTAACTTTTTCAAGCGCATGCAACAAGATTTCCCCCTACTGATGTTGGAACCACGTTTAAGGAAGTTGCCTCTGCTTTTAAAGGGGCGGAAGGTGAGAACCAATGGGAAGCGACGCGAAAGGGAAAGGCGACCAATGGGAGCGGAGATTGGGGAGGAATAGAAGCAGATGTAAACGAGGAAGGAGAGAGAAATGTATGATGCTGGGCATGGGTGGAGCTTAGCTGAGGCTGAAAGTAGCTTTAACATCACCTCTGTACCCCGCTTTATATGGATAATGATGACTTGTCTCCCACCTTTCATCAGAAAGTTCCAGGGCGGCTTACAGCAAAATACAGCATTAAAAACAGTTTAGAATTATAATCACAACTGGTGGGAGACAAGTCATCACCACCCAGCAGTTTGTATAAATTTACAGTTCATCATGCCAACTTCAACTGGCTGGTGCTGTTTTGATAAAATCTTGGTTAAATGGGCAGCAGCAGGCAAGCTTAGCCACCCTACCCACCTTCTGTTTGGTTGGCAACCTCAGTTTAGCCCCAGGACCTATTTTTACCACTGCTAATTGCTGTAGTGAAGTGTTAAGTGCAGTAAAATATCTGAACATAAGCGGAAGATTCATTGGTTTTGGAGGAAATATTTTGCACAGGTCTATATATAGCTTGTAGGGACGCGGGTGGCGCTGTGGGTTAAACCACAGAGCCTAGGGCTTGCCAATCAGAAGGTTGGTGGTTCGAATCCCCACGACGGGGTGAGCTCCTGTTGCTCGGTCCCTGCTCCTGCCAACCTAGCAGTTCGAAAGCACATCAAAGTGCAAGTAGATAAATAGGTACCGCTCCGGCGGGAAGGTAAACGGCGTTTCCATGCGCTGCTCTGGTTTGCCAGAAGCGGCTTACTTATGCTGGCCACATGACCCGGAAGCTGTACGCCGGCTCCTTTGGCCAATAAAGCGAGATGAGTGCCGCAACCCCAGAGTCAGCCACAATTGGACCTAATGGCCAGGGGTCCCTTTACCTTTTATATATAGCTTGTATATTGTATTTTTCTTTTTCCTTCTTTCTTTATTTTCTCTCAGTTTTCTGTTTAAAAATGCTTGATACTTGATGCTAACTATTTTTGTATATTGTTTTTTCTGTGAAATATATAAAAATAATAATTAAAAAATTGTCCAGTAGCACCTTAGAGACCAACTAAGTTTGTTCTTGGTGTAAGCTTTCGTGTGCACTTCTTCAGATACCACATACTGTTTTTTCTTTGTTTTTCAAGCTTTAATTTATTTAAATTAAAATACTTACATTTATAAAAAGGAGATTCCTTGCTTTTGTTCCACCGTGGCACTCATTGATTTCTTCTTCCCAGCCAACAGGGCCAAAAGTCAGTGATGATGGGAGCTGTAGTTCAAAACTACTTAGAACATGTAACTTTGTGTGAGTAGCTATACTCCTCAATTTTCGCTAGAGGGCAGGAAAGGTTAAGGAATCTGGAAAGCCAGAAAATTTCATTGTATTTCACCTGTGTTTCCAGGCTGGTGCTAAGGCTAACTGCTTACCCGGTTCTAATTGAAAACAGCAATTTCTTCCACATGTGGTGGACTTGTGACATAGTGAAAACGTATTGGGAAAATATATATAACGAATTAAAGAAGATTTTAAAGTATACGTTTTTGAAAAATCCAGAGCCATTCCTGTTGGGAATGGTGGGAGAAGACATTGACAAGAATGACCAGGAACTGTTCTTATACACAACAACAGCGGCGAGGTTATTGCTGGCTCAGGTATGGAAACAGCAAAAATTGCCTACAATAGAAGAATGGCAGTACAAGGTTATGGAGTACGCAGAAATAGCCAAATTAACATCAAAAATTCAACATCAGGGGGATGAAACATATCAAAAAGAATGGGGAAAATTTATGTTATACATAGAGAAGATGATGTGAAATAGGGAAACCAGTAGAATTAAAATAATATCTCATAACGGGAAAATACAAGAAATTTACTGGATAATAATATCAAAATGAATCAAAAATGTATATTAGGATTATTGAACCATATTTGTAAATGAATATAGACAGACAGCAAGAATTTGTATATATAGAAAGATTTAGTTGTTTACAGACATTTAATGGAAAAAATGAAGAAGAACAATCTTATGGAAAATGGACAAAGACAATGTGAAAAGTCAAAGAGGACACAAAAAAGCCAGAAGAAGGAAGGAGGTAAGTCAGCTCGGGAGCGCAAGAACAAATGTGAAATATAATGTATGTGTATGTACAGCATGTAACTAAAAATTCAATAAAGATCATCGGGGGGGGGGGGGGGAGAAAAGGAAAAAAAAGAATCATAGAATCATAGAGTTGGAAGAGACCACAAGGGCCATCGAGTCCAACCCCCTGCCAAGCAGGAAAACAGCAATTTGGAGTTCCAGCAAATAAATTCTCTTCTGTTTCTTCAATCTTGTTTAGCCACTCCTTCGCTTAAGCGTGTGCGTTTGATGCTGTTTTATACGGAAACAGAAACTATTCCTTCCATCAGGAGGCAGCAAGTGTGCAGGTCAATATTCAGAGGCAGGTGGGGTGGGGGTGGTGCTTTGTTTTCTTCAATACCCCCCTCCCTCCCTCCCGCCCACCTTTCCCCTTTCTTCTTCCGTCCCAATTTCTAAAATGAAAAGTTCCTTAGAACACCCTGCTCAGAATTAACTCTATTCTAGCACATCATGAAGGGATGCGGGTGGCGCTGTGGGTTAAATCACAGAGCCTAGGACTTGCCGATCAGAAGGTCGGCGGTTCCAATCCCCGTGACGGAGTTGGATCCCGTTGCTCTGTCCCAGCTCCTGCCAACCTAGCAGTTCGAAAGCACGTCAAAGTGCAAGTAGATAAATAGGTACCGCTCCGGTGGGAAGGTAAATGGCGTTTCCGTGCACTGCTCTGGTTCGCCAGAAGCGGCTTAGTCATGCTGGCCACATGACCTGGAAGCTGTACGCCGGCTCCCTCGGCCAATAAAGCGAGATGAGCGCTGCAACCCCAGAGTCGGTCACGACTGGACCTAATGGTCAGGGGTCCCTTTACCTTTACCTTTACCTAGCACATCATGATTTCATATTTTCAGGGCATGGCACAGTGACTATGTGCCTCTAAGTAACACTTGATGCGCATAACCAAATAGTGTGTGGGGGGGTGTATCTTGCTTCCATCCTCTGCTTGCAGGATTACTAGAAGTATCTGAAAGCCTGCGTGAGGTAGTAGCTACAGCTCTGGGTGAGGCCTGGGGGATGAGAGCCAATTCCCACTTGGCCCTAAAGCTCCCACTGGGATATCTTGAGCCACTAACCCGTTTCACAGGGTTGTTATGAGGATAACATCGGGGGGGGGCAGAACATATACAGTGGTACCTTGGGTTACATATATTTCAGGTTACAGACTCCGCTAACCCTGAAATAGTGCTTCAGGTTAAGAAGTTTGCTTCAGGATGAGAACAGAAATTGTGCTCCGGCGGCACGGCAGCAGCGGGAGGCCCCATTAGCTAAAGTGGTGCTTCAGGTTAAGAACAGTTTCAGGTTAAGAACGGACCTCCGGAACGAATTAAGTACTTAATCCGAGGTACCACTGTACACTGCCTTGAGCTCTTTTTCTTGGAGAAGAAAAATAAATGAAACAAGTTGAAATCTGGCTGAACACTCTTGCTGAAGGCAGGGAGGCTGGAACAGATGGACGATGGAGAGGAAGGGCTCAGCCAGAATCTAATTTGGGCCACTAGCCTACTGTACAGGGTTGCCAGTCAGATGATAGGTTTGTAGAAAAAGGGAGCATGTTCATACCATATTGGAATGAAAGGATACAGGAGGTACCATAGTTCCATGTAAGGTAGTATGGGAGATATAGGCTTAAGTGTACGGGAACTTTGACTATATATGGAATACGCATTGCCAGTTTGTGTAGACCAGAGATGGGTTCCTTCAGAAGCTGCTGGATTGAAGCTCTTAATTCAGCCAGACCATTGACCATGTGGACTGGGGCTGATGGTTCCACAGGCTCCCCATTCCTAGCCAGACTGAGCTAGGTGGGCCCTTAGTCTGATTCCCTAAAAGACACCAGGCTGTGTTCATTTTGGGGGAAGAATCCTTGGTGACCTTCTAATAAACCCCGTCTTTTTCTGGGAAACATTTTTTTGGGGGGAAATATGTACAATTAAAAACAAACTTCCTTGGGCCACATTGCACAAATTTAACCCAGTCTTGTCACAGATCATCAGGGCTGTGTGATCACGCTGCTGAGAACTGCTACGATCATTTGTATTGACAAACTCTGGATTTCGGAGTTTGTTTTTAATGATTATCTTTACAAAAACAGTGCTGTTCAACTCCAAGCAGGGCACGTTGTGAACCCTCACTCTTCTCTCCCTTTTACTTTGATTGAGCCAGGAAGAAAAGTACAAACTGTCTATTCCTCTAAAAGCAAAATTGGTGTAACTCCCTATTTTAAAAAAAAACTCCCCCAGGGCCCATCCCTTTAAATAGTTCCCCTGTCGATCTGTCCATCTCCATGTAAGTAGGACAAGAATCATTTCTGGTGGTCAAATCCCCTGTGTTTTGGCCAGTCCTGATAAAGCCATTTTATAAAGAGGCAATGTGGTGTAGTGGTTGGAGCGTGGAGTGCAGGAGGCCAGGGTTCAAATCTCCACCTGGCCATGAAGCTCACTAGATGACCTTGGGCCAGCTGCTGTCTCTAAGCTAGTTTCCCAAACTTGGGTCTCAAGCTGTTTTTCGACTGCAACTCCCATCACCCATAACTAGCAGGACCAGTGGTCAGAGATGGTGGGAACTGTGGTCCGAAAACAGCTGGAGACCCAAGTTGAACCTACCATACAGGGTTGTTGTGAGAATAACATAGAGAGAGGGAGAACTTAGTGTTGTACTCCACCTTCCACCTTGAGCACTAGGGAGGAAAGGTGGGATATACACATATCAATAATAATAATTGTAGTAATAACTGTGGATTTTGGAGATGTTTTTTTAATGGACCTACACAGCTATCTTTGCTCTTTAAGGGATCATTCTCTCATTCTTTCTTTCCATTCAAACCATCAGAAAAATATGTGGTGGAAGCCCTGGGATTGCCTGGCTTGTTTAAAAGAACTTCTTTGAAAAATGAGGAGGAGGAGGAAAGAAAGAAAGAAAGAAAGAAAAAGAAAGAAAGAAAGAAAGAAGACAGGGGGATCTTGCTGAGAAACAGTTTCCGTGTCTGGCTGCTGGGAATGCAAAGTTTTTATAGAGTAGGCAGACAGATGTTGGAGTGACACTGAAAAACAGTGTGGGCTGTGAAAGCTTTCTGGGGTTCGTTTGGCAGGGCCAGAAAGACAGGAGTTACAGCATCATTGGAGACGATGCTGAGAAGTTCTCAGGCCTCCCCCCAAAGTCCAGCTTGGAGCAGGAGCTAGGAAAAGATTTCAAACTTGTCCCGCCCTGTGCGCTGCGCTTTGGCCTAACTCTGCACGCTAACAGACGGATGGTTTTGATTAAGTTAAGGAAGGAGAAGAAAAGAGCGGGCGTTGGGGGGGGGGGAGAGAAGGAGGACACGTGCCTTGGCCTGGGACATCTCTCTGTTTTTGCAAAGGCCACATGCGTGGGCCATGGAAATGGGAAACGAAAGAATGTTAACCCCTTAGAGTGTGGACTGATGGGGAAGCTGGGGAGCTGGCTTGCATGGGTAGAAGTTGTAGGCGGCTTCACAGGGTTTTGCTCTAGGGGAAGAGGGGTGGTTGGGATTGCAAGAGTAGGGCCTGTCGATCTGGAATGGGGTACACATTCAATTTTGTTTGCATCTCAGTGAGAAACTACCTAATTTGAACTTCTCGAACCAATATGTGAACCAAAACGCAAGCGGCCTTTGAAATTCACCGCCCCTCTGAATTTTGCAATGCACTGTGTACAGAAAATGCAAACCGTATATTAGGAGAACGTGTGCATAAGAATGCATTCATTTGTGAAAATAATATACCAAAGGATACGGTTTTGCAAAAAATGTGTATATCAATCTAAACTGCATACAAAAATGTGCATATTAGGAGAAATTTGTACCAAAATAATGGCAGGTGTTCATTGGGTTTTTAAAAATTGCAATTTGGTAAATTTCTGCAGAAATGTAGAGAAGAAAATTTAAGAATGGAAGAATGAGAAGGAAGAGAGAAACCAAAACTGACAAAATCATCAAGTCCTAATCTGAAGCAATGAAGATCGCATTTGGTGTCTGCGCCAAAGATCAGAGTTTTATTAGGAAGAACTCACTATGATGAACTCCAGAACTACTTTTGAAAAGCAGCTTTTGCCCATCCCACTTGCTCTGATCAGTGTCACATTCCAATGACAGGAGAGAGATTCCCAGCCAGTTAAAGAACGCACTAAGGGCTGCCACAGGGAGGAGGGAGCAAGCTTGTTTTCTCCTGCTCTAGAGGACTCGAATCAGTGGCTTCAAGTTGCAAGAAAGGAGATTCCGACTAAACATTCGGAAAAACTTTCTGACAGTAAGAGCTGTTCAGCAGTGGAACGGACTCCCACGAGAGCTGGTGAACTCACCTTCCTTGGAGGTTTATAAACAGTGGTTGGATATCTGCCATGGATGCTTTAGCTGAGATTCCTGCATTGCAGGGGGTTGGACTAGATGACCGTTGGGTCCCTTCCAACTCTAAAATTCTATGATTCTGTCCCTGCCAAGTTAGTTGTCCAGTAACCTGGACGGTAATTATCACCATTTATTTATATGGCACTTTCCTATAGAAAACCATACCCAAAGCAGTTCACAACATCAAGAAATATTACATTCAGTAACAATTCTAGTTTGTCTCGTGTTGGACTAGAAGCTGGGAGTTGACACATAAACTACGTGAGAAGGACAATCGTGACTTCAAGGAAGATTGGGAACTTTTTACAAACTATTAAAAAAAACACACACAAAATGATTTGGACTCCTTGGCAGGTTTTGAATAAACATCCACAAATTTATTAATAGAATATATGACAGACAAGGTAATGATGTGTACAATTTTCAACATGCAGAGAATAATATGTGCAAACAAATCAGAGAGGGGAGCTGTGGAAAGTCCTTGGTGGGGGAGGAGAGGGAGGGGTGGGGGAATAAAAAGGGGAAAAATTAATGTAATGGATTATTTGGACTGACAATTTGTTTTGTTGAATTTTTTTTTTTAAAGAAGAAGCTGGGATATCAGGGCTCAAATCCATATTCAGCCATAGGAATGTCTATGAGTTCAGTTGCCTTGTACAGATGGATCCTTACCTTGGTTTCACCCTACAGACAATGGGTTAGTCAGGGAAGTGACAAAAGAATGCCAGTGATCCTTAATGACTAGGGATGCCTTTGTTAGTGACCTGGAACTCTTGCTCCCCTGCCTTTGGAATGTGGCACTACTCAGAGCTAGTGGGAGGGGCAGGGAAATACTTTATTATACCAAGTCTGGAGAGGAGAGAGAGAGTCAAGCTGGACTTGATGCATTGGTAGCAGGATTGTGGTGGTAGAAACAAAATCTTGGACTGCAGTCTCCTTGAGACAGAGACCTGTTCCATTGTATTCTGTACAAATAATAATAAAGCTGAGCTGTGCATACCTGCCAGATTTCAGTTTGAGCAGGGTCCTAGTGTTTGCTCTTCTTCTAACATCAAACCCAGGCACAGCCAGAGGTAGATCCGTGTGGGTTTGCAGGACAAGGCCGGTATATGAGGGAGGCCCCTAAAATTTTATATACAGGACAAAGCACTACATATAAGCTGACTTCAAATAAACAGCTTTTGCAATGACTGCTCCTAAGGCAACAGATTAAATATAAAACCCAGCCAGACCTGTATTCTTCCCCTACTAAATTGGTAATCCTAGTCCAGGAAGTGGCAGTGCCTCTGAGCACACACAAAGTACCATATCCCATCTCCATGCATTTAAGATAATTGGGTGAGCTTAGATTCTAAGTGTAGTGTTGGAGGAAAAGAAGCCTTCACCAGAATACTACCTTCCAGATGTTTTGGATGCATCTCCCACCAGCCTCAGCCAGCACAACCACAGCAATCCAAAATAGCTGGAGGGAACCAGGATGGCAGAAACTGGGTTAGAACAGGTTGGACCAGGACCTGGCTCAATCACCTGCTCAGTGTCAAATCTCAATGGGTGACCTTGGGCCTCCTAATCTTACTGAGTTGTCATGATAATAAAATGGGGGCCCGGGAGCAACAATATTGCACTGTCCTGTGTTCCTTAAAGGAATGGCAGGACGAAACCCAAAATAAACCATTTTAAAGAGAAAGTTTCAACATTGTCAAGAACAGATCCCCGTAATAATGTGTTTTAGGCAGACTCAATGCCCATTGAAAAGGCATGACTTCCAAATAACCCTGGAAGCCGCAGCTTTTTAAGGGTAGTTCAGTGAGGAGGAACTGCAGCTCCCAGGATTTTCCGTGCTTTAAATGCGTGTCAACTTGTTCTGACGTTCATGTTTTGCATAACACCGATGCAAGCACCAAACACGCAGCTTTCCAGGTTGGGAAGTGGGGTGGGTTGAAATCCACGTTATGTTCCAAATGTTGAGCTTTGGAGCATCCAAATATCCGGAGCCGCATGTAGGCAGCTGCACCATTCTTGCGTGTGCTCATATAGGCTCTGTCACCCCCTCCCTGCATGGTTGAAAAAAACTGGCATCGCGCACACGCTATAATCAGAATAATCGCAGCGCAGCTCTCAGCGAGCGCAACGCGTCCCTCTGCCTTTAACAGCCTGTCCGGGTGTGTCCAACCCGTGCATAATAAGCAGCCTAAGGAGGGCGGGCCCTGCTTGGGCTGCCTTCCAATGGGCTCCAGGTAGGCTGGTCCATCTGGAAGGACAAGAAAGGGGGTGGAGGAGGTGGTTCCTTTTTCATTTTCTCGGGGAGCGTGAGATGGGGGTTCGGGTTCTCCCCCCCTCCCCTTCTTGGTGGGCGTGGCTTAAAGTGACATATGGGGGCATGGTTTGGGTTTTCCGAAGAGCCAATCAGCAGTGAGGAAGGGAGTGGGAGGGGGGCAGCTGGAGGAGAGGGAAAAGTTTGTTTGGGGAAAGTTTTTCTTTATTTTTTTGTTAAAAAAAATATTAAAGGGGGAGAAGGCGCGGAAAGAGGTATTGCGTTAAAAGGGGGAGAGCAGAGGTGAATCGAACCAAAACCTCCTCCATCTAGCCCCCCATTTTTTTTGAGGGGTGGGGGGAGAGGGAAGGGGCTTGCAACCCTATTAAGGCGCTGCGCTGCGCCTTAAGGCGCTGCGCTGCGATTATCCACCGATTCTCCCCCACCCCCTGGAAAAAATGGGCGCAGCGAACTGCGAAGACGAGGACTTGGAATTCAAGCTGATTTTTGGAGAAGAAGAAAAGGAGCATCCAGGAATGGGGGTCCCCTTGGAAGGTGAGATGCGGGTTGTTATGGGGGCTTGTGATGGTTGGCTTACAAGGAGGGAGGTGTGAGAATATATGGGGGGGGGGGAGAAAATCAAGGTTATTTTTTGTGCGAGTGTCTGGTGTAGCTGGAAAAAGTCCCCCCCCCCTTTCCTTTTTAGGACAAGCGGGGAGGGAGATGGCACGAATGTTCCCATCTCCCTGCAGGAAGAGTCTGTGTGTTTTTTTTGCTCCGAGAGTGAGTAATCGTATCCCTAAAACACGCGGCCCACGCAAATGGTTAATACTATTTGCAATCGTTTTAAAGATGGGTGTTGCGTTTCTGTCCATGCTGGGGAGGAAAGTGCGTGAGTGAATGAGAGAAGAAATCGGTCTCGAGTTTCACACACGCCCCATCATGCTGCTGTGAAAATTTTGGAATCTGAAAACTTTCAGGTTGCACTGAACTCTGCATAGAATGTGGGGTTTTTTTTGGGGGGGGGGAGTTGAGCTTCTGAGTTCTTTGGACCAAGAACTGGTTAACCCTTTTAAAATAATAATAATAATAATAATAATAATAATAATAATAATACAGAAAATCGTCTTGATCAAAAAGAGTTAATGTGTGTGCTGCTGTGTGTGGAAACTGTGAGCTGGAAAATCTTTGGTTCAAATTGTGGTTTAGCTGTGAACACATTGGTTAATCTGAAACAATGATGGGGGCTGCGTGGCCCTCATGATGTTACTGGATGATTATTGGTGTGTTTTTAAAATTTATTTTTTACCTTCTGTTCACCCTAGGGTCCCTATTTTAAATTTTAAAAACAGCTGATAAAATTTACAATCAGAAAACTAGCAGGAGTCCTAAAGATCTGCATTCTAAGTGTCAAAAGACCAGTTTGAAGTAGACTGCAGCTCAGACCATTGGCCTTGCAATGGCTGATGAGTCCAACTTGAGTCCAGCCATATCTAGAGCAGGGTTTCCCAAACTTGGGTCTCCAGCTGTTCATAGAATCATAGAGTTGGAAGAGACCACAAGGGCCATCGAGTCCAACCCCCTGCCAAGCAGGAAACACTACAACTCCCATCATCCCTAACTAGCAGGACCAGTGGTCAGAGATGGTGAGAATTGTACTCTCAAAACATCTGGAGGGCCGAGGTTGAGGAAGCCTAATCTATGGATACGTATCTTGGATACGGTGTACTCAGAAACCCGGTCTCTGAAACTGGACACAGAGGGTCCCCACACCTGGCCCAAGGTGACCTAGGATTTCCTAGCCTTGGCCACAGTGTGTGTAATGGTTGCCTACCTTATAGGGTTGTTGTAAGTACTGCTGAGCTCCTCTACATTAACTGCAGTGGTGGTGAACCTGGGGGTCTCCTTCACTTTGGGGCAACTTTCCCTAAGCCGTAGGCAAGTCATGGGCGGGGGCAGAAGCAAAAGTGGGTGGAGCAATGAATGCAAATTTCCTCATACAGTAGGCTAGTTTCTGCAAGCATACACACATCTCTCTCTCTCTCTCTCTGCCCTACATCCAGAAAAGCAAGGGGTATTTATCAGAGTTCATGGGCATGTTCTAACAGGGCAAAAACTCTCAAGGAGAGTCTGAAGCAGGCCAAGTCAGGAGTGTGGCCTGGGGAGAATCGTGAGGGCCAGGTAGAGGAACTTTGAGGGCCACATTTGGCCCCTAGGCCTAACACCCCTACTCTTATGTTAAGTCCCTCTGGTGAACGTACTCTTCTCCACCTAGTTGGCAAGAACAGGCTTTGCCTCCCCCCCCCAAGTGGGGCATAAACTAGCTTGGTAATAATTGCAGGCAGAAATATATATCTGGCAGAGGGTATCTAGTCACAGGTGGTGCAAAATGCCCAAGAAGAATGAAACGAAACTATAATTCCTTTCTTCTGCCAAACCCTCTATCAGTTTGAAAAGTAGGCTTCTGCACGTTCAAAACGGCATAATAATAGCATCCTAGTGGTAATTCATATGTGCCCACACATAGCACAAGAGAGGCTGTAAACAGGTGTTTCTTCACTGTATAGTTAGTGACTGCTTTATTTTCAGTTAAGTCATGTGGATGCTTAACCGCTTGCAGTAGGACATGTTGGAACCAATGTGTTCTTAGGGGCTAGCACCATAGTTGCAAACGTTTCTTCAATTTTCATTGTGAATTAAGAGGAATTTTGGTATTTTCCCAAGCTTCCCCCCCCCCCTTTCGATGTCTGAAACTTGTCTCATGCACACAGAAACACCCCTGTCAAAACCAAACTTAAACCCCAATCCCCCAGGATGAACATTCACCCCAGAATAATTTAATTTCTGTTAGCTTGTTGTCACAGCGTAGGGTAATCCCGGAGCATTGCGGCACCTTTAACCAATTTATTGGGCCAAGAGCTTTTGTCGGCCAAAACCCTCTTTCTCAGATGCTTGAAGTGGTCACGTCAGAAGGAAGAATTCAAAACTCAAAATATCACATTTGCAAATCCAGGCTTTGAATCCTGAAATGGAAAAATGTGGGTTGCGTGACATGCATTTCCACAGGCATATTTGAAAAATGAGAATGGGAGGTGGGGGTGGTGATGATGGTGATGGTGGGGGGAAATCCTTCCCCCTTCTTTTATTTTCTTAGAAGAAGTTTGCAACTCCCATTTCCCCCCACCCACCCAATATCTGTCTCAGAAGCTGGTATAGGGGACATTCTTGGCCCTGTAGCCCCCTGAACTTGTGGGGGTGCTTCTGGAAGGGGTTCAGCTGAAAGCGGGCTGGCTGCCCCAAAATATATCCACACCCTGGCTGAGGGCGCTGCTGTGAGGAGGAAGTTGGCAGCCCCCTGTATGAGCCAGCCTCCGAGGCGGAGGTAGGAAACTGGGGGGTTTTTTTCCAGAGAGAAAGGTCAAACTGTCTCTGGCAGGCGGCGTCTGGTTCAAATGAAATCCAGATGGGGTCTGAGAGGGCCTCGGGATCCCACAGAATCCAGCCCCTCCACACTGGCTCCCATCCAAGGCCTTCAAATCCCGGGTGTAGGGGAGCTGGGGTTGTGGGGGGGGGGACTTTTGAGATGGCGGCAAGTGGGGAAAGAGGGGGGGGGGCAGACACACTTCAAGCTTCCCGCATACGGTTTCAACTAGCTCCCTGCAACAGTGCAATTTTCCTTTTCGTCTTTTGGCCTGCGCCCCGTTTCCTTGGCAACGGGGGTCCCTGCCAGTGGAGCCTGGGGCTTTGGGAAATGGCCCTTTAATTGGGTTCAGATGGCGGCCCCTCCCTGACAGTCTCTCTTATTTTCTCTCTCTCCCCCCTTTTCTCCTTCATCCAACTGGATCCTTGTCTCTGGCCCACAAAACAGGGTGGAGGCCCCGAGAAGACTAGGCCAAGTTCAGGGGGAACTTTCTAAGCCCACGTCCCCCCACCCCACAAAAAACTTTTTCAGAAGCTTTTGTCTCAAAAAGGGAGGCGACCCTTTGGCTTTCTCCTTCCACCTGCCCCTCAACCCAAGGCGGGTGCAAGCTGGGAGGGCAACTCCTGGTGGCAAGATGGGAGCCACCCCACACTTTGGGGCTTTCGCTGCAGAGCAAACCAAAGCCCGTCTTAGCCCAGGATATCCTGCTTCCAACAGAGGATAGCCCGGTGCCTCTGGAAAGTACCCAAGCACAGCAGCTCACCTTGTTGTTGTTCTAAAAAATCCTAGGCACACGGCATTCAAAGATATACTGCCTCTGTTCATGGGGTTATTATTTAAGTCGCAAAATGGCAATGCAAAAAATAAAGGATGCAATCTGACCAGGTGGGTTGCAAGCTTACTTTATGACCCATCGAGAGCAGTATTGTCTGCTGCTGCCTTTGCAAAACTCAGGTTTTGGATTACAACTCCCATCAACCCCAGCCAGCACCAAAGGCTCACCGAGCCCAGTGCCCAGTTCTCAGCAGCTGCCAACCAGACACCTATGGGAATTTCCATTGGTAGAGGCAGAACATTGGGATAGAGTGCCTCTGAACCTGCAGGTTCTATTTCGTTACAATGCAGCAGTCTCAGTTCGAGCTTTGTATGCCTTTTGGCCTTCCCAGATACAAGGCTGCCAGTCTATTTGTGTGTGTGTTTGTGTTCTTGACTAGGGACGCGGGTGGCGCTGTGGGTTAAACCACAGAGCCTAGGACTTGCCGATCAGAAGGTCGGCGGTTCGAATCCCCGTGACGGGGTGAGCTCCCGTTGCTGGGTCCCTGCTCCTGCCAACCTAGCAGTTTGAAAGCACGTCAAATTGCAAGTAGATAAATAGGTACTGCTCTGGCGGGAAGGTAAACGATGTTTCCGTGCGCTGCTCTGGTTCGCTAGAAGCGGCTTAGTCACGCAGGCCACATGACCCGGAAGCTGTACGCCGGCTCCCTCGGCCAATAAAGCGAGATGAGCGCCGCAACCCCAGAGTCAGCCACAACTGGACCTAATGGTCAGGGGTCCCTTTACCTTTACTTTTTGTTCTTGACCTACCACCTTCATTCTTGCCCTGCCTTCCGGTTTTGCCAATTTCCTTTAATTCTCTCCCACACAACCACACATGCATTGCCCTGCAAATACCACACAACATCTTCCAGCCGCATCACCCAGGCAGGGAACAGTTGCTGCTCATTCCTGCTGAATACTGGCAGAAGGTGGAGCAAAGCAGGGTGCTGGGGGGAGGTGGGTTGTGTAGTGCAGTCTTCCACCATCCTGCAGCTCCCACCAGCTCCATTTTTGCAGTTCAGAACACCTAGAAGGACCAGGTTGGCAACAGCTGGTGTAATGTGACAAGACTGGATTGGATGGAGAGTTGAGGTGTGAGCCATTTGGGTGCTGTGATCCACTCCCTACCGAGAGAGAAGATGATGGAAAGCATTGGCGGGAGCGGAGAGGTCACAGCCACGCAATCTCTTTAAATCACTTTTGCACCACTTTAAGAGTCATGGAGGAAACTGGGAAGTGCAATTTTTTAAAGGCGCTTTGTTTGTTTATTTGTTACATTCAGATGAGGCTGAGCAGGGTTTTCAACCCTGGCCTTCCAGGTACTAGTCCGGCACTCTTAACCGCTATGCAATCGCTGGTTCTTGAAACTACAGTTCCCAGCACCCGTAGCAAACTCCAATTCCCAGGATGTGAGTGTGGCCAGAGAGAGAAACTTTAAATTAGAAGCAGCTGTAAGTAGAGAAAGGGTTGCAGGGCAGAGAGGAAGAAATCAACTTTCATCTTTCTTTCTTTTTCTCCTCTTTATATCTTTATCCAAATATTTGCTGTGTGTATGTATTTTGTTTTTTCTAGGGGGAAAAAAAGAGGATACCTCTTCCTTTATTTGACTTGTGGGTAGTCATCCCACCCCCTCCCAGCCAGCTATATTTAATATCAGTCCCATGGGGTTTGGGTTCTTTGCTTTCTCTCTCTCTTGACGTATGCAGGATGCCATAGACGAAAGGAAAGCACGCAGTTGGATCCTCCTTCTAGGATTCTTTGTTGCTGAAAAACCTCCCTTTTTGCTGCTGGTGGTGGTGGTTCCCCTTTATTGCCCACGCCCTCTCTTGGATTAATTTGACAATCGGGTTGCATATTTGGTGCAATGAATTCAGCTACTGCTATCTGTGGGGAGGAGGAAGGTAGAAAGATAGCAACTCAGTAAGCTAGTTTATATTGAGTCAAAGCCTTGGTCCGCCCTACACTGACTGGCAGCAGCGCTCCAGTGTTTCAGACTGGGGGGGGGGGGTGTTTCCACCCGTATCTGGAGATTCAACCTGAGGCCTTTTCCAAACAAAATGGATGCTCTGCCACTAACCTATGACCCTCACTGCTCTCTTACTGCTAGATGTTCTGATCAGCCATCTGTTGGCTCATGGCTTCCCTAGGGGGTTCTCAATTCGTTCAGATCATTTATACCGGGGGAAACTGCCAATAAAAATAACTAATCCTTGCCTTTAGGCTTACAATCTAAAAAAAAGGCACAGCATGAAAGGAAAAAGGGAAGGAGAGGGAAGAGGAAAATGCATGTACCTGGGCACTAAATTCTTACTGTTGCAAGGCTCTTACAATGACCAATTGGTATAGAAATGAGCTGCTCACGTGGCTCTTTAAAATTTAACTGTGTTATTCAAATGGAAACTTGCACATATCCCCAAATGCATTTACCGCTTCGTGAAACAGCATGCAAATTGAGGTCCTCTTCAGAGCCATAGAAGCTAGAAAGCTTTTGCTTTTTTTCAAAAAAGATGGTTCACAAGACAATCATGGGACTTCATGCAGTTTAGCAAATTGTGTTCCCTTCTTCTAGTAGAAAGAGGTGCTCATATTACTACCTGTCTGTGGTCTGTTGGCCTAAAAGTATATCTGCCACTTTTTGGTAAACTTATGGTAAACCTGCTAGCTTGGTTTTTTTCTATCGCTCTTGGGACAGCTGAGCAGAGAATCACGTGCACATTAGATTATCCTCTGTCACCTTCAAGGTCTCCAAATTCCATTGGTCACACCCACATTTAATATCCCACTTTGATATCCCTCAAAGAGTCCTAGGAGCTGTAGTTTGCCTCTCTAGAGAGCTACAGCTCCCAGGAATATTTTGGGAGAAACCACATATTTTAAATATACAGTGGTACCTCGGGTTAAGTACTTAATTCATTCTGGAGGTCCGTATTTAACCTGAAACAGTTCTTAACCTGAAGCACCACTTTAGCTAATGGGGCCTCCTGCTGCTTCTGCGCCGCCGGAGCCCGATTTCTGTTCTTATCCTGAAGCAAAGTTCTTAACCTGAAGCACTATTTCTGGGTTAGCGGAGTATGTAACCTGAAGCGTATGTAACCTGAGGTCCCACTGTATGTTAAATGTGTTTTAATTGTATGGTGTGGATGTAACAATTATGTTTTGATCCTTATTGATTTATTAACGTGCCTACATGCTGCATCTGTCAACAGTTAGTGGAGAATGGAGCCCCCATGTTCGAAAGCAGTATACCTTTGATTGCCAGTTGCCGCGGTGGGGTGGGCAAATAACTGGAAATGGCTATCTTTATCTTGTGATCTTACTAAGCTGTTAGAATGCTGTAGCCAAGTAAACCTTTGATTGACTCTAACATGGTGATTCGCGCTCTCTCTCTCTCTCTCTCTCTCTCCTTTTCAAATTTATACATTTCATTAATTTTACAAACATTTTAACATTGCAAGGTGTGACTTCCTTCCCCATCTTTCTGTGGTTCCTTAAATTTATTTTTTAATATCTTCTGCATATCCAAATTCATTTAATCTGCACATTTAATTATCTACTGTAAATATATACTCTTATGAAACTGCAGGTTATTACAAAAATCCTGCCAGTGTTTTTATCTGTTTGCAATTTATCTGTAAATATTCAATAAACTGTTTCCATTCTTTTATAAAAAGTTTGTTACCTTGATTTCTTATTATTTCGGTAAGTTTTGCCATTTCTGCATATTCCATAAGTTTTTGTATCCATTCTTCCTTTGCTGGGACTTCTGCTTCTTTCCATTTTGGGGCGATTAACATTCTTGCTGCTGTAGTCGCATACATGAATAAATTTCAATACAATTTAGGTAGTTCTGTCTCTATAATTCCCAAAAGAAAAGCTTCTGTTTTGGGGTTTATTTGTTTTTTACAAAGTTTATTTTAAACAACCTTTTCGATTCATTATATATCATTTCCCAGTAAGCTTTAACCTTACCACAAGACCACCACATATGATAAAAAGAACCTTCTTTCTCTTTGCATTTCCAACACCTGTTTGATTTAGATTTATACATACCATACATTTCCGTGTATAAGACTAGGTTTGTTTATTAAAAATTCATGTGAAAAATGGGGAGAGGGTCTTATCCACGGATAGTGCATAGTGGAGATGTGGGATTGGTTGCTGCTGCAAGCCGGAGATTGTCAGCGGCTATAGGGCGTGTTATTGGTGGCTGCGGCAAGTGCTGATTTTGATTGGCTGTCGCTTTGGCGATTGGGCCGTACGAAAGCTGGCTCTTGCGATGCGGGCGAGTCATGCGCAGGTCATGCGGGTGAGCGATTTTCTGCAATACCCCCCACAAAAAAGCTCAACAACTTCATTTTCTTAATTTTTAGTCCCCCAAAATAGTCTTATACATGGAGAAATTCGGTATTTGCCAGTTTCCTCAGTGTTAAATACCAACAATATACAGTGGTACCTCAGGTTAAGTACTTAATTCGTTCCAGAGGTCTGTTCTTAACCTGAAACTGTTCTTAACCTGAAGCACCACTTTAGCTAATGGGGCCTCCTGCTGCTGCCGGAGCCCGATTTCTGTTCTCATCCTGAAGCAAAGTTCTTAACCTGAAGCACTATTTCTGGGTTAGCGGAGTCTGTAACCTGAAGCGTATGTAACCCGACGTACCACTGTATCATTTTCAACCAACATGGTGGTTCTCATCTCTTTCCTTTTCCCCCTCTCTCTTTTTACAGACCTGGATGCGGACAACCTCCCTGCCTACTGCTCACTTGCTCTGGGAGACCCGCCTCCCTACACCTCTCCCCTGGGAATTCCCTGCCCTCTGCATCTCGGCGGGGGCCGTGCAGGCATGCATTCCCCCCCACCCCGGCCAGCCGACTTGGACGGCGACACCTTTGAGAGCCAGCCCGCCCGGCGCGTCCGCCTCGGAGGCTCCCGTGTGCTCGAATGCCCCAGCATCCAGATCACCACCATTTCGCCAGGCCGGCGGGCCGAGGAAGACGACTGGGACTCCTCGCCTCGTGACTACCTCCTCCTGGAGGCTTTCGGGGGCTACCGCGAGACCACTCCATCTTCCGGCTTCTTCACCCCAAGCCCTGCCAGCAGCGGCAGCGTCTCGCCTTGGAGCTTCTTTTCGGACGACGAGGCCCCCGCCGGGGACGATGTGGAGCGGGAGCTGAATGAGGCAGCGGCCCGCTTTGCCCTCAGCTCCCCCTTGGGTTCTCCCCGGGGCTCCCCCAAGCCGTGGTCGCCCGCCGATGAGTCGTGGCAGCCTTACGGCGCCAGCTATTCCCCGAGCCGGGGCGCAGAGGATGGATGGATGCTCCTGGGCCCGCGGCCAGCTTCGCCCTGCGGCAAGCGGCGGTACTCCAGCTCTGAAACGCACTCCTCGGCATCCCCCTGCCTCTCCCGGAGGGGCAGCCTCGGAGAGGAGACCCCAGGGGAGACCGTGGAGGCAGGAGGCGACACGGCACCCTTCAACTGTACTGGAGCCCGACCGGCCGAAAGCATCCCTCAGAAAGCCCGGAAGACCTCGACCGAGCAGACAGTGGCCCTGACCAGAAAGGAGGAAGGGAGCTGCAATGGGGAGGATGGGGGCAGCGGCACCACGGGGGGCTATGGACTCGGCATGGGGCGCAAGGAAGGAATGGATTACCTGGCAGTGCCTTCCCCACTGGCCTGGTCCAAAGCTCGCATTGGAGGTCACAGCCCTGTGTTCAGGTAAGCCGAAACTCTAATGCTCTTCAGAGTTTGCATAAATGGTCCCCCTCTTCCTTCCATGCAAGGATGTCGAGAGTTTGGGTTGGAACTGTGGCGCCTGAGAGAGGGTTTCTAAAAGCGGTCATCCAGGTGGCTTGGGATGATTCCCAAGCAAGGCATGATGGGAATATCTGTCTTGTGATGCTTATCTCTAGATCTTGGTAGCTGGAGGTGGATGGTTTTGCGAATGTGGAGTTACAAGTTGGACAGATCCCTAACACACACATATTATTAAACCAGTCTGGGAATTGTAGCTCTTTGAAGGGAGCAGGGATCTCCTAACAGCCTTTAGCAAACTACAGTCCCCAAGATTCTTTGGAATAAGCTGGAGCTGTTTAAAGTGATATAATATTTATTTATTTATTTATTTATTTATTTATTTATTCCCAGCCACTCTGGGTGGCTTCCAACAGGATATTCAAAACACAATAAAAGATCAAACATTAAAAACTTCCCTAAACAGATGTCAGATGCCTTCAGATGTCTTCTAAAAGTCAGATAGTTGTTTATTTCCTTGACATCTGATGGGTGTTCCACAGGGTGGGTGCCACTACTGAGAAGGCCCTCTGCCTGGTTCCCTGTAACCTCACTTCTCACAGTGAGGGAACCGCCAGAAGGCCCTCGGCGCTGGACCTCAGTGTCTGGGCTGAACGATGGGGTTAGAGACGCTCTTTCAGGTATACTGGGCCAAGGGCATTTATGAGCTTTATGAGAGTGCTTTAAATGTATTATGTGGATGGGGCTTTGCTTCTTATCTTCCTCACGTGTAGTTCTTTAGTTCACCTCTGGACTATCCGTAGTTTACAGGCAGGATTGTGGAAATTTAGGTTTGTGCAATTTAAAGTAGATTAAAGTGCTCTGGAGCAGCAAATCCACTTTTTAAAAATGGACTTTTGGCAGGTTCACAGGGATGGGGGAAATGCGCTAAAACGTGTAGTGTGAACAAATGATCAATGAGGAAATGCTGGGCTCTCCCCCCCCCCCAGCAAGAGCTTACTAGAGCTCAGCTCTGGCACCTCTCAGGAGGGCACCATTGTGATTCTAAGAGAACATGGGAGAAGTTCGTGGTGAGCCCTGACACCCTTTGCCCCCCTGGAAAAATAGCACTGAGGAATTGTATAACCACTGCACAAGCAAATCAAGATGAACCCTCATTGTCATATAACCTGCCCACAAACAAATTAGAAGGAATGCTCAGTAAAGCACAGGCGTCTAGCTTTTTCGTAAGCTTTGCGCAAGCTAATCAGGACGAATGTCCAATTAGCAGGGCATCTGGAGCAGCCCCAGCGATAGCAGATTTTGCTGCCCTCCTAGCGTGGATCCTAGCTATCTTCCTCTAGCATCCAAAGACCTTCACCTGAGCATGCCGTTGTCGGGAACTGCGGGTGGGGGTAGAAGCTATGGCTGCCTCCCTCTCCCACCCTTAAGCCAGCCGGTTTGAATTTGCCAGCGCCATTGCCGGCTCTGTGGTTTGGCTGCCAGAGTTTCTGTTGTATAAAAACAACTTGTCAGACCAGACCAGGCAGAAGGGCTGGTGTCTCCAGTTACACATCCCAGACCCCAGCTCTGCATGCGGTGCTGGGGGCGGACGGGTGGGAGCTGGCGTAAACACGCAGTGCCTTGTTCCCTGTTAAGGTAAGCAGCTGGATTGGAAGAATTTCTCCTGCATGGTGGATCCACGTCATGACCTTTGAGTTCGGGGGCAGTGGCTCCATCCATTCCCTCCTCCGCCTCCTTTGCAGTTCCAAAGCCCATAGCCAGCAATATCATGCCAAGCCAAGCCCCCCATTTCTTCAAAGCAGAACTTAGCATCTCTTAAGCCAAGCTTGTGAATGCAATGGGTTAGCCTGCGACAACAACTAAAATACAGTCGACCTTGCATATTTTGCCTCCTCGTTTGCAGAGGTTTCTATAAGGGTGATACCGGCAATTTAGGTCAGCCTTGCAAAAGCTGAGCTGCTGCATTAAAGGGACTAAATTTGCAAGTGCCAAGTTGCTGAATCAAAGAGCCCTTGGGTGCCAGCTTAAAGCGCGGTTGGTTGTCCTTTTCCCCAGCTGGTTCTGGGCGAAATGCATCAAAGCACACTATTTCATAAGAAAGAACAAGACAGATACAGGAGAGAGATGGATTTTGGCTGACATTCATACACCACTTCCCAAAGTAGCAGTGGGAGGATACTGGATACAGAGCAAATAGGAGTGTGTAGACAGTTTCCCCCCTTTCTTTTGGGAACTCTGCTTCTGCACGATATGTACAAGGGGGAAGGGTTTTGCAGGAGTCCTTGGCCAAACTCCCTCTGCATGCGAATTGAAGGAAGTCTCACAGAATAAGACACCCAGTTTCATAGCCTCTCTGCATGTAAAATCTATGGCAGGCTTCCTCAACCTCAGCCCTCCAGATGTTTTTGGCCTAAAACTCCCATGATCCCTAGCTAGCAGGACTAGTGGTCAGGGATGATGGGAATTGTAGTCTCAAAACATCTGGAGGGCGGAGGTTGAGGAAGCCTGATCTATGGTGTGGCCACTTCTTGGATACAGTGTACTCAGAAACCCGGTCTCTGAAACCGGACACAGAGGTCACAGAGAAGGGCAACCAAACACATGGAACACCCGGTGTTTGGAAATGGCCTACAGCAGGAGTCTGCATATGTCTCAGGCTTGTATGGTCCACTTTGTCTACCAGCCAGAGCCAGGTGCAAGACTGTGGGCCAGCCAGGGGAGCATATGCTGAGAGCAGAGTGGCTCTGAGCATATGCCCGATCCAGGAATTTGAGACCTATATCTAAACAAAGCTCACAAGTCCTTTATCTCTCTCGCACACCAATCCTGGTTTCTTCTCCGCCACCATTCTTTCATCGCAGAGCTTTTCCAAACTGTGTGTTGGCTGCAGTGTAAATGCTCCTCATGCTCCTACCGGGGCTGGAAAGGGATTGGTTTAACCTCCGGTTTGCTAATAAAACTGAATTACTGTGTCACAAAATGATGCATGTCTAAAAAAGTGTGTCACCCATATGAAAAGTTCGGGAAGCTCTGCTCAGGGCCGTCTTAAGCATATCTGGCGCCGTGGTGCAAAGATCCCTCCGGTGTCCCCCCCCCCTTTCCCAGGGTGGCTCCTCCGGCGGGGAAGAGGCGGAGGCTGGACACGACGCCTCCTGCCTCAGCTGGCCGCTTCGTGCCGCGGTGGCCACTGCAGGCAGCAAACCGAGCGAGCGGGCCTGTGCCGAGCTAGGGCACGTGCGCCGCTCCCGGCGAGCGTTGGCTAGGTTTTTTTCCTTTTAGCCTTCTGGTGCCCTGCAGAATTCGGCGCCTGCAGGCTAAAAGGGGAAAGACCTAGCCGACGCTCGGTGCACGCACCCTCGCTCACTCAGCGTGCTCATTTGGGGTTCCCCGGACTCTCGCCTGGCTCCCTATAGAACTTGGCGCCCTGGAGCCCTGCGCCACTAGCTTCTATGGCTAAGACGGGCCTGGCTCTGCTTTATAGCAGTCTCACTTGTTGCTGCTGATAGCCAGCTGGGAGTCCAGAACGCTTGCTGAATTACTTCAGATCCCCCAGAGGTCTCCCAGTAGCTTCTGATTTGCCTTCCGTCCACCCTGTATCTAAAGCATTTGAAGCTTTTCAGTTGTTGTTTTTAAAATATATCCTTGCAAGGGCAGCTTCATCAGATCACACGTGGTGTAGAACAGAGGTAGCCAACATAGATGGTCCTTTAGATGTTCCTGGAGCACAACCCCTGATCATTGGCCATTGTCCATGCCAGCTGGGGGCTGATGGGGAATTGGGAGTCCAATAAACATCTGCAGGAGATGCAGGATCTGAAGGAGAGGTCACCAATAATAAGGAACTGCCTTTCCCAACATCTCTTCCATAACTCTGGGCTGCCTAAAAAAACAGGGATTGGCTGATATTTGGGACAGGCCAGAAGGCTTCTTTGTACAACGCACAATTAATTTGCAAAGTACGGCAGCCTTTTGTGTTTTAAGCACACTAGCCTGCTAGCCAGTGGTGGCAAGCAATTGCATGCAGGAGGCTGCAGAGCAGGGATGGGGAAGCTGCGATCTTCCAGATGTTTGCAGGACTAGAGCTCCCATAATCACTGAGCATTGGCCATGCCAGCTGGCACCGATCGGAGTCCAGTATCGCCCAGAGAGCCACAGGTTCCCCATCCCCATTCTGCCTGGCCTTTAATTTGAATTCAGCCTGCTCTTTTATTTCCCTTCTCTTCCCTCCCCCTCCCCTTTTATGAAGATTACCCGCTCTGAGACCCCACAACTAATTCTCCCCTGGCCTCCTTGCTGGCCCAAGTAGGACTAATTCAGCCAGCTAGCCCTGGTGACTATCTAATGCTTATTAGATGGATTTCCCCCAAATTGATTTCTGAACTTTGAATTTTATTGTTATTCATGTTTTTATACTGTATTTTATGCTGCTTCTACAATTAGGTGTTTTAAATTTGTTGTTAGCTGAGCCTGGTTTTCTGAACCGGGAAGGGCGGGGTATAAATAAAAATTTATCATCATCATCATCATCATCATCATCATCATCATTATTATTATCCCTGCTGTACAGGCTAGTGAGCTGTATCACTCCTCTGCAGCCAGCATAGAAACAGAGTCCATTGCCCGGGGATGGCGAGAGGCACTTTTCCATCCGCAGAATGTTGTAGGAGGGACAGAGAGCTCTCTGCAAGGCTAGTAACTTTTGTGGAGTTACATATATGGCAGATTGAATTTGAGACCACATGGTGGCCACTGGTTTGTTTAGATAAGGGCATAGGAGGACCCTGTTGGATCAGGCCTATGGCCCACCTAGTCCATTTCTCACTGTGGCCAGCCAGGGTCCCATGGCCAGCTCACAAAGAGGACCTGCATGTAACAGTGTATGCTTGTGATTCCAGTGACTAGTATTCAAAGGGATACTGCCTCTGGCAGGAAGGTGAAGATAGTCACTGTGGCTAAGGGCAAACGGATATCCTTATCATCCATGAATTTGTCTAATCATCCTTTAAAGCTGTCCAGGATGGTGGCCATTACTGCTTCTTGTGGGAGAGAGTTCCACAGTTTAAGGATGTGCTGAATGGAGAAGCACTTTCTTTTGTCTGCCCCGAGTCTTGCAATGTTCAGCTTCATTTGAGAAAAACTTCTCTCCATCGACTTCATGCCTTCCATCATTTTATAAACTTCCATCATGCCTCTTCGTACATTGGTACCTCGCTTCAGGCTACAGACTTTGCTAACCCAGAAATATTATCTTGGGTTAAGAACTTTGCTTCAGGATGTGAACAGAAATCGTGCAGCATTGGCTTAGCATTAAGCGGGAGGCCCCATTAGCTAAAGTGGTACCTCAGGTTAAGAACAGTTTCAGGTTAAGAACGGACCTCCAGAATGAATTAAGTTCTTAACCCGAGGTACCACTGTACTTGACTTTTCTGTAGCTAAGAAGCTCCAGTTCACAGAATCACAAGAGCTGTAGAATTTGAAGGGATCCTGAGGATCATCTGGTCCAACTCCTGTCCCATCCAGGGATCAAACCTGCGACCCTGGTGTTATCGCCACCACACTCTAACTAATGGAGCTACCTCAATTTCTGAGCTACAAACTCAGGTTGCAACCTTTCCTCATAGGGTAATTCCTCCATCTCCTTGATTGTTTTGGTTGCCCCATTCCGAATCATTCCCCCCTGCGATGGACCAATTCACGGAGAATCGATCTAGCTATGGCAGTGAGCTATGATGGCAAAACAGATCATGTTTTGAAGCTGCATATCTCTAGATACACTAACGTGAGTTTGACCAAACTGCGGGAGGCAGTGGAAGGCAGGAGTGCCTGGTGTGCTCTGGTCCATGGGGTCACGAAGAGTCAGACACGACTAAACAACAAAATCTCAAGATACAAGCTACTGTGGACAAACTGCGAAGGGAAAGACTATAGCTTGGTGGTGGAGCATCTGCTTTGCATGCAGAAGGTAATCCTTGGGCATCCTCAGGTAATCCTTAGGAGAAGCCCCTTTCTGAAACCTTGGATACCTGATTCCAGTCTCTCTAGACAATAATGAGCTATACTGTATACAATTTGACTTGTAGTACATCTTCCTATGTTCCTATGCTTTTATGCTCTCCTTGTGGGCTTCCAAGGGCCTCTGATTGGCCACCATGTAAGAGAGGATGGTTGCATGATATGGTTCTTAAATCTGAATCCAGCAGGGATCATGATCCGGCACAAGAGAAGTGTGAAATGCGTACTCATCAGGAGTGTGCTCTGGATGAATGCCAATGTGAAAAGTTATCTGGCCTCTGACTAGCCCCTCAGCTACGGCAAGCTCATAATTGGTGATGAGCAAGCCAAGAGAAAAAATATATATATTTGAAATACATGAGGGCTAGTAACTCATTGTAGATCCCTTTGCAAGCCTTGCAATTTATGTTCTTAAATATTACTAACTGCAAACTCGGGAAAGGAGGCTGGAGGTTCTGCACTGAGTGCCTGTGAGCGTTGTAGGTGGGGAGAAATTTAGCTGGTCAAATCTTATGTGCCTTTTTAATAGTTGTTTTGAAGCATGAACTCTGGTAGTGCCATCTTCCCCTGCCATCCTTTTGCAGCCAGGATGGGGGGAGCTTCACCCACCATCCATTGGAAGAGAAGCCACAGCATCATGGTAGATCGCATGCTCTATGTGTGTGATGTTCCAGGTTTTTGATTCCTGACATCTTCAGTTCAAAGGAGCAAGTGCCATAAAAGACCGCTGCCTGAGATCCTGTCCATCAGAGTAGAAAATGCTGAGCGAGCTAGGTAGACAAATAACGTGGTTTGTTACTTAACAGCTTCTTGTGTTCCAGTTTCCTCTTTGTTGCAGCTATGTATTAAAGGTACACGAGTCCCCTGCTGCATTCCTGTTTGGGTTGCCAGCAGGAGGAGGTCGGACGCGGTCACTTCTAGTGCCTAAGTCGTCAACTTCACGGTCCTTCCTTTCACCCATTCCCCAGGTCTTCTGCTCTCCCCCCTCTGGACTGGCCTCTCCCCAGTCAATACGAACAGTATGAGCTGAAAATCGAGGTGCAGCCCCGAACTCACCACCGAGCCCATTATGAGACGGAGGGCAGCCGGGGTGCTGTGAAGGCCGCTCCAGGAGGACACCCTGTGGTGAAGGTATCTGAGGGGTGGGGGGAGCTAACAAGAACCGGGATAAGAATGGGACCAGGGGGTTGGGTGGGTGGGAGGAGCGACAATGAACTGAAAGAAAGTTCCCACTTCGCATCTCTCCTGCAACCACAGTCTCACAAAATGACTGTCGGCCAGGCATAGGGAACTCATGGCCTTGAAGTCATCGGACAACAACTCCCATTATCCCATGAACTTTGGCCCTGCTGGGTGGGGCTGATGGGAGCTGGAGTTCAAAAACTTCTGGAGCATTGAAATGTATGGTAATGTGGAAAAGGCAATAATGCACTCTTCTATGTATTATGGTTTTGTCTTAAAAGTGGGCCGAGAGTACACCTGAGCATGTGTAGAGTATATTTATTCTCACCACATAATCACAGGCTCCACCTCCATATTTGGGACAGGAGCTAGTAAGGCTTTCAGGCTGAGGGTTGGTTGCCACCTTTGCCATTTAGCCAGGTAAAGCCAGCTTTGCTTTCGACACCATTTACTCCATAAGAGCTCATATGCATTTTTTATTTTCTGGTATTGTTGTTATTTTAAAAAGCCCTCTCCTCTGCCCCCAGCATCCAGGGAGCTTGTTGTCAACGTAGTTTTTTTTTAAATAAATATATATATATAAATATCTCAGCATTTTCAGTCAAGCTAATCCAGAAGGGAAACTTCCTCTTTTTTAAAATTTTCTTTTCTTTGAGGGCTGGTTTGAAAGTCTCCATCCAGAAATTTGAAAGATGAAAACTATTCCCACTTCAAAGGCTGCTTGCGGGGGCCAAAAAAAGGAAAAGAAAGAAAGACAAATGTCACGGATTTTTTTTGCAACAAATTGTGAAATAGCTGCCCGCTAAATATAGATGAGTGCCTTTTAAATAAGTGGGAAGGTGGAAACTTTTTTTTTTAAAAAAAACAAAACGAAACCCACGACTTTATGAGAGTGAGGGGGTGATATTTGGCTTGTTCTTATAGTGACAGGAAGGTTTGATCAGTGCGTACGTGTTTTTGTACTGTGATTGCAACTTTCCCTATACTGTACTCCATCTCTTTGTATCCTAGTTTCCTCAAATTACGATGTGGAGATCTATATGTACATTTTCCTAGGACTGGGGTGGGGGGAGGTTGGCATGAAAAGCCGAGGTCCATCCTTTCTCTCTTTTCGTTGCCTCCGTCCCCCCCAACTCCTGTTTTTGTGTGTGTATCCTTCCCCTTCCATTCCCCATCACATTCCCCTGTAACCAGGATCTCGGGGCTGCCCTTTCCCACGCTCTCATTTCAGATTCGCAGCGCTGGTCTCCTCCTGCATCCAGCCCCTCTGCGTCACTCTTAGGGATAGCAAGTCGGAGTGTGGAGTGTTTGCATGTGCGCACGTGGGACGACAAATACCCCCACCGCTTGCTCCATATGCTTTTTGGCAAATTCCACTCCTCTTCTGCCGGCGTTCAGAACTTGCCCTTCCTTGCAGAGAGGCAAACCCTTCGTTTCCTAAAGCTGCACCCCCTTCCCCCTTTCTCCTGCCATCTCCCTGCTTCCCATGCCCCACCCCACCCTTTCCAAAAGTTGGCATAGGTTTCTGCAGGTTCCAAGACCGCTTCCACTGCCCCCACAATCCTTCAGGCCTCAGATCCTTCCATCTTCCATGGCATGAGTGGGGAGGGGAGAGGTAAAAACGGAGCGTTTTCCTTTAAGGCTCAAATCGACTGCAGCTGGAAGTCTTGGCCTCTGATTGGAAACATCTGGGCGTCCCTGAGGCAAGACCACCGATGTCTCCAGCTGCAGTGGCCTTTGCCAAAGAGGGTGGCTGGTAAGGAGGTGGTGGAGACGGGGAGTAATCAATATGTAAGACACACAGTGCTCTTTTCATGGAATAGACGCCCACCTTCCAGGTCTGTGATTGCACAACTTAATTTCAGACAGGGATCAGCCCCCAGAATTTTTTTTTTTAAAGACTAAATAAAGTCTCTGGAGAATTTGAAGCAAGCATATTTAATATCCACTGCAGTGATTTTTATTTTTCTTTAAAAAATCACAACCGAACCTTCCCCTTCAGCTGCTAAGTGTTTATGAACATTCTGTGACATCATAGCCACAGGGTCTTGGACAGACTGTTTCCTAGCCCTGCTGTCTCTGAACCTTCTGAAGTGGTGATGGCCAGGAATTTGAAACTGGGACTTTTAAAACATGCAGATCCGTGACCACCCATTGCGGGTTCTTCTTGCAAGGAAATGAACCAGGCCACCCCTTTGCCACATACAGAGCATCTGCCGTGACGCAGCGTCACAGAATGTTCAGAAGTGGACGGGGAAATTCACGTGTGAGATGTCCCATTACAGAATGCATTGGCTGGGGATGGTGGCCAGATCTTAGCGGGGATGATCGCTCAAGTCGCTTTGGCCGTGCAGGAAAATGTCTAGGGTGACTATTTTCTCCTAGGGGGCGGCAATCATCACACTGCTTTTGCCACATCCTCAGACGAACTCAAAAGCTTGGTTCATGGTCATGGCAATGAGATGAGATGTTTTATTTCAGAGAAGCTTACCATTCTCCTTTACTCCCCACCCCAGCTTTTAGGCTATGATGAGAAGCCCCTTACCTTACAAATGTTCATCGGCACGGCGGATGAGCGGAACTTGCGTCCCCATGCCTTCTACCAAGTGCACCGCATCACTGGCAAAATGGTTGCCACCACGAGCTATGAATCCATCATCAATGGCACCAAGGTCCTTGAGATGTCCCTGCTGCCTGAGAATAACATGGCTGCCAAGTAAGAATTGTTTTGCAGGGCTTTCGAAGGGGGGGGGGGTTGATGTGGTTGGCAAATATGCCCAATTATTAAAAAATATGGAAATCCCTCCTTACGTAGTAGCAAACCTGATTTTGCAACTAAGTATAGATGCTTAATGGGACGTGGGTGGCGCTGTGGGTTAAACCACAGAACCTAGGGCTTGCCGATCAGAAGGTTGGCAGTTCGAATCCCCGCGATGGGGTGAGCTCCCGTTGCTCGGTCCCTGCTCCTGCCAACCTAGCAGTTCGAAAGCACATCAAAGTGCAAGTAGATAAATAGGTACTGCTCTGGCGAGAAGGTAAACGGCGTTTCCATGCGCTGCTCTGGTTCGCCAGAAGTCGCTTTGTCATGCTGGCCACATGACCCAGAAGCTGTACACCGGTTCCCTCGGCCAGTAAAGCGAGATGAGCGCCGCAACCCCAGAGTCGGTCACGACTGGACCTAATGGTCAGGGGTCCCTTTACCTTTATAGATGCTTAACAGGGAGTAGCAACCAATCCTGTGTTGGATGAACATACTTAGTGAGTTTACAACACATAGGCAGGTGGGTTTGGGCAATTTCAGAAAGGTAATATATTTACAGGGCAACAAGGTAGACCCTCCCCCAGGTTCCATTCTGTGCCACTCTCAAATTGACTGCACCCATTATTCTTGTTTTGTGGGTTCTTTGGGATTAATGAGTTTTAGAAAAGAGTACTGGATCGTCAACAGGCGCTAGCACCCATCATGGTCAGGCAAGTGCCAGGGCCCAGTTGAGCTTTTGCAGGTCTCCAACTTCCTTTTCATAAAACCAGTGCAGCTGTTGCCTGCCATGTTCTTTTCCACCATTTTCTTCACCCCATAATGCCTTTGGGTTTGCAGTGCAGTGGGGATCAAGGCGTTCTGGGGGGAAAGAAAATGTTGGGTGGCTGTACTTCGCCAATGTGTTCTGATCTACCCATTGAAAAGAAAGAAAAAAGAAAAGAAAACCCTGTGTTGGGGGAATAGAAGAGGGCACTTGCAGAAAGTAACCCAAACCTGTAAGTGACCCTGATTTTCCCCAAGGCAAAATGTGTCCTAGTTATCAAATGCGTGTGTAGTTTCAATTCAGCTCTAGGCAGGATTCTGATGCTGGTAGGAGACAGAAGCTGAGGATCTAAGAGACTCTTCCTTCTCTACTATTCTCAGGCGGGGTGAGGGACCCTTTTAGCCCAAGGGCCATATTTCCTTCCAGGCAGCCTTCTGGAGGCCACATGCCAGCGGTGGGTGGAGCCACAAGCAAAAGTGGGAGTAGCTACCCTCTGGGGGCAGGTCCCAGATCTGGAGGGCAGATCCAGAAGGAAAAACGGGGAGGAGCAACAAGTGCAATGTTTAGCTTTGTGCAGGAGCCATGTTTCTTGCTTATCCCTCCATCCAGATGAGCAAGAAGCATCACCAGAGATCAATGGAACATTCTAGCCGGGCAAAAGCATTCGAGGAGGGTGCAGAGCAGGCCTGGGAAGAAGGGGTGTGGCTAGGGTCCCAAGGGCCCAACATGGGCCTATTTAACCCATGGGACTGAGATTTGCCATCCGTGTTCTGAGAAGGAGGTGCATAACATGAACAGCGAACTGCCGTCGATTCACAGACAACTCCCCCCCCCCTTTCCCCCCTGCACCAGTATTGACTGCGCTGGGATCCTGAAGCTACGGAATTCGGACATTGAGCTGCGCAAGGGGGAGACAGACATCGGGCGCAAGAACACGCGGGTGCGCCTGGTCTTCCGGGTCCACGTCCCGCAAGGAAATGGCAAGGTGGTCTCTATCCAGACTGCCTCAGTACCCATCGAGTGCTGTGAGTGCCCTCTGGGGGTGTTGTGGGTGGGGAGGTGTGTATGGGAGAAGCAAGCCTCCATGTAGCTGGAGGTCAGCCTGAATCCTAAGGTCGCATCCACACCAGACATTGAAAACACTCTAGTACCGCTTAACTGTTTCACCCTCCTAAAAAAAAAAGATAGCATAGGAGCTGTAGTTTGTTAAGGGTGCTGTGGAATTGTAGCTCTGTAAGGGGTCTCCTAGCAACTCTCACAGCACCCTTAGAAAACTACAGGCCCCAGGATTCTTTGCACAGAGGGAGCCATGGCTGTTTGAAGTGGTATAATGGTACTCTAAATGTATAGTGTGGTTTAGATATTTCAGACGACTTTACTTGATCAGTGCAACAGTGCCCCCTGGGGAAAGCACAAAAGTGGAGTCCACAGACCTGTGAGTTACACGGACTTATATAGAAGTGCATGCATACATAAAGGGCGATACGGTGGTGTCACGCACCGTGCACTGTTGTGAAAGAAATAATTTGGCATGACTTGGTGGTGTATTGATCAAAAAGTCACATGGTGCAAGACGTAATGCATTGTAAAAGGAACTGTTAGAAATTGGGACGGAAGCGTTAGTGTTATAAACACAATAATCCCTTCATCTGAATGCACCCATCTCTCTGGAGATCAAGAAAAACAAAGGTGGAAAAAAAGGTGATTTCCCAGAGCGCAATGCTGATTAGGCCAACTTATGCTGATCCAGTTGTGAGCACAAAATGGCGGCTGATTCATAAGAGACTAGGCCAGATGCATCATGGAAAAGGTGGATTTTAGAGAGAGGGAGGGAGGGTGGGTTTGGGGAGGCAGTTGTACACTGGATTTATTCAGTTCTCCATTCCTCTTAATGGAGCACTTCCTCAATTCCTCTTAAATGTGGCTGTGCTTGTGCAAGGTGATCTCTCCTTTGTGACCCCTCCTTGCCTCTCCTGCGCACAGCCCAGCGCTCAGCACAGGAGCTCCCCCAAGTGGAAAACTACAGCCTCAGCGCGTGCTCCGTACATGGCGGAGAAGAGATGGTGATCACTGGTGCTAACTTCCTGCCTGAATCAAAAGTTGTCTTCATTGAACGAGGCCCCGGTAAGCAAAGCGCAATTTTTAACTTGTGGCAATGGGGTGGCAGCTTGGCCTTTGATTGCTTTGGAGCACGGGTCGGTCATGACAACTGAGAGATGGAGCATCCATCTTCTGGGGCAGTGTACCAGATGCTGGGGACAAATAGCAGATGATGGCCGTCTCCTGCACGGCCAGTTGGTGTGCTCTCCAGAGAAATACAGCAAGCCTTTGACACCTTTCCATCCCCTGCCCTCATCATCCTTGTTAATAGGCCCTCCCCTCCACCTGATATTGGTCAATTGCTTTTGTTGTTGCTGTTTTGCTTCAGATGGAAAACTCCAGTGGGAAGAAGAGGCAAATGTCAATCGGCTGAAAAGCACAGAGGTGAGAATTCTGGACAGTGATCTCCTCATGTGGGAAGTAAATTTGCAGCCTGGCTTTTTCCCGTCAGGAGTGGGGCTAGGTTTATGAAAAACATTTAGTGGGGAATGGGGAAAGACTTTTAGTGAATGTGGATGACAGCAGGGAAATCCTGGCCTGGGCCATTACGCTGATCGCACAGAGACAAGTAATGAGTCTTTGCTATTGGAGAACAGCTGGTTTGTTTGTTTTTAAAAACCTCCATGTTGGTAATTATTATTGCCAGGAACAGGAACAGAGGGGAAAGGCACACATAAAGGCTCTTGGAGATTCAGTGCAGGGAAATAAGTCCTGGTAGTTTTTCCATTGATACATGCAACGTCCAGAAAGGGGAAACTGTCTAGGTGCTGTTGGATTATAACTCCTATCATTTGTGGCTGGAGTCCAGTGGCATCAGAAAGGCATCAGGATGCCACTCCCCAGCACGAGTCAGATTTATTATTATTATTAAAACAATTAACATTGAAATAGATGGGATATAAAAGGGATAGAGAGATAAGGTGGGAAGGAATCAAATCCTGCCAAGTGGAACGGTCACTGACAGGGGCTGGTCTGGGAATGGGGAGTCCAATGGCAGTTGTTCCCAGATGAGCTGATGGAATCAGCCTTGCCGTTTCATCTTCAGTTCATCTGCGGCCCAGTGGAATGGCTGACGGTGGCATCCGCTTTGAGCTTGTATACAGAGCAGGATTGAAAGTGTGTATATCCTCTCATGCTGAAATGGAAACAGTCAGGTTTGGATCTTTTCATGAGGAGCAGGAAGATGATACGAGGAAACCCAGAAATGATTTTGAGAAGTGCTTCTGTAAATGCCTGCTCATGAACTGTGGCTGGTTATATAGATAGGCAAACCTCCGTTTGGCAATTTTTTACCTGAGCAAGGCCATGCAACACATCATCAGCTGCTTTTTCCCTGCTTCCACAGGCCTCGCTGACCCTCACTGTCCCCGAATACAGCAACAAACAAGTGTCTCGGCCTGTTCAGACCTATTTTTACGTCTCCAACGGACGCAGGAAAAGGAGCCCTGCTCAGGCCTTCAAATACTTACCTGGTACGTCAAAGTGCAAACTGGAAATGGGGGGGGGGGGGGCGAATATTGAGGGGGTGTATGACTGCTAAATGGGACGCGGGTGGCGCTGTGGGTTAAACCACAGAGCCTAGGACTTGCCGATCAGAAGGTCGGCAGTTCCAATCCCCACGACGGGGTGAGCTCCCGTTGCTCGGTCCCTGCTCCTGCCAACCTAGCAGTTCGAAAGCACCTCAAAGTGCAAGTAGATAAATAGGTACCACTCCGGCGGGAAGGTAAACGGCGTTTCCGTGCGCTGCTCTGGTTCACCAGAAGCGGCTTAGTCATGCTGGCCACATGACCCGGAAGCTGTACGCCGGCTCCCTCGGCCCATAGAGCGAGACGAGCGCCGCAACCCCAGAGTCGGCCACGACTGGACCTAATGGTCAGGGGTCCCTTTACCTTTATGACTGCTAAAAGTGATATTGATGGCTTTTCTTTCTCCCCCCTCCCTTTCCTCTTCAACCCACCCGTCTCATCCAGTGATCTTCAAAGAAGAAGCACTCCCAGATGCCCCCCACCGTGGTTTCACCCACACCGCTCAGAGTTCTCCTTTCTCACTACAGCCGGCACAGGGCGCCATGGATTTCTCTCCCTCCAGACCCCCCTTCCCTTACTGCCCCGAGCGCTCCCCGCCGTGCTCCCCCTACGGCCCCGACTGGAACCCTTGCTCCTTCTCCTCCCCCAACCGCTGCAACCCTGCCTTCCGCTTCCCTCAAAACGAGGCCTATAGGGGTGTCAACCTCTCTGTGCCCCTCCTGTCTCCAGCGGGCCTGCCCCATCTCCATGCCCTAGAATGCCTCCCGCCCCACTTCCAGCCTCCCAGCCCACAACTCGGAGCTCAGCCACCGGGGCGGGGAGAGAACCGCAGCGGGGAGAGGACTCCGGAATGGACAGATCCAGAGCTGGTGTCCCAAGAACATAGCACCAAAGAGCTGGAGAAATCGGGGTTTGATGGTGGCTTCCGGGATAACTTGCCCATCCACGGGATCACGCTGGAGGAAGGTAAAGCTAGAGCTGTGAACGGGGGGGGGGGGGGGGGCACAAAAACATGTCTTTGCATCTTCTCTTGAGATATTTACAGGTGATAGATAGATAGATAGATAGATAGATAGATAGATAGATAGATAGATAGATAGATAGATAATAGACAGACAGACAGACAAACAGACAGATATTGTCAGAATCGTGGTAATCTATGGACCGCCCCAGACTATTGGTTCATTGTGGATGCATTTTTCAATACAGTCGTACCTTGGAAGTCAAACGGAATCTGTTCCAGAAGTCTGTTTGACTTCCAAAACATTAGGAAACCAAATTGCAGCTTCTGATTGGCTGCGGAAGCCCCATCAGACATTTGGATTCCAAAAGAACTTTCTCAAACCGGAACAATCACTTTGGCCTTCAGGAGGCAAAACATCCAGGTTCCAGAGTGTTCGGGATCCAAGGTATGACTGTATGTTCATGACACACTAATAGTGTATTTTCATGGTGGATTCTGTCTGCTTTTGTTTGTAACTGCTGTCTGTACAACAAAATGTCACCTCTGCAATCCCAGGCCACAATATTCTGCAAGTTCCACCTGCTGATCTGCCTCACCTGTCCTAGGCCACAAGTGGCCCCTGGGAAACATAAACTCAGCTGCACTGCTGGTGGTGTTATTCTCTTATTGCAGATGTTGAGTAGAGAAATTAAGAAATTTCAATTTGCCTAGGTCATGAACTTGCTTAGGTGAGCTTTGGGTAAGGACAGGCTGAGCAACTAATTCAGTCCCTCTTTTTTGTCTCTCAGGAGGTCAGCCATAGGTCTATTCCATTGTGTGTGTTTTAGAGAATGCACAGATTAGCTTTTTAATTTATGCACTTCTTACTTAAAACACATGTTTTTAAAATTTTCAGTGCATTCACATGTAAAAGAAACCCACATGTTTTGCGTAATTTTGTGCACACTTTTTGCGCATCAGAAATGCATAGCAGAATCCAGAGAATCCAACCGACAAGCAGGCTCAAGAGGACCAGATCCGTCTGCTGCAAACAAACAAATTCCTCCCCAAGCCCTAGGGGGGACCTTGAGTAGTTTGCCACTGAGCTCCCAAGGCAGCACTTACGAGGCTTCTCTCAAGCCCTCTCCATCTCGCCCACACTGACCTCTTTTCTCTCCACAGTAACCGAGATCATCGGCAGGGACCTAAGCGACTTCCCCGAGCCCTCCTACGAAGGCAGGCGGAGCTGAGATGCCGCTGGATTTCGGGGCGCTCAGATCTTCCAAGAGAAACCTGGAGCTTTGACCCAGAGAAAGTTGGCAACACCAAAGATCACCCTTGAGTGGCCACTTTTCAGGGACTCTCTGCATCCATGAGTTTTGCCTCTGACATTTTCCTGCCTATCCTTTTTATTCATTCATTCCGCCACTCCTTTCCTTTTCCTGCCAATGCTTCCATAAAGGGCAAAGTCAGCCTCAGAATGGCCATGGGTGGATCAAGGCAGTGGCTCCCCGTTCTCTGACGTCCCGGCAGAAGAAGCCTCAAAAGAAGCTCACCAGCAGAGCTACCACTGCGGTGGCCACCTGTTTTTGTTCATCCATAGTATCTGAAGATATGCAGCATTCTGGACCAAGAAGTGGGCTTGCACATCTGGCTGTCATGGCCCAGAGTGACCTTATCTTGTGACTCCTTAAAATGTATGCTATTGGCCAGTGTGGGGCCCTGTTGCAATGAATTCCATAGCCCAGCCTGGCCATCTAGGTGAGACCTTCCATTTGCCAGATTGCCCTTTCCCTTCTGCTCATCTGTCCAGTCTACTGTGCATTTTCTCCACCTGCTCTTGGCCATGTCCGTCCATCCAAACCACCTTCCATCTTCCCTTGGCATTGAGAAGGGCTCCAAGTTTCTCCTTGGTGGTGGTGTCTAAATGACTTCCAAAATGGCTTGTGCCATAGGTTCCAGGAGACAGGGCTGGCCCGAGACATTTTGGCTCCTGAGCTGAACCACAAAATGCCAGGGAGGAAAGGACTAGTGAAGATCTACATCAGGGAGGGTGGATAACGATCTGTGCTGGGAACAAGGATGGAAGGAGACCAGCAACACCTCCTATTCAACAAGAGGGACTGAGGAAGCAATAGATCCGACCTACAAGGAGTAGTAGGCGATGCATTCCTTGGAGGCCAGATCTGCTGCCCTTGTGTACCCTGAGGTGGTTGCATCCCCTTGCCTCATGGGTGGGCCGGCCCTGCCTGCAGAACCTTATCAGAAGGTTCCTTGGCTAGATGAGTAGGAGCGCAAGGAAAGTTGCTCTCGAAAGGCAGAATGCCCCTGATTCCTGATCTTTCCTTGCAGTGGCAGGGAAGTGCCGTGTAAATTCTCCTGCATTTGTTCAGTTGCTTCAGGGCATTGTCAAGGAGTGTTAAGCCTGGAATGTGTCGTCATATCAGGGCTGGGGAATCTCCTCCAGATGTTGCTGGACTCCAGCTCCCATCAACCCTGACCGTTGGCCGTGTTGGCCAAGACAGACAGCAGCTGAGTCCTGACAACTTCTGGACGGCCCCAAGTTCCCTATCCATGCCAGTACATTTCCCAGGCTCTGTTGTTTGCTTGCAGGTATTCCTTGTCGAATGCTCTTTGGCAGGCCATTCTGTGGGTATGAGAAGCCCATGGCTCTCCAGCTGTTCTCCCATCAGCCCCAAGCAACATGACCTGTGGTCTAGGGTGATGGATGATGGAGTTGAACAACAACATATGGAGACCCCTGGTGTCCCACCCTCTCCACCCCCTCCACCCGTCATCTCCTGTGGTGCAGTGATCCTTCTGAAGAACAGTCGTGACGAATTTTTTCCTCGATGGTTGCCAGTTTCCTTGTTCTGGAATTATTTTATAATTGTGCCCTTGCTGAAGAAGCTGCTGATGTGTGTGGAAGGGGAAAGGAACCATACCACTGTTGTCCTACCACCTTTAATATATATGCTTCCAAGTTGGTCCGCGGGGAGGGAAATCGTTTCCAGTCTGGAGAAAAAGCCATAAGATGTGTCACTGGTGCTAACAGGAGTCCCTAGTCCTCATGAACACACTCCCTTACAAGGGTTATTGTAAAAGGTGAAGAGGCACATAATGTTCTCAGAGCAATGGGCTGCTTTGCTTCGGAAATGGCCTTCCTACCTTCACTCAAAAGAGATGTGTATTCCTCTCCAGAGTTGACCAGGTGAGTGGGAAGCGGAGGGAAGTATTCTGTGAGCTTGCAGCAGGAACTGGCTGTGCACAGTGCTGATTGGCTAGTGCTTGTGACGCAGCCAGGAACCTCTTGCATCCTCAGAGCAGTTTTGCACATTAACTTTTTTTAAAACAAAAAAAGGTGTTGAATTAAAAAAAGGTCAGTCCAGTACCTTCTTATAATAAAGTAGGTAAGCTGTCTGAAGTGGCGGCATAGGAGACAGACAAGCCTGATATAATTCATCCAGAATTTTTGTCACTTCAGTTGTGAAGCTAGGCTTGCTCTGCAGCTGAGAGTCCTGTGAGCTCTTTGTGCACCCTTACAATCACAGGGATTTTTTAAAAAATCAAAGTTCTAGGCCCTAAGCCTACGAGGACTATTCTAGAAAATGTGAGGATGCTGTCTGCCTTGCACAATCTCAACCGTCACCGTGACTCCATTCTCCACATTTAGCAGAAATGGGATGTTTATGCAAAGCGCATCAAAGTATTCAAAATTATTTCTTTAACAACATTTATTCAGGTTTCGGAGTCCCAGCTTTTCTGAGCCAACAGTTTGCATTATCTGGGTGATGAGTTTTCAATCAAGTGGAGTTAGGCAGTTTGAAAGAGGGTGCTGCCACCGAACTATAAACTGGGGATTGGCAACTCAGAGTTGATAGCAGCTGTTTTTAAAAGCATTCATCTCCCCCCAAAAAATAATTGGGCATCTGTGTGAGGCTGGTAGAGAGCAGAAAGTTCAAAGAAGGAAATGAAGTGTACCACAGTAACTTAATAGGGTGTTTTGAAATTTGGAGAGAGTAGTTACGCCTAAAGTTGATTCCCACCTTCCTTAAATCCTGCTCCTTGAGATTGTGATCAGAGACTCAGGGATCGGAAATGGTAAGGGTTAATTAACAGCCCCCCAGCGTTTTCCTTGTTGCGGAGGAGTGGCTGGCATTTTATATTTTTGATATGTACTTTGGGGGAGTGGTGGGAATGTTATTTTGTAATTAAACGCATAAAAAAGGCCTAAAGGAAATAACCCTTGTTGTGCAATGCTGTCTTGTGTGTGTTACTGCCCCAGAGGTATCTGAAAGGAAGTTCTAGCAAGCAGAGAAGCAGCTGGAGGAAATGCCAAACTGAAGTTTATCGTCTGGTGGTGGTTATCTTCCCTCTCTCTTGTTTGTGATGTCCATACGCGAGAGCTGTTGCTTTGCAGCTACACTGGGGGTGGGGGGTGGGCTGGGGCATGGAGGGGGACACACCAAGGGGTTGCAGAACTGAAGAAGTCTATGGAGGGAGGGAAAACAGAAGCGGGAGGTTGTGTGTGTGTGTGTGTGTGTGAGAGAGAGAGAGAGAGAGAGAGAGAGAGAGAGAGAGAGAGAGAGAGATGGATGGGAAAGGGAAATGAATAGAATCAGATGGAGAAAAGCATGGATGGTGGGCTGGCACAATGACCAGGAACTATCCACGCTGCACCATTTTGTTGCAGGTCACACTTTATCCAGGATTCATCCTTTTCAGCTGAGCTATATGTCTAGCTAGATTTCTAGCAGTTGTCTATCACCATCCTCCCTTCTCTTAGGGCTGCCATATGTCCGGACATTACCTGGATTTCAGTGGCGGAATTGATGTCTGGTGGGAATTTACCCAGCATCTTTGACAAGTCAATTGAAAAATCTTGGGGTTTTTTTGGCATTTTTGTAAAAAACATTTGTCTAAAAAAAAAAAAGCCCAACTCTCCTGGTTTTTACTTTTTGAAATATGGCAACCCTACTTCCCTTATTCTCATTTTCATAATGTACCCTGAGCGCTGTGGGCTGAGATTTGGCTACGTCAAGGAATGTCTAGAAACATTCCCAACTGCTAAGTGGGAATGAATATGGAAGTGGCTGCATGTAGAACTGGTGCCCCACCTCGTCCCCCACATAAGCGTTCCTTGCATCAAATTGTAGAGTCGGAAGAGACCACAGAGGTCATCTAGTCCAACCCCCTGCAATCCAGGAATCTTTTTTGAAGACATGGGGCTCAAACCCATAACCCTGAGATTGCACTAGTAACTGCATTTGTCATACATTCCACACCTACTCAGGTGTGGAGCTAAGCATGCTCCCAGAGCACCCGCCCAACTCCTGGTTGCCTGTGTGCCAAGCCTACATGCAAATCGGTTGATTCATGCCACCAGGATGGTTGGTATAGGGAAAGGAGGCAGGGAGTTCTTGCATAGGAATGCCTGTGGCTGTTCTAGAGTCACAAAGTCATGGAATGATGCAGATTGTGGTGGCAGCCACGACTGCTGTGGCCTAGTTTGGCATGTTTGATTTTTTTGTGTGTGCATTTGCTGCCCTGGGCTTCTTTGCGGGAAAAGGATTGGATATGAATAGTGATCATCAGAACTGGAAATTGCCAGAACTCATCCAGCACCTCTCAGTTGGTGCCATTGCCATTCCAAGAGAACGAGGGAGGTGTTCGTGGTGAGTTCCGGCGCCTATTTTTCTAGCAAAATAGCACTGATGGTGATAATGGAATCTCAATCAATTCATCGGGCTTGGAGAGGTGCTTTTTTTCTGCAACGCGGCTGAAGGATGACTAGCTGAGATGATGGGGGCGGGATTCAGGAGGTGGACAGGGAGGTCCTCTTCTACAATGTCTATGGCAGGGGTCAGCAAACTTTTTCAGCAGGGGGCCGGTCCACTGTCCCTCAGACCTTGTGGGAGGCCAGACTATATTTTTGCGGGGGAAATGAATGAATTCCTATGCCCCACAAATAACCCAGAGATGCATTTTAAATAAAAACACACATTCTACTCATGTAAAAACACACTGATTCCCGGACTGTCCGCGGGCCAGATTTAGAAAGCGATTGGGCCAGATCCAGGCCCCAGGCCTTAGTTTGCCTACCCATGGTCTATGGGCTGGAGGTGCACAGCACACCTGATGTGGTGTAGTGTTTCACTTGTAACAGACTAGGGAGGCCTGGATATAAATCCTCACAAAGTCCACTGGGTAGCTCCTGGGCTAATTGGTACCTCTTTGCCCAAGGCAGAACAGCAAATGACATAGCTTTATCTGTGCTCACACATCAAGGTTCACACCTGGTCAGGTTTTGGCACCTGTGGTACACTCTGCGTGCCTCTGTTAATATGCATCGACAACAACTTAGATAACTAGCCATTGGCTGCTCTTTCACAGCATCCAAAACCAGCTGCCTGCAATGGGCACCTCACTCTGCCCAATGTTAGGGCCGGCCCTGTAAGCAGATTTGTGGTGAAGTATACTGCCCTGAGCTCTATAGGAGGGGCAGATGAGAAAGGACCTCAATGGACAGCCCAGTAGCCTGGGAAAGAGTTTATCCCCTATACATGTTTTGATATCAGCGGATTCATATCTTTGAAAACAAGATGCAAACCAAAACACAGCATGTTTTGAAATTTCACTTGTCCAGATTGGGCAGTGTCCTTTTTCAGATAAGTACTGTGCACAAAGGTGTACACATTAATGCAAAGTGAATGTTAGTGAAAAAACCACACAAAAATACATCAGGGAAACATGCTTTGCAAAAAAAGTGTATATTAGGGGAATTGCATAGGAAAATGTGTGTTTTAGGAGAAATTAGCCCTCAAATGCAGATGATTTTTCCTGATTTTTTTTTTAAATAATAAAAATGCAAACTGACGCAGAAATGTGGAGAGCCTGAATTTAAGACTGGAAAAACGAGAAACTCAGAGGAACCAACATATTGACATATTCACCCACCCCTAGCAATGAGACATGCATTTTCTCTGTATGTGGATCACACACACACCCCAACAAAATTTGCCACCTTTTATGGGCTATCCGAAAAGGCAGAAATCTACTTCCAGCCATTTCTCCCATTGCTTTCTCTCTCCTGGACTTGAGGGTAGAATTGAGGTTCTATGGTTTTGAATTCATGCAGAACAGTCGTCTTCTGATGATATGCCGGTGAAGGCTGCGCTGCCTACGAGGAGCGAGGGGGAAGAATTGCTCAGCTGCCCAGGCTCTGGCTGAGAGAAGAAAGCGCTCTCTGCACAGGCTCAAAGCCACGCTCTCCTTTCCTACCACGGTCCGGTTGCTGAGGTCCAACTTTGATTTCAAAGCCTGATCTATTCTGTGCGAATCATCATCTTTTTTAATGTTTTATTTTTTGAGTTGTAAGGTACCCAAGGGGTCAACTAGGGTCCGACCTCTTGCAATGCAGGAATCTTCTCCGTTCTCTCTAAAAAGAGACGAGCAGCACTGGAACCTGGCTTCTAAATATTGGGGTGGAAAGCGGCTGTCCACTGAACGCGCCCCTCTCATTTATTCGCTGCTTGGCGTCATTAGCCGGAGATGGCAGGACTTGAACCCGGTACCTGCTGCGCGCTGAATCTCGAGGTTGTCCGTCCTGAGAGTATCTTCCACAGCGGGGAGGGGAAGCGGAAAAGGGGGAGAGAACAGCAAAGAGGTTGTGAAACAGAAAGTAAAGGGGAAGCTCCTGGCAGCGCTGAATCTGCTCCTCGCCCGGAAGGGAAGTGGGATTAAGCTTGCAATGTCTGCCGAGGGTGAGGCCTGAAATTGAGAGGTTTCCCTGCCGCAAGGAACGCTTCCAGAAAAGAGAGAGAGAGAGGTAATGGAGGGAAGGGGTTTGAGTTGAGTGGGCTCAGTCTACCTGCAAAAGGAGTAGCAAAAGCGAGGGAGGGGAGGGAGAGAGTTTGCATCCTCAGGCTCGTTTCTGCCTCTCCACCCTGCACCCTCGCCAGCCCATAATGATCGCTGCGATTTGGTCCAGAATTTCCAGTAAACGTGGCTGTCTCATTCTCAGTCCTGGGCAGGTAAGGTTTCCAAAGCCACCCAACACGCCTGTGCCTATATATAGCAGGAAATAAGGCACCCACGGGCTTCTCCCGCGTGTTCCCTTACTCTCAGACAGCCCTAGGCCCTTTGCACTTGGTCACGGCTCCAGGTGCCACCCAGATAACAAGCATCGGATGCTGCCCTGTCCTGAGTCCCCCTTCCGCTCAGGTGCTCATTGTGTGATTGGCACCTTTCTATCCCATGTGGGACGCGGGTGGCGCTGTGGGTTAAACCACAGAGCCTAGGACTTGCCAATCAGAAGGTCGGCGGTTCAAATCCCTGCAACGGGGTGAGCTCCCGTTGCTCGGTCCCTGCTCCTGCAAACCTAGCAGTTCGAAAGCACATCAAAGTGCAAGTAGATAAATAGGTACCGCTCCGGCGGGAAGGTAAACGGCGTTTCCGTGTGCTTCTCTGGTTCGCCAGAAGCGACTTAGTCCTGCTGGCCACATGACCCGGAAGCTGTACGCCAGCTCCCTCAGCCAATAAAGCGAGATGAGCGCTGCAACCCCAGAGACGGCCACGACTGGACCTAATGGTCAGCGGTCCCTTTACCTATCCCATTTCTATCCCAGGAGTTCCAGGTGGTGTGCCTGGTTTTCCTCTTCCCCATCCTCACAACAACCCTGTGAGGTGGGTTGAGGCGTGAGTGAGTGGCCCTAGGGCAACCAGTGATCTTCATGGCTGATGGGGGAGGGCGTGATTTGAACCCAGGTCTCCCAGGCCCAACCACTGGCTCCGTTGTGTAAATGCAGCAGAAATCCTGGAGAATGTGCCAAAAGAGCTGAGCCCTCTCCAAGGGTCTCAAACTGCCAAAAATTCAACAAGGCATTCCCAAAAGCTGAAGGAGGGAAAGGGCAGGAAACCTTTTGAAGCTCTGATTAGAGCAGGGCTGGCCAACACAGGGTCCTAGAGTCCTCCCTCCTGAGTTTTGGGAAGGAGGTGGGAGGCAGTGTTTGAAATTAGCCAGGCGCCAGGTGCATTTAGCACCTGGCTATTGACCACTTGAGATCAAGTGAGGCATGCCTGGGCTCTAGGATGGCGCCTGACACCTTCACCATCTGGAGGTGCGTGCCTGGGGATCCTTGAATCTTGACTGTTTTTACGCACTAATCCTGTAGGAATAAAGCAATATATATGTAGAACGTCCCTGGATCGAGTGACTTTAAGTTCTCAAAGCTCTTAACCTCCCTCAAGGTGTTATTGTCTGAACTAGCCAGACGTTTAACTGAGAATCAATCTTACCACCAAATGGCAACTAGACATGCCTTTTTGGCAACTGCAGCCTTGGTTTAAGGATCCATTTGGCACCTAGCTTATACAGCGGGACCTCAGGTTAAGTACTTAATTTGTTCCGGAGGTCCGTTCTTAACCTGGAACTGTTCTTAACCTGAAGCATCACTTTAACTAATGGGGCCTCCTGCTGCTGCCGGAGCACGATTTCTGTTCTCATCCTGAAGCAAAGTTCTTAACCCGAGGTACTATTTCTGGGTTAGCGGAGTCTGTAACCTGAAGCATATGTAACCCGAGGTACCACTGTATATCTGAGTGGCAGTAGGACCCTGCTAGAGCCTCACACATCCCAGTGCCTCTGGGAAGGTAGCGCTGTGACTTGGGGTGTGCGTCAGGTTTTGGCCTTGGTTCCCCCCATCACCAGCCTGTGCAGCCTTTTAACCAAGAGGATAAAAACTTTATAAATATATATATATAAGTTACTTAGGAGACCACTGTATGCAGATGGAAACAAAAAGCAGGATTTTGATTCACTTGTAGTGTAAAAATCACTGTGGATAATATGGTTTGATATAAAAACCGGAGTACGGATAAATATGCAGTTGTGGATGTTTAAAATGAGAACCCATGGAGGGGATGGGGGGAATTCTTGAGATTCGGAGAATCTCTTTATACTAGTTTGTGTTTATTTGTACTTTGTGTTTGTAAAACCAATAAAAATGATTTCATTAAAAAAAACGACATGTAAGGTGCCTCTTTTTCTTCCCCCTTCGCTCACCTTTAAGGCAGGCCTTATAGCATGAGTCAACGCTGAGTGAGCTTCGCTGCTGGCAGATGACCCTTCGGGAAAGATGGCTGATCCAAATAAGTTCTATGAGGAGATCACTGACCAGCACCTGAGGGACTGGCAGTGTATTGGCCGGGGGGCCTTTGGGACCATCTACCGAGCTCGACACGAAGACTGGAGGATCGATGTTGCTGTGAAGATTCTCAACAGGTACTGGGAGCAGGTGGAGGTTGGGTGGGTGAGGAGCGAGCGAGATAGCGAAAGGAGGTACTGTTCCTCTCCCCTCATACGGTGGAACCTTGGTTGTTGAATGTAATCCGTTCTAGAAGACTGTTCAACTTCCAAAACGTCCAACAACCAAGGCGCAATGGGCGGTCAGCAAAATCCACTGAAAAAATGGAGACACGCACCTCTGAAGCCGTTCAACTTCTGAGGTGTGTTCAAAAACAGAAGCATTCACTTCTGGGTTGTCGCCGTTCGAAAGCTGAAATGTTAGACTTCCAAAGCGTTCGACAACCAAGGTTCCACTGTATATGAATTATACTATGGTAGATAGAATAAAAGCTTTTACGAATGCAAGTCCTAAATGCTACGGATGAGGAATGTCAGCACTAGGGGGCAAAATGTGCCCCCCCCAGCCCTCTCTATGAGGCCCTTGGGACTCTCCCCAGACCACATCCTGTGTTCAAATCCTATTCTAGAAAGATTAAGTTTACATTTGTTTCCCAGGCCCCTTTTGCCTCTGTTTCACACTCCTCCTTTAAAGCAGATATTTCTGAAGGCCATTCAATAAATAATGGTGGTCTGAAATGATGATGGTGATCCATTAGAGAATTCTGATTTGTGACAATGCAATGGACATTCTTTTTTCTTTATCTAAAACCCTTCTCTCTCACACACTACTGTTAGACCTTTTTTTTGGGGGGGGACATATTGGTACTATTCAGGTACCTGTGTTTATTTCTCCACTAGGGTTTGGTTGGGGTGGGGTGAAAAAAGATTTTAAATCCAGAAAACAGCATAATTTCCCCCTTCCTCAGATACCGCTGCTCTGATCAAAATCTCCCCACCCCCAATGAAGTGTTTTTTAAAAAATAAACAAGGTGGTCTTGCTCATCAAGAGCAGAATAGGTGGGGAGAGGAAAGAGTTGAAGGTTCTCCCAACCTTGCTTTCTCACCTGAGTCCATTTAACAGTTCAGCAATCACTGGAGAAATGCTTAATCAAAAGAACACACAACAACAGAGACAGACACACACACACACACACACAGACACACCACCTTGCAGGGATCACAAAGTCGGTTAAACTAAGGGGAGCCTGCTGGATCAGGCCAAAGGCCCACCTAGTCCAGCATCCTGTACTCACAGTGGCCAAGCAGGTGCCTGCTGGAAACCAGCACACAGGATTCGAGCCTCCTGTGGTTTCCAACAACTGGTATTCAGAACCATGGCTGCCCACAACTGTGGAGCCAGATCATAGCCATTGTGGCTAGTAGGCCCATCAATAGCTCCCTCTCCCATGAATTTATCCATTCCTCTTTTAAAGCCATCTAAGTTGGTTTTCAATCACAGCCTCCTGTGGGAGCGAGTGCCATAGTTTAACTTCCTGTTAGCTCCATGCTCAACATAATTCTAAAGAAATTCTAAACCGCCTTGAGGCAGAGGCTGAAAAATGGAGTCCCCCTTTTTTCAGGGGGAAAAACCTGTCCAGAAATTGTAGGATTGGTTTCATCACAGCACACTGAACAGTCCACAAACAGCCAACCATCTTGTGACTCCAGTCTGGACAGGTTCAGGGGCTGTGAGATTTATGAGGTTGGTAATCCCAGTTTGAAACCATTCTCAGAGTAGCTTCAGTCTCCAAACCCTTTCTCCTCTTGCTATTCTATCTTCCCTTTTGAGTCTTTTATCCCCCCTGCCATTTCCTGCAGCAATACATCGCTCACCCGGGAGGAACTCCTGAAAGAAGCCCGGGCCATGGAAGAGGCACGGTTTACCTATGTCCTGCGTCTCTTTGGCCTCTTTGTGGGCAGAGTGGAAGGGGACACGAAGCTGGCTGGCTTCGGCGGTGCTACTGGTTCGAATCTGGGCCTGGTGATGGAGTTCATGGAGAACGGCACCCTGTCCGCCTTGAGGTACCGGGTCCCCTTTGTGCCTTGGGCCCTGCGAATTCGCATCCTCCACCAGGTAGCCCTGGGGATGAATTTCCTCCACAGCCTCAAACCCCCGCTGTTACACCTGGACCTCAAGCCAAGCAACGTTCTACTGAATGAGGAGCTCCACGTCCGGGTGAGTTGCATCATTCCCGTTCCGTAAGTGGAGTGGGCAGTTCAGTGCCTGTGTGCACACTTCTGGGTAGGCTGATACTCTCTGCAACCTCTGAGTGAGTTTCAAACTTTCAGTGAAGCTTACGGAGTGGTACAAAAACCAGGTAGAAGACCTGCATGGAATATAAGGACTAAGAACATGTTTTGTTGCAGCTAAGCCATCCAGTTGTGCTTCTGTAGATGCACTGAAACTCATTTCTTGTGCCTGATTGATCCCAGAGGAAGACAGACAGGGCGGTTTGCTCTTAGAGAAAGTGAAGTTTATAATTGCTACAAACTTTAGCAAAGTGATCCAGACCGGGGATTAGACGTGTACGAGGACCATCAGTTGACTTCCTGTCGGGTGGGGAACTTGTGAACTTCCAGATGTTGTTGGGGTTGTTGGGCTCCAATTCCTTCCAGCCCCAGTCAGCAAGACCCAACGGCTGGGGAACATGGGAGTTGTAGTCAAATGATGTCTTTCGTGGAAGAGGCATGGGTTCCCTGTCCTTGTCTTAAGGGGGCAACGGTTTGACATAGAGCAGTGGTTTCCAAAATCCAATCTGGAGAACTCCAAGGTCCCTCACAGGGTTAGCAAGAGCTCTTCAAAGATTTGATTTTAATTACATTTATATCCCATGTTTATATCCCACTTTCCCCAAATGTCATCCTTGTAACAACCATGGCTGGCTGAGTGGGGATTGAAACCTTGGTCTCCTAGGTCCTAGTCCAAAACTCTAACCGCTATACCACACTTAGCTCCCTTGCCATTATAATGGCCCTTGTCATTATAAGAGAACAAGGGAGGCGCTCATGGTGTGTTCTTTTTTAAATAGAAAAATAGCAATGAGTATATTTCATTACAGTATTTTGTACTATAAAGGCTTTTGTTTAGTTTAAAGCAATATACAAGCCTCATAAATCAAATGTCTTCTTAGCTTTTCAATTGGTGGAAGTGGGTAGATTGTTCTTATTTATTTATTTTATTTTATGAATTGCTTCTGTATTGAGGCATCCCAGCTATCACGTAACAGAAGGTGGAATCGGTCTTCTGCAATGTATAATTGCGTGGGCGGATGACTCAGGTTGTTGCCTACAGGTTGGATGACTCAGGTTGTTCCAATTTCTTTCTGTGAAATGGGTGCATCTCATTCTCCAGCCATTGCTTACATCACCTCCCCCCTCCCTCCCACATCCTCTTGGTTCAGGTGGCTGATTTTGGGCTCTCCAAGTTCAAGCGAGGGACCACTCGGAACGCCAGCATTAAATCCAGGGAAGAGGAAGAGTATGGCGGGACTCTGGAGTTCATGCCCCCTGAGGCTTTCACCAATGTGAACTACAAGCCAACCCCAGGCACAGATGTCTACAGGTGAACATGGGTTGCATTGCCTGTGTCGGGCAACAGGGGGCACTGCAATTACGTGAGCGACATAGAGTTGAGGGTCATTTGGCATGACAAGCCAGTTCCCGAATGAAAGCTACTGATATCTACATGGCATTACAGTGGTACCTCGGGTTACATACTCTTCAGGTTACAGATGCTTCAGGTTACAGACTCCGCTAACCCAGAAATAGTGCTTCAGGTTAAGAACTTTGCTTCAGGATGAGAACAGAAATCGTGCTCCGGCGGCACGGCGGCAACAGGAGGCCCCATTAGCTAAAGTGGTGCTTCAGGTTAAGAACAGCTTCAGGTTAAGAACGGACCTCCGGAACGAATTAAGTACTTAACCCGAGGTAACACTGTAGTCCCATAAATTCTACTGTGCTCTTTTCCATTTTGTCTGGCATTGGTTACCAGCGTTCAGTGGTAGAATCTCAGCCTGTGTGACCGTAGCCCTTTAGTATGCGAGCTCCCTGCTCATAAATACTGGATAAGCTTGTGAGATGGAGCAAGGAATGGGGCTATGGAAAAGGTTGGTCTACATAGGAAGGACAGTCTCTCCTGAGATCTTGATTCTCTTGTTTCTCTCTCTCTTCAGCTATGGGATTCTCATGTGGTCGTTGCTCACTGGCGAAGACCCTTACGCACGTGAGTCTTCTTACGGTTTCTTTCTACCTGTCAGAGATTTCGCAGACTACTGGGAAATTATATTTATTAATGGGAACAGGCACCGAAGAACCATCGCAAGAAAGGAAAAGAAAGCAGCTGCCTATCAGAGAGCTGGGATGCGGGTGGCACTGTGGGTTAAACCACAGAGCCTAGGACTTGCTGATCAGAAGGTCAGCAGTTCGAATCCCCACGATGGGCTGAGCTCCCGTTGCTTGGTCCCTGCTCCTGCCAGCCTAGCAGTTTGAAAGCACGTCAAAGTGCAAGTAGATACATAGGTACCGCTCCAGCGGGAAGGTAAACGGCCTTTCCGTGCGCTGCTCTGGTTCACCAGAAGTGGCTTAGTCATGCTGGCCACATGACCCGGAAGCTGTACGCTGGCTCCCTCAGCCAATAAAGCGAGATGAGCGTCACAACCCCAGAGTCGGCCACGACTGGACCTAATGGTCAGGGGTCCCTTTACCTTTAACAGAGAGCTGCAAAGTCTGTGTGTGATTTGGCCTATCCAGTGATTAGACGGGATTAGCTAAGGCAGCCTTTGCCAACAACAGTTCATATGTTGCTCACTGTTGTAGGCAATATGCTTCTGTATACCAGTGAGTGGGACTCACAAATGGGAAGAGTACCATTGCGCTCAGGTCATGCTAGCTGGCTTCCGATAGGCATCTGGTTGGCCATTGTGAGGATAGGATGCTGGACTTGGATGGGCTCCCAGTGTGGTGGTTCTTATGTTCTTCACCTGCATCCCTGAGATGCTAGCTGGATTCAGGGGAACATCCAGATAGTGTCCCCACTCCTGCAGTATCATGTAGAATCATAGAATCATAGAGTTGGAAGAGACCACAAGGGCCATCGAGTCCAACCCCCTGCCAAGCAGGAAACACCATCAGAGCACTCCTGACATATGGTTGTCAAGCCTCTGCTTAAAGACCTCCAAAGAAGGAGACTCCACCACACTCCTTGGCAGCAAATTCCACTGTCGAACAGCTCTTACTGTCAGGAAGTTCTTCCTAATGTTTAGATGGAATCTTCTTTCTTGTAGTTTGGAGCCATTGCTCCGTGTCCGCTTCTCTGGAGCAGCAGAAAACAACCTTTCTCCCTCCTCTATGTGACATCCTTTTATATATTTGAACATGGCTATCATATCACCCCTTAACCTCCTCTTCTCCAGGCTAAACATGCCCAGCTCCCTTAGCCGTTCCTCATAAGGCATTGTTTCCAGGCCTTTGACCATTTTGGTTGCCCTCCTCTGGACACATTCCAGTTTGTCAGTGTCCTTCTTGAACTGTGGTGCCCAGAACTGGACACAGTACTCCAGGTGAGGTCTGACCAGAGCAGAATACAGTGGCACTATTACTTCCCTTGATCTAGATGCTATACTCCTATTGATGCAGCCCAGAATTGCATTGGCTATTTTAGCTGCCGCGTCACACTGTTGGCTCATGTCAAGTTTGTGGTCAACCAAGACTCCTAGATCCTTTTCACATGTACTGCTCTCAAGCCAGGTGTCACTCTTCTCAAGAGGACCGTACCACATGCTTTTTTCCTCAGCTATTAAATTTGGCCCTTGATGGTGTGTGACGGAAGCCTTTGGGGAAGAGCAGTAACTCAGTGGTAGAGCATCTCCTTTGCATGCACAAGGTCACAGGTTCAATCCCCAATGGGATCTGCAGGTAGGAGAGGACCTTGTCAGAAATCCTGGAAAGCCATTGCCACTCAGTGTAGACAATACAATGAAGCAGCTTTCTTTGTTTCTACACTAAGGTGCCATGTGTTGTTTAAATCCCCTCCCTTCAAACTGCTCAAAATTCGGCCTGCCCCACCCCCATTTTGCAAATTAATCCACAAATTGTCATGTCTTATAAAAGAGCCGGGATGGAGTAGTCAATACTAGTTAAAAGGTTAAAAGGTAAAGGACCCCTGGACGGTTAAGTCCAGTCAAAGGCGACTATGGGGTTGTGGCGCTCATCTCGCTTTCAGGCCGAAGGAGCCGCATTTGTCCGCAGACAGTTTTCCGGGTCCTGTGGCCAGCATGACTAAACCATTTCTGGCACAACAGGACACCGTGACAGAAACCAGAGTGCATGGAAATGCCGTTTACCTTCCCGTCACAGCGATACCTATTTATCTACTTGCACTGGTGTTCTTTTGAACTGCTAGGTTGGCAGGAGCTGGGACAGAGCGACAGGAGCTCACCCGGTTGTGGGGATTCAAACCGCTGACCTTCTGATCGGCAAGCCCAGGAGGCTCAGTGGTTTAGACCACAGTGTCACCCGCGTCCCTAGTCAATACTACTGGGACTGGGACTCCGGAGAACTGCATATGAATTCCTCTGGGCCTTGTGCAAATCTGCATAGCCCATTCAGAATATTTTGCATACAACCTGTGTTTCCGTGTCTGCTTAGATGTTCCTCCTGGAAATATGAGCTCCATCATCAAGTCACTGATCCCCCAAGGCCAAAGGCCCAGTACTGAGGAGCTGGAGAGGATGGCCAGTAGAGTGTTGAAACTAGAAGACTTGATCAGGCTGATGAAACTCTGCTGGCATCACAACCAAGACCAAAGACCGTCCTTCCGAGGTAATAAATGTGACACCCCCCCCCATGATAGTGCTAACATCAAGTGGAATATAATGTTCACATTTCATTTGAAAAGGCGATAGTTGTTCACGACAGATAACTTAGTCAAAATGGCAAACGGTACCAGAAATCACATCAGTTCATATGTCCCTTTGCAAACAGGAATAGAAATCAGGCATTCGAATACAAGTAGTATTCACTGTTATCAATCCCCCCCCCAAAGTCCACTATTTGCTGTCATTCCACACACACACACCCAGTACATTACTGATGACTTTACTCTCTGCTCAATTAGAATGAATGGTGTGGAATTATATAGCAGTAATGTAATGGATTACATTATTAAATTTAGCCACAGTGAGCCAAATAACATATTTGCAGAACCTGAACTGCAGCGGAATGGGAACAGCGCTGCATGTATTGGGTACTAGGTAGAGGGTCTTCTCAGCGGGTGCTCCTAGGCTTTGGGGCTCTCTCGCTTGTTCTTCAGCTGGTTGGTAAAGACTTTTGCACTGGCAAAACTAGGGTGCTTGTGCTACCTGTAAATGTGGTGTGATTCTGAATGCACAGCTCCCACCCTACCCCTGGGTGCGTAAATGGCTTGAGGTTTCTGTAGTTCCTTCCCTACACACACACACACACACACACACACACACACACGTTGGTTTCCCCCCCACAAATTTTCCATCGTAACAACTTCATAACTTCATAACAAATCTTTGGCTATCACAGCCTAAGACTTCCCTCAACTCCTTCTAATGGTTTTCTAAATTCCTCTCTATTTTTGCATTTTATAACTATACTTGTTGCTCTAAATCCTCTCTTACATCATCTATTTTTAATCCTTTCCACAACAATTTATATAGTCCTCCTTACATAACTTCTTGTAACCCTACAAGCAATGTTGAATAATTACAATTGTCTTTCAAAGTCCTTCCCTCATTCTCTTCCCCCCCCTATTTTGCTTAGAGTGCAGCGAAAACACAGAGGATGCCTTTTCCCAGTACAAACGTCACATTGTGGCCGCTGTTCGCAAAGTCCAGGATTGCTTGGTAAGCTGCACTTCTTCAGACAGCCACCAGGTGGTAGGAGCCCTCTATTTTTACCTTGCATAGATAATACTGAGGAGAAATAATAGAATCATAGAGCTGGAAGGGAACACGAGAATCATCTCGTCTATGCCAGGTTGCTGTTGTTTTTAAATTCTCCCTTGTTATATCCCCTCAGTAAGCTGCAACATACAGTCATTTTAAACACACACATGCACACACTGCCTGCATGGTCTGTGGTAAAACAGCTCCCAGTTGCGACAATGTGGACATTCTCCTTCATTGGTTAAAAAGTCCGTTTAATCAACAAAACGATCATTTTTAAAAACAATATTATTGAAATTTTCTCAGACAAATGAGAAATACGTAACAACAAACACAACATACGTAACAATACTTGGCTGTGAACTTAGTCCTGGCAATACCTGTGCAGAAAAAAGAAAAGTGATGCAACAAGAGGACACAATAATACCTAAGATATAGAAACAGCATTCTGGAAGACCAAAGGAAGTAATTTACACATTTTAAAGCTAAAGGTCAAAAATGGTTAGGTATAATACCAGCCCACAGTGCTTTTTTGGGGGGGGGGGTGCAGGGGTATGCATGACCCTAAACATTTTGTGAATCTTTGCACTTTTGTCCATTTACTGTATTTATTTTCCCTGATTTGAACTATACAATGGTGATTTTCTTGAGTCAAAATGAGAGTACTCCTAAACAATTTTTTTAAAGAAAAAAAGCACTGCCAGTCCATAATGAAGACCTGGGGGTGGGGGGTGGGGAGAGACTGCCCCATTGGAAACCAAGTATGGTACCTGAGAATGGTTCTTTTGGATTTAAGCCCTCTAAATTGTCTGTTACATGGTGTTTTCTCTCCTCTGGTCTCATTTAAAGATGGAGAGCTCTCCTTCAAATGAAACCAGGGTCAACTCGGATACGATATCAGGAAGAGTCCATTCTGCCCGTCAGGTATCAAAGCCCTTGGACTATGAGGTCCCGCTAACCTCTTCCTATGAATTTGAGGAGCAGCTTAGGACTTTAAGACTGGAAGAGTTTCCACACAGACAAAATGGTGAGTGGGGTTTGCAAAATGGGTCTGGGAGCATTTTCTACTTCTAAGACAGTAATTGACAAGGGAAACTTCAGCACAAATCTTGCTGTGATAATGGGTGTGCAGAAGTGAGAAAGAGTTTTATTTATTATTATTACACACACACACACACATTTTCAGGTAGGTAGCCATGTTGGTCTGACGCAATTGAAAAAAACTAAAAAAAATTGTCCAGTAGCACCCTAGAGACCAACTAAGTAATTCTGGGTATAAGCTTTTGTGTGCATGGCCACTTATTCAGATACACAGGCTTCTTCAGATCTGAAGAAGTGTGCATGCACAAGATAGCTTATACCCAGAACTACTTAGCTGGTCTCTAAGGTGCTACTGGACATTTTTTTTTATTTTTTTCGACTGCGTCAGACCAACACAGCTACCTACCTGAAGGTGTGAAAACAGTAAATGCTGTCTTCTTCCTCACCCCCAAGTCAAGGTGAGGGCCAAAGGTAGCCATACTGTTTAGGCACCTGAGGTAGAAAATGCAGGAAGTGCCTCTCTGTGGCTGTAAAAAACACAGTAATAAGAAATGGGACAACCTGATTCCCTTTCATGAGAACAATTATCAGCCACCTCAGACATCCACTCCCTCTTCCTAAAGGAAGGGGGCTAGCAGGTGCCTTTTCCTGAGCACGAGGCTTCAGAGCAAAGGCAGAAATAATGGCTCTTGCTCTGAATTGGATTGTTGGTGGCACTGTAGTATGTCCAGTGTTTTGCCTCATCTTTGCTTGCCCCTCTGCCAAAATTCTACCTAATTTTGCATCCTTGAGGACAGGAAGCATTTAGGCTCGGTCCTCATAGAAAAACTGGAATGTGGGGTATGCGTGGGTCAATGGAGATGAGGAGCTGCCACAACAAACCTCAAGTCTCTCCCCAGCCAGCCCCACCTGCCTGCCTTACATCCAGGAGGTAGAAGTACCTGCCAGCTTGCTTCTCTTTTGTGATGTTTTCCTTGTAGAACTCAGCAGGGAAAAGGTTGGGGGAGAAAACTAGAATTAGGTGTCTGTGCCTGCCATTGTCTGTGGTTCCAGCTACTTCCTTCCTCTCCACCAGCCCCAATGGGCACCAGCCACTGCTGGCCTATGTGTGGATTTTGGCCTCATCAACACTGCCCTTTTGTCACAGGCAAATCATGAGGGAATGTCACCTTGTGATGCCATGTCCTCTTCAGAATGTACTGTGTTCATTTACCCACCCGCTTTTCCTTTTCCTTTTCCTTTCAGAGGCTGTACCCATGAGAGACTTTTCCAAAATAAACCGAGAAGGGAAATCTGGGCTTCACCGTAGTCACAGTGCGCGGATCATGAAAGTAAGGCCACTGCTATCAATGTTACCCATCGAGGCAGAGGAGAATTGGATGGGTTGGGAAAATGGAGTGGAGAGCACAAGCTGCGGGCTTTGGCGAGAAGCCATTGGTTGGGGTTGCTGTGGGAACTGTGGGGTGGAAATGGACCGTGAGGGCTCAGTGAGGGACGGTGAAGGGCCACCAGCTCTGAACTGTTTTCTGGCCAAGCTCTTACACAAGCACGAAAGGCTTGTATCCCCTGCACACACATGCAGGGGCTGTGTCACTTGTGTTTGATCTAATCCAAGATGGCGGCTGTGCTGGCATCTGCCCTGCCAATTCACCTTGGAAGGATCAACTGGGACACCAGCCTTTTCTTGACTGGGAAAGATTACAGGGTTTGCCTGTTTTGAGATAGTTAAAACGATTCAGCAAGTCACTGGTGTGAACAGAATGCTTAGGGTCTCAAATGTGGGGCCAATTCCAATTACGTTAACGCTTTACTCTTCAAATTTGCTGAGGACCCGAGCTATGGATCGCCTCCTCACGAAGGGGTGAAGATTCGAAACTGGCCCAGGAATACAGGTATTTTTTCTGCCTTTCTAAAAGGAAGTAGATCTTCTTTCTGCTGCAGCAGGGATAGGGAACTGTTCTCACCCTAAGGGCCCATTCCCTACAGGAAAACCTTCCAGCGGACAGATGCCAAAGGCAAATGTGTGTGTGGTGGTCAGAATCAAAATGTGGGCCGACCTGGGCCTGGGGCTCCCCACCCGTGTATTACAGGGATACAGAGTAAAGATAAGACACAGACATGCCACCCTTGGGCAGCGAATCCACTTCAGAACCATACTCACTTCATTTGGACAGGTATACAGGCTTCCAAAGTGAATCCTACTCGTTTTGGGCATCTAATAGTCCTCTCCAGGAAAAGCTAGCCATTCCTGCAGAGCACCAATTGGAGAGTTGTTGCTTTTTTAAAAAAAAGTGTATTCTATAAAATTTTCAAAAGTTGAACATTGTACACCCCAAAATAAAATCTCACAAAATGAGAAAGTAATGCAAATCTCCCGAGACCATTGGTAAACTCTGAGAATTGGCCATCTTCCACATGACAAAGACTGCACCAGCAAAAATCACACCAACAAAAACCATCTCTGACATTATTGTGGAATATAGCAGGCTGGCACATAAAACTGAGGATGCCACTTTTCAGGACTCCAATACATCATGAATTTTTCTTTCGTTTTGTCGACCTCTCAACCCATTTTCCATGGGGTTTTTTTCCTCCCCCTTTGCTGCACCCTATCTTCTATCTTTTATATACCATAACAACAATACAATAATATCTCATTCCTTCTGTGACTCATAATTCAAATCCTGCTGGCAAGTTCATCATGCTATAGTATTTCTTTAAATAACCCCCGCCCCAAAAGCTTCCATTGTTCCACAAAACAATCATCATTAGGTTCTCTTATTTTGGCTGCTAGATTTGCCAATTCTGCATAGTCCAATTTGGCAAGTGCTTTTGACCTGCTTGGAGCTCTGACTGCCTGGACTTTCTGACAACTGCGAAGCCCTCTCCCTCCCACCAGTCCAGCCATTTGATTCTGGGGGGCTTGACCAGTGAATGGGAAGGGGTAGAAATCTGTGCTGGAGCCAGAGCAGCCAGATATGTGTGTTATTAGAAGAGTAATGGTGGGAGAGAAGCAAAAGCTCATCTCACTTTTTTTTTGGGGGGGGGGGGGAGAAACACCACACCTGTTCCTAGTGGGAAGTGCATCTGTCATCAGACTAGCTTGGCTGCCTGCTCTCATTTTAATTATCACTTGCAGTCCCCAGGAAGTCTCTGCAGTGCCGCTGTGGCTTTCTGCTCCCTTTCAGAAAATTAAGTGCAGCCGAGCGCTTCCTCATTGTAAAAAAAGGGGTTTTAAAAGGGAAATGCCTTGGGGAATGAAGGTCAAGGTGGATGAGAATTAGAACTCTGTGTAACTGGATGTAACACTAGCATGTCTGGAAGAGAAATTTGACAGCTCCTTCCAACTTTCCCACCCTGTTCATAAGCTGTGAAGTTGGGAACTGGGAACATTTTTTTAAGGGATTTTGTGTGTGTGTGTGTGTGTGTGTGTGTGTGTGTGTGCGCGTGCAAGGGCACAATGAGGGGCAAAGCATAGTGCAAATTTAGCAGCAGCGATCACATTCCCTGTTGTTGGAAAGCGCTTCCCCAATCCACGATGCCCCGCTTGTTTCCCCCCCTTTACCCACAATGCTCCACTGCTGCTTCTAGAATAATCTAAAGTGGATTTTAGAACCTACAGCTTACAGCCACCACCACATTTTGTACCGATGAGTTCCTCAAATTATACACTGCATGGCAAAGCTTGTTCTTGTCCTCTAGCCTTAAAACGTCCCACCCAAAAGTTTCATGAGATGAACCCAAGTTCTAATATGATGAGGGACTTCCTGCTTTAGGCAAAGGAGGGAGAAAGGTTGGAACCAAAATGAGGCACAACATGCCGTGAACTGGGTTTTTCCACACTGGAGAATGGTTTGGGGCTTTGCATCCCGTAAGTGGAGGAACCTATCAAGGGAATATAGCATGTCTTGTAGAATAACAGGCTGAAGTTCACCTCCCAGTTGTAGATTGTGAACAGTTTGTCCTTGAGGGCATAAGAAGAGCCTTTCTGGATCAGATCAGAATCCTGTTTCCTGATTAAGTCTGGAATCCTGTTCTCACAGTGGCCAGTCAGATGCCTGCGGGAAGCCGGGTTTCAGCAACAGAACAGAAAAGTTGGCGGGGCTGAGTTTCCCCCCCACTCCAGTTTACACCAGAACCATTTTTTTTTATCTTGAATTAATTTGAGCGTCAGGGGATGGGGAGAGGACAAACAAGTTTACCTTTCAAGTCCCGAACCCTTGACTGAAAGTGGGGGGAAAGGGAGTTCCAGATGAAGCACAGATAAAAGGCTTGTGATGGCTAGCTTCCTGCCACGGTCCCCTCTCAGGCACATATTTGGCGTCCATGTAAAGAAGCTGTGAAGGGACGCGGGTGGCACTGTGGGTAAAAGCCTCAGCGCCTAGGGCTTGCCGATCGAAAGGTCGGCGGTTCGAATCCCCGCGGCGGGGTGCGCTCCTGCTGCTCGGTCCCAGCGCCTGCCAACCTAGCAGTTTGAAAGCACCCCCGGGTGCAAGTAGATAAATAGGAACCGCTTACCAGTGGGAAGGTAAACGGCGTTTCCGTGTGCTGCGCTGGCTCGCCAGATGCAGCTTGTCACGCTGGCCACGTGACCTGGAAGTGTCTCCGGACAGCGCTGGCCCCCGGCCTCTTGAGTGAGATGGGCGCACCAACCCCAGAGTCTGTCAAGACTGGCCCGTACGGGCAGGGGTACCTTTACCTTTACCTTTAAAGAAGCTGTGTGCCCATAGGGCTCTCCTGTATGAGGGGGAATCCTGAGCGAGTCAGGAATTCCTTTCACATGGAGGAGCATGAGTGATGCACATGCAAGCTCTTTATGTGGACACTGAACGTCTGGCCTGGAAGTTTGTGGCTTGTCACTGTGGCGGCTAGACACCAGAACCTCGTGAACCCTTCACACAACGCTTTCAGTGCCTGAGGGAGTTTATGTTAATCCCCCTCTTCAGTCAACTCTCAATGGGGCACTCGTCACAAGGCCTAATGACGACCTAGCATGAGGTGGGCCAACATGGCACCTTCAAGGTGTTTTGGTCTACAACCTCCATCATCCCCCAGCCGGCATAAGCAATAGTTGTGGAGGGCGCGAGTTGCAGTCCATACATATGTGGGATACTGCGTTGGCTGACCCTGGTCAAGCATGGGAAACTACTTTCTTAAAGGGAAAAGTGAATTGCTTTCTTGTCTTTTTAAAGAACCCAAGCGACGCCCCCTTTCAGACTCGTATACCGTCCCATCGTATCCACCCTACCTGCCTGGATTCTGGCCACAACCTCAGGTAAGGGAACTGGGCGATATAGGGAGGTAACAAGGGTAGGAGAATGGTTGGAGGGGGGTTAGGGTTGGGGTTGGGAAAGAGATGAAAGGATTCCTTAACCCAGGGGTAGCCAGCGGGTGGCCTCCTAATAATAATAATAATAATAATAATAATAATAATAATAATAATATTTTTATTATTTGTACCCCACCCATCTGATTGGGTTGCCCCAGCCACTCTGGGCTGCTTGTGACAAATTTAAAAGCTTAATAAAACACAAAACATTGACAATAATAATTGTGTACTACAATTCCCATCAGCATCAGCCAGCAGTGGTCATGGGTGATGGGAGTTGGAGTCCACCACATGTTGACTCCTCCTAAACTGTGTCATATGTTGGATCGGTCCATTTCAGCTGGAGCCACTTGGCTTTGAGTAGCAGCATCTCTTTCGGGAGTGAAAATACAAGAGTGATAAACTGAATACGTAGCAATCTGCTGCTGTTCCCCAGTGCCCACCATCAACTGCTTCGCTCTGCTTAATAGTAGAAATGCCCCTAGTGGACTGTTCCGGGTAAAACATTGGACAGTTGGGACATATGACCTTATGACTCACTAAGTCCAATGCAGTCGCAGCAGCACCCAGCCAGCCTAACAGAATGATATCTCCAGGGTGGCAAAACCAGAAGGTTTGATCAAGCCCTTGGCAGGCCACCAGATGTAGGTGGTCAGCCTACTAGTTGTGCAGCCATCGCTGACGTCATGTTGCGATTGACCAGGTTTATATGGTTGTCCTTTTTAAGGCAGCCATTGCTAATGTAGATAATGAATGGCCTGGTCTGTTTTCAGGGACCACTTTGTTCTCCAGGCACTAGTCCAGGGCTGGAACGTTCCCGGCTATCTCTTGGCCAAGGTCCTTGGACTGTTTTACGGCATCACTTAAGCAATAAGGGGTTGAGAGATGGCAGCTTCTGTACTTGGACGAGGCGAGATCATCGATTGCATTGGGCTTGGGGAAGAAAGGATGATGGATGTGTGCTTCTTGAGAAATCCCCTGCTGGAGAGGAAGACTGACAAGCACGCTTCTGGCTTTCCAGAAGATGCAGCAGAAAACAATACCATGTTGTTTGGATGGTGGAATATATAACAGATACTCACAATGGCTTGAAATGATTTTTTTAAAAACAAAACAACAACAACAACAACAAGATTTCAAGTTGGGTGCTTAAGGGGGTGCAGCCCTGAAAACAGCCCTGTGTAGGGAAGCTTTTTAAGGTTTAATGTTTTATTCTGTTTTCATATGTGCTGGAAGCAGCACAGTCAGATCGGCGGGATACAAATAATAAATTACTGTTGTTGTTGTTGTTGTTGTTACATCCTAAAGGTAGCTTGCTCCAAGTGGATTCCCTCTTGACATTTCGTGTTTATTTATTTGACAAGCATTATTTATCCCACTCTTCAGCCCCCCCCCCAAAAAGAGGCTCGCAGAGCCAGTGATAAGACAGTCCTTGCCCTTGGTCTTACAGTCTAAAAGATGTAGCAGAAAAGGAAAGGGGATCGGGATGGAGGAGTGGAGGGGAAACAGACTCTTTTCCCCTGTTTTAGATGCACCATACATCTGAAGCAGATCCGACAAACGTTCAAACCACATGGCTCCCTCCGAAGTGGGAATTGTAGCTTACTCCTCACAGCTAGGATTTGCAGTACCCTTAGCAAACCACAGTTCCTGGGATTCTTTGGAGGAAGAATTGTGTGCATTGAGTGTTTGTTGCCTGTGTTTCAAATGCATGGTATGACACTACTTGTATTGAGCAGCTAGAAATGAAAAGCTTTCAAGGAGGAGGAGCCCTACGGTGCTGGTCTTTCAACAGAGGTGATGGAAACACCCTGCAGGGATATGTTTCCTACGGGGGGGGGGGGGGCACTGTTTTCTCTCTTCCCATACTCATATGCCCATTTATTTATCTCTCTCTCTGCCTCTGTCTCCTTTTCTCCTCTTGCACCGTGTTCCAGTCATTCTACCAACCCCAGCAAGATGTATCCCAGGACCACACACTCTTGTCACACTTTAGCTCTCCTAGAGCTCCACAGGAATGTGAGTACCTAAAGTAAATGACAAAACCCAACCGCACCATTCAGCGGTACATCCAACTACGGCCCAAAATAGAGCAGCTGAGTACCAGCTTGAGTGTCCTCTGAGTATCACAACCTCAAACAACTTGAATCCTGATTATCTATGGGATGTCTCTTGCCATATGCACCTCCCCGCAAATTTGAGGTCATCTGACGAGTTCCTGCTTCAGATTCCATCTTAGAAAACATATTTAGAAGACCTCTGAAGGTAGCCCTGTATCGGGATATTTTTAATGTTTGATGCTTTTTTAATATGTGTTGGAAAGTCGCCTGGAGTGGTTGGGGCAACCCAGCCAGATGGCCAGGGTATAAATCATAAAACTATTTACTAGTTTTATAAATAATAGTTTTATAAATAATAAAACTGTTATGATCATGAGGATTTCAGTGGTGTCAAAATGCCATGGCTGATAGATGAGTTTCTGCATATACAGTGGTATATGTTTTTGAATGCAATCCGTTCTGGAAGATCGTTCAACTTCCAAAACGTTCAAAAACCGAAGCAGTTACTTCCGGGTTTTCGGCATTCAAAAACTTCAACTTCCGAGACATTTGAAAACCGAGGTACCGCTGTAATTGAAATCTTTTGGAATACAGTGGTGCCCCGCAAGACGAACCCCTCGCAAGACGAAAAACCCGCTAGACGAAAGGGTTTTCCGTTTTGGAGGCGCTTCGCAAAACGAATTTCCCTATGGGCTTCCTTCGCAAGACGAAAACCCATAGGGAAATCTCCGGGACAGCAGGGAAGCGCAGCGCGTCTTCCCCACTGTCCTCGGACCTCCTCCGAAGGCTGGCGGTGGGGCGGAGAGACCTTCTCCCCGCGCCAGCCTTCGGATGGCTGTCCTGAAGACTTGCGGTGGGAGGAGGGTTTTCCTTCCCACCGTCAACATTCAGAATGCTGTTCTGAATGTTGGCGGTGGGGAGGAAAAACCCTCCTCCCACCGCAAGCCCCGGGAACAGAGAAGTGCTGCACGCCTTCCCCTCTATTCCCGTACCTGTCCGAAGGCTGGCGGTGGGGCGGAGAGACCTCCTCCCGCCGCCAGCCTTCGGAAGGCTGCTCCGAAGGCTGGCGGCGGGAGGAGGTCTCTCTGCCCCACCGGCAGCCTTCGCAAGGCTGCTCCGAAGGCTGGCGGTGGGGCGGAGAGACCTCCTCCCGCCGCCAGCCTTCGGAAGGCTGTCCTGAAGACTTGTGGTGGGAGGAGGGTTTTCCTTCCCACCGCCAACATTCGGAAGGCTGTTCTGAATGTTGGCGGTGGGGAGGAAAAACCCTCCTCCCACCGCAAGCCCCGGGAACAGAGGAGAAGCGCTGTGCGCCTTCCCCTCTGTTCCCGTACCTGTCCTGAAGCCCTTCTCCGCACCGCCAGCCTGGCAAGCGGTCTCCATAGGAACGCATTAATTGATTTTCAATGCATTCCTATGGGAAACCGTGCTTCACAAGACGAAAAACTCGCAAGAAGAAAAAACTTGCGGAACAAATTAATTTCGTCTTGCGAGGCACCACTGTACTGCAATTTTTTTGGAAGGGTATAGTTTGAGATGCAGGTTTCTGAATGCATATGTGAGGACTGGAGCAAAGACCCACCCCTCTTAAACAGGAAGGAAAAAAGATAATAGGGAAGTGACTTAAATCAAGTCAGAAAAAGACAGACAGGCAGGGAACTCAAGAAGAGCTGTGCAGGATCAGGCCTGCTGCCCATCTCTTCCAGGTCTCTCACTGGCCCGCCAGTCAGAGATTGTGACCCTCCTCTTTCCCTACCTTGTTGGAAAGTCACCCCTGTTGTTGTTAAGGTGATAACTAACAGCCTCTTCTTCTCCCTCCCGCCCAGATGGTGGAATCACTATCACAGGCCATGGCATCTCAGGAATCCAAATTGGAACCCATAACACCCTGGTCCTGGAACAGGTTCATGAGAGCAAACCCAGGAATGAGCATTAAGCGATGCCTGCCGAGTGTGGGAAGTTTCTTATGGACAATTCAGTTTCCCCCACATCGATGGACAAATGCACATTCCAAGCATAAGCGTGATCTTTCTTCTCTATGCAATTCTCATCAGGATGCAAGAAATCTCTTCTAGAAGCGTGCCGTGAGGCCCATACACACCCTCACCACCTAATCCAGAAGCGGCACTGCTTTTGACTTGGTTGCATAAACCTAATCTGGGATGAATGAATGTTTATTTGCATCAGCCATTGGCCTTAGCAATAAAACAACAACACAATATACAAAGAATAGAAATAGAAGTCAATTATATAAAATACATTTTGGGATTTTGAATCAATAGTCAGATGGTGGATCTTATTCTGATTTCCCCAGCTAAAAACCTTGCAACCTTTGCTTTCACCTGCTCATCTTGATCTGCCAAGAGAAAGGACACTGTGGCAGTGGTTGGGCAACCTGGAATGGACAATAAAGGAGGGGGGATAATCTCATTCCTCAAGTCTTTATAAAGAGTGCAAGCCAGGCACCAATTTGGGGCTGCTAAAAGACACCTGAAGCGAGTTTACTGCAAATATAGGAACTCTAAATCTCCCCCCTTATTTACTGCATATGTCTCCCTCAGATAGAAGTATAAACTTCTGAGAAAATGGAAAAAACAAAGCAGAAAGAAATGCTTGGAACATCTTAATAAAGGCCTTGCACGACAAGGACACCTTCCTCTTCTGGCATACTATATCAGGCCTTCTGGAGAATGATCGCAACATGCCAGTCTGTACTGTTGAACCCAGTCTGGAAGTTCAATGCCAAACCTCATTTCACCAAAACAGTCTCGCTGGGTCATCACCCCCATTCACTCAGCATCCTACCTGGTGTGTGGCAGTGCTCAGGGACGGAGGTTTTGGGAAGCCAGGTACCCAAAATCGCAGACACAAGAATAGAATTGAAATCACTGTATTATTCCAATGCATGTGGATTCTGGAGGGCAAGCTTATAAATTGGAGCCTTACGTTAAGGGGCAGAGATACAGCAAGAATTAAGGTAGATGCTCGTAGGTGTTACCGTAATTCTGCCAACTCAGCTCTCCCCTGCTTCTTGCAGGGGGCCAAGAATCACAAGAGCAGCCAATGTCTCCATACTTACTTCATCTTTCTTCTTTGGCGACCACTTGTAGCCGAGTAAGATTGTCTTCCATAAACACCGTTTTAAAAGTGACTGTGGGGGCCAATCCTGGATCCACACATCCTTCCACAGTGGGGACATAGGTTTGATCATGGTGAGAGTTTGCCAAGCGTGCCTTCCTCTTAGTGCATTTCTCCCTTTTGTCCTGAGTTCAAGTATCTTCAAATCCCATGACACTTTTGGTAAGGCTGTTCTTCAATTGGAGCGCTCACAGGCCAGTGTTTCCCAGTTGTTGGTTTTTATACTACATTTATTTCATACATTGTGATATATCGGTATATCGCGATGTCGTCCCGTCCCCCCCGGTGATATATCACAATGTTGAAAAGCAAATATTACCCAGCCCTAATGGGTGGGTGTTTTCATCGGATGTCACCCCCCCCACCCAGTGTCCTAGGACATATCAGGAACAGACAGTCCATTCCCTGTAGCATCTTGGGTGGTGATTAACGATACCCTTCCAGGAAAAGCTTTTGCTGGATGGCTAAGCAACACCTTAAGTCAGGGGGAATGAAGTTTTTATGGCCTGAGGGACTGCATTCCCTCTTTGGGGACCAAATGCCAGCCATGGGTGCAGCCAGGAGCGAAATGAGTACAGCAACCCATGCAGATTTTGCCTTTTTACATTAGGCTTGCTTGACATCCATGCACCCATGCACCTCTACTCTCCACCAAGGCAAGAAAGACACATGAGCAGAGTTCGAGGGCACGTTCCAGCCAGCCAGAAGCATTCCATGAAGGAGCAATGCAGGGCGAGTGAGGGGAGTGGTGAGATCCAGCCACACACCAGCAAATTCACGTTGCAGTGTTACAGTCACTAGGGTGCCATTGTGCCACAGTGCTGCTTCTCCAGAAATCAGACATTTTTTGCGGGGAAGAAAGTGATGGGGAAATGCACTGGAAAGTGTGGAGTAGCCACTCATTTATCGTAGGTGTTTTATTACTTTTCCAGTTTCTTGCAATTAAGATCCAGGCTGCTACTGTCATGTACATAAGGGGTCTAGTTTCTTTTTTTTTATTTCTGGTGGCATTATACCTAGGAGGAAGGTTTCAGGTTTTTTCTTAAACGAGAACTTAAATAGCTTTTTTAATTCATTGTAGATGTTATTCCAGGCAGGTCCAAATGATATAATATCTGCAGCCGGCTATGATGACAGGGAGAGTCAGAGGTTATCCAAAACAGAAAGTACAGAAATGATGGAAAATCTTTAAAGAATATCTGAAAATCTATTGTAACAATAAACATCTCCTGGCAGAACTAGGATGATTCTTGTAAAATAAGAAATATAATGTTTTTGGTGTCTGATGAAAACAAAGAAAGTAATACAGTAATCTGGAACTGTGTTATATATATATAGAAAAAATTATACAATGAGTCTAATTGGAAGTCAAGTGTGTTTATTTTTTCTTTCTTTCTTCTAATTCTTTCTTTAAATCTCTCTCCCCCCCTTTCTTCTTTTTCTTTCTACCTTTTTTTGTCCTTTTTCTTTTTGATCTGCTAAGAAAGAGATAAAAGTTAAATATGAAAATTTGAGCAAGTTAAAGTGATGTTCTGTAATTTTTCAACTACTGTTAAAGATGGTCAATTGTAATGAACTGATGTAGTCGTTATTGTGGATTTTTTTTGTTATTGTTGAATCTTAAATAAAGTATTAAAAGGAAAGGAAAAAAGTGTGGAGTTGCAACGGCTCCATGCAATGTTGTGTAACCTCCCAGCAAACAATGAATGGAATGAATACTGGATAAGCAGCCCATGTTGTCTGAAATCCCTGAAAACTTTGTGCTCAATAAAACGGGTTATCTGGAAGCAGCCATTTCCTCCTGTGATTTCACCACTTGAAATATCAGGAAAGGATGTTTAAGTGTGCATGCAAGTGTGTGATGTACCTGCTGGCTGGTGCTTCATTTTGCTGCTTGAAATGCCAAGCTGGAGCATCTCCCTGTCATCAGAGTTCCTCTGTTTTGAAATGGCACCTGGGGTGCTTTGTCCTCTTTGTAAATATTTAGGCTACAAATCTGCCAAGAGAAGCACACACTCCCCAGAAAGCCACAGGTGGCACTAACACCTTGTTGCTGGCATCCGTCTGAACCGGGAGACACATGGCAACCATTGTTTTTGTTCCTTTACCATCTGAAATTTTATTTTTTAATTTTTTTCAAAGGTTTTTTTGGGGGGTGGGGAATGGGAGAAAGAACAACATGTTTCATACATTATAAAAAGAACAGTCATGGGGTGTGGTGAGAGGCGAAACCACGTCATAAATTTTAAGCACATCCAGCACACATTTAAAACAAAGTATCCTGGGAAGTGTAAAGGGTGCTGAGAATTGTAGTTGTGAGGGGGGCAACTACAGTTCCCAGGATTCTTTGGGGGAAGCCACATGCTCTAAATGTGTGTTGGATGTGCTTTAAAAGTACAGTGCTACCTCTGGTTAAGCAATGACAAACATAGACAGCATCTTAAAAAGCAGAGACATCACCTTGCCAACAAAGGTCCGTATAGTTAAAGCTACGGTTTTCCCAGTAGTGATGTATGGAAGTGAGAGCTGGACCATAAAGAAGGCTGATCACTGAAGAATGGATGCTTTTGAATTATGGTGTTGGAGGAGACTCTTGAGAGTCCCATGGACTGCAAGAAGATCAAACCTATCCATTCTGAAGGAAATCAGCCCTGAGTGCTCACTGGAAGGACAGATCCTGAAGCTGACACTCCAATACTATGGCCACCTCATGAGAAGAGAAGACTCCCTGGAAAAGACCCTGATGCTGGGAAAGATGGAGGGCACAAGGAGAAGGGGACGACAGAGGACGAGATGGTTGGACAGTGTTCTCGAAGCTACCAGCATGAGTTTGACCAAACTGCGGGAGGCAGTGGAAGACAGGAGTGCCTGGCATGCTCTGGTCCATGGGGTCACAAAGAGTCGGACACGACTAAACGACTAAACAACAACAACAACCTCTGGTTAAGAACTTAATTCGTTCCGGAGGTCCGTTCTTAACCTGAAACACCACTTTAGCTAATAGGGCCTCCTGCTGCCACAGCGCGATTTCTGTTCTCATCCTGAAGCAAAGTTCTTAATCCGAGGTACTATTCTGGGTTAGCAGAGTCTGTAACATGAAGTGTCTGTAACCTGAAGCGTCTGTAATCCGATATACCACTGTATGTTGTGGGTGTGCCCTGTGGTGGGTCCTGAGTAAACCTCAGCTTAAAAAAAATTTAAAAATCTGCTTTTTAAAATAATTTATTAAATGAATATAGATTTGCAGAAGTATGTAAAAGCCCTGCACTGTGAAACAAGTGCCTTTATGTATACTAATGCAATCCTATGCATGCCTCCCCTGTTTCACTAACTTGAGTGAAGCTTTGGTTATGTGCACACCACAATTTAGGGTGCGTTCATTGCCATTGGTAGACTGTACACTTGGCACCAACCCTGAACCAGACGTATCCTGGTATCCGTTTTTTCGCAAACGAGTTTGGGTGTCAAATGATATTATAAAACAGAATTCACCCTTCAGCCTAGGTGTGTACAAATGAAGGTGCTTGCGAAAAAGAACCTTTCTTGTGGGGCTGTGCACACAGGTAAACAAATACCTGCGCACCTGCCCACAATGGTGTGTGGAAAAGTTGGTCCATTCCAACTCTACAATTCTGTCAGTCCCTGATGCGAATATACTCACCTGCATGTACTGGTAGCTGCAATATACAGTAGCTCCTCCTTCAGCTATCATTGTGACACACAGGTATGAACAACCACAAACAGGGAAGGCTGCTCTATGAGGGCAAATGGGGCACTGCCCACCGTCCAACCGAAATCTGCTGCCAGCCAGTCCCCATTGGCCTGCCATCTTCCTTACAATCAGTCCAGAAGGAAGAAGTGCTTGTCAGCTTCCTCCTTATTGGTCTCAGTGTTGCCCTGGTAAAACTCGCTGTGAGGAAGATCTATCAAAAGCAGTGCCAGTCCTACCATTGGGCAGACTGAGGAAGCTGCATCAGGCCGCAGGTGCTGGACGTATTGCTGTGCCGAAAATTATCCCATGTTCCCGCCACCAATTAATGAGAAAACAAACCCATTTGAAAACTACCATAGGAGAAACAAAAAACAAATAAATATGAAATTCTCATGAGCAGGGGAAAATGCAGCAGAGAATCTTGGGAATTGTAGTTTGTTAAGGGTGCTGAGCTACCACAGCTACAATTCCCAGCACCTGCAAACAAACGACAGTTCCCAGAATTCTCTGTGACTATTAAAACAGTATAAGAACAATTTAAATGGATAGTGCGGAAGTGAGTTTCAACTGCAACTTATTGAAATGGTGTGTTGTACCTTTACGGAAAATAGTTTGGGGAAGACATGGGAGAGGCCGTATTTTTCTGTAACTCCCATTATTGTGAAAAAAGAAAGCAACTGGGTTTTCCTTCCCTTTCCTTTTCTCAACGGTTTGCAGGAGCAGAGTTTAGTTTGTTGCAAGCACAGCTCTGTCAGTTAATAAAAGAGACCTGTGTTGGAGAATTCAAGCTTCCACAAACCATCATTCCTAGTAAGACAACCTTCGGTGTTGCAATAAAACTTGCCAATCTGGTCAGCTTCCCTGTGTGGAAAGTCAGTGGGCGGAGAGGATAGAGTCTTGCCTTTCGCTTCAGGCTGCAAAAAAGTGTCCTGGACCAGACTTGACTAGAAGGGAACAGCTTCTGCCTGCTGCACTTGCCTTTGATAAGCAATGGTCTGTGGCAGAAAAAAAATCACCCTTCCCATCCTTTGCAAGGAGCAGACTTTCAGAGAGGGTGGGCGCTGGATCTGAGTGTGCATAGGATCTTGATCAGGGGTCAGCAAACTTTTTCAGCAGGGGGCCAGTCCACTGTCCCTCAGACCTTGTGGGGGGGACGGACTATATTTTGAAAAATATATAAAACAAATGAACGAATTTCGATGCCCCACAAATAACCCAGAGATGCATTTTAAATAAAAGGATACATTCTACTCATGTAAAAACATGGTGATTCCTGGACCGTCTGTGGATTGGATTTAGAAGGCGATTGGGTTGGATCCGGCCCCTGGGCCTTTGTTTGCCTACCCATGATCTCAATGATGATGGTGGTTGATCCATTAGGGCATTTTGCCCCCAACCAGCCCTCCCCTGCCCACCACCTGACTTGCAACCAGTCAGGGGTTGGGCTCTGCTTGTCACTGCTGTTGACACTTTACTGCTGGTCTCCGTGCCTTCCCTGCCAGCCCCAGTGGGCACCAGCTACCGCTGCTAAGACATTTGTACCCTACTTTTCTTCCAAGGAGCTTTCCCTCCACTTTTTCTAACCCTCACAGCAACCTTGCGAGGTAGATTGGGCTGAGAGACTGCAATTAGCCAGATGTCACCCAGGGACGAATTTCACCGGTGAGCTTTGAACCCTGGTCTTCCAGTCCCAACACTCAAAACCACAACACCACACTGGCATCCACTGTGAGAGGCAGGGTGGTGCAGTGGTTAGAGTGTCAGACTATGACGTGGGAGGCAAGGGTTCGAATCCCCGCTTGGCCGTGGGGACCTCAAGCCAGTCAGCCTGACCTACCTCACAGGGTTGTGGCGGGGATTAAACGAGGAGGCAGGGAACCATGATGTGCTGCCTTCAGCTCCACAGAAGAAAAATGTAGGCTTTAATGTAAAATAAAATAAAATAGGCAGTTCTCCCTCCACAGGGCTCTTCCTCAACATCTTTCAAAGACCTGATGAACAGGCGGGAAGAAATAGGAAGTGCACTTGTGCAAATCTCCTGTCTTGGCCCTTGCTGGGGGTCCACTTTTCAGGCTGCCCCACCCTCTGCGATTTGGCTCTTCAGACAGGAAAGCCTTCATTGTCTCAATTCCTCAGCCCAGGCACTGGGTCAGCCTGCAGCTTGCCTTGGGCTGGGCTACAGGAAGGAAGCGTGGAGCCTTCGGTCTGAGCAGCCCTGGCCGTCCATGCCAGAGCCAAGTGAATGGGAGAGCCCTTATCTCCTGGCGAAGGCTTTCCTGTGATGCAAGCAGGGGGCGGCGGGGAACGCTTCTGTGTTGGCCAGTAAATCTCAGCCCACAAATTCCACACCGCCCGGCAGGCATCCTCCTCTTGTTCCTGAAAGGGAGGGCACACATTGGCTCGCAGGCAGAAATTCAACAAGTTATGGCTCACTTCGTTGGGATACCACAGAAACTCTGCACCTGTTGATCCCTCCCTGCATCCTGTCAGGCAGGGGTGCCAACTTGAATAAAATATTTGAAGGGGGTAGGTAACTCCCACATAATCACACGACACAGTGCACACCATTTGAATGACAATGCCCATCAACTTTCAGGGGGCCCAGCAGCCTCAAAAATTTTATTGGGGGAGTGAAGGGACCTTGGCCCCTAGTAATTGGTTCCTATGCCATCAGGCAGTTTATTCTTATTTCATCTGTTTTCCGAGGAGGTCAAGGCGGCATCCATAGCACCTCCGCTCGCAACAACCCTGTGAGATGGGTAAGCTTGAGTTTCATCAACTGGCCCAAGGTCACCCAGCAAGCTTGGTTGCTAAGGATGGAGAGGAATGGGGCTCAGTGCTCTCTGGTCTAAGTCCAACATCCTGATCCACTACACTTCAACTTCAGACTGTCCAAGATGCATGGAGTCTAGACTAATGGCTAGACTAAACTAATGGCTAGACTAATTGGCTAGACATTGGCTAGACATCTAGACATTGGCTAGACTAATGTTGCCTACTTTGATTGTCAGAAGCTCTGTGCAATCTCAGGCAGAAGAGCTGTGCTCCTCCAGATCTTGGCGTGAAGTTCAGCAAGTGACCTTGAACCAGCTGTTTTCTTCCTCTCAGCCTAAAACCCATCACAGGATAATTGACAGCATGCAGTGGATGGCAGAACTATATTTCTCTACTTACATTTAGCAAAGCTAAGGCCTCTAAAGGGATGTGGGTGGCGCTGTGGGTTAAACCACAGAGCCTAGGGCTTGCTAATCAGAAGGTCGGCGGTTCGAATCCCCATGACGGGGTGAGCTCCCGTTGCTCGGTCCCTGCTCCTGCCAACCTAGCAGTTTGAAAGCACATCAAAGTGCAAGTAGGTAAATAGGTACTGCTCCGGCGGGAAGGTAAACAGCATTTCCGTGCTCTGCTCTGGTTCGCTAGAAGCGGCTTAGTCATGCTGGCCACATGACCCAGAAGCTGTACGCCGGCTCCCTTGGCCAATAAAGCGAGATGAGCGCCGCAACCCCAGAGTCGTCCGCGACTGGACCTAGTGGTCAGGGGTTCCTTTACCTTTAAGGCCTCTAAAACTCAGACCCAGGGGCCAAATGTGGCCCTCCAAGCCTTTTGATCTGGTCCTCAGGACTCATCGTGCACTGCACACCTGCTCCCCCATCACACCCCTCACAGGCTGTTTGCATCATGGGTATTTTTGCCTGGCTGGAATGTGCCATTGAATCCTGATTATGCCTCTTACTTGCCTGGACGGAGGACAGAGTCAGGCTTGTGTATGTTTGCGTATGAACTAGCCTACTGTACAAAGGTAATGCTTGTGGTCCATGCCCCACCTGATTTTATCTCTGATGCCATCCACGAGGCCCCTGGAAGAAGGGAATGTGGCTCAAACAGGTTCCTCACCCCTGCCTTAGTCCACACTTTGGATATGCCTTCTTGAGCCCCTTGGAGGAAAAGTACCAAGAAATAGCATGCAATCATACAGCAAGTCAATAAAGAAACGGAAGCCAGAGACTTTTCGTTATACAGCACACAGGCTTTACCTCTGAGCTCCTGTTAAATTCCTGCCAGGGGGAAATAATAATAATAATAATCTAGCAAGTCTATTTCTCCTGCCGCCGCCCCCGTGAATGCACAGACGAGCCGTTCTGACGTGCGTCGGTCCTCCTGACCGCCGGTCCCGGCGAGCGAAGGGTCAACTCCCGGCCCACTGGGGCTGGTGATACACGCCAGTCTGTGAAGGGTGGTTCATTAGAGAGCCTCATTAGCTCCTGGAAGGGCAGGCAAGGGGAACTCTCCGGGGCCTGTGTGTGGGCAGCGAGGAAGCTAATTAGCGACACAAGAAGATGGGTGATTGATGGGAAAGGAGAGAGCGTGGGTGGGCACGAGAAAGGAGCAGGCAGGGATGGGTGGGAGGCAAATCTGTCGAGGGGTGCACCCTGCTCCCTACTTTAGCAACCATGCCTTATATTTACATCACTCTTTGAATAATAATAATAATAATAATAATAATAATAATAATCCTGCCTTCTGGGCCAGAGACGATTTTGACATCCAGCTGGCATGCTTCTTATCGAAAAGTACGTACCAACTAAAGAAGCTGAAGTGGGTATTGTGGGAAGCTGTCTTCGGTACATCTAGCCATTATTGTTTACACTGACTGGCAGAAGCTCTCCAGGTTTTCAGAAGGGGGCAGTCGCAGCCCTACCGGGAGATGCCAGGGATTGAACCTGGGACCTTCTTGCAAGGCTCTACCACCTCATGGAGGCAAGGGCTGTCGATGGCCATTATCCATGATGGTAGAAAAAGGTAAAGGACTCCTGGACGGTCCAGTCAAAGGTGGCCATGGAGTGGTGGCACTCACCTCGCTTTCAGGCCGAGGGAGCCGGCATTTGTCCACAGACAGCTTTCCGGGTCATGTGCCCAGCATGACTAAACCGCTTCTGGTGCAACCGGAAACCAGAGTGCATGGAAACGCCGTTTACCTTCCTGCCAGAGTGGTACCTATTTATCTACTAGCACTGGTATGCTTTTGAACTGCTAGGTTGGCAGGAGCTGAGACAGAGCAACGGGAGCTCACTCCGTAGCGGGGATTTGAACCGCCGACCTTCCAATCAGCAAGCCCAAGAGGCTCAGTGGTTTACACCACAGTGCCACCCGCGTCCCTATATAAGGTGAAGGATCCCCTGGATGGTTAAGTCCAGTCAAAGGCGACTATGGGGTTGTGGCGCTCATCTCGCTTTCAGACCAAGGAAGCCGGCGTTTGTCCACAGAGCTCACTCTGTCACAGGGATTTGAACCGCTGACCTTCTGATTAGCAAGCCCAAAAGGCTCAGTGGTTTAGACCACAGTGCCACCTGCGTCCCAACATGATGACCATACTCTGTCTCCACAGATGGAGGCAGCAATGTTTCTGAAGACCAGTTGCTGGAAACCACAGGAGAAGAGAGCACCCTTGTGCTCCAGTCCTGTTTGCTGGTTTCCCACAGGCAACTGGTCGGTCACTGTGAGAACCGGAGTCTGGGCCTGATCCAGCAGACTCTTCTTACATTCTTAGGTTCAGGCTAGATACTCCATGCAACCAATGAAATGCTTGGCTCAGAGGCCTCCAAGAGATGGCCAACCGAGTGGCTTTCAGCAACTGGGCAAAGAGCAGCTGCGACCACCACAGTAGCTGCCGGCCCTATCTTTGACCATTGGTTCTGTCTGTACCAGATAGTTTACTTTAAAATTTTTGCCTCTGAATTTCTTTCTGCGGTGGCCAGTGGCGTAGCGTGGGGGGTGCAGGGGGGCCGGCCGCACCGGGCGCAACATCTGGGGGGCACGCTCGCCACCTCTGGAGTCGCCGAAGAGCCTCGGGCGCAGGCTGTAGCAGAGCCCCATGTCTCGCGGAACCGACGAGCTGTTCGCGCGTCCGGGCTGAAGGCGTCCGGCAGGCAGCGGCTCTCAGCACTCGCCACGGTCCCTGCGCGTCAGGGCCGCAGAGGGCGCACCAGGCAGCCCCTCCTCACAGCCCCGCCGCCGCCGCTGCCGCTGCTGCAGCAGCTGGGCCATGTTGCATTTTCCTCACCTCTCTGCCCTCCTCCTCCTCCGGGCAAGTGGTGTCGTTTGGGCGGCAGCGCCAGCGGCAACTCGCCTCAGATCACCTGACACAGACCCGCCCCTGCCGCTGTGGCTACCTTACCGTAAATACCCCAGCCCAGGCAGCAGCAAGACCACTCAGCCTGGCAAAACCATGAGGCAAGCAAGGCCTAGGGGCACAAATTGGCCACAGCTCTGCAGTTGCTGCCTGAGGCAATTGCCTCAGCTTGCCTAATGAAAGGGCCAGCCCCACAGCCAGGGACAGAAAAGCCTATGGCCCTCCAAGTTGCTGCTGGACTACAGTTCCCATAATTCCTCCTGCCCATTGGCCATGTTGGCTGGGGCTGATGGGAGTTGGAGTCCAACAACATCTGGAGGGCACCATGGTTGACTGCCCCTCCTTTAGACAATGTTGAGCTAGATGAACCAATCATTTCACTTGGTGGATACAGTGGTACCTTGGTTCTCAAACTTAATCCGTTGCGGAAGTCCGTTCCAAAACCAAAGCATTCTAAAACCAATGTGTGCTTTACAAAAGAAAGTAATGCAAAATGGATTAATCTGTTCCAGACTTTTAAAAACAACCCCCGAAAAAGCAATTTAACATGAATGTTACTATCTAATGAGACCACTGATCCATAAAATGAAAGCAATAAACAATGTACTGCAGTCACACAATCAATCAATCAGTAGCTGAACTGGGTTCCACACAGTCACGAAAACAAAACAAAAGGAGTCTCAAAAATGCAAAATAAATAGCAAAAATAGCGTAACACTCAAAAAACCAGAAGTGTGGCCCTCAAAACAGAAGTGTGGCACTCAAAATGGAGCATGTTCAACTTCCGAAAAAAGTTTGCAAACCAAAACACTTACTTCTGGGTTTGCAGTATTTGGGTTCCAAGTGGTTTGAGTACCAAGGCGTTTGAGAACTAAGGTATCACTGTAATGTCAGCTTTCTAATGTCAGAGAAGGTGCAGTAGGAATTTGTGGAGGCACGGAGGTTCTCTGGATATGGCTTGGTATGATGTCCCCATGTCTTCCAGAGTTTATTTCTCTCTCTCACCATTCCACAGCAGAAATCCAGGTTGTGTTTGCTGATCTCCCACTCAGGCACTGATCAGGTCTGAGCCTGCGGAGCTCCTGCAAGTTTGCTATATCCGTTGCTCTCTGACCTTGCCCTGGAGCCAAGTCACCCAATCTCATGTGGTGGTGGTGGTTTCTCTCTGCAGGAATCCTCCAGCCCCTCTCCTCCGTGGGTGGAACTCGCCAAACAAGCTCTCCTCACCTCAAGGCCCCCTTCATAGAACCAGGGCAAGGACATGAACGGGAGCCTGGCTCTGCTTCCTACTCCTCCCTCACCCAAACATGCTGCGTTTGTGTTGTCTAGTGAGGGTCACAGCGGAAGCAAAGAGGAAAGGAATTCGAGAGGAAGAATGTGGCTGAACTGAGCAGCTGGAGAAGGCAGGCGTCTTCTGGACTAAAGCCCTAGTGGGAATACAAAAAGCAGGAGAAGAGGAGGTAAGAGGCTGTCGTTTGGTGGTCTTTGGGGCACTAGGGTGGGGGACATGCCCTGAGTGAAAACTCATATAAGGGGAAAGGGTGTCTTCTGTCTTCAGCTTACCATCATGTCCCCCCGCGCTTGGGGCATCCTGGAAATGCCTGCGTGGGCAAGAGAGCAATACTGTGGTACCTCGGGTTACATACCCTTCAGGTTACAGACGCTTCAGGTTACAGACTCCGCTAACCCACAAATAGTGCTTCAGGTTAAGAACTTTGCTTCAGGATGAGAACAGAAATTGTGCTCCGGCGGTGCGGCGGCAGCGGGAGGCCCCATTAGCTAAAGTGGTGCTTCAGGACACTGGAATGTGTCCAGAGGAGGGCAACCAAAATGGTCAAAGGCCTGGAAACGATGTCTTATGAGGAACGGCTAAGGGAGCTGGGCATGTTTAGCCTGGAGAAGAGGAGGTTAAGGGGTGATATGATAGCCATGTTCAAATATATAAAAGGATGTCACATAGAGGAGGGAGAAAGGTTGTTTTCTGCTGCTCCAGAGAAGCGGACACGGAGCAATGGCTCCAAACTACAAGAAAGAAGATTCCACCTAAACATTAGGAAGAACTTCCTGACAGTAAGAGCTGTTCGACAGTGGAATTTGCTGCCAAGGAGTGTGGTGGAGTCTCCTTCTTTGGAGGTCTTTAAGCAGAGGCTTGACAACCATATGTCAGGAGTGCTCTGATGGTGTTTCCTGCTTGGCAGGGGGTTGGACTCGATGGCCCTTGTGGTCTCTTCCAACTCTATGATTCTATGCTTCTATTCTATGATTCTAGGTTAAGAACAGTTTCAGGTTAAGAACGGACCTCCGGAACGAATTAAGTACTTAACCTGAGGTACCACTGTACAGACCTAGAAGAAGCTAGCGGATTTGGCAGAAATTCTCTTATTTGACTCTGTCAACAATCTCGCCGTAGGCAAGGGATTCTGGGAAGCTGTCTGGGCTAGGGAGATGATGCAGGAAGGCGAAGAGCAGCCGTTTCACCTTTGCTGTGCTTCTAATTGGTGTTCTGCATTTTGAAATGGCTGAATCCAGTGCAGGTTGCAAAATGAGGCCAAACCCTTACCCTGCCAATATACTTCTGCAATGCTTCCAGCCTAAGGCGGCAATGTCTTTTTAGCATAGCACAGTGATGCCCTGAAGGCTCCCAAATTATGAGCTGGCAGAGGGACTGCTGCCTGGCCTTGCTTCATGGAGTGGGGGACCTGTGGCCCTCCAGATGTTGCTGAACTCCCATCATCCCCAGCCAGCACGGCCAAAGGTCTGGGGTGAGGGAAGCTGGAGTCCAGGCGCACTTGGAGGACTACGGATTAGGTGCTCCTCATCTACACAAATGAAAGTTCAGGGCTTGGGTTTTCCAATTTAAAAGGCTATGGGAGCCACGAGCATGCAAGCCAATGTGGGCTTGTTAGTTTTGTCCCTGTTCAATAGCTGTTTTCATTGTAATTGTGTTGTTGTTTTTTACAGCGCCTTGTGACATTTGTGACTGGGTGGGGCGGTCTCCACAGAAGCCAGTGCCTGGGGGGGGGAGGGCAACTCATAATTTTCCAGCCGGGGTCACAGCCCCCCCATGCCATGCCAAGTGTCCCTATTTTCCAGGGACATTCCCCAATTTACTGAAGCCATCCCAGTTTCTGATTTCATCCAAGAATGTCCCGCTTTTCCTTAGGACGTCTCTATTTTCACCAGAGAAATACAGGAGGGTATGGAGTACAGTGGTATCTCGGGTTAAGTACTTAATTCATTCTGGAGGTCTGTTTTTAACCTGAAACTGTTCTTAACCTGAAGCACCACTTTAGCTAATGGGGGCCTCCTGCTGCCACTGCGCTGCCGGAGCACGATTTCTGTTCTCATCCTGAAGCAAAGTTCTTAACCTGAAGCACTATTTCTGAGTTAGCAGACTCTGTAGCCTGAAGCGTATGTAACCTGAAGCATATGTAACCTGAGGTACCACTGTAATGCAATCCTCAAGCCAAGGAGACAAGTAACTATGCAACCTTTAGAAGACATCTGAAGGCAGCCCTGTATAGAAAGTTTTTAAAATGTTTAATGTTTTATTCTGTTTTTATATCTGTTGGAAGCCGCCCAGAGTAGCTGGAGCGACCCAGTCAGATGGGGGGGGGTATAAATAATACAATTATTATTATTATTATTCATAGAATCATAGAATCATAGAGTTGGAAGAGACCACAAGGGCCATCGAGTCCAACCCCCTGCCAAGCAGGAAACGCCATCAGAGTACTCCTGACATATGGTCGTCAAGCCTCTGCTTAAAGACCTCCAAAGAAGGAGACTCCACCACACTCCTTGGCAGCAAATTCCACTGTCGAACAGCTCTCACTGTCAGGAAGTTCCTCCTAATGTTTAGGTGGAATCTTTTTTCTTGTAGTTTGGAACCATTGCTCCGTGTCCGCTTCTCTGGAGCAGCAGAAAACAACCTTTCTCCCTCCTCTATGTGACATCCTTTTATATATTTGAACATGGCTATCATATCACCCCTTAACCTCCTCTTCTCCAGGCTAAACATGCCCAGCTCCTTTAGCCGTTCCTCATAAGGCATCGTTTCCAGGCCTTTGACCATTTTGGTTGCCCTCCTCTGGACACGTTCCAGTTTGTCAGTGTCCTTCTTGAACTGTGGTGCCCAGAACTGGACACAGTACTCCAGGTGAGGTCTGACCAGAGCAGAATACAGTGGCACTATTACTTCCCTTGATCTAGATGCTATACTCCTATTGATGCAGCCCAGAATTGCATTGGCTTTTTTAGCTGCCGCGTCACACTGTTGGCTCATGTCAAGTTTGTGGTCAACCAAGACTCCTAGATCCTTTTCACATGTACTGCTCTCAAGCCAGGTGTCACCCATCTTGTATTTGTGCCTCTCATTTTTTTTGCCTAAGTGCAATACTTTACATTTCTCCCTGTTAAAATTCATCTTGTTTGTTTGGGCCCAGTTCTCTAATCTGTCAAGGTCGTTTTGAAGTGTGATCCTGTCCTCTGGGGTGTTAGCCACCCCTCCCAGTTTGGTGTCATCTGCAAATTTGATCAGGATGCCCTTGAGTCCATCATCCAAGTCGTTGATAAAGATGTTGAATAAGACCGGGCCCAAGACAGAACCCTGTGGCACCCCACTAGTCACTCTTCTCCAGGATGAAGAGGAACCATTGATGAGCACCCTTTGGGTTCGGTCAGTCAGCCAGTTACAAATCCACTGAGTGGTAGCATAGTCAAGTCCGCATTTTACCAGCTTCTTTACAAGAATATCATGGGGCACCTTGTCAAATGCCCTGCTGAAATCAAGGTAGGCTACATCCACCGCGTTCCCTTCATCTACCAGGCTTGTAATTCTGTCAAAAAACGAGATCAGGTTAGTCTGACATGACTTATTTTTCAGAAATCCATGCTGACTATTGGTGATCACAGCATTCCTTTCTATTGGTGATCACAGCATTCCTTTCTTTATTATTATGGAATTGGTCGTCCCTATTGTCATTTGAGAAATTTTTGAGCGTATGGGATCCTGAGATATACTCTGTACCCTGCTACATGTGTGTACGCCGAGAGTGCAGAACCTCAGGAATGGAGGCTCAATGTGGCCCTCAAGGCCTGACTATCTGGCCCTCAGAACTGCCCCATTTCCCCCCAGCTGGAATGTGTCATTGGATTCTGATACTGCCTCTCACTTCTTTGCATGGAGGATAGAAAGGGGTGTGAGACTAGGTGTAGAAACTAGCCTGTTGTACAAAGGTAACATTTACATTTCCTTCTCAGCCTACTTTTGAGAGCCAGTGTGGTATAGTGGTTAAGAGCGGTAGACTCGTAATCTGGTGAACCGGGTTCGCATCTCCGCTGCTCCACATGCAGCTGCTGGGTGACTGTGGGCTAGTCACACTTCTTTGAAGCCTCTCAGCCCCACTCACCTCACAGAGTGTTTGTTGTGGGGGAGGAAGGGAAAGGAGATTGTTAGCTGCTTTGAGACTCCTTAGGGTAGTGATAAAGCGGGATATCAAATCCAAACTCCTCCTCCTCCTCCTCCTCCTCCTCTTCTTCTTCTTCTTCTTCTTCTTCTTCTTCTTCTTCTTCTTCTTCTTCTGCCTCTGGCCCCGCCTACCACTGGCATGTGGCCCTGGGAAATCTCCCTAGAAAGGAATATGCCCCTCAGGCGGAAAATGGTTCCCCACTGCTGGTATAGGCTGTTCACCGGAACTTGCTCCATGTAGGCTACAGATCAGATCTTGCAGGAATTGGTCCATAGACCTCAATAACAATAACCTGTTTCACTCTACGCTTCTGCGTCCTCGGCCCGCATTGGCACTTACAGTGTTCAAATTTAGTTCCAATAATTATCTCTTCGGCTATGAGTGATTGACCTTAGGGTGGGATTGCCTGGTTCAACCAGTCGATCCAGTCTACTGGTTTGTTCTGGAAATTGGCCTTATCAGTGGGCACCTCTAAAAGGTGAAAGGACTTTGCATCGGTATGCCTGTGTCTTTGGGGTAGGGAGGGAGGAGGAATTTGAACCCATCTGCATTTGTTTTGTTTTTTTATAAATATTTATTAGGATTTCCAATTTAATACAAACATAAATACCACAAAAAACAACAACAAATAATAATACACAAAAAGAAAAAAGAAAAATATCAAAAACACACAATTTTGAACAAAATAAAACAAGTATAGTTCCAATCACTTATTTCCGTCACCTTATGTCTCGGACCTCCTCTCACCTCCCCCTTTTGTATTCTAAATCAAATCATAATTCAGCAAATTCTTATTGTAGCTTAATATAGATTATTTTAACTTATTACTCAGTCTTTGCATTACAGCTGGTAACCACTTAATTTCAGTTCAACATCATTCTAACATTCATTAATTTTACAATATTTCTGTAAATAGTCTTTAAATTTCCTCCAGTCCTCTTCCGCTGACTCTTTTCCCTGGTCTCGGATTCTGCCAGTCATTTCTGCCAGTCCCATGTAATCATTCATCTTCATCTGCCATTCTTCCAGAGTGGGTAAATCTTGTGTCTTCCAATATTTTGCAATGAGAATTCTTGCTGCAGTTGTCGCATACATAAAAAAAGTTCTGTCCTTCTTTAACACCAATTGGCCAACCATGCCCAGGAGAAAGGCCTCTGGTTTTTTCAAGAAGGTATATTTAAATACCTTTTTCATCTCATTATAAATCATTTCCCAGAAAGCCTTAATCTTTGGGCATGTCCACCAAAGGTGAAAGAATGTACCTTCAGTCTCCTTACATTTCCAACATTTATTATCGGGCAAGTGATATATTTTTGCAAGCTTGACTGGGGTCATGTACCTTCCAGTAGCACCTTAAAGACCAACTAAGTTGTTCTAGGTATGAGCTTTCGTGTGCATGCACACTTCTTCAGATACACTGAAACAGAAGTCACCAGACCTTTCTATATAGTGAGAAGGTGGGGAGGGGCATTACTCAGAAGGGTGGTGGGAATGGGTGATTGGCAGATAGCTGTGATGAGCCTGTTGACGACTCTTAACGACTGCAATAGGTCTTACAGGAAAAAGCAAGGGGTGAGAAGGTGAAAAATGGCTTTGTCATGTATAATGAGATAAGAATCCAATGTCTCTGTTCAGACCAGGTCTCTCCATGGTTTTAAGTTTGGTGATAAGCTGCAATTCAGCAGCTTCTCTTTCCAGTCTACAGTGGTGCCCCGCAAGACGAACGCCTCGCAAGACGGAAAACCCGCTAGACGAAAGGGTTTTCCGTTTTGGAGGCGCTTCACAAGACGAATTTCCCTATGGGCTTGCTTCGCAAGACGACAGCCCATAGGGAAATCTCCGGGACAGTGGGGAAGCGCAGCTCGTCTTCCCCGCTGTCCTCGGACCTCCTCCGAAGCCTGGCGGCGGGGCGGGGACACCTCCCCCCGCCGCCGGGCTTCGGAAGGATGCCCCGATGCCGGGCGGCGAGGCGGGAACGCCTCCCCCCGCCGCCCGGCATCGGAACGATGTCCCGAAGCCGAGCGGCGGGGCGGGAAAGTCTCCCCCCGCCGCCCGGCATCGGAACGATGTCCCGAAGCCGAGCGGCGGGGCGGGAACGCCTCCCCCCGCCGCCCGGCTTCGGGGCGGGAAAGCCTCCCCCCGCCGCCCGGCTTCGGGGCATCGTCCCGATGCCGGGCGGCGGGGCGAGAAAACCTCCCCCCGCCGCCTGGCATCGGAACGATGTCCCGAAGCCGGGCGGCGGGGCCGCGAAGCCTGAGGAGCGCTCCCGCTGCTTGCGGAGAGGTCCGCGAAGCCTGTCCTGGACCTCTTCTGAAGGCAGGCGGGGGGCAAAAGTCTTTGTCCCCCCTGCTTGCCTTCCCAGGGGCTTTTAAATCGCCCGGACAGCGGAGAAGTCCTCCGCTGTCCCGGGCGATTTTAAAATGCCGCCCGCCAGAAGAGGTCGGGGGAAGGCGGTTTCCATAGGAACGCATTAATTGATTTTCAATGCATTCCTATGGAAAACCGTGCATCGCAAGACGAAAAACTCGCAAGACGAAGAGACTTGCGGAACGAATTAATTTCGTCTTGCGAGGCACCACTGTATTTCTGAAATTCCTTTGTAATAGAACAGCTACTTTGAGATCTTGTATAGAATGTCCTGGGAGATTGAAGTGTTCTCCTACTGGTTTCTCTTGTGGTTCCTGATGTCGGATTTATGTCTGTTTATTCTTTGGCGTAAGGTTTGGCCTGTTTGTCCAATATAGAGAGCTGAAGGACACTGTTGGCATTTGATGGCATACACAATGTTAGACGATGAGCAATTAAATAGTCCCGAGATGGTATGTGTGATGTTGTTGGGGCCAGTAATGGTGTTGTCCGGGTGTATGTGGCAGCAAAGTTGGCATCTGGGTTTATTGCAGGCTCTGGTGCCAGTGTCCGTGTTAAGTCTGGCACTGGCACCAGAGGATAACAGGGAGGACCAAGACTGCATACAGAAATAAGTAACTCAAGAGAGATTCACAATCAAATGCTTGCGAATTTTGATGAGTTTCATTTCCATTGACGTTGCTGTGGAAATAGAGTGGTACCTTGGGTTAAGAACTTAATTCGTTCCAGACGTCCGTTCTTAACATGAAACTGTTCTTAACGTGAGGTACCACTTTAGCTAAGAGGGCCTCCCGCTGCCGCAGCGCCACCCGCGCGCAATTTCTGTTCTCATCCTGAGGTAAAGTTCTTAACCTGAAGCACTATTTCTGCGTTAGCAGAGTCTGTAACCTGAAGCGTATGTAACCTGAAGCGTGTGTAACCCAAGGTACCACTGTACAGTGGTACCTTGGGTTAGGAACTTAATTCGTTCCAGAGGTCCATTCTTAATCTGAAACTGTTCTTAACCTGAGGTACCACTTTAGCTAATGGGGCCTCCTGCTCCCGTCGTGCCGCAGGAGCACGATTTCTGTTCTCATCCTGAGGTAAAGTTCTTAACCTGAGGTACAATTTCTGGGTTAGTGGAGTCTGTAACCTGAAGTGTCTGTAGCCTGAAGCATATGTAACCTGAAGTACCACTGTATGGAGAACTTAACTTCAGATTTGGGAAGAAAACGAGAAACCCACAACTGACGGATTCGCTCATCCCTGGTTGGGGATGTGAGGCCAGTTTCCTCCTCCAGGTTAAAAAAGGAAGGTGATCCAGGATGGGGGTGGCGAAGCAGCATCTTGTTCCATTACGGAATTCCCTGGGCAGCGAATTTCCCATCAGCCCTTTTAGTATAGCTATTCTGCGGTTCCCCTTCTCCGTCGCCTCCAAGCCGGCTGGTTTCTCCGCAGGTCTCCGTCCAAGAGCAAGCAGCTCTGGCGGCCCCGAAGCACTCGGCTACGACTCGGAATCAACAGTGTAGTAATAATGAGTTTTCTGGGCCTCGGCCAAGTGCCTAATGGCATCTGCACCGTGGCGTCTTTATTGACTGTGCTGAGTGCTGCTGATTTATATATAGGAATGGCGGGTAAGGCTGGCGGAGGTGAAGAGTGCTGAGTATTGGGAGAGTTTGGAAGAGGAGAGAGGAGGGCGAGGCTGGAATTGTGCGAGGTGGGTGGGTTGGGGTGGAAAGGGGCTGGGATCTTAGCCCTTAATTTCCTTCCCTGCTCAGTTTAGGTCATAAGAGCATTCTCCGTCAGATGCCAAAATACTGCCCTCAAACATCTTTAGTCCCCACTCAGGCCACATAAACCATCACTGGCAGCGGCAGCAGCAGCAGCAAGCAAAGAGTTTTTTTGGAACCATGAAGACCAAAGCAGAACTGGGGGAATCTCAGGTTAAATGCAGTTCTCCAGGCCTCTGTTTCAGCCCTCCAAACTCTCCTCAGGCCGCTACTTTGACAGTCCCTGATTTAAGCCCTTCTTGCGTATTTCTGCCTGCCTGGAATGTGTCCTTGAGCCCAGTTCATTCCTCTTGCTTCCTAGGATAGAGGCTCAAGAGGAATACGTGAGTGTTTGGAGAAGGTAGCCCACCGTGCAAAGGAAAAATTACATTCACTGCTCAGTGTGCTTTTGTCTCTGGCCTCATCCAACTGCTGGCATGCAGCTCTCGTAAAAACATATGGCCTTTGGGCTGAAAAATGTTCCCCTGCCCTGGATAACAGCACAAGCGTTTGTGGAAGCAAACAGTCTAGGGACTAACTATATTAAGGGATTTGAATGCACAACACCAGATGGCGCCAGAGAGCAGGAAATTCTAAAACACGATTTTCCATAGGGCTTTCCCCCCCTTTCGTTAAAGCGATCTAATTTCTGACTTATTTATAGCATTTTGCCCACCTGTGTTTAGATCCACCCTAGCTTTAACACATGCATGAATGAATGGCTATTGGGATTGCGTCATATATCTCTGAGGAAGTGGGCTCATTCCCCCCCCCCCCCAAAATGATGCCGTAATACATCGTACTTTCTAAGATTTCAGTCTGCATTAGGAGGATTGCTACTTTGTGCTTTCCAAAAGCGCTTGTTTAGTATGTAAATCTGAGAGCAGCATGGGAGCTTTCCAGTGGGTGAGGAACCAACCCGGTCTCCGCATTTATCATCTGAGGCCCTTCTCACTGTGTTCCCTCCAAGGTAGGAGGCGCAGAGGGTGTCAGCAGACGAACAGGCCTTCTCATAAGTGAGGAGTGGTGGCTCCTCACTTATGGTGCTTCCCCAAGGAAGCACATCTGGCACTAACACTTTAGGGGCCAGGCAAAAATTTCACCAGGTCTTGGCTCTTAATTATTTGTAGCCTCCTTCAGTGGGTGGGATGCATTAGTCTTGCGTTTTTACAAATACAAATGCATTTTTAGCTTTTACTCCCTTTTAGTTTTACCGTGGTTTTAATGTATGCACTATTTTTGAGTTACTTTAAATAAAAAGTGCAATAAGTAACAAGAACAACCACCTGCCCTCCACCATGTCTCCGATGAAAATAGGGACGTCCTATTCCATAATAATAATAATAATTTTACTATTTAAACTTCACACATCTGACCGGGCTGCCCCAGCCACTTTGGGCAGCTTCTAACATATAGAAAAACATAATAAAACATTTTTAAAAACCCTACCCTATACAGGACTGCCTTCAGATGGCTAGGTGTGTGTGTGTCATATAACTCCATACCCTCCAGCATTTCTCCAATGAAAATAGAAACGTCCTAAGGAAAAGTGGAACATTCTGGGATCAAACCAGAAACCAGGACAGTTTCTGTAAATCTGGGATTATCACTGGAAAGTAGGGAGAATTGGAGGGTCAGCAACTACCTCAGGCCTGGAGACCAAGTGTGACCCTCAGGCCTCTCGATTTGACCCTCCTCCTTAGCCAACCCCACATCTCTCCCAGCCCCACTTTTGCTCACCCTCCTTGCATGTTTTTGCCTGGCTGGAATGTGCCCTTAAGCTCTGAGAATGCCTTTTGTTTTCCTGGATAAATGGAGAAGGGCGTGCGAGTGTGAGCAGAAGCTACCCATGCAAAGAGGCGCACAAAGAGGCAGGTGGTGTAATCTTTCTTCTCGGAAGGTTTAGGCTTTTTGTCACTTTTTGATTTAAAAGCAGAGTCTTGTAGAAGAACCGGACCTAGGGTGAGATGTTGATTTCTCCTCCTCCTCCTCCTCCTGCTGTTGTGAATCAGCAAGGAAAAGGAGGGGCAGGAAATATCACAATTTCCTCTCTCATCTCAGGCAGCTTCAGCAGGGAGAGGGGGCTGGGGTCAGAAAACAAGGGGGCAAGAGAGTGGGATGCAAGCGTCTTTGGTGTGAGTTTAAATATTATCATTAATTTTTTCCTCAGGAGGGAAGGAGCAGTAGATGCTGCCCCCCCCCTGTGTTTTTTACTCGTAGCAACCAGCACAGCCTGTCAATTTCCTCCTCCTCAGGCTGTGTACACACACCAGAGTGTCTGATTTTCCCCACGTGGGCTTTTGGGGAAGTTTGTCCACACAAACTTCCATTTCACTTTCCATTGAACTCTGTCTCAGTGTTTCCAGTCCATGCAAGTGGGCAATGCTTGATGGGTTGCGATCAGTGCCGGATTTACGTACAGTGGTACCTCAGGTTACAAACGCTTCAGGTTACATACACTTGAGGTTACAGACTCTGTTAACCCAGAAATAGTACCTCGGGTTAAGAACTTTGCTTCAGGATGAGAACAGAAATTGCACGGTGGCTGCGCGGCGGCAGCAGGAGGCCCCATTAGCTAAAGTGGTGCTTCAGGTTAAGAACAGTTTCAGGTTAAGAACGGATCTCCGGAACGAATTAAGTACTTAACCCAAGGTACCACTGTATAAGCTAAACAAGCTATAGCTTACAGTCCCACTTTCTTGGGGGCCCCAAAAAAAATTTAAAAGGGAAAAAACCCCGGATGTACATTTCCAAAATATAAGATTAAAAAAAATAATACTTTGATAAAATACATATTTTGTTATGTGCTAATGGGTTTAGATACTTATAAGGTCCATAAATTATCATATAGCATATATTCAACACAAAAACAGCGACAATTTGTTGTTGACAAAGGACAGCTGGACATATAAAAGGCCCCATTACCTTCAGTAGCTTAGGGCCTCATCAAACCTAAATCCAACCCTGGTTGCGACACCGCTTTATGGCTTCCCCCAAGTCATTCTGGGGGCTGTGGTGTGTTAAGAGTGCTGAGATTTAAGAGGCCCCCATTCCCCTCGCAGAGCCACCATAGGTAAAGGGGTAAAGGGGACCCCTGACCATTAGGTCCAGTCCTGACCGACTCTGGGGTTGTGGTGCTCATCTTCCTTTATTGGCCAAGGGAGCCGGCGTACAGCTTCCGGGTCACGTGGCTAGCATGACTAAGCCATTTCTGGCGAACCAGAGAAGTGCACGGAAACACCGCTTACCTTCCTGCTGGAGTGGTACCTATTTATCTACTTGCACTTTGATGTGCTTTCGAACTGCTAGGTGGGCAGGAGCAGGGACTGAGCAGAGGGAGCTCACCCCGTCACGGGGATTCGAACCACTGACCTTCTGATCGGCAAGTCCTAGGCTCTGTGGTTTAACCCACAGCACCACCCGCGTCCCTGTGCCAGATATTACGTATACGCTAAACAAGCTATAGCTTACAGCCCCGCTCTCTTGGGGGTCCCAAAAAAAATTAAAGGGGAAAACCCCCCGATGTACATTTCCAAAATATAAGATAAAAAAACATTACTTTGATAAAATACATATTTTCTTATGTGCAATGGGTTTAGATACCTATTAGGTTCATAAATTACCATATAGCATATATTCAACACAAAAAAACAGCGACAGGTGCTGAGAGTTAAGAGGCCCCCATTCCCCTCGCAGAGCCACCATTTTGTTTGCCAATTCATTTCCAGGTTGCTAATTCAAGATGCTGACATTAGGGTTAACTGAGGCCCCAAATCTCTGGAAAACCATCTCCTTCCCAACAAACCCTCTAGGTGCCTTCAGAGGCTTGGGGTGGAGGCAGCCCAGAAGAGGGCATTCTCTGTTGTTATAAGAAAAACAAAAAACAACCTGCTCCTTTTCCCTTATGGGGTATCCAAAGGCCCATATAGAGTCGTTAAGTAGGTTCCCTATTGCTAGGAGAAAATAACAGAGGCCAACCAGAGTATATTGAGAAGCAAAGCAGCTAGTAAGCCTGATCTTTATTGCAATAGAGAAGTACTGTTGCAACAGGGTCTCCACTCCCCCCACTCAGGAGGGAAGAGAGAACCCAGAACAATGGCGTGCAAGCCCTTATATAGACTTTTGAAATTGCCTGCCTTGTAGCCCAAGACCACCCCCTTGAAACATCATACATACATCACAGAAGGAGGTGGTCTATAGTAGAAATCCTGTTTGCCCAGGATACCTGATAATGGTCACTTGATTGCTTTACCTGGGCAGCCTTGCCATTCTTTTGTGATGGTAAATACTTTAATTCCTGAATCCAGGTCACAGGCTCACCCTATCCATACACAAATAATCCCTTAAAACAGGATTTGTAAGCAAAAGGTAATGGGGAGGCTTTCCCATTTCCTTCCCCCTTGCAGAGAAATATTTGAGGTCAATTTGGGAGAGTCAAAATGGCTTCAGGATTGCTCTCCTGTACCATTTCAGACATGTGGTTTATATACTTATGTATATGCATGCATTGTACATTTATTGTACATTGTTTTGAACTGTATTTAATTGTTGCAATCTGCCCTGGGACCTTAGGATGAAGGACAGGTAATTATTATTATTATTATTATTATTATTATTATTATTATTATTATTATTAATTCACAAGGGGTCTTAACAATCAATCCCTCTTCCCAGGAGCCTATGGAAATTGTAGCTCTGGGAGGGGAATAGGAGGTCTCCAAACAACTCTCAGTATCTTTAACTAACTGCACCTCCCATAATTCTTTGGGGGGAGCCATGTCTGCTTAAAGTGGCATCATGGTGCTTTAAATGTATGGTGTGAATTATGCCTCTGTGTTGCTGTGCCCTCCCCTGAATTTGTACTTGCCCCCCCTCCCTGAGTTCTGGAAACCTGAGGTCTATTATGAGTATTGAAACAGGAATGTTTACCTGTTTGTGTGTCCATTTAAGTCAGGCATAGGCAAACTCAGCCCTCCAGATGTTTTGAGACTACAATTCCCATCATCCCTGACCACTGGTCCTATTAGCTAGGGATGATGGGAGTTGTAGTCCCAAACATCTGGGGGGCTGAGTTTGCCTATGCCTGGTTAAGTGGGGTTTTTTTCCAGCCATACCAGGCTTTGTGGAATCCAGCTAACAGTCAGATGAGGGCAACATTGTGTGGACAAACTAAGCAAGATGCAGACATGAGATGCATCAAATCCACTTTAAACTACTTCATGTACAGTCTTGGTCCCAGGTTTCCCCCATGTACAACTCAGCAGGGAGGAAGATGGGGACAAAACTAGAATTAGTTGGCCCTGCACTTGTGGTTGGTTTTTGGCTCTGCCTGTCACATTCTCGGGCTCCACCTCCTGTTGGCCTCCCAAGCCTTTCCAGCTCCCTGTCCCAATCCAGCAGTCGCCGCCACTGGGAGCTGGCTAGGAATTGTGGGGATTCCTTACCTTGGCTTGTCATCATGTCCTATTAAGCCCCAGTTCCAGCATCATCAGATGCAAACGAGGGTGACCAGATGCAAAGGAGGCTTCGGCTCTCTCACAATAACCTTTCGTTATCTTGCAGAAGAGGGGAAATGTGCCAGGTACGGTTTGCCGTAAAGGTCAAAGGTGAGAAAAGCCTGCTTGTACTACAACCCTTAACCGACTCATATTCTCATGTATGTATAGGAAGGGCTGATTTTGTCCCTCTGTGTTTTTTTAAATAGAGTTTCAGGTTTCTGGTTCTCAGAGTTGCAAAGAATGTCCAAGACAAAAAAAACCCACGGTTCCCCCCTTTAAAAATGTCTTTCTTTCTTTCTTTCTTTCTTTCTTTCTTTCTTTCTTTCTTTCTTTCTATTGTTTGTTCATTTGTTTGTTTTCAGGGAAGATTTATTTATTTATTTATTGTTTTCAAGTTTATACATTTCACTAATTTTATACCTTTCACTAATTTTACAATCATTTCAACATTTCAAAACTTGACTTTCCTTCCCCCTCTTTCTGCAGTTCCTTAAATTTATTTTTAATATCTTCTGAATATCCAAATTAACTTAATTTACTCACTTATTCATCTTCTTTAAATATATACTCTTATAAAACTGCAGGTGCCAATGTTTTCATCTGTTTATAATTTATCTGTAGATATTCAATAAACCATTTCCATTCTTTTGTTTTTTTTTAAAAAAATGAATGTTATCTGGATCTCTTATTCTTCTGGTAAGTTTCACCATTTCTGCATGTTCCATAAATTTTTGTATCCATTCTTCCTTTGCTGGGACTTCTGCTTCTTTCCATTTTTGGATAAGTAACATTCTTGCCACTGTACATTGGTGCCCCACAAGATGAATGCCTCGCAAGACGAAAAACTCGCTAGATGAAAGAGTTTTCCGTTTTTGAGGTGCTTCGCAAGACGAATTTCCCTATGGGCTTGCTTCGCAAGACGAAAACATCTTGCCGCTAAGCCGCTAAGCCGCTAATAGCCGTGCTTCGCAAGATGAAAAAATTCGCTAGACGAAAAAACTCGCAGAATGAATTAATTTCGTCTTGCGAAGCACCACTGTAGTAGCATACAATGGTACCTCGGTTTAAGAACAGTCCTGTTTATGAACGATTCGGTTTATGAATTCCACAAAACCGGAATTAGTGTCCTGGTTTGAGAACTTTACCTCGGTTTAAGAACAGTCCTGTTTACGAACGATTCGGTTTACGAATTCCACTAAATCGGAATTAGTGTTCTGGTTTGAGAACTTTACCTCAGTCTAAGAACGGAATCTGAATGGTGGAATGGCACCGACAGCGTGAGGCCTCATTAGGGAAAGCTTGCCTCAGTTTAAGAACGGTTTTGGTTTAAGAATGGACTTCTGGAACGGATTAAGTTCGTGAACCAAGATATGTTCTCATTTTAGCCTCACAACAGATTGCAAAAGTGTAACTGAATCCAACCATTACATCCCAACAGCTTCCCTGTTGGTGCCACCTCTGTAGAGAGATGTAACTCCTTGCCATCAGGATGCTAAGAAAAGTTTCCTCTGTTGAATTTCTGCTCTTACTAGCATTAATTCTTGAAAAATATATATCTAATCATCATCATCATCATTTTTATTTATACCCCGCCCTCCCCAGGCAAGGCCAGGCTCAGAATTTGAATGGCAGAGCCCTTTAGATCTGGCAGAGCTCAGAACAGGTCTGGTGGGGGAGGAGGCAGGAAACAGAGACTAACCATTTAGGGGCAGATCTGAGGCTGAGATTTGTTCAAGCTTGAGTGGTGTAGCTCAGTACAAAACCTGTCTAACAGCAGATTTTCTTTTAAAATGCAATTTTTCAAAGCAGAAACTGGATGGTCACTTTATCAGGGATGACACTGTGGTGGGTTTTCTTCATCGGCAATGGCCTGGACCATATGATTTGTGGGTCCTTTTCATCCCTAGCTAGAGATTCTTATGTTACTCTAAGCTTGGTGGTATATTTCTGTCCACGGGCCGGATTTAGAAGGCGATTGGGCCGGATCCGGCCCCCGGGCCTTAGTTTGCCTACCCATGATCCAGACTGACCCTGCAAACCTACACCAATACTTTTGTAAGACCATCATGGCTGTTCCTGGAGTTTTAGAAAGCAACGAAAGAACAGAGAGACAAATGATCAAATATGAAAGCCTGGTTGGAGAAAATATTAAAAATAACATGAGCCATGGTAAACCGTGTAAGAAAAGAGCAGAAGAAAGACAGGTTCTAACATGGGGAAGAGCTTCCTGGTGGTGCTAGCTGTTTGAGAGTGGAACAGTCTGCCTCAAAAGTAGTAGACTCTCCTTTGTTAAGCTGAGGTTGGATAGCCACTTGCCAAGGGACTCTGTGCTAGATTTCCCTAGCTATGGACATTGGAGCCCTGTGGAGGGAAAGAGGTGGCAGTATTCCTTAAAGCTTAAAGGTTCTTCTGTGAAACGACTGTTTGTTGGTTGTGTATGGAGAGGGGCCTGTGTTTGGGGAAATTGATGGGCCATCTAAATGGGACGAAACTGTCTTGCAACTGCGAGGGACAGGATGACAAGTGTGAAATGACATTAGCTGGACAGCTCATTAGTAGCTCTAAAGCTGTCAGGAAGCTGCCGGTTCCCTCTGGTCTCATAAGCAGCCTGATTCATGCAAAGGTTTATTATTATTATTTTGCTTTCCTGTTTCCAGCCTACTTTCCCTTTCTTCTGGCCCCCTTCCTCCTCACCAGCTTCCTGGTGGGATCGTCACAAGCACATACATATACTGCAAAAAACCGTTTCAGCAGCTGAAACAGGCTCTGCTATCCAGTACCAGTTTTTCCTTTGTCACAAAGAGGCAAGCGGAGGAAACAGATGCTTTTGACGTCTCGGCTCCCAAAGGGGGCTCCGAAATGATCAAGAGGACTAGAATTCTGAGCCGAGAGTAAACAATGGGAATTCCGCAGCCGATTCTGTGACTAAGCTTCTGCTGGGTAAATGGGTGCAATTCAAACACTTGATTTCTTTGAAGTACTGAATTGGAAAAGAACAGCTGAGACACTGTGTGACAACTGCGTCATGAGTTACATGGCCGTTATGGACAATACAGCCTCCCTTTTAAGCGTTTTGTCGGAATTGCTTGGTCTTTGATGTGGGACAATGCAGCAAGCTCTAACGGATGTTTGTTTGCTCCAAGCCCTTGGGATGTGAGTCACACCTGCATTCTATTTCAGGCACGGTGAATGAAGCTCGCGGGCACCAGTCCCTGCTCCTTTCTTTCCCTTGGTCTAGGGCAGAATCCTTCTCAGCCTGAGAACCATGTTACCTCATGCAGGATCTTCCAGAGGCCGTACGCCATTGGTGGGTGGAGCCAGAGGCAAAAGTGGGTGGAGCAATAGCTGTGTGCAGGAAGCTGCATTCCAGACATGCAAAAGTCAGAGGTCTCTGCACCTCAGACTTCACGGCTCTCCAACCATCGTCCAGAAAAGCGGGAGGTGTTAACACAGTTCAAGGACACATTTCAGCCAGACCCAAACATTCAAGGAGGGTGTGGAGCAGGACTAATGTAGCCTGGAGAGGGGGCTATCCTGGAAAGGGAGAATGGCCTAGCAAAAATCTTGAGGGCCAGAGAGAGAGAGAGAGATCTGAATGGCCACAGTCAGGGCCAGCCCACCCATAAGGCAAGGTGAGGTGACTGCCTCAGGCGGCAAGACCCACCAGGGAAACAGATGCTGATTGTGATCTCCACCCACCCCACGTGCTCCTGATTTAGATCTTCCCTCACCCCTTTTTCTTTGGTGGGGAGCGGGGTGCCATTTTGGCAGTCAACATTTGGGCCTGAGATTCCCTCCCACCAACCCAGGCCAAACCCTGCTGCCAGGGAATTGTAATAAACCCTGTTTAATAAGGCTGCTTCGTTAATAACGCCTACACATGGAGCCTGAATGAGGAATCGGGGGTCAGAACAGCACAAGAGATACTTATAAGAGGGTGAAGCTGGTTCACCAAGTGGGAAGAGAGCCATGAGGATCGGCCTTGGATTTTGTTCAAAATTAAAGCATCCTCAATTGAAATATGCAATAAAACAACCAAACAAAAATAAGGCGGAATATAAAGTAGTGCTGAGAAGAATGTCAGCGTAATAATTTCAGCTGGCCTGATGGAAAAATCTCTCCTCTCCCCCTCTCTACAGGTGCTGCTCTGGGGCGGTGTGTGTGTGTGTGTGTGTGTGTGTGTGTGTGTGTGTGTTTGTGTGTGTATTTCTCCCACCCCACACAGACAATTGCAGGGAGGGAGAATTGCTCTAGTCTAGCAGAACTTGTTGCATTGGTTTGTGGAACTATTTAGTTAAATATGGCTCTTCCCATTAAAACAGGGGGCGGAGGAATGCAGTTTATAAAACCATAAATTCAGTTTAAGGGTATGCTGGTCTAAACATGTATGTCTTCAGGAGTGAGAAGTAAGTGTTGTTATAAGTCTCCAGTAAAGAGTTGGATGAATGAGTAAAGTAGGCATTGGGGAAAAAACCCTGCTATGTTTTAAGAATTTGAAGGGAACATTTAGAAAGTAAAAAGCTAGGGCTTGTGACAGTTTACTGCTGCGGGTTTTATGAGGTCCGAAGATGGAAAATTAAAACAAAATCAGGTGCTCTTGTGCAATGCAGTGTTCTTCAGCCTTGGGGCCCCAGATGAAAAAAGCCTCCATCTGACAGTGGCAAAGGCAAGAAAACTGAGCTCCTTTGGATCAAGGTCCTGTATGGGCCATAGTGAATCCCAAAGGGCTTCCAAGGTGTTGCCATTTTGAGGTGGGATTCCATTGCATAAGAGTAAATCCAAGTTGTGCCACTAAAAAGTATTTCACACACTTGTGCTACCCTACTTCCCCCCAAAGGTAGGTCACTTCCAGCTGACCTGTTTATTGAGCATTCAGCCTGATTTGTTTGCTGGGAGATCAGATGATGTCAGCTATTTTAACAAACATTCAGTCTGTTTCGGGGTTTTTTGCGGGGAGCTTAATAATAATAATAATAATAATAATAATAATAATAATAATAACAATAATAATAATTTTTATTTATACCCCAGCCAAGGCTGGGCTCAGGGCGGCTAATAAGCAATAATAAAAACAAGTTGAATGAATACAGCTTAAAAACAAAATTAAAATATTAAAATGTAGCCTCATCGCAGGAGGAGAAAGGAAAAGAAAAAAGAAAGAGGGGGAGGGAATCAAACTGGCTCCAAGCCAAAGGCCAGGCAGAACAACTCTGTCTTACAAGCCCTGCGGAAAGAAATCAGATCCTGCAGGGCCCTGGTCTCATGAGGCAGAGCGTTCCACCAGGCCGGAGCCAGTGTTGAAAAGGCCCTGGCTCTAGTTGAGGTTATTCTGACTTCCTTAGGGCCTGGGACCACTAGGGTGTTGCTATTTATGGACCTGGAGGCTCTCCGTGGGGCATACCGGGATGTTGCTTAGATGATGTTGCATCAAGCAAGTGCTGTCCCACGCTTGCCGGTGCATTTTCTCCTCTCTTTCCTTATTGCAAGAAGTCCAGTCTTTTAAGAAAGCGGGTTTGTTGCAGCCAGCTTTAATTGCACAACCTGGATTTGTCGCTATGTGATTGACTCCCACCTACCCGCAGATTGCGACACTCAGGAAGCACAATCAGACTTTTTACAGATAAGGAAAGCAAGGGGGAAACGCACAGGAAAGTGCCGGCTAGCCAGTCCTTGATGCTTCATCTTCGAACCTCCCTGCAAATATATTTGAAGCAAACATATTCAGTGCATAGCTGCTGGTGTCCAGCCCCTCTGCAAACTTTGTGCAGGCAAATCTGGATGAGTGCTGAAGAGAACAGGCCACCTGAAAGCAACCCAGGAGGACTGTGCCTGCCCTGGCCACTGATTTCCACCCCCTGCCCCTTGGGGATGAAAGTGTTAATCTTGCCGGGGAGTTTTTAATCTCAAATTGAGCTGGCTGGGCTGTAGGGAGGCAGGCAGACTGACTTCCTGCAGCTGCGTGAGACAAGTCGGAGCATGGTGAGTAACGGGAGAGATTCAGGCTCCCTGCTCCGATGATGGAGCTGCCGGTGGTTGCTGGAACAGGTAAGAAGCTAAGAAGCGCCCGCTTCCTCGGCGTTTGCGTACTTTGTGAGGTGGCGGCTGCCTGTTGTGTGTCCGAGCGAGGGAAGGCTGCGCAGGGGAGAGGTGGGAGACTGAATGGGTTTTTGCATCTTTCCCTTTAAAAAAACGTGATGATCGGTGGAGAGGCAAGAGGGGGTGGCCAACTCGGCATGGGAATAGCAATCCATCGTTCTTGGGTCTTTCTTCACCTGCACAGAATAAGGGAGGTGAATATTTGTGGCATGGGTGAGTCCTGGATTTTGTGAAATAGCACTTTCTTAGAGGGAACTGTTCAGAAATATATGCGCTCACCAACGAGAGTGTGTGGGAAGTGTTTGCATGTAAACTCTACAAAGGAGCACAGCAGAGGTTGACGGATGCTTAATTTTTTGTGGCACTTTGACAGTTTATTTCAAAGCTGATTGATTTTCCAAGTGGGCAAGATATCTATCATCTATCTATCATCTATCTATCATCTATCTATCTATCTATCTATCATCTATCTATCTATCTATCATCTATCTAACTATCTATCATCTATCTATCTATCTATCTCTATCATCTATCTATCTATCTATCTATCTATCTATCTATCTATCTATCTATCTATCTATCTATCTATCTATCATCTATCTATCTATCTATCTATCTATCTCATCTATCTATCATCTATATCTATCTATCTATCTATCTATCTATCATCATCATCTATCTCTATCTATCTATCTATCTATCTATCTATCTATCTATCTATCTATCATCTATATCTATCTAAAATATTTATTTTTGTGTATAATGGAGGGAGAGGGGAGAGAGAGATGTAGTTCACTTTTTGTTATCATCCCTGAACTTCATCCATCCACCTGACTCGGTTATCATTTTGTATCCCTAAAACTCAGATCTGCCTCATCTATCTCATATGGGCTACGTGAACAGATAGTCAAGCTTGGTTTCGGGAGAGGTAGCTCTGAATTCAAATTCCAGCCCAGCCAATAAAGCTCTCTGCACTCCTAGCTCCACTTTCATGGGAGTAAGCCCCACTGAATTTAGCAGGACTTACTTCTGAGTAGGCATGGTTAGGATTTCACCACAATCTACCTCGTAGAGTTGTTGTGAAGCAAAATATGATAGAGCTCATTAGAGGAAGGCGAGATAAAAATATGGTAGTTCATGTTTTTGAGAGGAAGAATACATAAAATTTCTAGTAGCCAGCCTCATGTCTTTTAGTCAGCCATCTATCTTCTTCTCTTCTCTTCTCCCCTCCCACCCTTCACACTTTTATCTCCAGACAACTTTTTCTGACTTTTCTATCCACTCTTTGTATCTGACCTTGTCTGCACTCATTCACTGAGGATGTGAATTCACACAAATTCCAGCACGGCTGTTTCGCATATTATTAATATATCACTTGCCAGAGCTCATAGTTTAGATGATGAGAGGTTCTTTCTTTGTTTCTCCTTTCCTTTCCTTTCCTTTCCTTTCCTTTCCTTTCCTTTCCTTTCCTTTCCTTTCCTTTCCAGGCCACAATTATTAAATCATTGTGTTCAAAACAGTCCTTACAATAATTAATAATAATGGTGGTGGTAGTGATGATGATGGCAATTACATTTATATCCCACCTCTCAAAGCTCAAGGTGCTAGCCACGGTGCTTCTCAGTCATATCGACACCGTATGTTTAAAGAACATTTGAAGCACCCAGATTTCTCCAAAGAATCCTGGGAACTGTCGTCTATTCCTCACAGAGCTACAAACCCGAGAATCCTGGTGTGGAGGTGACTTCCATTTTTATCCTCACAGCAACCCAGTGTGACAATTCAGGCTGAGAGAGACCCAATGTCATCTAATGAGCTACATGGCTGAGTGGAGACTGGAACCTTGGTCTCCCAGGTCCTAGACCGACACTTACCACAGCACCATATGGACTTGGCAGATGATGATGATGATGATGATGATGATGATGATGATGATGATGATAAAAACAACAGCCAAAGACACCAGCTTTGGGTCCCCAGATGTTGCCAGACTACAGTTCTCATAATCCCCAGCCAATTTAGCTGATGGTCAGGTGTAATGAGAGCTGTAGCCCAATGACATATGTGGCCCTAAGGTTGAAGAATACTGATAACTCCCTTGGTAGAGCATAAGACTCTTCATCTCAGGGTGGTGGGTTTGAGTTAAACATTGGGTTAAAAAATAATAATCCTGCATTGCAGGGGTTTGGACTAGATCACCCTCGTGGTTCTTTCCAACTTGACCATTCTATGACAACATTTGTCTTTTCATGAATACTTATGCATGTAGCTAAAGAAACAGATTGTGGAATTATAGAGTTGGAGGAGACCTTGTAAATCATTTACTCCAATCACTCTGAGGTTCAATATATGAAGTTCAGAGCTAGAGTGCCCCCTACAGATGTCCCTTCAGTTTCTGCCTGAAGACCTCCAACAAGGTGGAACCTTTGTACCCATTATTACTAAGGAGGAATAACCAAGACAGCAATTCTCTGGGATTTTTAGTACTAAATTTATGTTTTACATTTTAGAACATTCACTTAAACAACCTTAACGTATCAATGACTTCCCTTCCTCTCTTTCCATGGTTCATTTTGCGCAACATAAATCCCTGTATATTTTATATAAACTAAGCCCGTCAGTATTCCATTATAACATCCATCAAAACTGATTTACACTGTTGAATTTATCTTAATGCTGTCCACTTTTTCAAATACACACCATTTTCCTATATTCACTAAACATTTCCCAATCTTCTTTAAACCTATGTTCTTCTTGTTCTCTTATTCTATATGTTAGGTCCGCAAGCTGCGTATATCCCATCCCTTTAAATTGCCATTTTTCTTTAGTCTGTTCATTTCCCATTTTGGGGCTAACAGAACACAAGCAGTACTATTGAAGCATTCAATATTAATCTATAAGTGTGAATAAGAACCATTTGTTACCTATTTTTAATTTCTTTCCCCAGGGCCTCGTGTTTCTGACTCTCTGCACTGACGATGCCCGCTTCACCTGACTTAGCTGAGAACATCCTTCCACATTGAGATCATCCACCGCAGGTTTCATGCTCACTGCTCAGTTGGATTTCTCCATGTCCCCTGTCTGGATTAATACACCTGTTTTTTCAATGATGGGGCTCTGCAGCCTTGAAGTACAAATGGGTACCCTCGGCAGCTTCAGCAAGAGGTGCTGATTGACTTTCCCTTACTTTTCTTGGGAGGAGTGAGCTCTCCTCTCCTCCAAGGCGGCAGTTTGTGGGAGTAGGAAAGCCATGCCCTGCCAGCGTCGCCCGCAGTCAACCAGCAGCGACACCCCACGGGAGGACCTCTACTATCAAACCTATTACAGCTTGAGCCAACAGTACCCCCTCATCCTCTTGCTCCTCTTCATTGTGTTGGGCATCTGCGTGGCTCTCATAGTGACATCCTTTGCCAGTGGCCGGGTAAGCATGTTTGGCTCCCGGGCCTTAGTTTGCCTACCCATGCTCTAACTTCTCATATCACGAAATATCAGGATTGTTGTTGTTTCCAGTTGCACTTTTGTTGCACTACGGCTCTCAGCACTCTTAACAGACTACAGCTCCCAGGATTATTTGAGGAGAAGCCACGATGCTGCTTTAAATGTGCAATGCATTTGGGGGCCTCGTTTACCATCAGTGCATGTCCTGTAACTTTCTGCTGAAAGCTTCCTGGGCTTTGGGGAGGATTGCGCCAGTCCTCTGACAGGATGCTGGAGCCCTGCTGCCTCCTTCTTAATGTCAGGCCGGATTTGGGAAGGTGGAAGAAGGGCTCCTGGGCCCTTTAGGGGACTAGCCTAGTCCCCTTAGTCCACAAACCGCACACCCAGGGTTGGATTTAGGTTTGATGAGGCCCTAAGCTACTGAAGGTCCCTTTATATGTCCAGCTGTCCTTTGTCAACAACAAATTGTCACTGTTTTTTGTGTTGAATAGATGCTATATGGTAATTTATGGACCTAACAGGTATCTAAAGCCATTTGCACATAACAAAATATGTATTTTATCAAAGTAATTGTTGAACTGAAATACAAGTAAGAACATAGCTGTCAATGTTTTCCTTTTTTTAAGGGAAATTCCCTTATTCCGAATAGGATTCCTCGCAAGAAAAGGAAAAAGTTGACAGCTTTGATTAAGAAGAAGTATGTTTTTTTTGGGGGGGGGCAAGAGAGTGGGGCCCTAAGGTATAGCTTGTTTAGCTTATATGTAAATCAGGCACTGTGCACACCACTGACCCTGAGATTAAGAGGAGGAAGCTGGCAGGTGGTGCCAAACTCTGGACTGTTTGAAAGTACAGGCAGCTGTGGGATGGCAGACTGAGGTGATGGACACCGTTTCCTTTGCGCTAATGGGCCAGCCTACATTGAGCCGTAGCACAAAGTCTAAACCTCCAGCTGCACCGCTCTGTTTGCTGCTGCGTTGAACATACAGAGCTGCATTATACTGTGCCTGAGCACTCCTGCATCTGCCCGGGAATTCTGTGCTCCATTCAGGGTCTCTAGCACTGATGTTTCCCATCCTGGTGTCCTGACTCTCTGACATGGGATGCTGGCCTAAATCTGAGATTTTTCCCTTTTTTGCGTTCAAAGCATTTGCTCTACTATTGAGCGCAGTGCCCCCCTAGTGGTATAACTCAAGCCAATGCTGGAAACCAGCACAAATGGAATTGCTCGTTTAATTCCCCTTTTCTCTCCAGGATTTCTCCTCCAACCTGGGCTTCCTGATTACATTATTCGTTGCCCTGGCAATCTTCAGCCTCATCCTGATCCTCGTGTGCATAGAGAGCTTCTTCCAGCAATGCACCCGGATCTTCTCCGCCATCATCTGGACCTGCCTGATGACCATGGGCTATGTCTTTGTCTTCACCGGAGGGGTGGTCAGTGCCTGGGATCAGGTGAGGGGCTCAGGCTGCATCCTAAAAATTAAAATGAGGAATAGGAGGAGCCTTTGGAGACCTGAGTGTAAGCTTGAGGTGGTCTCAGCATAGTGCTCTTTGAACCTATCCCCCCCTTCTGCATTGGCAGTCCTCTTCTGATTGACATCTGTGTAGAGCTGGGAGCATGTCATTATACCGTACTGGCCTGAATATAAGCCTCACTTTCCCCCCAAATTCAAACCATGAAAAGTTAAAAGTGTGGCTTAAATTCACGACCTTACAAAAATTGGCTTTTACCATATCGCTGCTGAAACAGACATATGGTAAAACGGAACGGTGTGAGTGCCTGTGAAATTTTAAGGGCACGGCTTATATTCAGGTATTACAAGAAAACCAAAACACCAAACCGGCTTGCAAATATAAAGGACAATTTTACTTAGTCCAGCAAATTAAAGTGCAAAGCCTGGAGATACTTATAGACATACAGTCAACGAATGGCACAACTCTGCCAATAATGTATATAATAATAGTGTCATAGCACAGTTGAAACAAGGAAATCATTCTACAGTTAGTTATCTACTGGAAGCGCAAAGTCGTGTAAGTGGGAACGGTTGCAAGAAAGGGTTGTTCACATGGCCATATGTAGAGGCAGGGGTCATGTTCAAAGAACATCTAGACAGGAATTGCGCACCTGGGACTGGGCAACCGGGGAGGGGTGCCAGGTGCATCTTTGCACCCTGGGGCCGCATATGCTTAAGACAGCCCTTCCTCTATTTGCAGCCCTACTTGTAGATTGGTGACTGATATGGAAGAAACAGATGCATATCATGTGTGGAAAAACTGGGAGTAGGCAAGTTCTTGACAATGGGTCTGAGGGATGCTTGTTCCAAAGTCAGCATGAGCGTGGCAGAAACCATTTTAGCAGATTCTGGCCCATGTAGGACCAGTCCGGATAGTTAGCCTTGGTGAAGACTTGATGTTTTCATCCCCAAAAAAGCTTTCGAGTTTCTGCTGAAATGAGGTTGCATTTTAATGTTGTATTTTAACCTTGTTTTTAAGTTGTATTTCAATCAACTTGTTTTATATTTGGTGTTAGCCGCCCTGAGCCTGGTCTTGGCTGGGGAGCGCGGGGTATAAATAAAATTTATTATTATTATTATTCCCTGACCCCCGATTTTCTTTCACTGACTAGTGGAATTTACACATTCCTAATTTCCCTCCTATCACAAGGAGAACTGACGCCGCGTTCTTTTCTCCCAAAGGTCTCCTTCTTCCTCTTCATCATCTTCACCGTCTACACCATGTTGCCCGTTGGCATGAAAGATGCCGTGGCTGCTGGCTTGGTCTCCTCCCTCTCCCACATCGTCATCCTGAGCGTCTACCTCTCTCTGGGGCGTGGCTCGCGGTCAGAGCTAGCACTGCAGGTAAGTGCGGCCCTGTCACCCCATCCGTGCTTCGTATCACAAGGCAGGCCGATGGGACATTCCTGGGAAATCCTGCTGTGTGGGGAAATTCCCTTTGAGGGACGCTCACAGCAAATTCAGCATGAGTCTGACCTCATTCAGTAATACATTACCGGACAGAGTCCGACAGAGTCTGTGAGAGCATTTCAATTAGCACACACCCTATATAGGAAATGTACATCATCTTAGCTGCTTCATCCTCTAGCCAACCAGCTTCTGCCACCCTGGCATCTCGCCATCTCTTCATCCAATCACAGTCTTTGAAATCGCTTATTTGACCCAAGCTTTTTGCTGTACATTCAGTGCCTTCCTTGCAGAGTTGCTTTTCACTCTAACAATCAGCGTTGGGCTCCTCTTAAACCAGATCTGTGGTCAGGCTGCACTCTTGCGTGGTGACGCTGGCCTTACTGATAATGGTCTTTTCAGAATTTCTACCCTGAGGTATTATTACATTTGTATCCCACATTCTGTCCAAGGAGCTCTAGGTTGTAGACAAGGTTCTCCCCTTAAACCCCACAACAACCATGGAAGGTAGGCTAGGCTGAGAGTCAGTACTGGCCCGAGGTCACCCAGGGAGCTTTGTGGCTGAATGGGGATTTTAACCTTGGTCTCCCACAGTCCCATGGCTCATCCAGACTTCCTTTTGTGTCATGCTTTCCATGTCTAAGCAGGGTGTTTTTTGGGGGGTCCTTGTGCTTTCGCTGAGAAAACCTGCATTTTACTGCTGAAAACCTGACTGTGATTAAGCAATGAAATGTGGGTTTTCCCAGGGACAGCTTTGGGACCAAATAAAATAAACACAGAGCTTTAAAGCCCAAGATCTGGGCCTAGAAACATGGCAGAAGAGGAAGTTGGATAAGTCCCTCGTTCAACACACACACAAAAAATACACCACACTGTCTTCTCTTTCTAGCACTGCACTGTCACGATCGTCTCCCAGTCTTTCTTTGCCTTACGTCCTCTTCTTTTGCACCTGCCTCCAGCTCCTGGCCAATCTCGTCATCTTTGTCTGCGGGAACCTGGTGGGTGCCTACCATAAGCACTTGATGGAGGTGGCCTTGGGAGAGACCTTCCACGAGACCTTCAACCTCATCCAATCCCGAGTCAAGCTGGAGTCTGAGAAGAGGCACCAGGTGAGTACGGAGAATGGCTTTGCACACAGAAGGTTCCATTCCAGGTAGGGCAGGGAAAGGATTCCAGCCCAAAACCTTGGACAGCAGCTGCCAGTCCGTGAAGATGAGCCTCTCCCAACCTGTGGCCCTCCAGATACTGCTTGACTACAACTCCCATCATCCCTGACCATAGGCTGTGCTGGCTGGGGCTGATGGGATCGTAGTCCAAAACACCTGGAAGGCACCAAGTTGGGGGACACTGTAGATAATATTGAGCAGGATGGACCGACCATCTGACTTGGTAGAGTAGCTTCCTATCATCCTATGTCCTGGATCAGGGCCTTCTGGCCTGCATCCATTCCGTCAGGCCTTTGATTTACGCACAGGAGAGATGTCAGAGCTTAAACCTTCCTGGAGGTTACCAGTAAAGGTTGGACGTTCTTCTGCCCATGCACAGAGGAGCTATTTTCCTCTCCAATCATAGACAAAGTAAGGCCCCTTCGAACTCATTGCACGGGGAACTCCCAGGTTCTGACACTTGTAAAAAGAGTTCAGCAACAAACCAATTAATGCTGAAGGTCGCATAGCATTCATTCAGTTCAGTATTGGAAGGATACTATAAACTGACTTAGGGACGCGGGTGGCACTGTGGGTTAAACCACAGAGCCTAGGACTTGCCTATCAGAAGGTCGGCGGTTCGAATCCCCGCAACAGGGTGAGCTCCCATTGCTGGTCCCTGCTCCTGCCAACCTAGCAGTTCGAAAGCACGTCAAAGTGCAAGTAGATAAATAGGTACCACTCCAGCAGGAAAGTAAACAGCGTTTCCGTGTGCTGCTCTGGTTCGCCAGAAGTGACTTAGTCATGCTGGCCGCATGACCCAGAAGCTGTACGCCGGCTCCCTCGGCCAATAAAGTGAGATGAGCGCCGCAACCCCAGAGTCGGCCACGGCTGGACCTAATGGTCAGGGGTCCCTTTACCTTTACCTTTTTATAAACTGACTTGGTTGTTCCTAATTCCTCCCACCACCATCTTGCTGTGCTGATCCTCCTAGGAGCATCTGCTTCTCTCCATCCTTCCTGCTTACATTGCTTTGGAAATGAAGGCCGAGATCATCGAGAGGCTCCGGGATGGAGGCCAGGCCCAGCACCGTCATGAGGGCACCAATAATTTCCACAACCTCTACGTCAAGCGCCATGAAAACATCAGGTACTTGCTTTTGACGCCATCTGTCATCTACAAGATTGCCTGACCTGATGTATGTGGATTAGGGCTGAACAATTGGGAGCTGGTTGGGGGAATCCCACTCCATCGCATGGTTCCACACAACATCTTTCGTTTCTTTCTTCCTCGCCCCCTTGCAGCATCCTATACGCCGACATTGTTGGGTTCACGCTCTTGGCCAGCGAATGCTCCCCAAAGGAGCTAGTCCTCATGCTCAACGAACTCTTTGGCAAGTTTGACCAGATCGCCAAGGTCAGTAAGAGACTATCTCCCCTCCATAAATACCCTTCCCGTGCCTTAAAACAGTTTGTTCTCCCTAGATTGGAGACCGGGTAACCGGGGAACCTGATGTTGTAGGAATACAACTCCCATCACCCCTGGTCATTGGTCAGGGGCTGATGGTAGGTGGAATCCAGTGACATGCAAGGAAATCTTGTACACAAGAAGCTGGTGTAAAATTAAGTTAAACTGGCAGAAGAGTGTGCTATATCCAAACTCCAATCTGGAGCAAAACTGCTGGCAGAGCTGGACTAAGCTTGGCAGAGAGAAAAAAAGCCTCAAACAGAGTTTTTGCAGGCTTAACTTATACCAGGTTCCCAGGTTACCTGACCCAGGTGAACAGGCTTAGGATGCAGCCTAAACCCCCTTTTCCAGGATTTATGCCAGCCCCACCATCAAATCCTGGGTGGTGCAGTTGTTAAGCATGCTGGGATTTGTTAGAAGACCCCACCGCTTCCTATTCCCCTCCCAGAGCTACAATTCCCAGAGCAGATTAACAATCAGTGCCTTTCTTCAGGGAAATTTGGGGATATTGTGCTGTGGTGGCCATAGAAACATTCTACCCCTCTGTGCAGAAATGGTACCCTAGCTGAGCAGCCCTAAGCCAGTGAGTCATGATGTGTACGTTGCCAAGGAAACCGAGATGTTGTCTCAGGTGGCAAACTTCATCCTCAACCCTGTTCCCTCCCAGGATAACGAGTGCATGAGAATCAAGATCTTGGGCGACTGCTACTACTGCGTCTCTGGGCTGCCTGTGTCGCTGCCCAACCACGCCCGGAACTGCGTCAAGATGGGCCTTGACATGTGCCAGGCCATCAAGTGAGTGGAGTGGGGGAGGCAGTTGGCAGGTGAAATGAGAGGGAGGGGGAGGAAAAATTGGGGGAAGGATCCCGAGTCATGAATGAGGTCTGAGCAGCAGCAACATTGGGGTGCTCTGGTTTGGTACATGTGCCATTCAAGATCTACAAATCCATCCTTTGATGTTATATAACATATTGGTAAGCTATATTGTAAGCTATATATGTTTAAGGAAGTTTTTAATATTTAATGCTGTATTGTTTTAAACATTCAATTGGGAGCCACCCAGAGTGGCTGCGGAAACTCAGACAGATGTGCAGGGAATAAATAAATAAAATAATAATAATAATAATAATAATAATAATAATAATAATAATAAATTTCCACAGATAATTCACCTTTAAAGTCCTAAATGTCCTGGGCCCAGGTTACTTCAGGGACTGTCTTTCCCAGTATGAGCCTGCCATCTCTAGATCAGTGGTCCCCAAGTTTTTCAGGCCATAAACTCATCCCCGGTGCTCCCTTCCCCTCCCCTACAAAAATATATTATTTAGAATAGTGTTTTGCATGGCCCACTAAGGAACATAGTAAAACAACAGAATTCAAAACAGTAAAAATGAATTGCACGTTTATTCAAAACTCAGTTAAAACTATTTGGTTTAATTAATTCAACAGAATCAATGAACTTGATACAGCAATACCAGCCATGACTAATGGCTATCTTACAACAATTTAGAATTGTACATACAAATGTGACCAAAGGAAAGAACTCTGGAAGCAATAAGAGCCATAAAACGTTGCATATGAACAGAGGAAGGTGTTTTGCTCTAGCTCTAGCCTGGCCAATCATGAATAAGAGATCAAAGCACTTGGAGGGACCCACCTCCAGTGCCCCACTGCCATCCCTTGCGGCTTAGTGCCCCCTAGGTAATCCCACCTCCAGGGTGGGGACAATACCACCCATTTTGAGAACTGTAGCTCTGGATAAGACTTCTTCAACCTGATGCCCACTTACTCATCTCAGATCTTGTTGGACTCCAACTCCCATCAGCCCCAGCCAGCATAGTCAACAGGCAGGGTTTATGAGAGATGTAGTCCAGCAACATAGAATCATAGAATTGTAGAGTTGAAAGGGAGCCCAAGGGTCTTCTATTCCAACCCTCTCTGCCCAAGGTGGGGCTCAAACTCACAACCCCGAGATTAAGAGTCTCATGTTCTACCAGCTGATATTTAATCACTCCCTGACCTCTTTTAAAACAGGCTAGTAGAATGTTACTGACTTGATAGGGATGCGGGTGAGCCTCTTGGGCTTGGCGATAGGAAGGTCAGCAGTTCGAATCCCTGCAACAGAGCGAGCTCCCGTTGCTCTGCCCCAGCTCCTGCCAACTGAGTTTGAAAGCATGCCAGTGCAGTAGATAAATAGGTAAAGATATTCTAAGAATGTTTGCGGAAATAAAGCAGAGTGAAAAGAATCTAGAATCTAAATTAGAACAAGTAGATAATAAAATTGGAAAAATGGATAAAAAAATTGACGAAACAGTAAATGAACTGAAAGGGCAAATGAAAGAAGTGTTTAGAAGGACTCAATCGGTTGAGGAGGGATTAAAGAAGACAAGATTAGAAATGAAAGAGATTAAACGGGAAGAAGAGAGATTAAAAGTAGAAATGACGGATTTAAATAAAGCACAGGAAGAGATAAAGGATGTGATAGCGATGAACGAACTTCGGATGAGGGAGGTGAACCTGAGATTTAGAGCGGTGCCAGAGACTCAAGGAGAGAATATCAAAGACAAACTAATAACAGAACTGGCAAACTGGATGGAACTACCTACAGGAGAGATGGCAAAGGCGGTCCAAAGTGCATTTAGAATGAAAGTGAAGACAAATAAAGCAAAAAGATTTACAGGGGATTGCCTGATTACACTCAAGGATAGAGAGATGAGAAATTTGATCCTGCAGAAGAACAGAGAAAAAAGATTGAATATAGATGGGAACTTCATAATCATTTTTAAAGATATACCAATTAGGCTGCTTAAACGAAGAGACCCCTACAAACTGCTGACCCAGACATTAAAGAGAAACAATATTGAGTTCAGGTGGGAATTCCCAGAAGGAATTTCATTTATGTATAGAAGTAAGAGGCACAGACTGACAAACCCAGAAGAAACTGGGAAATTTTTGAGGAAATATAAAGAACTCAAAGTTGATCCGGAGGAAAGTAAAGGAGCAGAGGGAAGAACACCAGAGCAACTAAAACCAAAGGCGGCGGAAGGAGAGAATAGAAAGGAAACGGACGAGGAAGAAGACGAGGAAGAAGAAGAAGCAGACAAATTATAGGCAAACAGTTAGACTTTATTCAAAGTAAGATATCATGGCGCTAAAAATCTGGAATTGGAACATAAATGGGATGAACGAAAAAAAGAAAAGGAATAGTATTGAACAGTTTCTAAAAAGGAAAAATTTAGACATCATATGCCTACAAGAGACACATGTAGCAAGAAGACACAAAAAAATTTTAATTAATAAAAGACTGGGAAACGAATTTGTATCGTTAGACAAGGAGAAAAAAAGAGGAGTGGTCTTATATATTAGAAAACAAATTGAAGCGAAACAAATTTTCAAGGACGAAGAAGGAAGGATAATTGCGGTTCGAATCAACTGGCATGGAGAAAATCTGATTATTGTGGGGATCTACGCACCGAACGGAAATAAAACAGAATTCTATAAGGTGTTAGAAGAGAATCTATCTGAATATATGGATCAAAAAATCATTTTAATGGGTGACATGAATGGGGTGACCTCATTAGAAATGGACAGATGCAGAGAAGGAATAAGTAAAGAAGGAAAACTACCAAAATCCTTTTTTTCGATGATTGAGAGTTGCAATTTGATAGATATTTGGCGCCTCAAGCATCCATTAGACAAACAATTTACATTCTATTCTGAACCAAATAAGTCAATGTCAAGGATTGACCAGATTTGGATCTCGAGTGAACTGACACCAAGAACCCAACGGATAGAAATTCAACCGAAAGTAATCTCTGATCACAACCCGATAGAATTTGAATTAAGAAGCTTCGAAGAAGGAACCTTTAGATGGAGATTGAAAGATTATCTCCTAGATGATCAGAAAATAGTAGAAAAAGCGCAAAAGGAATTATCAGAATATTTCATAGCCAATTGTAACAAAGGCACAAAGGATAAAGTAGTATGGGATGCCAGCAAGGCAGTAATGAGAGGCTTCTTCATTCAGCAAAATTCAATTAAAAACAAAAATAGAGAAAAAGAGAAAAAAGAAATTTTGAAGCAAATTATGGATAATGAACAAAAATTAATTAAGAAACCAAACAATTTGGAGATAAAAGAAAAAATTAAAATTCTACAATCACAGTTTGCCATTATAATAAATAGAGAAATAGAGTGGAATATAAAGAAGTTGAGACAAAGAAACTTTGAATTTGCGAACAAATCAGGAAAATGGCTCGCATGGCAATTAAAAAAAAGGAAAGAACAGAATACAATAAATAAGATTATAATAGAAGGAGAAGAGATTACCAACCCAAAGGAAATAAGAAAGGGATTCTTGGACTATTATAAAAGACTATATAAAAATACAGAAAGAAACAACTCGAGGAAAATAGAGAGATACCTGAAAGAGAAAAAGACACAAAAGATTCCGACTGAAAAAAGAGACCAACTGAACACTCCAATTGATATAGCAGAGATAAAAGAGGTGATTAAAGAGTTAAAAAGGGGGAAAGCACCAGGGCCGGATGGCTTCACTGCCTGTTATTACAAAGAAATGGAACCAATTTTGATAACACCATTGAAGGAAGTGATGAACAATATTCTAAAAGAGGGAGAAATCCCGGAAACATGGAAGGAGGCGTTCATTACATTCATCCCAAAACAGGACTCAGATCTAACCCAAGTCAAAAACTACAGGCCGATTTCACTCCTAAACCTAGATTACAAGATATTTGCTGCAATTCTAGCAAAGAGGCTGAAAAAGATTCTGTCAGAAATCATACATAAAGACCAGGCCGGCTTCTTACCAAACAGACAGATGAAAGACAACATAAGATATATAGTTAATGTGATGGAATACCTGTCTGATAGGATTGATAAAAGAGCCGCAATGATCTTTGTAGATGCCGAGAAGGCATTCGACAACATAATATGGGACTTTATGATGAGAAACCTAGAATACATGGAGATAGGCGAAGACTTTCTTAAGGGAGTCAGAGCTATCTACACAGATCAGAAAGCTAAACTGATTATAAATAATGTAGTTACAGAAGGAATAAGGATACAAAAGGGAACGAGGCAGGGATGCCCTCTCTCGCCGTTACTTTTCATAACGGTATTAGAGGTTCTTTTGAATTCGATCAGACAAAACAAGGCTATAAAGGGAGTGACAATCGGACAGAATGAGTACAAGACCAAAGCATTCGCAGATGACTTGGCTATAATGATTGAGGAACCAACAAGTACGATAAAAGCAGTTTTGGAGGAAATGGAACAGTTTGGAAATCTGGCAGGCTTTAAACTCAATAAGAAAAAAACAAAAATAATAGTAAAAAATATGGATCAAGACCAAATAGAAACAATGCAACAATTAACCCAAATAGAGGTGGTCAAAAAGGTAAAATATCTGGGTATTTGGATAACTCCCAAAAATATAGATTTATATAAAAACAACTACGAACCAGCTTGGAAGGGAATCAAAAAGGACTTGGAGGTGTGGGCAAAATTGAAATTGTCATTTTGGGGAAGGATCTCTACAATCAAAATGAACGTGCTCCCAAAATTACTGTTCCTATTTCAGACTATCCCCATAATTAAGGGAATTAAGATCTTTAAGGAGTGGCAAAGAGTGATCTCAAAATACATCTGGCAGGGCAAAAAACCGAGAATCAAATTTAAATTGCTAACAGATACAAAAGAAAGAGGAGGTTTTGCCCTGCCAGATCTGAAATTGTATTACGAGGCCTCATGTCTTTGCTGGACGAAAGAGTGGATTAAATTGAAGAATAACGAACTGTTGGATTTGGAGGGATTCAACAACAGATTTGGGTGGCATGCTTATTTATGGCACGAAAAAAAGAGAGTCCATAAGGGCTTTGAGAACCACATATTCCGAGGTCCTTTAATTGAGGTCTGGGATAGATACAAAAATCTATTAGAACTTAGAACACCACGCTGGTTTTCACCCTTAGAAGCAAAGAGTATAAAGAGATTAAATATGGGAAGTAAATGGATAACATATGACCAACTGTTATATAAAGAAGGGGAAAAGTGGAAAATAAAACCGTATGAGCAGGTGAAGGAATATGTTTATGACTGGATGCACTATTTCCAAATGAATGAGGTGTTTAAAAAAGACAGTAAAGAACGAGGTTTCATGGACAAAGAATCGTTATTTCAAAGCGAGGTTATAGGTAATGATACGAAAAATTTATCAAAAATGTATAAACTGTTATTGGATTGGAATCTGGTAGATGAAGAAGTTAAGTCGGTAATGATTAGTTGGGCAAAGGATGTGGGCCACAATATACAATTTGAGGAATGGGAAAAATTATGGAAGGAGGGCTTAAAATTCACGGCATGTATGACGTTAAAAGAGAACACGATGAAGATGTTTTATAGATGGTATATGACACCGGTGAAATTGGCGAGGATGTATAAGACATGCAATAGATGCTGGAAGTGTAAGGATAAGGAGGGTACATTCTATCACATGTGGTGGGGCTGTGGGAAGGTGAAAGACTTCTGGGAGAAAATATACAATGAGTTAAAGAAGATCTTAAAGTATACGTTTAGAAAGGAGCCAGAAGTCTTTTTACTAGGACTAATAGGAAAGGAAATAAAAAAGGAAGACTGTAAATTTTTTAGATATGCAATCACAGCCGCAAGAGTGTTATTGGCCCAGAGATGGAGACAACAGGAAATACCGACCATAGAGGATTGGAGAACAAAATTGTTAGAATACGCAGAGTTAGATAAATTGACAGGAAAGATTAGATACTTAAGAGACCAAAAATTCATCGGGGACTGGAAGAAATATGTAGATTATCTGGAATGCTTAAGTAAAGGAAAGATGACGCTTAAGGGATTTAAAGAAGCACTGTAAAAAAGTAATAAGTATTGATTAAAGGGAATAGGAGGAAAAGAGATAAATAATGTCAATACAAGATTGAGGAATGCGTAATGAAAGTGATGAATACGGATGATTTACGGGACAGCTGAGGGAAGTTTGAAAGAAAATGTAGTGATGAAAATGATGTGAAATTACTGTATATATATATATTATTTTTCGTTGTTGTTGTCGTTTGTCTTGTTTTATGTTTGTGTTTTATGTTTAATAATAAAAATTATATGGCACAGAGTTTGAAAGCATGCCAGTGCAGTAGATAAATAGGTACTTCTGTGACAGGAAGGTAAACAGCATTTCCGTGCTCTCTGTCGTGGTGTCCCATTGCTCCAGAAGTGGTTTAGTAATGCTGGCCCGGAAAACTGTCTGCGGACAAACACCAGCTCCCTCGGCCTGAAAGTGAGATGAGCGCCGCAACCCCATAGTCACCTTTGACTGGACTTTCACCGTCCAGGGGTCCTTCACCTTTTACCTTTTGTGTTGTTGTTTAGTCGTGTCCGACTCTTTGTGACCCCATGGACCAGAGCACGCCAGGCACTCCTGTCTTCCACTGCCTCCCGCAGTTTGGTCAAACTCATGTTCGTAGCTTCGAGAACACTGTCCAACCATATCGTCCTCTGTCATCCCCTTCTCCCTGTGCCCTCAAATCTTTCCCAACATCAGGGTCTTTTCCAGGGAGTCTTCTTTTCTCATGAGGTGGCCAAAGTATTGGAGCCTCAGCTTCATGATCTGTCCTTCCAGTGAGCACTCAGGGCTGATTTCCTTAAGAATGTAATGCATTAGATCTTCTTGCAGTCCATGGGACTCTCAAGAGTCTCCTCCAGCACCATAACTCAAAATCATCAATTCTTTGGCGATCAGCCTTCTTTATGGTCCAGCTTTCACTTCCATACATCACTACTGGGAAAACCATAGCTTTAACTATTCGGACCTTTGTCGGCAAGGTGATGTCTGACTTGCTATTTTAATTTCTGAAATACAGTACGGAGGTGTGTCCCTCCCCCCCCACTTTTAATCGCTTCCATTTATTTCGTTACTAATTTGGATCAGGCACTTTTAATAAAATGCAAACTTATTTTGTCCTGTTTGTCCTCTCACAAATAGGAAGCTGCGTGATGCCACTGGAGTGGACATCAACATGAGAGTCGGAGTCCATTCGGGGAACGTCCTGTGTGGGGTGATTGGGCTCCAGAAGTGGCAGTATGACGTCTGGTCCGATGATGTGACGCTAGCCAATCACATGGAAGCAGGCGGTGTGCCAGGGTGAGGGAAGCAACATGGTGAGAGGAATGCTCCCACTTTGGTCCAGGAAAGGCTTTGGTTCTTGCGTATGCAAGATTGAACGCTGGCCCCTAGTAGCCTAGCAACAACCAAACAAATACAGTGGTACCTTCGTTTATGAACTTAATTTGTTCTGCAGGTCCGTTCTTAACCCGAAACTGTTCTTAACCTGAGGTGCGCTTTCATTAATGGGGCCTCCTGTTGCCGCCACGCTGCCGGTGCGTGACTTCCGCTCGCAACCTGGGGCAAAGTTTGCTGCCCAGAACACCTACTTCCGGGTTAGCGGAGCATAACCCGAACCTGGTGTATTGCAGTAATTCTAGGATAGGGGCTAGACCCAGAATCTTGTAGGTCCCAGGTTGGGACTGGAAGAATCAAATTCAAAGACAAAGCCATTTCCCATCCCTGGGGAGACTACGTTGGGGTCTGGGAGCAAGCCCTCCCCACATGCATGGTGTGGCATAGCCCCTGCGCCATTGGCTGGTCCTAGGCCGCGTCAACCCAAGGCTGTCCAATCTGGGTGGTCTGGGGGCGTGGCGTGGGCTATTTAAACTACCCACGGCCGAGGACATGTTCCTTTTCTCCCTGCTCGGTCAGTTCTCCCACCCCCCTTAGGTTAGGTTCTTTATCTCCTGACCTTGCTATGGACTTTGGTTGGTTGCCTGTTTTTTAACAGTGGCCTGTTAGGAATTTTTTCCACTTGGCAAATTGGCACCAGCCATTTGGTTATTCGCCTACTTCATAGCAATTTGCCACAACTTTGTAAGGTTTGGCGGTTAGGCATTGGAGTATTAGGTTGAAGGTGAGGGGAGGTAGTGGCCATCACCTACCCCTCCTATTTCAAGGGTATTCCGTTAAAGGAATCTGAGTGGCGTGGTCCCGTCCAAAGCCCCAGACGGGGGGGGGGGGCTAGGGCCATGGCACGACCCCTAGTAGTGACCCTGGGGGAGTTCCTAGTTGATGTGCATCAGCAGGGCTCCCCCTACTGGTGGTTAACCCTTCTAAGACTCCTGCAGACGGGCAGGAGTCAGATATAGCCATGTGGTTTCCAATACCTAAGCCAATACCACTCACATTCTGTAACCAATAAAGTTGTGGCCTTTTTCTTCCATTAACCTAAAATACTGTTCCATGTGTCTTTATTCCACTTCCCGGTAGGGTTTGGGACCTTGCCATGCAACGAAGGATCTGGTGGGCTGGAGGTGGCAAAGCTTAGCAGTTTAGGGGCAGATCCTAGATGGAATTGGTAGGTAACTGTGGGCTTAGTAGAAGGTGTTGGGTTAGGGGTGGAGCCTGACTAAAATTTATAGGTGGAGCCTAATGGAATGTGGTGGATTGGGGTGGAGCCTGCCTGAATCTGGTGGCTCCACACCTTGGGAGAAGGTGATGCGGTGAGTTTCAGGTGGAGACTGCTAGGTTAGGAGCAGAGGCTGGCCAAAAATGGTGGGTAGAAGTGGAGCTTCGTAGAAACTGGTGGGTTAAAGGTAAAGCACAGGAAAATCTGGCCTTTGTTGGCTTTTCAGATCCCAGTACAGGTTCCCTGCCAGAAGAGTATTTTACTGCTCAGGCTGGGACAATACTGGCCAGTTGACCAATTTACCGCTATTTAACATTGTAGACATTGCAATTAAATTAGCTATCAGTTCTCCACCTCCTTTATAAACTATATCCAAATAAATGATTCCAACACAATGTTCAAATGCTTCCTTGAAAAAAACCTTTGTTGCTTCCCAGCAGTTGACTGAAATATGTAGGCACTGCTTCTCCCTGGAGGCAGGGAAGAGGAATTACATGAATTTGTGTGTATTTGCTGACAGTTATTGCAGTGATGGAGCAAGCCGATTGTTGTGACAGTGGTGACACCCGGGGCAGACTGCCCCCACCGAACCCCTTCCTCTGCCCCTGAGTTATTGTATGATGAACAAGTGCCCTCTGTCTGTCCATTCTGTTGTACAGTGGTACCTTGGGTTACATACGCTTCAGGTTACAGACTCTGCTAACCCAGAAATAGTACCTCGGGTTAAGAACTTTGCTTCAGGATGAGAACAGAAATTGCGTGGCGGCGGCAGCGGGAGGCCCCATTAGCTAAAGTGGTGCTTCAGGTTAAGAACAGTTTCAGGTTAAGAACAGACCTCCAGAACGAATTAAGTACTTAACCCGAGGTACCACTGTATACATAGATAGGACTCCATCTGCCTCTTGGGGTATCCGTCTACATTCCCATCTCTTTTCCCTTTCAGGAGGGTTCATATCACGGAGGCCACGTTGCTGCACCTGGGTGGGGCCTACGCTGTGGAGGAAGTTTGTTTCTGGCCACGAGACTCTTACCTGAGGGAGAACAAAATCAAAACCTTCCTGGTCGTTGACCCCAGGGTGAGGAGATCTGCTTTGAAACTGGAGGTGGTGCATCCACTTTTTAGGGGAGAGGGGAAAAAGGAAAAAAGCTTCACCTGGACTTCCTAGTCTGTGATAGATAGTTATCAGCCAGTTTCCCTCACTTCTTGGAAAGGGGATTGAGATGGTTGTGGTGGAACAGCTGCAGGTATACTTTGGTGAAACTTACTATCTAGACAAACCTTCTCCAACCTCAGGTCCCCAGATATTGTTGGAATACAACTCCCATCATCCCTAGCTAGCAGAACCAGTGGGCAGGGATGATGGGAGTTGTAGTCCAACAAGGTGGGACCCATGGTTGAGAAAGGCTGGTCTAAACCCATATTAATCTGGTTTCAAACCTGGTTTTGGAACCCACTCAGCCTTGGTCACCCTTATCAATGATCTCTATTAGGATAAGGACATTCAGAGTCTAATCTTGCTTCTTTTCCTGGACCTCCCCGCAGCTTTTGATAACATTGGCCTTGGTTTCCTCCTGGATCAGCTTTGCGAGACATCTGTTCTAGGGCTGCCATATGTCTGGGATTTCCTGGACATATCTTGGATTTGTCTGTTGGAAATAGCAATTCTGGGCTGCATCAATAGGTGTATTGCATCTAGATCAAGGGAAGTAATAGTGCCACTGTATTCTGCTCTGGTCAGACCTCACCTGGAGTACTGTGTCCAGTTCTGGGCACCACAGTTCAAGAAGGACACTGACAAACTGGAACGGGTCCAGAGGAGGGCAACCAAAATGGTCAAAGGCCTGGAAACGATGCCTTATGAGGAACGGCTAAGGGAGCTGGGCATGTTTAGCCTGGAGAAGAGGAGGTTAAGGGGTGATATGATAGCCATGTTCAAATATATAAAAGGATGTCACATAGAGGAGGGAGAAAGGTTGTTTTCTGCTGCTCCAGAGAAGCAGACACGGAGCAATGGTTCCAAACTACAAGAAAGAAGATTCCACCTAAACATTAGGAAGAACCTCCTGACAGTGAGAGCTGTTCGACAGTGGAATTTGCTGCCAAGGAGTGTGGTGGAGTCTCCTTCTTTGGAGGTCTTTAAGCAGAGGCTTGACAGCTATATGTCAGGAGTGCTCTGATGGTGTTTCCTGCTTGGCAGGGGGTTGGACTCGATGGCCCTTGTGGTCTCTTCCAACTCTATGATTCTATGATTCTATGATTCTATGATTCTATGAAATAGCGTTCGGGTGGAATATGTGAAAATCAGTAAAAATGTCTGGCCACCCATACTGGAAGTGTTGATTTTATGGTAAATTTCCTTTACCATAAAAGCTCAAAAACTTCAATTATTTTGGAGATTTTGCAGAGAAAAAGCTCAGCAACTTTGCCCTCCCCCCCAAAAAAGCTCAGCACTTTTGAAATATGGCAACCCTATTGGCAGGGGTTTGAAATATGGCAACCCTATTGGCAGAGTGGTGGGGGTGTGGCGAGCCACCTACGGGGGTGCTGTGGTGAACTGGGCATGGGGGTGCCGGGGTGATCAATGCACGGGGGTAGCGTGGTGATCTGCCCAGGGGGGCAGCGCTACGGGCTGCCCACAGAGTCCACCTGGTAGACGCAAGCCCCATGCTGCCATTTCAGGCAGCATGGGGCCCTGAGCCGCTGCCTCACTCCAAGGAGAGATCCATAGCTCGGACGCGCTGCAAGCCAGTCCCCGCGGTAAGTGCCGCCCCCTGCAGTGTGCCATTTTGTCACCCCCCCTCAAGGATGACGCCCGGGGCAGACGTGCCCCCCGCATCCCCCCTCCTACACCCCTGCCTATTGGTGACACTCTTCCACAGTGGGTTCCACAGAATAGCTCTGGGGGAATGCTCATTGGCCCCTTGGCATTTAAGTAATAATAATAATAATTTATACCCCGCCCTACCCAACCAGAGCAGGGCTCAGGGCGGCTAACACCAATAAAATCACAGTAAAAACATAAGGGGGGGGGAGAAAAAAACCCCCACCAATTTAAAATACAGGTTAAAATGCAATTTAAAATGCTGCCTCATTTTAAAAGTAGCTGGTAGATCAAGACCGTAAGGGGAGGGAAACATAAGAACCAGACTGAGCCCAAACCAAAGGGCAGGCGGAACAGCTCTGTTTTGCAGGCCCTGCGGAAAGATGTCAAGTCCCGCAGGGCCCTAGTCCATAGCTGTCAACCTTCCCTTTTTCGGTGGGAAATTCCCTTATTCCAGCACCGTTTCCCGCTGCTTCCCGCTGCTATCCCGGATTGTTAGATATCCCATAGACTGTCCCTGGGACAGGTGAGGCTGCTGATCCCTTATTTCCGAGGCTGCTGATCCCTTATTTTCAAATCTGAAAGTTGACAGCTATGCTCTAGTCTCTTGTGACAGAGCGTTCCACCAAGTTGGGGCCAGTACTGAAAAGGCCCTGGCCCTAGTTGAGACCAATCTCAGGGCACACTTTTGTCCCCAGTGCTATGTAGCATCTATGTGAAGCCATTGAGAGCTGCTATTAAGGGATATGGAGCAAAGTGTTGCCGGTGTGCTGCTGACACACAGCTCGGTTTCTCCATAATGTCTGAATTGGGAGTGGCTGTGCAGGCTCTAGACCAGTGTCTAGCCACAGCTGTGGGTCCCTTCCCCTCAGGCAGTGCAATGTGTTGGCCCTCAGTGCGATTATGTCATTGTAGGTAGTCCTCAATATATGGATGCTGCTGGCTGGGGTTTGTCACTCAGAACTTCCACTTGCTCTTCTGGTTCCTGTTGTCTTTAGGCTGAAGAAGAGACCTCCAGCGGCACCCTTTCACCTGAGCCAGGTGAGGGCTACAAGATGAGGGCTCCAGCGCGGATGACTCGCTACTTGGAGTCGTGGGGGGCAGCCAAACCCTTTGCCAACCTCAAACACCTCGACAACCTCCCCGCAGAACCAGCAGGGTTTGTCAGGAGCAACTACTCGGTACGTCCAGCAGGGTGTGCTCATGTCAATGCAAGGACATGTGCCGAGATCCTCAAGCCATTTCAGCTGCCCCCTTTCTTTTCTATATAACATATCATTTCCAACAATCATTTAACATAATTTCATATCATATACAATTTTTAGACTTCCATCAACTGCATCTGAAGATTTTTCAGTCTTTTTCACTTGATTTACATTTCTTAATTTCTCTGTTACTTTTAATAATCTTTAACTAATAACTCTCTTCATAATCTTCCTTGCAATATTTCATATAGTCCTCCTTACAAAACCGCTTGCATAATCTGCTGATTACAGTTGCTTTTCAAATAGTTCGCATATTTATTCCAGTCTTCTGAGAATCTCTGGTCCTGCAGGTTTCAAATCCTTCCTGTCATCTTATCTAATTCTGCATAGTCCATTAATTTCATCTGCTATTCTTCTTTCGTTGGCAATTCTTCCTGTTTCCTGAGCTGCCCCCTGTTCAGCTGCCATGTTTATTTTGGCAAAATGGATTACGGAGAAGCTTCTACTGCTCTCTCTAGTCCATCTGAGCTTGCGCGCAAAGGTTCAGAAAGCATGTTTTTAGAAAGGAGAGCAGAAATGAGATTATCTTATCAACCGCACTCACACGTCTTTGAAGCAAGATACAAAATGCAGTGTGTGTTAAAAGCTCACAGGTTTCTTATTATCATTGTCTCATTGCATGCCTATTCCTTATTTCCTTGTTTCATTGCATGTCAGTGTGGTGTAGTGGTTAAGAGCAGTAGACTCGTAATCTGGGGAACCGGGTTCGCATCTCCGCTCCTCCACATGCAGCTGCTGGGTGACCTTGGGCTAGTCACACTTCTCTGAAGTCTCTCAACCTCACTCACCTCACAGAGTGTTTGTTGTGGGGGAGGAAGGGAAAGGAGAATGTTAGCCGCTTTGAGACTCCTTCGGGTAGTGATAAAGCGGGATATCAAATCCAAACTCTTCTTCTTCTTCTCCTTTTCTCCAAGGAGCTCAATGTGGCATGCATCTTTCATCTCCTCCCCATTTTATCCTCACAACAGTCTTGTGAGGTAGGTTAGGCTGAGAGTGAGTGAGTGGCCCAAGGTCACCCATCGAGCTTCATGGCTGATTGAGGATTTGAACCTGTATCTTCTACATCCTGGTGCAGCACTCTAACCACTTGTGGGCCAGGACTGACAGACACGAAGTGCTTGCTTGCTATTTGCAGTTCTGCATTCAAGCACAAAATGTAGGGTTATCCAGGAAGGGGGCGGGGGAAGGTGTTAGAGTTCACAAGTACATTTTACATGGGGTGGGTATTGATAGTGGAAGATAAGAAAACCATCTCACTGCCACACATGGTTTTCGGAAGCATGTCTTAAAACCACAGATGCTTTGCTGGAAATGTCGCTCTTTGGGGGGAACCCAGGTGCCACAATTTTCTCTTCTGCGCTTTGAGAAAAATAGGAAGGAGAAGGTGAATGACAGAAGTTTCAAAGCACCTTTCCTATGGCCATTGAGATCTGGGATAAAATAACCTCCTCACCTGCTCACGTGCTTCTGGGAACCTCTGGTTTTTTTGGGGAAGGGCTGTAGCTCATCTAAAGGGGAGCACATTCAGTCCCTGGCCTCCCCAGGTAGGGCTGGGAGAGACTCCTGTCTGAAGCCCTGGAGAGCCTCTGTCACCCACTGCAGACAATACAGTGGTGCCTCTGGTTATGTACTTAATTCTTTCCGAGGTCCGTTCTTAACCTGAAACTGTTCTTAACCCGAAGCACCACTTTAGCTAATGGGGCCTCCCGCTGCTGCCGCCGCGTGATTTCTGTTCTCATCCTGAAGCAAAGTTCTTAACCCGAGGTACTATTTCTGGGCTAGCGGAGTCCGTAACCTGAAGCGTCTGTAACCCGAGGTACCACTGTACTGAGCAAGATGGACCAATGCTTTGACTCAGTATAAGGCAGCTTCCCAGGTTCCTAAGTTCCATTTAAGCACATAGTGTAAAGATAGAGCAGGGGGAAGCAGTTGTTTTGCAGATTCAAGGCGGAAATGGCAGAGACTTCAACTAGAAACACAAATTGGACCCAATGTACCGTATTGGCCTGAATATAAGCCACACTCCCCCCCCCCCAAATTCCGATTGTTAAAAGTTAAAGTGTGGCTTATATTCACGACCTTACGCCACCAACAAAGTGGCGCAGCCCCCCCCCCCCGTCGAAAGCAGCCTGGGAGTATAGGGCAACAACGCCTAGCCTTCCCGCCGCTCCCAAGCCTCCCCATAGCTGTCAGAACAAAGGGGGGAAGGCTGCCGGCAAAGCAGTGCAGCTCCCCCCCCCCAGAGCAGCTCGGAAGCGCAGGGCAATGGCGACCATCCCTTCCGCAGCTCCCAAGCCTCCCCCCAAGTCACCGAATTTTTAAGGTGCAGCTTATTTGCCGGTGCGGCTTATATTCGGTATTTGCAGGAAGTGTGGAAAATGAGGGAGGAGGTGCATTAGAAGTGTCTTTTTCTAGACTCTCACCCCCCCCCAAAAAAGTCAAAGGCATCCACAGAAAGCTGTCTGCAGATCTCTTTCCAGATTTTCCAAGGACAGGGATTTTGCAGGAGAAAGTCTGGGATAGCAGCTGTTTCTGGTGAACATTGTATGGACAAGGGGGGGTTAAAAGGCACATGAGGGATATGCATTTCATATTAAGTGGAGATGTGGATGGGCCCTTAGTCTTCTTCTGTCTGCTGCTAGATGCTGCCAGTTGCATGAGAATCAGGGCCTAGCTAGATGCCATGCCCTAGCTGCATGAGAGAGCATCTGCTTTGCTTCTAAAAGGTCCCTCCCCAGCTTTCCCTGGTGGGTCTGGTAATTTCCCCAGCATGAAACCCCAGAGATGCATTTCCAGTCAGTGTCAAGAACACCGATCTAGGTGAGCCCCCTAGTCTGACTCAGTATAAGACATCTTCCTGTGTGTGCCAAATGCATCATTAGCAATGATGTCAGAGGAATTTGCAAATGAATGGCAAGTGTGGGCGCCCATCTCCTGCTGCAGGAGGAAGGACCATGGCTGAACGGTAGAACATCTGCTATGCACACACAAGGTCCCAGGTTAAATCCTCGGTGTCCCCAGATAGAAATGGGAAAGATTCCTTGTCTGAAACCCTGGAGAGCTTTTTCCGGTCAGTGTAGACAGTATTGTGGTCTGACTTAGTAAAAGGTAGCTTCCTACTTTTCTAAATCCACTCTCAACTAAAGGCAGAACCTTTAGCAGTCCCTCTGTAACAGGCACCCCCAAACTCGGCCCTCCAGATGTTTTGGGACTACAACTCCCATCACCCCTAGCTAACAGGAGCAGCGGTCAGGGATGATGGGAACTGTAGTCCCAAAACATCTGGAGGGCCGAGTTTGGGGGGTGCCTGCTCTATAATGCGAATGTGCTCTAGCTGTGAGATGAATATTGCAGGCTGTCCATTTGGCAGCACTGTCTAAGGGAGCTTCATTTCAATCACAAACCATCAAATTCAGGTTTCCAAATTAAAGCTGATCTGGAGGGTTTGCCCCACAAACCCACCCTCCCCCTCCGCAAAAAAAGAGAAAGGATTGTATTATTTTGCAATAAGGAAAGTGATAGGAAAATGCACCGGAAAATGTGGGATAAGGTTTGCTTGATTTAGCATCCTCTTGTTTCCCTGCAAACAATTTGCTCAATAAATATTTGACATTGTCTAGCTTCCCTGCAAACAAATTGGGATGGAAGCTAGGCGAAGAAGCTCCCTGGGAGGAATCAGGCTCTCAGCTGTGTCCCTACAGTGTTTCTGTTTCCTTGCAGGAGATCTCTCTGGGGTCCTTGAACCAGCAGAAGACCTTGGAACGGTAACAAGGGGGGTATCTTGTTTAGAGGGGGGAGAGGAGGAAGAGGCCGACAAGCAAATAGATTACTGAGAAAAGAATGGGGTGGTGGGGAGAGGAAGAGATAGAGCAAAATGTACATTGTGTCTGGTGTTATCACACTGTGGATTGGAGCCAGGATGTTGCGGTCTAGCTTCCTTCTGTGGGTACTGTGATGTTCTGCAGATCTGTAGGGCTAGAGTTCTTCCATGGCTAGAACTGCATGTTAGGTCTGTGGTTCTGACAGCTGCAGAGCCACCGTGGGATGGAATGGGAGTCTAATGGAATCTGTCACAATTCCTTAGGGTTCTGTTGTCAGCTAGGTAGGTCTCTCAATGTGGGTGAGCCCTAAAACAAGGCAAGGGTGCTCTGGAGCCACCTAAACCACCCCTCGTCTGCAGTAAGTTTAGTGGCACAGTGGAGGGCAGAATTAATATTGGGAGGGGAAGCAGTGGAAAGCTGGCAGACAGCTGGGTGAACATCCTAATTGACCAAGTGTTTTTTTTTTTTGGAGTGGAACCTAATGCTGGTGTTGGGCCATTCTACACGTCACCTGATTCTGAGATGCTAATCCACTCTTTCCCAGCAGTGATGAGCTCCAGAGGTTGCTGGACTCCAGCTTCCTTCATCCCTGGCCATTGGCCATGCTGGCTGGGGCTGATGGGAGATGGAGCCCAGCAAAATCCAAAGGGTACCAGATTGTGGAAGATTGTGCTAAACACTTCCTAAAGCCCCTGCTATTTCCCATTGAGTTGAGGGGAGGAATGTTGTTGTTGACTTAAGATCCCTGCCAGAAATGGGGCTTGCAAGTTGTGCTGACCAGTGTGCCATGGTGATGCCAGGTGATGGACAAGTGAGTGGCCTCACCCATCTCTCAAGATATGGGGGTTGGGAGAAGTGAGGATCTGGCCTGCCAGCTGGTAAAATACCCCCCACTTTCCCATCTTAGATAAAGAAAATTGGGTGTCCAGTTGCTTACTCAGTCGTGCCCTCTGCTGTCTATTTGTTTTATTCTCTCTGTTGTGCTGTTTGGGCATTTCATGCTGCGTTCCTTTGATTTCTGTGCGATTCCTCAATACCCTGCTCACTCTTTCTCCTCTCCTGGCTGTATTACAGGGGCCGTGCCCCCAGGAACCCAGATGAAGACCTGGAAGGAGTGGACGAGAAGTTCTTTCAGCTCATCGAACAGCTTAACTCACAGAAGTGCGTCAATGAGACTGTGCGAGGGGTGGGGTGGGGAGAGGAAAACGGAGGTACAGGAAAGAAGCAGGGATAATTACAAAATCAGATGCAACAGAGGAAAGGGCTTCTGCTAGCATGAAATAATGGCACACAAGAGGGCATTTGGATGAGTGCAGCTTGTCACGTAATTTCATTGCAGGAATAAGAGGAGCTGCATCTTTGAAGTTTCTGCTTCCTGCACCACTGCTACAAGAGTCCTGTTCCCTGTTGCAGTGGATCATACATAGCAAGAAAAGCAAAAAAGCAAAGGAAAGGAGCAAAGGAAAAGGAGAGGATAACCTACCTCTTCTCCCCCAGTCACAAACAGCGCTAGGAACCAGTTTGCCTGCTGTTTGTTTTTACTGAGTTTTTTATATTTTGTTGGGAGCCTCCCAGAGTGGTTGGGGCAACCCAGTCAGATGGGTGGCATATAAATAATAAAATTATTTTATTATTAAATCATTACTATTAACTGTTTCCCAAGCCCTTTACCTATCTACTATTCCATGAGATACCCAATGCCTCCCGTACGCCACATTCACTACTGTTAAACAACCATGCCCCTCTCCCTGTTTGAGTATGAGTTTGTGGGTTGCAAGGGAATCTGGAGCCAAATCTAATCTCCATTTTAGGGAGAGGTAGATGGGCGGAAGCAAGTGGGAATGTTGCCCAAGGAAAAATTTCCCATTTTCTTCCTACACTTCTCCCCTGCAGGCAATGGAAGGAATCAGAAGATTTGAATCGCATTACACTGTACTTCAAGGAAAAATCCCTTGAGAAGGAGGTAAAGGACTTGGGTGTTCTTTTGTTTGTCGAGTGCTCCAATATGAAGTCAGGCTCGCCCCTACCATTAGGCAGAGTGAGGCCTCAGGTGGCAAATGTCGGAGGGCAGCAGGGGCAGCCCTCCTGTTGTTTCTTGGTACTGAAATAAGATTTGGGATTCACTCTCGCTAGATTTAGTGATGAACGCCAACCTGAACGGCTTTAAAAGAGGACTAGACTAATTCATGGAGGATGAGGCTAAGAGTGGCTACTAGCCATGATGACTATGCTCTGCCTCTGCAAGAGGCTGAAAATGTGGGGTGTAACATAAGTAGTCAAATACAACACTTCCTGTTTGCTCTGGGCGGGCACACGGGGCATGTTACTGCAGCCAGGACGACTTCCTGTCACACCTCTCTGGAGCATCCTCCCCTTGCGTGTGACCAGGTAGATGGGTGTGACCCTGGGTGACCCCATAAAAGGGCTGGTCATGCAGCCATCTTCCCTCCTTCTTCTTTTGATGCTGTTCTCTTGATGATTTTGCTGTCTGCTGGCCCTCAGCCAGCAGCACACGGGCTCCTTTCCCTACATGGGATGAACCCACTCTCTTTTCTGTAACTACAAGCTAAAGTCTGCCTTCAGGGAACCTACTGTGAACTGAATGTAAGTAAACTTCTTATCGTTACTTTTAAGAAAAGTCTATTGTGTCGTTATTCTTTTTGAGAGGGAACAAAGGGGATTTACCAGGAATGAACCCAATCTGGACAAGCCAGATTGAATTGCTTAAGTAAAGAGATTCAAACGAATCTACCAACTAGCTTCCTACAATATATTGGGGAATGTACTCGGCCACTGACTCACTAGTGTGAGTGAGGAAAGATAATATTTCATCAATATATCCTCTCCTACTATCCACAACATTCCCACAGAGAATGATGTAGAACAAAGTGGGGATGTTGTGCAGAGCAGCCCTTGCCCCTGTTTTCACAGTTGCTCACCCTGGGTTCTCTCTCTTTGCCTTCTCCAGTATCGCCTCTCCGCGCTTCCATCTTTTAATTACTACACAGCCTGCACCTTCCTGGTTTTCCTCTCCAACTTTCTCATCCAGATCCTCGTGGTTTACAAGTAAGCAGGAAGAGGGTGAGGAGAGGATGGGTGGGTGGGTGAGTTATTTATGTAGGCAGAACTGGACCCTAAAGGATATGAAGACTTTGCCTTTTGGGATTAGGGATTTAGAACTACCCCTTGTTTGCATAGCTGGTTACTTTTCTAAGGGTTCCCCTAGATGACCTGTTTATTGAGCATTCATCCTGATTTGCTTGCACAAAGCTTATGCAGCGGTTAGACTACTTGGCCCACCAGATGCCTCTTTTAATTGTGCACTCATGATGGTATTGGGGTGGTTATATACTGTTTTATCCAGCTTTCAATACTGTCTACACCCACAGAAGTTTGGGAGAAGAGATACTGTATTGTTTCAAACTGATGCATGCCCCATAACTTTCTGAAATCCTGTGTGATTTTTATATCATAACTGCTCTGGTTTATTTTTCGTACTGCTTTTTGTTGCACAAGAATTCCCTTCCAGGCAGCAAAGGCTGGGAAAGCATTGCAGAACATCTCACAAAGTGAAATGATGTCTGGATTGTCCAGTATAAATTCACCACTTATGCATCAATGACTTGGGGCAACACCTCAGCACCCCAGCAGTCCAGAAGGACGCTGCATCCAATTACAGTGGTGCCTCGCAAGACGAAATTAATCCGTTCCGTGAGGCTCTTCGTCTAGCGGTTTTTCCGTCTTGCAAAGCAAGCCCATTGACGGCTTAGCGGCTTAGCGCTATTAGCGGTTTAGCGGCTTTTAGCGGATCAGCTGATAAGTGGCTCAGGGGCTTAGGAAAAGGGGGGAAAGGGGGAAAAACCCACAGGAACTCGCAAGACATTTCGTTTTGCGAAGCAAGCCCATAGGGAAATTCGTTTTGCAAAGCGCCTCCAAAACGGAAAACCCTTTCGTCTAGCGGGTTTTCCGTCTTGCGAGGCGTTCGTCTTGCGGGGTACCACTGTATTGAACATTCGTTTTGATTAGTTTGTGGGGGAAGTTAATCTAAGGGTGTTTAATCATTTGCCCATCCCACAGTTTTCAATGCATTTCCCAATCACTTTCCTAACCACAAAAAGTCTGTTTTTATTTTCAAAGTGGATTTCTTGGGCTAGGGTGACAGAGCTCTTTAAACCACTTCCACTGCGCAAACCTCTGTTTCCTGGTATGCGCTTGAATTCCTCCCCCAAGCCATAGAGGGGCCTGACTTGGATTGAGACAGGGATGTGATAAGAGGGGGAGATATCACCCTTTGCTCCTGTTGTGCATGCCTGGCTGGCTGGAATCCTCCTCCCCCCCCCTCACATGCTTTTTGCAGTGGGATGAAAATGGTGTGCAGGTTTTCAGGTTCAGCAGAGCTCTTCTTCTGCTTGAGTGATAGCTAATGGTAAACCAAAGCAAACTCCCCGTGAAAGTTGTAGAATGGAGATTGTAGAAAAGAGGGTTGGAGGGGAGATGTTCCCTCTGGGCACAATGGAATTCCCCATCTGTTGTTTGTAACGGCCTTAATTTGGAAAGAAGGTGCTTTTCTTTTTAAGTTGGGCAGCATACCTATAAGTGTGTTTACTTGGATATTATGTGTGACAGAGATCTGTGGGGTTTACCTTCTAGTAAGTATGTTTAGGTGTTCACCCCAAATTAGATTAGACCAGGGCTGGGAACCTGTGTGTTTCCAGACATTGGACTACAACTCCCATCATCCTTGGACCATTGGCTGTGCTTTCTGGAGCTGATTGATGGGAGTTGGAGTCCAACAGCATTTTCTTGGGCTAGACTATTTGAGGCAAAAAGTTGTCATGCGGCTGCAACGATCAAAGCCTCGCTTCCCTTTTAAAACATCAAAGCAGGCAGTTCATTTGAATCTAGCACTGACTGGAACCAAGAATGAGTTTCTAGTCCTCATAGAGGCACAGATAAGTCTGGAAACGGTGAGCAGTGCCTTGTGGGTAATGACACGGTTGTAGGATGCTGAGTATGCCAAGGGGTGCATATTTTTGTGAATGGGGTTCAAACTGCAAGAAAGGGGATTTCTGCTAAACATTAGAAAGAACTTCCTGTCAGCAGGAGCTGTTTAATAGCAGTGGCAGACAGCTTTGGGAAATGATGGACTATCCCTTGTTAGATTTTTTTTTTAAGTACAGCATGAATAGCTACCTATCAGAGATGGGGAACCTGTGGCTCAGAGATGGGGAACCTGTGGCTCTAATGCTTGGCTCCTTCCCAGAATCAGCAGAAGGGGAACAAAAAAATTAAATGCAAAATGCATGCCATGTTTAGTTGCCTTGTCTGCTCTTTCCATCCAGGACAGAAGCGTTGGGGATATCCTATGGAATTTCCTTCTTCCTCTTTTTCCTCCTCCTCCTCACTTGTTTTGCAGGCCGCCTGGCAGTAAGTCGTGCTGATTTTACTTCTCAATCCCCCCCCCATTGTTATGTACTGAAGTTCTCACCCTGGGCCAGCAGGGGGATACTGTTGATAGTTCAGGTCCACATATGCAAATAAGGGATCGAAAGTGACGTTCAGTGATTGGATAGTTACAGAAAGCTGTTACAGTTACATTGTACTGGAGCTCTATATAAGCAAGCTGGTTGAACCCTTCAGTTCAGTTCTGTTCTGACCTGTGAATAAACAAGAGCTGTTTGGAGAATCACTGTGTCGTCTGATATGTTCACCCACAACCTAACACCCATCATGCAACTTTCCCAGCATCCCTAAGGAATGTGGGATACAGCCTTGCACCCAGTCAACCCATAGGCCCATCTAGCTCAGTATCGCTGACACTGGTTGTCATCAGTTTCAGCTGGGGTGTTTTTCTATGGATGGAGGGAGGAATAGATGGATGCCGGGGAACAAATCACAGGACCTGAGCTATGGCCCTTTGCCACTTCTCTTTTTTTTCCTGGGCTGTCAGAGCATGGATATGATGAAACATTGTGGTTGGAGGATTCCTGGGGCCCTGCTGCTGCTACAAGGAGCTTGGTAGCCCTGCTTGCAGGAGTTATTTATAGGGTTGAAGTTTGCAACTGTATTGTCTGTGCTAAGAGAGGACACCATTGAGAGGAAGCAAAATGGCTTGACCTCAGCTTTTTTCTGCCAGCAGGGTTCTTCGTTCAAAACTAGCCACCTGTGAAACCGAGAAGAGCGGAAGAGGTTTTAAGGTGCAAAAGCAGTGGTTGAGGGACTCCTCTGTTTGCTTCCCATACTGTGCTTTGTGTCACCTTACTGCAGAGTTGGTGAACCTCTTTTTTTTTAAGCCCACCTCTCTATCCTCCATCCAGCAGGAGGTGCTACCAGAATGCAAGGACACAGCCAGGCAAAGCAATGCATCTGGTTGGCCACTGCGAGAACAGGGTGCTGTGCTAGGTGGGCCCTTGACCTGACCCAGCAGGCTTTTATTATGCCCTTAATAGAGCTTATGAAATCGGCACAACTCAGTTTTGCTCCATTATGTTTAGGTGGCTCTTAAGATGCAATAGAAACTCATAGCTATCTGATTAAAATCTAACGTTAGGAGCAGTTAGAGGGTGGAGAAATAAGAAAACGGGACAACAGATGTTCTTGACTCTTTTTCCGCCCCACTCCTTCTTTTGCACCAGAAGTGCTTCCTGAAAGGTCCAAAAGCCTTATCCTGGGTCCCCTCCATCTCAGACAGCATCTGCACCCAGCCGTGGCTGCGAGTCTCTTTGGGCATCACCACCATCCTGGTGGTTCTCACCATGGCGGTGCTGAATTTGGTAGGAGACATTTTTGGCTCAGTGCTCCTCGTGTGTCGCCAACCTGTGCCTCGCCTCATCCCTTCTAAAACTCTCCTTCTCTCTCCTTTCCTGGGCGGATTATTAGTTCTTCATGCCAGAGACGTCCTGCTTTTCGAAAGCTCAGAATTTGACTACGGGGGGCTCGAACGCCACACAAGAGTTTGCTCGCTTTAACTCGCTCTTCAGTGTGCCAGTAAGTATGTAACCCAGGCATAGGCAAACTGGACCCTCCAAATATTTTGAGACTACAATTCCCATCATCCCTGACCACTGGTCCTGTTAGTGAGGGATGATGGGAGTTGTAGTCCCAAAACATCTGGAGGGCCAAGTTTGCCTATGCCTGATGTAACCCTTCGGATGCAGTTGTTTTTCCCTAGCTGTTGCTGATGAGGTTTAGCCCTCTTTTTTAACCACATTGTTTTTTACTGCCCTGCTCTCTTCCCCCTCCAGTATTACATCTACTGCTGCATCTTGGGGTTCCTCTCATGCTCCCTCTTCCTGCACATGAACTTTGAGCTCAAGCTCACCATGCTGACCCTCTGCCTCGTCGTCTACAACGTGCTGTTCCTCCACACCCACTCGTGGCTCTCCGACTGCTACGTCTCCCGCCTCTACCCCAACCAGACAGCTCTCAGGTAACTAGTCCTCATGGAACCGGCGGCAACGTCCTGGCATAAAGGGCAGAAACCAAGTGGAGGCTACCCAAGCCATTTGCAACGTTAGCGAGGATCTTTTTTGAGTGAGTGTCATGGGTGCTGCTCCCTATGGACTCCATCTCCCCACCCTCCCCCCAGAGTAAGAAATAGAGAAGAAGTGTGCACAGTGCTTTTTTTCATGGGGGGGGGGGACACAGGGGTACGCATACCCTTAAACATTTTGTAAATCTAAGTTTGGCCTCATTGAGGGCCAGTATTTCAAAATGAGTAGGAAAATGAGAGTACCCCTAAACATATATATATATTTTTAAAAGGACTAAGTGTGCATATACACTCCATCTCTCCAATTGATCTGGGTTGGTTACAGCATGATCAGTCTGGTTCTGGATGAACCCATGAGAGCTGAAAGAGGAAGTGGGAAATAGAGCCACTCTACCAACTTCCTCCTTCAGCTCTATGTGCTTTTCAAGGGAGGAAAAAGTCGCCACCTCAACGGGCTGTCTGTATGTGCTTGCATTTAAAAAACTTTGCAGGCACCAGTGGAAAGCTTTAAAGGCACTATTGTATCTGTGGGCACCATCTTGGCAACGCCTGGTGTCATTTGTCCAGAAGCAGCCCCTCCTGACCCACCCTAAATAAGATGACTCGCCCTTGTTCCTGGGAATCATGCCTGGGGAGAGTGCTTCTTATTGTAGCTTCCCATGGACATATTTGGTTCAGATGTGAGACCTTGAGGATTATGGGAGAGGGTTGACCCAAGAGTGATGTTCTCTTCTTCCCCTTCTTCTTCTTTTTAACCCCCCCCCCCCCGCCTCTAGACCTGGGGTGCTGAAGGAGCCTAAGGTGATGGGAGCATTCTCGTTCTTCGTCTTCTTCTTCACCCTCTTGGCTCTGGCCAGGCAGGTAAATTGGTTTCCTATCAGCCCTCAAGAAGGCAAGCGTCCATTTCAAGAAGAGCTTATTTCTCTGTCCTTCATATGTTCTCCACAATCATCTATCCATACAGCTTACTATTAACTTTTTTTTAAAAAAGGAGATGTGGAGATCACACTCTATACTGCCAGGCTTCCAATCAAACAAGACAACAGCAGCAAAGGAAAATGGATTGGGATGGATGAGGACGTAAGCAGGTTCAAGTTCTTAGCCCAAGCTTTCAAAGATTGGGTGGAAAAGTTCAAGGAGGTTTCCCAGTTGTACTGTTGGGGTGGTCCTTCATCCCGTCTACCTCCCTCCTTTACTGCAACCATAATGTAATAACTTATGCTAGGGAAGAGTTGGTGGAGGGTGGGTTCTGGCTTTCCGGCCAGAATTGCCTGCATGTCTTCCATGGAACAACTTGTGCATTGCAGAGGATTGTCTTATATGGGCTGCGAGGGATAAGCAATTTTGCAGACGAAGGATGGCATTACTTAGGTATTGCATCCTTCACAACCATCTGATGTGGGTTGGGTGCCTGTTTGCTTTGCTGTGCCATGCAAGAAACCACTGTTTCCTGTGTTGCCTTCTAGGTCATCTCTCTCTTTCTCTTCTCTCCCCCCCCCCCCCATCTCAGCCCCAGCAACTTCCCCTTCTGATTGTGGTTTGATTGTTTGCGGTCTATGCCTATGCTTGTCAAGCAGGGTTTGACAGCATTTTTCATGTAGTACAAGTGGGAAAGAACAGTGAAGGAGGCCACATCAACACTGCACACTTAAATCACTAAAATGCTACTTTAAACACTCATGGCTCCCCCCCCAAAAGAATCCTGGGAATTGTAGTTTTCTAGGGGTGTTGAAAGTTGTTAGGAGACGCCTAATCTCACAGAGCTAAATTTCCCAGAGTTCTCAGAGTTCCTAGACATAGATTGTTAAACCACTCTGTGAATTGTAGCTCTGTGATTAATTGTAGCTCTCAGCACCTTTAACAAGCTACAGTTCCCATGATTCATGGAGGGAGGGTTATTTAAAGTGGTGTAACAGCATTTCCGTGCGCTGCTCTGGTTTGCCAGAAGCGGCTTAGTCATGCTGGCCACATGACCCGGAAGCTGTACACCGGCTCCCTCGGCCAATAAAGCGAGATGAACGCCGCAACCCCAGAGTCGGCCACGACTGGACCTAATGGTCAGGGGTCCCTTTACCTTTACCTTTAACAGAATTTTAAGTGGAAGGTCCAGGTAGAGACTCTTATCTTTTTGCCCAAGGTGTGGTTTTCTCACTTTACATATTTGATTTGGGAAAGAAGTGCAGCTCAATGGAATTACCGTATTTTTCGCTCCATAGCACGCACCCGACCATAACACGCACATAGTTTTTAGAGGAGGAAAATCCGTAGGCATGCCACCCATAGGCATTCCCTCCATAACACGCACAGACATTTCCCCTTACTTTTTTGGAGGAAAAAAGTGAGTGTTATGGTGCAAAAAATACGGTACTTTTCTTCATGTGATTTGTTTTTTTAGTTGGGGAAGGGTTTTTGCAGCAAGCCAAGATTCAATCTCTGATATCTTCAGATGGGACAGGGAAAGGTTTCCAGCCTAGAATTATGGTGAGCAGCTGCCAGTCAGAATTTACAGAACTGAAGTGGATGGACTGACTTGGAATAGGCAGAGGTTTAGTGGTCTGGTGTCTCAATAGAGTATCATCTCCTAGGAGAACCTTTTAGCCACTGAGAATAACTCTTTTCACCCTTTGTGCTGATTGGAGCCAATCAGAGTGAAAGGAGGAGAGACAGCCACTCAGGATTGGCTCCTAGGGTCACTCTGGAGGAGGCATGTAGCAAGCGACTTATTCCGTATGCTCCAAAATTGAGTGTTCAGGAGCAACGAAAAGACACGGTGGCTCCCTTTCAAGAGAATGGTGTGCAAGTTCTGGAACTTAAGGGAAAACACAACTTAAATCACTCCAAAAGAAGATATTGAATGTGAGAGCCATTTACAAATATCTAAAGGGCTGTCACATGGAATTTGCAGCAAACCTGTTTTCTCATGCTCCAGAGGACACCTGACAATTAAGTCCAGTTGCGAACGACTCTGGGGTTGTGTGCTCATCTCGCTTTAAAGGCCAAGGGAGCCAGTGTTCGTCTGCTTTTGCAGACAGTTTGTCCGGATCATGTGGCCAGCATGACTAAGCTGCTTCTGGTGGAACCAGAGCAGCGCATGGAAACGTTGTTTACCTTCCTGCCAAAGCGATACCGATTTATCTACTTGCACTGTGTGCTTTCGAACTGCTAGGTTGGCAGAAGCTAGGACTGAACAATGGGAGCTCACCCTGTCGTGGATATTTGAACCGCCAACCTTTCGATCAGCAAGCCCAAGAGGCTCAGTGGTTTAACCCACAGCGCCACTCACATCCCTATGTTTTACTGCGTTTTTAATACTCTGTTGGGAGCAGCCCAGAGTAGCTGGGGAAACCCAGCTGGACGGGTGGAGTATTAATAATAAATTATTATTATTAATATCAAAGGGGTATCCTTCAGCTTTCCCCTCCCTTCCTAACCCCCTTTTGTCTTTCTCTCCCCATCCCTGTCTCTCAGAATGAATATTACTGCCGTCTAGATTTCCTTTGGAAGAAGAAGTTCAAGGAAGAACGTGAGGAGATTGAAACCATGGAGAACCTCAACCGTGTCTTGCTGGAGAATGTGCTTCCCGCTGATGTAGCTCAGCAGTTCATTCGCCAGAACCGGCGCAATGAGGTGAGTTTTGAAGCTTGATGGCCAAAGACCCAAGGGGAGATGATTTGTGAAAAGAGGTCTTACTAAAGAGCCCACTCTGGGAGAAGAAATAAAGGGGTGTCTAAGCCAAGGACCAGAAATGCTTTGGTACTGAACCAGTCCAATCCAAAGGCACCTCTGAAAAATCAGTGGAAGTAATAACCCTCTTTGCTGTACGAGTGACTAGGTTGCAGTGCTTATCACTGCATTTCAAGAGGAGGTCCATGAAAATTTAATATTTAGGTCAATTGCAAACTTACAGATATCGAAACGCTGCATAACCTCAAAAAAATCACTCTGTGATAATTTCCAAAACTTCAGACTGGGTCCTGAACAAATAAAAAATGAAATGTAGATATTATTTTCCTGAAGATAATAAATGAGGTGAGGACCCAACTGCAGTTTGTTTGTTTGTTTATTTATTTAGTTGGCAAGATTTAAGTGTCATTGTATCAAAAAAAAACTATGTGGTTTGCATGAAATAGTTTAGAACAGTCATTTAAAAATAGCTTTTGGTTGTCACTAGAATGACAGTAACACAGATGGTCTTTTCCACTGAGAATTGAACTGGCAAAATTGTATCTGGCATTGATGGAGAAGCTGACTCATGATGTAAGCAGACACGTATGGAAATGTGTGGTTTCCATTTCTGACTTAAAAAAAAAGATTCTACCTCTGAAGCTTTAAAACCCTCTGCTTCATATGCTGGTTTTTTGAAGAGACTCTGTGAATTGACATGACTTGTTCCTCTTTTTCTTTTCATGAATTCTGTATACAGATATGATACATAATCTCTGTACTTGTATGATTTTCTTTCTTTCTTTCTTTCTTTCTTTCTTTCTTTCTTTCTTTCTTTCTTTCTTTTTTTCATTTCATTGAAAAACTATAGAGACAGATCTATAGATACAGATATAATAAATCATATAGCCAAATACAGAATTTCACAATAAATCTGATTTCGGAATTCCATTAAGCCATAGCATTTTGTCAGCATTTTGCCTTCCATGTATTCAATGCAATATTTATTTTATGTGATAAGAATTCACATATTCTGTATGTTGCCCCCTGTTACCTCCCACTACCCACCCTAGAAGAAAGAGTTGGTTATTATAAGGTTGCTTGTGACCACTACATGCCCAAATGCTGGAGCAGTGGCTGGAGTGTAGGACTCGGGAGACGAAGGCTGAAGCCTCCACTCTAGGGCCAGTCACTTAGTCTGACCTACCTCACAGGGCTGTTGAGAGGATAAAATGGAGAGAGAGGGGAGAATTATGTTTTGTGCACCACCACGAGCTCCTTGAAGGAAAAGTGGCATAGAAAAGTAATGTATAAATGAAGAGATTGGGTGGGTGGGGAATTTGCCTCCATGTCATTAATTTTTAAGGGTTGTCCTGCCTGCTGAGGTCTGATAATGCCCTCCACCCCACCTTTCTCCCCTAGCAGGATCTTTACCACCAGTCTTATGACTGCGTCTGTGTCCTCTTCGCCTCCATCCCAGACTTCAAAGAATTTTACTCTGAATCGAATGTAAACCATGAAGGACTCGAATGCCTTCGGCTACTCAACGAGATCATTGCCGACTTTGATGAGGTATCAGGAGTTCTAGTCTTTATTTAAATGTTGTTGTTATTGTTGCTTGAACAGCTTTTCTTTTCTAATTTTTTTTTGTTTGATTTTACAAGTGTAGAGTTATAACAATACAAAACAGGTTTCCTATATAGAGATTACTCCGAACCTCTGGGCTTCTCACCTTCCCCTCCATGGGTCCTACTGTCAACCTTTTCAACTGCATATTCTCCAGTAATCCATATTTTATGTCTCTCCATTTTGTCCATAATATTTGCTACATTACAAGTGTTATTGCAATCCTGCTAATGTTTTCATCTGCTAACAGTGGTCTCCCAGGTAAATTATATTCTGCTTGCCCCTTCCACTTCCTAGCTATCATAATTTGTGCAGCTGTCAATAAATTTGTGAGCAAGTCCTTCATAGCCTGCGAACCTTCCACCCCATCGTAAATTGATAATAATGCTACCTCTGGACTTTTGGTCAGCTTTAACCCAGTTATTTTTAACCCAGTTATTATTGAAAAGCACTGGGAGCATATTCACCCAGTGCTTTTCCAGCTGCACTGGCTCCCGGTAGAGTACAGGGTCAGATTTAAGGTGCTGCTTTTGACCTTTAAAGCCCTTCACGGCCTAGGACCCTCGTACCTATGGGACCGCCTCTCCCGGTATGCCCCACGGAGAGCCTCAAGGTCCATAAATAACAACACCCTAGTGGTCCCAGGCCCTAAGGAAGTTAGATTGGCTTCAACCAGAGCCAGGGCCTTTTCAACTCTGGCTCTGGCCTGGTGGAACGCTCTGCCTCATGAGACCAGGGCCCTGCAGGATCTGATTTCTTTCCGCAGGGCCTGTAAGACAGAGCTGTTCCGCCTGGCCTTTGGCTTTGAGCCAATTTGATTCCCTCCCTCCCTCTCTTTCTTTTTTCTTTTCCTTCTCCTCCTGCGATGAGGCTACATTTTAATATTTTAATGTTCCATTATTTTAATGTTGTATTTTATTTTTGTTTTTAAGTTGTAATCATTCATCTTGTTTTTATTATTGCTTGTAAGCCGCTCTGAGCCCGGCCTTGGCTGGGGAGGGCGGGGTATAAATAAAATATTATTATTATTATTATTATTATTATTATTATTATTATTATTATTATTTCTGTTATCTCCTTAAACACCCTTTGCCAAAAAAATGTACATATTCACAGCCCCACCACATGTGAACATAATTCCCTGTTTCCTGGCACCTCCTCCAACATAACACCAAATACCCCTTGTTTATTTGATTTAATCTGACTGGTGTTAAATACCATCTCCAAACTAATTTATAATGATTTTCTTTTATTCTTATAGACAACATTTTCAACGTGCGTTTCTCCCATATGAGAAAAACACATTTTAAGACAGCGGGATGTGGGAATGTGCTCTAAGTGACCTAAGCATCATAACATTGCCAGTCTCTTCTCCCTCCTTTACATCCTATGGTGTGGATGTGATCACAGAGAAAATTCTGGACTAGATGGAACAGTCTTCCCCAACCTGATGCCCTCCAGATACTGTCAAACTGCAGCTCCCATCAACTCCAACCGTCAGGGCTTAAATGCTACTTATATGCCAAAATAATATCTGATTGTAGGAGTTGATGAGAGCTGACATCCAAAATGCCTAGGGGAAAAGTTTGCTGGGGGAGATTGAGAAAGACTTTTGATGTGATCCAACAAGATGTTGAGATGCCTCCCACCTGCCTGGAAGTGGGTGCATATGATTCCACAGTAAAAACAAGAGTTTCATGTCCAACCACAAAAGTTACAGACTTTCTGTTGACAAAAAGGATGTGTCACTCGATAAGCAACTTTTGGGAATAGGATAAAAGTATGTGTTGAAGTGCCAGATACTTATAGTCCTGTTGTGGGATCATTCTTATATTAGTTGCCTTTGTCATACAACCTGCATATATTTAAAAATAACACTTTTTCTTATTTTTCTTTTTTTAAAGAGAAAATCTAAAAGTTCCCTCTCCCTCCCATATATTATGTTTTTATCAGCATTGCTGGAAAGTTGATGCGAATGTTTAGGAGACCCCTCCCAGAGTTACAATTCCAAGTGCCCATCACAAACTACAGTTCCCTGAATTCTTTGGAAGAAATCCATGACTACTAAAGTGGTATAAAAGTGTTTTAAATGATGCAACCTGCTTTACTGCTTTTTGCCACCTCTGCTACATTAAAAAAATGCCGTCAGCCCCGAGGATGAACATTTGCAGGAACTGCAAACAACCTATCAATTCCCTTTTCCCTATGGCCACTGCTCTGATCAAAATCCCCCCCCCCCCACTCTGCCCCTCTGCCAAGTGAAGTGTTTTGCAATAAACAAGTAGCTGGGTCACCAGGAGTGGAACAGATGAGGAAAGGAGAGAGCTGAACCACCTCTCATTCACACTTTCCCACCTGAAGCCCTTTGAATCACCTAAATGACTTACTGTAAGCAGCATAAAGTTGTCCCTTTCCTCAGGGTCGTTCCCAACACTACAATTCTATGATTCTTTCACAGGATTGAAGGTGTGGATGTAACATTCTGGACTAGATAAAGAAGACTTTTCCAACTTGGTGTCCTCCAGATATTGTTGTCCGCCTTAGCACCAGTTAGCCCCAGCCATCATAGCCAAGGGTCACTGCTTTAATGCCCAAATGACTTCTGATGACAGGAGTTGATAGGAGTTGCCATCCAAAATGTCTGAGGGGAAACCGTGTTGGCGAAGGCTGTTGTGATCCAACAGGAATGTTCTCAAGTTGATAACCATTGAAACAAGCCTTCTTCCTGTCTCTGTTTCAACAGCTCCTCCTGAAGCCCAAATTCAGTGGGGTGGAGAAAATTAAGACCATTGGTAGCACTTACATGGCAGCCACTGGCTTAAATGTGGTGGCTGGACAGGATAACCAACAGGTGAGGCCCTCCTTTCTTTGGCATGACTCTTTTGTTTCTCAAATCTGCCTGTGGCACCCTGATCCCATACTCCTCAACCCAGTCAGATTGGGGGGGGGTACAAATATAACAACAACAACAACCACAACAACCTGTCCTGGTAACTGGGACATCCCAATTTTTGTACCAGAGCATGGCGGCCATGGTCCCAAAGAAAGCACATCTTGGGGGCCGCAATCTTGCAGGGGTCATGTGACTCACATGCCTCTCTAAGCTCCATGTGCTTTTCAATACATATTAATTCTGTTGGATCTGGACTCTGTTGGATAGAATCAAAGAACCGTAGAATTTGTGGGATGGTTTACTTTTGCAGAGTTAAACAATCCCCATTATAAGTTTATGCAGCAATCAGCTTGTTGCTGACTCCTCTGAGTTCTACTAATAAAGTTGCCTTCCTGGTTAAAAATCCCTTTGAATCCCTCTCAAAGAATACACACACGAATCTGATTCATGTTAATATAAAACTATTTTACTCTCAGATTCATTCAGGTTTACAGAACTGTACCTGAAGGCAGGCTTAGGTTACATAACAAGCAAATAAAACTATACCAGAGGGAAGTTGGTCCTGAGGTGACTGCAACAGAGCAGTTATCTTTCAACACTACCAGCAACCAAAAAACTGGTTGTCACAGCGACCGGTTAGAACATGGAGGCCGTTAGTCCTCTGTCAGAATGTTGCACTTGACTTCACCTTTACATCCCACATACCCCTTCTCAGGCAGTACAGCATTAACAAAAGTAAACAACTTTAATCAACCACCCAGAGTCCCAGCTTTACACGTAGATTCTGGAAACTTTCTTTTGGCAGGGGCTTTGTCAGGATGTCAGCAGTCATCTCTTTGGTGCTGCCATAAGATTGTTCCACAAGTCCACTCCGAATCATTTCACGAATGTAGTGGTACTTCACCCCAATATGCTTGGTTCTTGCGTGGAACTTCTCACTCAGAGATAGCTTCATGCAACTTTGATTATCCTCTAGCAGCTTAACAGGTACCTTGCTCACCAACCCAAATCTGTCCTTAATGAACTGATCCAGCCAGGCAACCTCTCTGCATGCTTCTGTAGCTGCAACATACCTTCCCACAGAATTGTAGCGTTGGAAGGCATCTTGAGTTTCAGCAAGTCCAACCCCCTGCAATGAAGGAATCTCAGCTTGATCATACATGACAGATGGCCACCTAATATTTGCTTAGATTCCATAGAAAAGCAAAGTGACCAGAGTTTGTAACACCAGTGGTACTTGCTTAAAAATCTAACAGTGCTCATAGGCCGCAGAAGACAGGTCTCCTGACAAGATGAACATCTTCATTTTATTGTTTGGGAGCTAGAGAACCCCCAGATTTCTAACGCTTCCACAGCTTTCCTCCTGTGGTCCTTGGTGCCCTGATTGATTTTATATACTTGAGTTCACTGCAACCAAATTCCAAGGTTGTGTTGTCTCCCTCCTGCTGAGAAGTGAGTGTCTTTGTTCCCACAGCTTAATGAAAATAATGAAAATGCAGTTTCATGTCAAACCACAAAACCGGCTTTCCGCTTGACACAAATGATGTGTAGCTTGGTAAATAACTTCCACAGATATGATCAAAATATGCTTTGCTGTGCCAAAACCAATAGGCGTTTTTTGTGAGATGATGATGATTTGTTGCCTTTGTATGTATTTGAAATATATATATATATATATATATATATATATATATATATATATATGCTTTCGTAGATTTATTTCCCCCCCATGCATCACAACCCATATCAATCAATCAATCAATCAATCAATCAATCAAAGAGAGTTTTAACCAAATGCTATAACAATTTCCTTACCATTTGACAAATGGCAAATCCCAACATGCAGCATACAAGAATTACACAACACAAGATCTCAAGGGTTTAACACAAGGGAGATGAGTCGGAGTTCAAAAGTATCATCTGCTAACTCATCCCCAGCTAAACTTCCGTTAGACCTCTGAATCTCCAGCACAACGTGTTGCAATATTGTCTATCTCTCCCTTTGTTATCTTTCTTGTGACCAGAGCATAAAGCCCCACTTTATACGTCACAAAACAGTTAGCGTAACTCAGAAGAAAGTGAGCCGTTTCTGCTGTAGTAAACCTGCTTCCAGGAATTAGCGAAGGTTTCAGGAATCAGTCCCTATGCAAAGGGCAGATTAACAAGGAATGTGTAATGTCTTCCACCTGCTGTGGGCCACATATACAGATTCTGTCATCATATGAAATCCTATTTTAGCGGCCATCCAAGACTTTTGTGGGTATCACCTGAAATGCTCTATTTTCAGAAATGGGCACCATGGTGAAAATATGGATACACAGCTGGATCACAGTGCCATATCAGCATTGACACTACATACACAAACACACACCCTCCCATTTTTTTTGCTGTTTTGTAACAATGCATGTTTGCTGAATTAGTTCCTGTTCTGGAGATAATCACAAAGAATATGAGGGTAGTTTGTTTTTTTGTTTTTCTCCTGTCGTTTGCACTTGGTTTTTTCTTTGGACCATGATATACAAACCTGTCGATTCAGCTCTGCACAAATTGCCATTGACAGGGTTCCCACAAGTCCCTGAGCCAGTCCTTACCCATGTATGAAATATCTCATGCTCTTCAACCCAATGCTGGCGATATCTGAGGAGTGCCGCACTCGGCATCAGTCTGTCCTGTGAATGGCATGAATTGGAGTGGGCCCTGCTGCCTCACTCCTGAGGCAGTTGGGATGGCTGCCAATGGAGACAATTCTGGAAGGGGAGGAAGCCAACAGCTGTTAGTTCCAGCCAGTCCAAAAGCTTTGTTTTCTCAAGGCTGAGGACTTATTTCTCTGAGTCAGAGGAAGCCAGGTGGAATGTCAGTCAACTTTTCTTGTTGTCTGAATTTGTATGGTCTGTTCTTTTAAAGACTGTATCAGTGAGGCTCCTCTCCTCTTAGTAATTATGGGTGGCATCTTTAATTTTGCCTTCACCTATTGACACATGTTTTTCTTTTCTTTTCCGGGTGGTCCCTGCAGGACACTGAGAGGAGCTACACCCACCTGGGGACAATGGTGGAATTTGCCATGGCTCTGGCGGCCAAGCTAGACATGATCAACAAACACTCTTTCAACAGTTTCAAGCTTCGTGTGGGTGAGTGAGACGAGTGGGAGCTGAGAAGACTCCTCTTCAAATATCACCTCAGTCAGAGGCGCCAACTTGTGAGGGAGGTTGGGGCAGGGGCAACATCGCGTTCATGGCATTGCATGTTATGTCACATGCATGACATCATGACGTCGTGTCAGGACATCGGAGGAGCCAGGGGACAGAGCAGAACATGGTAGCAGTATGCCTTCAATGGTCAGAGGTGGCTTCTCTTTCTCCCCCTTCTGCCACTGCCACCGGCTGGGGGCTGCTTTCCCCTCCTTCCGCTCTGTGGCAGGAGGAGAAGGAGTTGGCCACGGATGCCCTGCCACACACAGCTCTGCACTTGGCCCTAATTTTTTTTAACGTGGGGGACCTGACCCCCCCAAAAAATTATTCCCCCCCGAAAGGGTTGGACCCCAGGAATTTGCACCCCTGATCCCAGCCAAAAATTCAGCATGTGACAGAGACAAATTATTATGTTTGATAAATACAAACACAGTATTTTTTAATAATTATATATATATATATATATATGCACATTTATATAGCATTTAAATGCACTTATTCTTCTCTTTTATTAGTTGTTGTTGATTTATTTATCATTCACTCTCCGGTCCCAGAGAGGGTTACAGCACTGAAAACAATCTGTAACAATTTACAACCATACAATTAGGTGGCTCCTAAAAACATACACCTGCAAGCGTGGAAAGCCAGGGTAAAGAGGCATGTCTTCAGCATTCTCTGAAAGTTGTATAATGAAGGCTCCAGATGTACTGCTGTGGGGAGGGAGTTCCACATCTATGGGGCTGCCACAGAGAATGTCCTCTCCTGGGCTGCCTTGAGGATGGAGGAACTACCAACGGGGTTCCCTCTGTCAAGCTCAAAACCTAAGAGGGTCTGCAGGGAAGCAGGCAGTCTTCCAGATATTTGGGGTCCGCATCATTTAAGGGATTTAAACATCAACTCTAATACTGGGGTGAGGAACATCTGGCCCCAGGCCCATTTGTCCTGCCAGGCCATTTTGACCAAGTCACACCACTTTCCTCACACCTCTGAGGTCTGTGGCAGGTAAAGTTGTGGCTGGACCAAGAAGGGTGAATGCAGCAAAATGATTCAAAGTCCAGATTATCAGTTGACTTTTGAGGCTTCGAAGCGCCAGCAATCATCAGTGGTTAGAGAGAAACCTGCACAGGCAAAGCCCCAACCATCTGATGGGATCAGCTGTGCTAGAGGATTCCCCATCGGAAACCACCTTGTGCAACTGAGGGGGCTGCAGGAAACATTCAAAGAGCTTCCTCCAGTGCTTTGAATGCAAGCTGCTTTCTGAGAAAAGGGGAGGAGTACTAAAATCTCCCCCCCCCCCTTTCCACAGAAAGCAGTGTCCATTCAAAGCACTTCCCCCAGGGCTTAGAATGCAAGCTGTTCTTTTCTGCAGAAGGAAAAACGTTCTGCGTTTTGGAGCATTTCCCCCTCTGCTGACACTTCAAACCGATTCCTGGAACTGCTGGTCAGCTGATCAGCAACGACAAGGAGCCTCTGTGAAGATATGCTCCCAGCAACAATCAGCTCACTGGCGCAGAAAGCACATTTCTGGCAGCAGTTGCTGCGACCACCAATTGGCTGATTGGCAGCTTACAGCAACCTCCTTTCAACCGTGTCAGTCACCTGACATCATTATGGTATCAGGTGACTGAAAGGTGGGCGTTTTGCTGGCCAGGTCCAGGTCCAGTTTCCTGATCCCCGTTCTATAAGAAACTGGCTGTGTGCACAGCACTTACTGGCTTACCTCCCTTCCCCAACCCAGTGCTGCAAAGTAAAGTAATGAATAAACCGCTAAACTGTAGCACCCTGCTTGTGGTTAACGCTTAGCTGGAATGAAATATTCAACGCAGCAATAGAGAAATTAAAATAATAATTTATTTGTCAGACAAATAAATGATAGGCACAGTATATGGTTACCAAAGCTCTGCCCCATCCAGCCCTGATGGCCAGCACTTATATTTCCTCAACCCAGCCCCCTTGCTCCTCCTTTGGCTGCCTCTGTCCAATCAGCCTGGTTGAAATTCCTATTGGCTGTTTGCTAGAACCAACCATAAAAGATACACCCATTTCCTATTACCTTTTATGGGAGACAAAGAACTATATTTCCTTCTATCCATAAATGGCAGACAAGTAGCCATATATCTTACATTTGCCTCGACAAGGCACCTTAATTACCAGATCACCTTTTGCCCCTGTTGCCCCTGCATTCCAAAACAAATGGCTAAAACAAATGGCTCGTGGTATTAAATTCTATCTAAACAGAGATCTTGGGTTCACATTTTCACACACCATCAATGAAATAAGAATCTAACATTTCTTACTTTCTAAATTACATTAAGCCAACAAATCTCATACATAACATAGATAGCTTTTTAGAAGAAAAGGCTTTTGCAAAGTAAAAAAGGAACTCCATAAAAAACAGCTTCAAAAGAAGCCTCTTCAGTTTACACCCACCCTTTTCCCAGCCAGCTGCTTTTCCCATTAGCTCTTCCCAAAATTTATTGCCCTTTAACTCTCTCAGTATACCTTAAACCTTAGGAAAATATGGCTAGAGTCTAATGAGAGGCACATGGTATTATTTTCTGTTAAACAATAAATCTTACTATTTACCAACTCTTAATTAGTGTTTTTGCAGCTTGATTGTATTCTGTAATATGTAGGGTCAGTATAACATTTGCTCCCAGCCTGTAATTCCCTTTTACAACTTTGAGAAACTTGTCTCCTGCTACTGCTATAAATCAGGGGGGGCCTTGTTCAGGAGAGCAGGAAGATAAACAACTGCCAAAGTACTTAGCCAGCTGGTTTCTGCCTGGCATGAAACATACAAACATTTGCAAATATATCTTTAAGCTCATTTTAAAATACAGGCCTTGATCAGATGCCTCATTACCAGGGGTGGGTTTTGGGAAACTGCAGCCCTTTAGAAAATGGAAGGGAGGCATTCCATACACAATATGGAGGCTATAAACTGTTTTGAACATTGCTCCACAGGCCTGGTATAGCCTTCCCCCAACCAGGAGCCCTGTCTTTCTAGTTTGTGCTGATGGGAGTTGTGATTCAACATGTGGAGGACCACTACTTCCCCACTTCTGTCCAAACACCCATAAAACGATCTTAAGGATTCAAGGAGGGGAGCGTGTGGGCCTCTCCCTGAGAAGATGGGGAAAGGGCAGGATGAATAGATCAAACAGTGTTTGATTGGCTGGCACACCTGCCTGTCATTTCAGTTGTGAAGGCAATGGAGGAGTGTAAAGGCAAAGATAAAGGGACCCCTGACTTAAGTCCAGCTGTGAACGACTCTAGGGTTGCGGCGCTCATCTCATTTTGCTGGCCAAGGGAGCCGGTGTTTGTCCGCAGACAGCTTCTGGGTCATGTGGCCAACATGACTAAGCCACTTCTGGCAAACCAGAGCAGCGCACGGAAACACTGTTTACCTTCCTGCCGGAGCAGTACCTATTTATCTACTTGCATTTTGACGTGCTTTCAAACAGCTAGGTTGGCAGCAGCTGGGACCGAGCAGCGGGAGCTCACCCCGTCACGGGGATTTGAACCGCCGACCTTCTGATCTGCAAGCCTTAGACTCTGTGGTTTAGACCACAGTGCCACCCATGTCCTAGCAGATGTGTAGGGCCACACAAAAAACCAACAGATTACATTTAGCCCAGAATGACCCTCCCAGCCCTTGCTAAATTCCTACCAGCCCCCCTTAAAAATAATTAATTTATAATACTCGCTGACCATAGGTATGCAGTCTTTAATCCACTGTATATCTGTGTCCCCAACCTCTATGGTATCTTTTTTTCAGGTATAAACCATGGACCGGTTGTGGCGGGCGTGATTGGAGCCCAGAAACCCCAATATGATATTTGGGGGAACACAGTGAATGTGGCCAGCAGGATGGAGAGCACGGGAGTGCTGGGGAAGATACAGGTAGGGCTTTTAAAACACAGCCTGCGGTTTCTTATGTGGCCCCCAGCGCCACCTGAAGCTTCCCTGTGCTTCCCTTCTATCAGTATTCCTCACCTATTAAAAAAAAAAGTTTCCTCTTTCTAAGTAGTTTCTGAATGATAGTGTTTTATTTGGATGGATTGCTGGGTGGTGGGCAGCAGGGGGTGTGGGTTACTTCCTGGTTATATGGCTTGGCATAAAGGATGTTTTTCCCCTAGCTTCCTGAGAACAAACTTGTGTAGGACACTGAAGTCAGAAAGGAAATACATCCAGTTGTTTTTCAGAATAGTAGCTGGCTGTTGTCAGCCACGCAGGTGTAACAACAACAACAATTTATTTATTTATTTATACCCTGCCCACCTGTCTGGGTTTCTCCATCTGCTCTGGGTGGCTCCCAACAGAATATTAAAAACATGACAAAACATTAAACATTAAAAACTTCCTTAAACAGGGCAGTCTTCAGATGTCTTCTAAAAGTCAGATAGTTGTTCATTTCCTTGACATCTGGTGGGAGGGTGTTCCACAGGGCAGGCGCCACTACCGAGAAGGCCCTCTGCCTGGATCCCTGTAACCTTACTTCTTGCAGTGAGGGAACCGCCAGAAGGCCCTCGGCACTAGACCTCAGTGTCCTGGCAGAATGATGGGGGTGGAGACACTCATTCAGATATACTGGGCCAAGGCCATTTAGGGCTTTAAAGGTCAGCACTAACACTCTGAATTGTGCTCGGAAATGTACTCACCGGGTTCTGGGAGAAGGGGAGGTCTGGAATGTTCTCCAGTGATAATGTGTCAGCCTGCCTTTCTGGCTCTGTGTCTCCCTCTTCTTCTCCCATTATCTCTCAACTCCTCTCTTCATCTATGTCTGAGCTGACCTCAAACCACTGTTGTAAATCTACGCTGTCTCCCTCTTCTCTGGAAGGTTCAGGAGGAGGAGGGGGAGGCGGTCTCCACCATTCCTCCTCCGATGTCCACTCCCTGACACACACCTGTGTGGGAGACAGATTTGGCCCACCAGCAAATATCTGGTACCCACCCACCCCAATGAAATGAAACCTCCATATTCAAAACCAGTGTGACTTTGCATACCAGTCACTGGGAGCCAAGCAGCAGGAGAAAGGTTTGTCTTTTAGTATATGCACCTTGACTGAAGAGGTGTGAGGGGGCAACCCTGTGTCATTTCATCTCAAGCAGCCTATGGTCTTAAACATACCCTGGAATAATAACCTGTGATGGGTTAGGAATTATGACATCTAGTAGTAAAGGACTACCAATGAACAAAATAAAAAATTAGGGGAGTATTTTCGTTGTGACCATTTTTACCTAACCCAACCAAGAGCAACCAAGTTTTGACCAGATTTTTGTATTCACTTTAATGGTTTCCTCCTCTCTTCTTTCCACACAGGTCACAGAAGAAACAGCCAAGGCCTTGGAGACACTGGGTTACACTTGCTCCCTTCGTGGGGTTATAAAGGTGAAAGGCAAAGGTGAACTTCGAACATACTTTGTCTGTACAGACACGACCCGGCCTGGCCCCCAAGCACCTATGCTGAGCTGAGTTTCTGGGAACGACACTGTGACAAGCACCGGATTATTTTTTGGCGGGGGGGGGGGGGGATTCCCTGGAGACAGCTGCAGGTGCTTCTTCCAGCCACTTGGGGGGCAGCAGGAGGCTTGACTCTCTAGCACTGGATTCCCCGCAAGTCTTTGTGCTCCATGCTTGGGGTTCATGGGCTCTCACAAACTATGTGTGTCATAAATGGAGTGGCTGTCGGAGGAAGATTGAACCCTGGGAGCTGGGGAAAGACCCCCAAGGACACCCCACACATGTAAAACTACTGTGAGCTGGAGAAAGTTGCTCAAGTACATTTGCCCCTTTTGAAAAACAAACAAAACCAAAACCCTACCTCTGCAATCAATGACCAATACACCTCCATGTTTTCCTGCTGTGACAAAGACAGACCTTGCTGTTGACTCACCTAGAACTCTTTAAGGGCACCTCAAATGGCCAAGTAGGGCTTTATCCCACTTCACAGAAGGAAGACAGCAACTCCGCAATCAAGTCCCCAAACCTTATTTGAGGAACCTTCAGTCCAGCTGCTTGATCTAAACCAGTGGTCTAAGGAACACCTTCAACCCTCCTTTAGCAAGGCTGCTAAACTAAACTAAGCTCAGCTCAGCTCCCAAGCCCCAAACATGGTGTCCAGTCATTTTATGATGGTGCTTAATCCCCACCCAGTCTGTTAAACAGGGGCCAATCACAGTGTGGCTTCTTGAAACCATGGGGTTTGGCAGGGTTGGGAGATGTCTGAACAGGCATGTCCTGTATCAGCACTGGGGAGCTTTCATCCTAGGGGACTAATCAGACCCGCCAGACCTCCCCATTTGGCCTGAGAGGCTGTTTCAGCCAAGCTGGACACAGACTGGCAGATGGCTGTCCAAACAGGCATACCTTAAACGAACAGAGAGGGAAGTAATTTGGGGAAACTGGGGGGATACAGCTAGGACTATGGTCCCACTACTGGGTTGTAGTCGTCTATTGTAGACAAAGGGTGAGGCTGGTTGAGCATTGCCCCCATCACTCATCTGGTTCCTTTAGGTTGTCACACAAGAAACCATTATTTCCCCAGTTTCTTTCTAGGCCAGTTTCTCTTCTGTCCTGCCCTGCCCTCTTCCTCTCCTGATTGTGGCATGTGTCTTTACCCTCCTTTTCACGTGCAGGTGCTGCAGGGTTTGAAACCAACGTCATGCCGGGGAACAGCTTCCCCCTTTTCATTCAAGGACTGGATTCTCACCCGTGGTCAGTTTTGATTTTTGTGGGAAGGGAGAAGAGAGCATACAGTACACAGTTTAAGGCCTTAGACCCGAGACCTGGGACACAGCTGTTGCCAAATAGCTCAGAGGGGGCCTAATTCAGCTCTCCTCTCCAGTTACTTTACTAGTTAATGAGTCGACACTTCGACCATGCTATCTGCCAAATGGGAACCCTTTATAGTATGCACCGCATCTCACACATTGCTCTAGTGTCGCACTGGAATCAGCATGTGTGAATCAGGTGGGGATACGTCTTGTCCACAGGCCAGAAGTTGCCCTTCAGGTCTCTCCATCCAGCCCTTGGGGCTTTCCTTGGGCCACACCCCTCTGTCCAGGCCACACCCCTCACTGGTCCTGCTCCACACCTTTGAATGCTTTTGCCTGGCTGGAATATGCCATTGAACTGTGACCAGGTCTCTTGCTTCCTGCATAGAGGAAGGAGAGATTTGGGGGATAAAGGGAATTTAGAGTGCTGTATAAGGGCAAGAGTCTCACCCATTGCTCCACTCTCTTTTGCTCCTGGCCCTGCCCACCACTGGTAGGTGCCCCTCCAATGAAGGTTACCCACAAAGTAACATGCTCCTCAAGCTGCGAAACATCCACACCCCCTGTGTGAATCCTATTCCCCAGGATCTGACCAAAACCAGAATTTCTTGCAAGTCCAAAGGCATGGCTGAAAATCCTCTGTGAAGTTGCAAGCGATTGTGGGCTGGACTTCCAAAATCCAGTGATGACTCGTCAGGCCATCAGGTGCCTTTTCAAGAGATGAGCTGCTCCCTTTCTGCTTGCAAGGAGGAAGAGGTGCAAGTGGAATCAGAGCCGACCTATTTAAATTATTGCATAAATAAACAGCGTGGTATATATCTTATTTGTAAATAACGGTGTCTCTTAAGTGTTTCTTTTGTTGACTTTGTTCTGCTCTTTTAAAAGAAAAAAGAAAACACTGACACTTTCAAAGTTCTAAACTTTTGTTCTGGTGTTAATTTTTGATCCTGCCTGCCACTACTGAATTCCCAAACAGTAGGGCCGGAAAATTTTAGAGTACGGTGAGATACTCTGAACATTCTAAGAGGAAAGTCTGCTGGAGTAGAGCAGAGCCATAGCTAGGTGATCTTGCATCCCTGGCAGAACGGTCTAGATTGTGCCCGCTAGCCACAGACAAATTAGCTCTTCTTTCTGCCTCTCCTCTAACTCCCCCCTCCATCCATTCAATTCCTTACACACTTCACCTTGTAATGAATTCTTTCACAGAAAATCCAATGCTTAATTATATTTCTTAGCCGGTTTTGCGCACCCCCCTGCCTGTGCCCCTGGTTGGGGGCCTTCTTCACCACCCCCTAGTTACGGCCCTGGGGTGGAGTCTTCCTTGCCACTGAGAGGGCTGGAAAGGGCTTGACTTTTCCAAGACTCAATTGCCACCTTTTCAATGTAGGTATCACATTTTTGTGAAATTGTCCTAGTTGTAGCACAGGTTTTTGTTGCACGTACCTTTCTTTCAATAAGGGATAGATGAGAAATTTGTTCATTCCATGCATTTAAGTGAACTGACCTCCACCTTACCTCACAGGCTAATAATATGGATATACAAATACTTATTTGTCAGAATTTGCACCTCTCCAAATTTTGTGACACAGATAGCAAAAAGCCCACCAAAACATGTTTTAAAATACATATTTTATAATAAAATGTGTTCAACAGTGTGTACATTGAGATAAAATATGTATTTAAATATGTATTTTTTTTATATAATCATATTTAAGTGTGTATTCAAATACAGATTTCTATACAGACTGGTTGCTTTTTTTAATGCCGATTGATGCAGATGCAGCATAGAAAGGATTTATGAACTAGCACATGCAAAACTGAAAACAGACTCGAAATTAATGGTTCCATCCATCCCTATTTCAAAGGGATGGAGGGCTGCTTGTGAGTGTCCCTGCTTTCATTCTAGAAATCCACTCTCTGGTGATCTGCAATCTATAACCTCCCCAGATGCCAGCAATTCCCAAAAGCCTTGTGATATCCTCAGCTAGGCTTTCCTCTAAATGTGCAAAGCAGAAGTGGCTCACCAGGTGGAACTATGCATATTCTGGGCAGGTGCATCACTGTTGCTTATGAGGAAGGAAAACGGGGAGGAAGTGAGACAGTCGGGGCCGGGCAAACTCCCTCCTAGTCCCCTGATTTCGCCTTATATACAACAAATACAGTCACATAGGACTCCCTCTCCGTGGTACAATGGGAAAACTGGTTTTCCTAATGGTCTTGAGTATTTGCTGGGGCTGCTATACACCCGATGTTTCGCAGACATAGCTGGGATTTGTCTTTAAAAAATGGGTGAAATTTTCACAAAGCAGCTGAAATGTACGGGGAAACAACTTTTCTGTCCAAATTTTCACTTTTGGAAATATGGCAAGTTTGAAATAATGTGAAGTCTCCATCGGATGTACTGCACTGATTCTTTTGTACCTCTGTTATGCCTATTGAATTGATGATTTAAGAAAAGCTTTTATTGAAGTAAATCAAACAAACCTAATTTTTATTCAGCGTAGACTCACTGGAATTAATGAATATGACTAATTTAGGTCCATTAATTTTAATGGGTCTGCTCTTAGTAAAGCTTAGTTAATACTACCCACAAATACATCTTTTCACCTTTCACTGCTAAGGTAAGCTTGACCCTCCATATACCCACTGAAATCATAAATTCTAAAGCACCCTGAGGATGAGATAGAAAAACTGAAGCATATTTTGTGAGGTAAGAACAACTTTTAAAAGATTGGAGGCCAGGTTTCAGCATGCGCAAAGAGAGAGGAAGTGCCAATACAGCAATTCGGGTTTGTGACCAATTTGAGTCATATTCAGAGTAGACTCATTGAAATAAATGAGCATGGCTAATTAAGGCACCTTCGTTTCAGTCGGTCTACTCTAACTTAGAGTACAGCTACAACCCCTAGATGCTTAGGTGGGCTAATGTGGTATGTGAGACACTCCATATGTTCAATGCCCTCTCTTTGGCTACCTGTAGACCTTGCTTTTTAACCAAACAGTGTCCATTTATGGTGCCTAAATGTTTGTACTGAATAATAAAAAAGCCCTATGTAGTTTCTGTAATGCATTTTCAGTTAGGGCGTCACAGTTTTGAGTTGCTGGGCACGCAATATTTTGAGGAAGCTGGTTGCTAGGCCTGAGAGCGAGCGCTTTGAGGGGAATCTCAATACGACAGCTGTGTGCCTCCAAATGAAATCTTCATGCCACACAGCAGATTACAGATGTGTGGGACCTGCGTATCTCAGATAAAGGGTAACGGGGGGGGGGGGAGGGATGGAAAGAGGGGCCATTTCTAGCACGCAATATGAAACCACGATGGGTCAGACAATCCATTTGTGCATGCACAGAATCCACGCCACTCCACAAAACAGTAGGCTTTCAAGGTGACTTGAGAGGTTTAAAAGTATCTTCATGTTCTCGAGATGATCCATTCTCCACTGGGTTAGTAGACATGGTCATAGACTCGGGACTCACATTATTTAAGGTGGCTAACTTGGCGTCTGCCTGGTACTGATGGTCCCGGCTGGTACCACGCCTGTAGCTGGACACTTCTGAGGCAGTTCCTTCAAAGAGTTTGGCCATGAATCCGAAGCCGGCTGACCGAATGAAAGAGCTGCCGCTGAAGGCGTAAAGGATGGGGTTGACGCTACTGCTGAAGAAGGCAAGAGCCACCAAGGTTGGCCTAGCCATCTTAGCGGCCTTTTTGACATTTTCAGAGCCACTCCACACAGCAGCCACATCCAGAAGGTTCACCGTGTGATAAGGGAGCCAGAAAATAGCAAAGGCCAGCACGATAAGTCCAATGAGGTGGTTTGTACGGCGTTTCCGACGGAAACGGGTCTCCTTCAGCCGTAGGCCGATGGTTCCGTAGCTGTAGAGCACGGCAACAAAAGGCACCACAAACCCAGTGATGGTTTCGAAGAGATTGTGGAAGATCAAATGATTGGTTGTGGGATGAAGGATTAAACAAATATACCTATTTTCCCAAAAAATCACCTTTCTGTAGAAAAGTACAGGGATGGCCAAGAAAACAGCAGCCACCCAAATTGCCAAAACCAGAAGCCATGTGGTACGTTTGGTGCGTATCTTCTGTGAGATGAAGGGCTTGGAGATAGCTAAGCAGCGGTCCAAGCTCATGAGGGCGATGAGAAACACGCTGCCGTACATGCTGACCCCACAGATGTAATGGCAGGCTTTGCAGACCGCCTCGCCAAGTTCCCAGTTCCCAGCGCTTAGAAACCGCAGGAATACGGGCGCCGTGAGCAGCACTGCCAAGTCAGCTATGGCCAGGTGAAGGATGAGGAGGCACGTGACTGTACGCTTGCGGACAACACAGCCTGCGCTCCAGACCACAAAAGCATTGCCAGGGAAGCCCAGAATGAAGGCAAGAGAGAGCACAGTTAGGCCAACTGCCGCGCCTGGCAAGGGCGATAGCGCTGATGTTGCATTCTGGGTGATGTTGGAAGCGCTCATGGTCCTCTTGGGTGGCAGACAGCAGTGGAGGAACTGTGTAGGGAAGAAGAAGGGAGAGAAACATCAGCAGAATTTTATGACTGCGGGCACACATTTTATTCTCAAGTCAAACTTGGACCAAAGCTTGATTAGCATTTTTCCAATGCATTCTATCCCATCAAGCAGCTTTGAGACTATTTTTCCTTTCGTGCAAAGCGGCTGCTAAGTGTAATCATGCACATGCTAGTGTTACCAGACAAAAGTCTGTTTTCCTCGGTTCCCAAAGCTGGTTAAGGAGGCACAATGAGTGGAAAGGTTCGAGTCTTTCTTGCTGTAGCGATAGTGGCCCAGTTTGGTTTGCTGTCCAAAAAGACTGAGCAAAACAACACTCGAGGCAGAAAACATTTCTACAGGGTTGCAGAGCATGACCGCACCCATGCCTGATCCCCCCCCCAATGCCTCCCAAGCTTGCTCTTGACGGCAGGTGCTAATTGCTGATAAGCTAAAAGGCTTGCCTGAAGCCCTATCTGATTTGGTTGTGGCTCTCTACTTGCAGAGCATTGCTTTTAATATGAACTTTCAGCTTGCTGATGGGCAGAACTGGTGGTGTTTGGGCTGGAACCTGAGAAGTTAGCCCGCTCGATAGAGCCAGACCACTGGGTTCACCCAACCTGGTGGTGTGCACACTGACCAGGAGCTCTCCATACTTCAGAGCTAGGATATTTAAACAGGAGCTTCCTTGAGGTTTTTTAGCCCTGTTTAGGGAATCTTTTAATGTTTAATAGACTATTGTATTTTAATATTCTGTTGGAAGCCACCCAGAGTGGCTGGGGAAACCCAGCCAGATGGGCGGGGTATAAATAATAAATAATTATTATTATTATTATTATTATTATTATTATTATTATTATTATTATTATATTCTTCCAACATGGGACCAGTCAGGGGGGCATTCTGCTAGCTCTCTTGCAGATGCTCCTGTTGCTTGCTGCCTCCCCTTAAGCTGTTTCACTCTTTGATACTGACTTCTCCATCACATGTTCATACAGAGTTCCCAGGGAAGGGGAGTTGTCTCCTTATTCTCTGGGTGTTAGCAGGCTAATCAGAGTAGCCAAGGAGGCACCTGCTTCACCTGCTGCCAGCCAGCCAAGCCCAGGAGGCCAGGGACTTGTGGGATGGAGGCTTGATGCTGTCCAGTGGGGTGTTGCTAGAGTGACGGATTAGGACCTGGGAAACGAGGTGTTCAAATCCCTGCTGAGCAGGGACAGCCGAAGATATTTTGGCACCTAAGACAGACCACAAAATGCAAATTCCCTTCCTGCCAGGGATGAAGGTGTGAGTGAAGTTGTACAATAGGATCAAGCGGGGAACAAAAATCTATATTGGGATCTGCTGCCGCCTGAGGCGGTTGTTTCACCTTGCCTCATGGGTGGGCCGGAGCTGTTCCTCAGGCATGAAGCTCACTGGGTGTGACTTAAGGTTGGTCACCACCCCTAATTCACAGGGTCATTGTATTAAATGGTGGGGAGGGAAGAACCATGGATATTACCTTGAGCTCCTTGAAGAAAAGGTGGGATAGAAACGTAATGCATAGAAATAAATAAGTAATAGAATGGCCCGTTGATCTGCTCTTTCTGTTATACTTGGAGCACAAAACTCTTAAGCCATTGAGCTTCGCTTCAAGGGGGCAGGCTTCAAATCTAGCAGAGCGAAATATTTCGTGATTGCTGCCCCCATCCTGCAGCAATGGGCTTCCATAGAGGATGTGCCACCTGAATCGACAGTGACGTCTGATGCTCCCTTCGACTAAAAGAACAAAGACTTCTAGTTTCTTTAAAGCCCATGAAGCAACTTCCTTGCAGTTCTTACATAAATGGTGAGGCAACTGTTTTGCGATGGGAGAAAGGGGGAAGTTTGTGTGTATGCACAGGAGTGCATAGGGGTGTGTTTGTGCATGCCCCTCTACCAAGACTCTTCATGGAGAGGAGCTCCATCGTTTCCCATTTCCCTTTCTGTATTTGCCCTGCAACATTGGAGCAAAAACGTTGCATCAGTGGTGCCTTTTCCTCTTGGAAGATAAAAACAGCTGGGGGTGGATCTTGTTGGGTATAGGTAACCCATAGATAAAAGATTAAGTTCAAACAACCATTCTGGTCAGTGCTAGAACCTCAGTAGGTGTGTGTCTCTCTCTCTGTGTACAGACAGATAAATACAATAGACATAGATATAGATTGCATATCTATGTATCACATTTGTATCACATTTGATTTGCACCATAATGTTTTTTTGTTTTTTTTTTTTTTGCTCATAGTACTGATGTTCCAACAAATATGTTGGGTTTACTTTGATAAGGTAAAGGTAAAAGACTCCTGGACAGTTAAGTTCAGTCAAAGGCGACTATGGGGTTGCAGCGCTCATCTCGCTTTTAGGCCAAGGGAGCCAGAGTTTGTCCACAGACAGCTTTCCGGGTCATGTGGCCAGCATGACTAAGCCGCTTCTGGCACAACGGGACACCATGACAGAAACCAGAGTACACAGAAACACCATTTACCTTCCTGCCTCAGCGGTATCTATTTATCTAGTAGCACTGGTGCACTTTCGAACTGCTAGGTTGGCAGTAGCTGGAACAGAGCAACAGGAGCTCACCACGTTTGCAGGGATTCGAACCGCCGAGCTTCTGATCGGCAAGCCCAAGAAGCTCAGTGGTTTAAATCACAGTGCCACCTGCATCCCTGGATAAGGGCTCCATGAGACATAGCATGAGACAAACACATTCAGACAAATACAAGGCATTATCAGAGCCCAAGGCTCAATGAGGGTTTGAAGCAAGATTGGTGCGGTGTGTGTCTGGGAAGGATGTGTGGCCTAGAGGGGTGTATTTGGGCCCAATGCCTGAGGTTGCCCACCCAGGAGAAGCGTAGCGTACACCAAACACCTGTAGCAGAACTCAAAAACTGGTTGAATGCTGTTTCTGTCCCAATGCTCTGTGAGTCAAGACTGCTCTCTAGCTGTTTGCTGGCAGGAAAATTGTAGTATTCATGGCATGTAAATTCCCTGGGGTTATGGTATGCCACGTCATGTGGTTCTTGTCACATCCGTTCTTCTTTCTCCAGAATGTGTGGGCTTTGTGGTTTCTCCATGCAAGAACCAAAAATTCAGGGCATCGTCCCTCACCCCCAAACGATACCTGTCAAAGCTGAAATTGAATCAGGTTATTGTCACCTAGAACCTGCTTTTAGAAAGGCTAAGCCTTGCCGGCCCTGTGACAAGAGTGCGCTAAGCATACACAAATGGCCTTTGCCATCTCCTATTTAACACATGGGAGTACTTCTGATGTTTATTCCTTGAAAATGTTGGACTTTAAGTGAGGTGAGGTCAGACTAGCAATAATATTGATGGTCAGTTCCATGTAATTATTACTACTACTACAGGCAAAGGGCCTTCTTGGTAGTAGTGCCTGCCCTGTGGAACACCCTTCCATCAGATGTCCAGAGAATGAACAACTATCAGACGTTTAGAAGACATTTGAAGGCAACCCTGTTTAGGGAAGCTTTTAATGTTTGCTGTTTTATTGTGTTCTGTTGGGAGCCGCCTATAGTGGCTGGGGAAACCCAGCCAGTTGGGTGGGGTATAAATAATAAATTAATATTAAATTATTATATTATTAAAAAGAAAAGAAAAGTAGCCTCTGAATTAAAAGCAGCCTCTTCAATTAAAAGTGGAGGGTTGAGAGTTAGTAGACTTCCTTTTTACCCTGGCTTTTGACAGCTGAGATGTGTATATTTCAGGACCCACCCTATTTTTGTCACTATAAGTTGTTTTAATTGTTGTTAGCCCTCTCTGGGACCTTAGGGTGGAGGGGAAATATAATAAAAACACAAACACAAACAAACAAATACAGTCTAGGGATGGGAGCATGCGATTTCACCCATTTAGGAGTACAGGGATGTGACTTTAGTAGCATGCCAAATCCTCTCCAAGGACTGGCCTGAGAGGAAGACAACAAGAAAAATGGGTGAAGACAGAGAGCTGCTGTGTCTAGTTCTGGCGAATTAAGGAAGAGGTAGACAAATTGGAATAGCTTCAAAGGAGGGCAATGAAGATGGTCAGTGGTATGGAAATAAAGTTCTCTGAGTTAAGGGTGACAGAACTGAGCTTATTTAGCCTGGAGGAGGGAAGACTAAGCGGGGAGAGAACGGTACTCCAGATCCCTGAGGGTCTAGGGATGAAAGGGAAATTCAGTTTGGTTCACATTTAAATCTGAATTCATCAAATTGGCACTTTCTGAAATAATACGCAAAACACAGCCAACCTTCAGAATTCTCACTTATACAAAATGCACCATGCAGTTCTCCAACCAAAGTACGTTGGGGGGGGGGGGAGCATGGAGAAGAATGAATATATTAATGAAAACAAGATACAAAAGTGCATCAGGAGAATTTGCTTGCAAACATGAGCACATTAGTCAAAACTGCATACAAACATGCTTATTAGATAGAAATTCACACTAAAATGCTGGAGAATTTTCACAAGGATTTAGTAAAAGGAAATAGTTAGCAAATTTGAGGGGGGGGGGTTGGGGGGGGACCCTGAGAATCTGACAGATCTTTCCACCTGTGCGAAGGAGAGGTTGTTCTCTGATAATGCAAGAGGCTGGAGCTGGATTGTCATGTGCTTAAAGTTTCAGGAGGATAGATATCAGTTGAACATTAGGAGAAACCTCTTAATGGCTTAGGGGGGTGATGAGTGAACATGCAAATTTTTGTTTCTCCCAGTTTCTCTTTTTTTCAGTCTTAAGGTCACTTCTCCACATTTCCTTATCAGTTTACAATATATATTTTTATCCTCCTGCAAAATTTTCAGCATTCCTGTCTGAATTTTTCAATCTTGCTTAATATTCACATTTTTGCAAAGCAAATTCCCCCAATATGTGTTGGGTTCATGAATATGGGCATATTTTATCCTAGCACATACACCGAAGCAAACATTCTGTGGCTGAATAATGACCTTGCTAAATCTGAAGAGGTGTGAATTATGGAGGATGACTGTGTTTCAGTCTGCATATTGTTTCGGAAAATGCAAATTATGTAAGTTTCACTTTAAATGGAAACAAATGAATTTCTCCACCATCCCATCTCATAGGCATGTGTCAGTGGTCAAATCCACACCATCCATGTAAAACACATGGACTCCTGGGAACTGTAGCTTTGGCCTCATACAAAGCTACAATTCCCAGCACCCTTAACAAACTACAGTTCCCAGGATTCAAGGTGTGTGTGTGTGAAATCATGCGCTTTAAATGTATGGATGCAACCCAGTGTTTGTTGGGGTTAGGATATATAGGACTGAAGCCACAGTACAGATTAGTCAATTCATTAAACCACAGATTAAGCCACTGAAAATAGTGAAAAAACCCACAGCAATTAAATTTTAAATATTTTGGTCAGATACATTTTGGTCCAACTAAGCAGCAGATGAATTTGTTAAAATTATGGTTCATTAATTTTCCAGGTGGTGAAAACAACTGGGGGGGGGGCCAAAAATCTAGCATGCTCGTCCCCACAACCCCTCACCCAAATCACTATTTTATTTAAGGCAATGTAAGGGGGGGGGGCTGAAAAAGGACTAAGGAGAACTATTCTAGTGAGTTGTGGTAAAGTGTTTCAGATCCCTACATAGCCATGGGTGACTATAGCTCTTTGTCTCAGCAGGCTGTCCTACCACACAGGGTTGTTGTAGAGATAAGGATGGGAGACTATCTTGCACACACCCTTTGTGCACTTGGAGAAAAGGTGGAATATACAGTCTAACCAACCAACCAACCAACCAATAATAACATGCACGCCAGACATGGTCAAAGGAACCCTTCATTTTTTGTCATGGCTTCACATCTTCCAGAACTGCACCTGCCATTGAGAAAGGTCCCTGTAAATTCCCACTGCAGCGATTCTGCCTGGCTTAAGTTATGCCCTGTTAAGGATGCCTCCTGCTTTTCACTCTGATTGTTGTCCCATTACAGGGACACCAAAGGAAACACTGCCTTATACGAAATCAGACAATCTAGCTCAGTCGGCTCTCCACTGACTTGCAGCCTCTTTCCAGGGTTTTTGGGGACAGGGGAGTCTCTCCTATTCCTACCTAGAAATTCCAATGGATTGAACATGGGACTTTGTGCATGCAATGCAGCTCCTCTGCCATTGACCTACAGTCCTTCTCCAAAGAACCCGCCAGCCCCTCTTACCCTTTCGGACTTTGAAATCTCTCTGTCTGCCACCGACTTCTCCAGCCGTCTGTGCCCCGAGGCTCGTCTCGTTTCTATATTTGCATATCACCACTTGCGGAGGTGGTGAATGTGGGTCTCTTTGTTTGTTGCCTCGCTTTCTTTCTTAATGACTTCCACGGACCCCCCAAGAGGAAGTGAACTGACAAGTTTCACAAGAGTTGAGTAAGTGATAGGAGGAAACGGTTCTGGCGATGGGGTTAGCTACCGGGCCGGAAAGGTGAAGAAGTGAGGGGGATGGAGGTAGAGCCACCGGTTTCATTCCTCCTGCAAAAGAACGGGCTCGCAATCTTAGATCCAGCTTTGTGACTAGAGAATCAAGCAGCCTCAGTCATATAGTGTGCATTTCACCAACTTCAGCTGTGGCTATTTCTGGGCAGGAGTAGCCTGGCCACAATGATCCACATTCTGGTAGCCTCCAGGTTAGATGACTGCAGTGTGATCTGCATGAGGCTGCCCTTGATGATGATGATGATGATGATATTATTATTATTATTATTATTATTATTATTATTATTATTATTATTATTATTAATACCCCACCCATCTGGCTGGGTTCCCCCCGCCACTCTAGGCGGCTCCCAAAAGAACACGATAAAACAGCAAACATTAAAAACTTCCCTAAACAGGGCTGCCTTCAGATGTCTTCTAAAAGTCAGATAGTTGTTTATTTCCTTGACATCTGATGGGAGGGCATTCCAAAAGGAGGGTGCCACTACTGAGAAGGCCCTCTGCCTGGTTCCCTGTAACCTCACTTCTCGTAGGGAGGGAACCTCCAGAAGGCCCTCGGCGCTGGATCTCATATTATTTGTCTCACTATCTGCTGTGGAAAAAATACATCAGCTACATAATTATTTGTGTCAGTTACTTTGTCATTACATTATTCTGCCGAATTCATTACAACACAAACACAATGCAAATTTTGGGAGTAATCAATTATGTATCATTTGCAGACTGAAATCAACAGCAGCAAGTGCTGATTGTATTCAGTATGTTGGTTTCTGTTCTGGATTTGGGATGAATAAGAAAACCTTGGCAGTTTCTGCTCATGTTTCTGTTTTCATCAGATTTCTCTGGCATTGCTATGCTTAGGGCAGCAAAGAATAGTTTTGGGTCAGCCCTGCAAATCTGGATAGCACCAATGAATTGTAGAACAGAATACAGTGCTCCAAATAAAATAGCGCTTTCCAACGTCACTTACACTAAAACGTGCTAAAAATTTGTGACAAAACAGACACAGCATTAGGCATTGAGGAGAAGTTATTGGTTGACAATGTTGCTTATCAGTTGCTAACATACCTGAGTCAGATAAGATAAAATGTTTCCAGAGCGGTCTGATTAAAAAGGGCACAGTTAGCGAGCCGTTGTGCAAAACATGCTAGGCAAGTGCAGGAAATAAACAGCAGCCAATATAAGGCATGCTAAATTGCAGAAGTGTCAAAACAATAGGTTTCTTAAGCACAGCAGCTGGTACAAAGAGTCTGGGAGTTTCCAAATCTAACACATTCTTGAGGGTAGGGCCTTTTAAAGCAACCAGGCCTCTTAGCAGGGGCTCCAGTTACCTAGACTGATCCTCCCCATCTTGCCAGGTGGGGTTGATGGGAGTTGCAGTTCAAAGCATCTCGAGGGCACTAGGTTGGCAAAGGAGGTACCAGTAATATCCCTATTTCTAATGAAGATAGCAGAGCAAATTTGCTTCGGCTTCTCACCGTGACATTAGCAATTGAAGAACAGGGGCTATTAGGTGCAAAGTCTCTCTGCCTGTGTTTTGTGAACGCTGTATGGAAAAGCACACGAAACTGACCTTTGAAGAATTTGTAAGTAAACCAGTTTTTAACTTCCCAAACGTGTGGTCTTTTTCTCTGCTAGGGGAAGAGGGGAGTTTTGGCAGGAACTTAGATGGGCATATTTTAAAGATCTAATGGCCTATATTTCCACACTATGCTGTGCTGCATGTTTTGTGATTTAAAATCTCTGCTGGGGTTCTCCCACCTGGATTTGGCATAGTTTTTCCTTGCCACCAACACCTTTAAGTATGTATTATATTCCAGATTACTATGAAGTGCAAACTAGATGTGATGTCTTGTTTTTTACTGATTTAGTTTTGAAAAATAGCTACTTGGGGTCTAAAATTGATCAACATGGGGTGTGTGGCTTTTCCCTTACCATTCCAATCAGATGCACCACAACCCAGCTGTTTTTCTCCTTCCAGAGGAAAAAGCACCCCTTATCCAATACTTTTGCCTCCATTGTGAAGGACAAATTAAAAAGAAAGAAAGAAAGAAAGAAAGAAAGAAAGAAAGAAAGAGTAATGCACTCCTCTCCAAGCAGAAACTTGTAATATGAAGTCCCTTGGTAGAGCCAGATGTTGGCGGCAGTGGGGGCACACTGAAAATCTTTGTATGGGGGGGAATTCTAAATCTTCCAGTTAAAGGCACAGCTACAAAGCTAAGCAGAAGAGCCTGGCATCTCTTGGATCTGGCAGGGTGGAAGGCACAGAGGCCCCCAATAGGTGGGGCCAGAGTCCATGACAGGCAGGGCCAAGTAATTCCAGTTCTGCCCACATCCTCCTCTCTATGGGCTTCTATCATGACAACAGTGGGATTAAGGAAGAGGAAGTTGACAACCAGTCAAGAAAGCAGGCAGGTGAGGGCCGGCTGAGGGCAGTTTGATGTTGGTGGTGCAGCCAACATATAGCTAAAATAATATGAAGTCTGTGCCTCACACCAACTTCTCTTTCTCATTCCACTGCAGTCCCTACAGGTTCTAGCAGTGTTACGGGACACGGGTACACCTGTGTGTGTGTGATTTTGTCAGTTTCTTTCCATGCCCCGGATGTGGAAACGGTTCCCTTTGCAAATTCCTGCCTGTGAGGCAATACATGTATATATTTAGGCCACCCAGATTGTTTCAACGGTGTGAATCTAATTCCTCTTTTTGTCACACAAGCCTTTAGGCAATAAAGATTAGGAAACATTGTCCCTAGAATGACCCAACCTTGAAATCCCTTTGCTGCTTGCAGCAACCCAACCCGTTGTCCCTCCAGACGCTTCTACTACAGCTCCCCCTGGTGTTGTGTCGGGTCTCTGCCAACAAATACCTGACTCACGGCTGACTCATTTCCTGTTCCCTTGACAAGAACTCTTGGCAAAAAATCGAATTTTGTTGTGATCCAAGCAGGTTTATTATTGCCTGTGGAGAATTCTCCTGCTTTCAAGTGACACCAGAATCTGAGAGCCAGACTACAGAAGGCCTTTGAAATCAATGATGGGATCTGCTGACATTTTCATCTTTAGCTTAAAGATGCTCGTGTAATTAGGCAATTTTAGACTCTGGATCAGGGCTAGAGTCAGCACATGGTACCTTAGGGCAGCTGCTGGGGGTCCATTTTTGAGGAAGCTTCAACCCTAACTCTTAAGATGGACCTCAACTGAAACTTTTTTGTGGTGCTCTGATCAGTGCTGGATGGAGGACTCTAGATGCCATTATAATCCCCCATAGTTTCTCGTGTGGAATCTGAGGACAGTGGAAATCTGCCCAGAGTGGCATTATATCAGAGGTTTTGTGAGAATTCATGGTGGGTACTAGACCAAGGTCTTGGTGATGCTCAGAGCACTAGGACACACTAATAGAAGAGAAGGCCCACAAGAGTGCCCTGAAGAATGTAAGAAGAGCTCATTTAGTCTATCGTCTATTTTATTGCACTTATATCTCACCTTATCTTAAAGGAGCTCAACGTGGTACACATGTTTCTCCCTTTCCACATTTAATCCCTGAGACAACACTTTGGGGTAGGTTAAGCTGTGAGGCAGTCACTGGCCCAAGGTCACCCAGTGAGCTCTGTGGCTGAGTGGGACTTTGAATCCGTCTTCCAGGCCCAAGTACTCTAACCATCACACCACACCGACTCTGTTATTTTTTAAAACAAACAAACAAACAAACAAACAAACACAAATTTGATTTGAGTTTACAAAGAGAAATACAAAGATACAAATATTCTTTTTTGGGGGGGGGGGTTAAAACTAAAACATGAATCCAGAGGCATAAACGAGAAAGAGAAGAGAGAGGGGTGAAAAGAGAGAGAAAAAGAGATAAAGAAAAAGGAATTAAAAGAGAGAAAGAGAAAGAAAGAGAGAAAGTGTGTGGGGGGGGGGGAGTTAAGAAGCTTAAATAATTTTTGATTCTAAGTTTTGATGGCTGTAATAATGGAATACTGAATGGTTTAGTTTATATAAAATATGCAGGGATTTATGCAAAATGAACCATGGAAAGAGAAGAAGGGGATTCATTGATATTTTAAGGTTGTTTCAATGAATATTCTAAAATGTAAAACAGAAAATGTAATAAAAATCATGGGAGGAGGGGAAATAACTTTCGATTCTTCATCTGTCCACTATATATAAACATTATTCATGGATAGCTCAGTTGGTAGAGGATGTAAGTCCTAATCTTAGAATCATGGGTTCAAGTCCCATGTTGGGCCAGCTGTACTTGAGGGATGATTCCAACAGATTCCACACGAGAAACGCTTATGTCCCTGTGGAGATGGCAGTACCGAATCGGTGGCGCATGCCCTTCTGGCTTGCACTCTTTATAAAGACTTGAAGAATGAGATTATCCCTTCTCTTTTATTGTCCATTCTGGGTCGCCCAACCACTGCCACAGTGTACTTTCTCTTGGCAGATCATTATGAGCAGGTGACAGCAAAGGCTGCAAGGTTTTTAGCTGGGGCCATCAGAATAAGATCCACCATTTGACTATTGATTCAAAACCCTAAAATGTATTTTATATAATTGACTTTTTGTTTCTATTCTTTGTATATCATATTGTTGTTTTATTGCTATGGCCGATGGCTGACGCAAATAAAGATTCATTCATTCATTCCCATATTGGGCAAAAGATTCCTGCATTGTACAGGATTGGACAAGATGACCCCCGTCATCGCTTCCAACTTTACTGTTCTACGATTCTGTGATTCATTCATTCCAGTATAACACCCAGTAAAGGCACAGTGATCTTATTCTCACACTGGCGCTCTTCACACAGCAGTCATCCAGATGCTTGCGAGGAACCTGCAAGCAGGATGTGAGTGCCATAGCGCCCTCCCCATTTGGGATTCCCAGCTGCTAGTACTAAACGCCAATCTGCCTTCACCAGTGGAGTTAGAATATAGCCATATGCAGCCTTTGTGCATGTACCCACCATGCACACATGGGCTGTGAATGGGACAACACTCCTTCTTGCAAACTCTCACTGATTTCCTCCAAGGATCTTCTCCAAGCACCAGTTCACCAACTCACATTTGAGACACTCTGCAAGTGCTCTGCCCAGTGAGGCTCAGCTCCTTACAGGCGCATTGCTAAAAAGAATGCAAATATTTGATTGTGCCTCATCCCTGCTCGGGATGGGGGAGAAATCCTACTCAGTTCACATGAGAAAATAAACTTACTTAATTCATACGTTCCAAAGCAAGAGGCAGATCACAAGCCAGTCTTCAAAATTCGCTTTTTTCCTGAATTTTGCAGTGAAGTTCTCCAACTACATTTAACGTACAAATGTGGATATATCGGGGCACTGTTGCCCAGAAATGCACAGATTAATGAAAATGACATAAAATTGCAGTATCTTTGGGAAAGCTGCTTTGCAGAAATGTGCATACACGTATTGGGCAAAATTGCACATAAAAATGTGTGCATTGTCAGAAATTTGCACTGAAAGGTTGGCGAATTAAAAATCAATGAATTGCAAATTGATGCTACAGTGTAGAGAACTGAGCTTCAGACTTCAAAACTTAGAGAAACTGAAATCAACATATTTGCCCAGCCCTAGTTGTAGCAGGAATGTATTGCTTGTATTTCATCGCTCAGATTTTGAGTAGGGTCGAAATGTAAGGGCCCTAGGTGAAACCAACGAACCCCAAGTAGCTGATTCAATCCAGTTTTGCCAAATCATACATTTCCCTCACCCAACCACATGCTTCTAAAGTAGCCAAGGGAACAGATCCCTCATCAATCTCAAGGGGACCTGCAATGGGAAGAACGGGTAGCATGGAAGCTGAAGGAGTTCTGTAGACAGCATTAGATCAGGCAGACCCTCAGCTCAACGTAAGGCAGTTGCTTAAGCTTTGCTAGAACATGCCAACGTCCTGTTTCCTACATAAGCCAGCAAGTCACCTAAGCGAAGCCAGAGCATGAAGGGAACCACCGTCCTTTGTCCTCAGTAGCTGATATTCACAGATATACTGCCTCTGTCCTTGGAGGTTTGCTATATGGCCATTTAATTGCATGCTCAAGGGACGCGGGTCGCACTGTGGGTTAAACCACAGAGCCTAGGACTTGCCAATCAGAAGATCGGCGGTTCAAATCCCTGCAGCGGGGTGAGCTCCTGTTGCTCGGTCCCTGCTCCTGCCAACCTAGCAGTTTGAAAGCACGTCAAAGTGCAAGTAGATAAATAGGTACGCTCTGGCGGGAAGGTAAACGGCGTTTCCGTGCACTGCTCTGGTTCACCAGAAGTGGCTTAGTCATGCTGGCCACATGACCCGGAAGCTGTACGCCAGCTCCCTCGGCTAGTAAAGCAAGATGAGCGCCGCAATCCCAGAGTCAGTCACGACTGGACCTAATAGTCAGGGGTCCCTTTACCTTTACCTTTTAACTATAGCTTTAAGCTCCTCTATATGCATGTGTGTCTGTGTTGATGGGATATGAATCTTGACAGGAAAAAATGGGTAACGTTGATGGGCATACCTTCCATAAATGAGTCTATTCCTCTCTTATGAATAATCCCTTTGCAACTGAAGTACGTCTGTTCAAGCTCTTGAGCCCAATAAATTGTGATCTGTGCCAGCTGCAACTGGAAGGTCTGAAGAAATGGAAGAAAACAGTAGGTGGCGCCAGAGTCAATGGCAAGCAGAGCCAACTCGTACTAGTTTTATTCCCATTCTCTTCCCTGCTGAGTTCTACTTGGGGATCAACACTGAGACTCAGGAGGAAGAGGCTGACAGCCAGTGTCACCCACTGGACTGAGCTGGATGTAAATAGGAAGGCAGACAGTGAAGACTGGTTAAGGGCAGACTGAGAAAGGTGTAGCAGTACCCCATTCAATCTAACAAAGCAGCCTCCACTTATTTCAGTTAAAGCTGTCCAAGACATTTTGCTGCCTGAGGCACACTGCAAGGTGACAACCTTCCCTTCCACATACAGAGGTACCTTGGTTCTTGAACTTAATCCATTCCATTCAAAAACCAAGGTGCGGCTTTCAATTGGCTGCAGGAGCTTCCTGCACTCTTGCAGAAGCCAAGTCGAATATTTGGCTTCTGAAAAACGTTCGCAAACCAGAGCAATTATTTCCAGGTTTGCGGCGTTTGGGAGCTGATTTGTTCAGTAGCTAAGCCGTTCGAGTACCAAGGTACCACTGTACAGAAGTTGATCAGACTGCCAGCCGAGTCTTACACTGTCAACAGTACCTGAAAGCATCTGCCTCACTCTGCCTAACAGTAGGGCCGACCCCAATTCTAATATCATCCGTATATTTTTCTCTCTCTCACTCTGCTTACAATATCTGAAATTTTCACCGACGTTTCATTTAAAACAACAACAAATGGGCACATCTCAGCAATTCACAAGAAATCATTAGTTTATTATTGCAAACAATCCGACACAAATAAGGATGGACTACTGATGTATTTTGGATTTTTACTCCTCTTCAGCATATGGAAAGGAGGTTTCACATGCAGAATAACTGTTTCAGAAGTGAGACCTGTGACAAAATGTGTGACGTGGAGTGCGGCTGTTCACGTCCAAATTCTGATTTCCTCCCGTCCTCCAGTAATCAGCTGGCATTCCATGGCCACTGAACATGCTTAGACCTCAGTTTCCACCCCTAGCCCTTCTGAAAACCTTGGATTGCCCCCTGCTTGTTGGCAATAGCTGCATCTTGGCTGTGCCCATTCGGCTGCAAAAACAATGGTGCTCACAGCATGAACTTTGGAAACAAAGATGTGTGCATGTGTAGAAGCCCCTGCTGCCTTCAGAAAACAAGAATGAATTCACCGCTCTTAACTTCTAAAAATGGGCACTTGTGCTGCAGGCAGATAGCGAAGGAATGCTATGCAGGTTTTGTCAGAGTGGATCTACAGATCTCTTTCCTTGTGGGCACACCCTAGCCCATTTTAGCTTATTAAAAAAACAAAAACAAAGCCTACTGTAAGATTAGAAATATTCCACATCAAGATGGGTAACATGCCCATTTAACACACAAGAGAGGCAGAGGGAGAGAAACTGTACAGAAAACAACATAACTTACACTGAAATATAAAAAATATCAGTTCATCCAACCACCTTTGGTTTCCTAAAAACACACACACACAAAAACCCCCTCAATAACAACAACTTGGTAAAATATGGCAACCTTAGTTGAGTCGCTGATTAGACAACACTGATCTCCTTCACACCATAGCAAACTTCAAAATGTGGGATCTCCTTTGTCATATTTGTGACCCCAGCCCCAAGGAGCAAAGAAAGCTTAGAAAGGGGCTTAGAAAGAGAAATGGCTTTAGAATTAAAGAACATCTGGGCTCATCTGAGCTGAGGAATTTATTTTCAGTACCAGAGCTAAGCTCACATTTCTTTTCTGAGCAAAACCTGTTGTTGGTTCCCCACCTGCCCCAAAACTTTCCTCATTTCAGCAGCCTATTCAAGCCTGATTTCATCAGCCAAATTTGGGGGAGGGCTTTAGCTAAATGGTGGAGTATATCCTTTGCTTGAAGAAAGTCCAGGACCCCCAGCTTCTCTTGGTAGGACTGGGAAGAGACTTCTGGCCTGAAATCCCGAGGAGCTGTTGCCAGTCAGTGTAGACAATACTGAATGAGATGGACGAAAGTCCAAGGCAGCTTTTTATGTTTCCTGAGGTTCCCAATGATCTGACTCAGTATAAGGCAGCCTCCTATGTTCCCATTTTACTTAAAACTGGTCTGGAAGCTCCAGCTGATGCGAAATTTCAAGGCTAGACTTAAAAGTTTGCACTGGTTGACCATAGGCTAGTGGGCCAAGTTCACGGTTCTTGGAGTAATTTACAAGGCCTTTAGCAATTTGTGTCTACGATACCTCAAGAACCATCTGGAGGGAGTTGTTGTTAGCAACCCCTCTCCCCCATGGCTCTGCATTCGCCATTGTGCATCCATTTCTGCAGAACTTCCTGACTGACAGGCCCCTTCCCTTAGTGAAGCATTTAGTGAAGACTATTTGAGCAGGCATTTTAAGGAGGCTTTTCTGATATTATGGTTAATTCTGATCGATCTTGTATGTTTCCTAACCCTGTTGCAAAAGCCACAGTGCTCATGCAGTGGGGGTGTAAGAAATCTAGGGAATATTGAGGGAAATAAAAAGGATGTTAAGGATGACCCCCCCCCCAAGATGTTCCTTTTGGGTATAATAGAGGGTGAGATACCTAAGGACGTATTAAATATATTTTTTTAAAAGCAACTGCTGAGGCCAGAATAGCCTATGAACAAATGTGGAAGGACAAAAACAGCCTAACAAAAGAGGACTGGCAGAATAAGTTAATAAAACACGTGGAGTAAGTGAGGCTGACTGCAAATGTAGGAAACCAGGATGATAAGATGATAAGAGAGGAGTAGGAAAACTTTGGGGAATATTTAAAGAATTATAGCAGTTACATAAATCTCCAAATAGGACTGGATATAGGAACAGCAGCTAAATCAGTTAGAAGGTGTAGAAAGATATGTAGCAAAACTAAGAATAAAAAGGAACCCATGGGAGGGTGTGTGGGGAAGTGGAATAATGTAGAAGGATAATGAAGAATATTGTGAAATGGATGTACCAATTTACTGTTAAAGCACTAATAAAATGGAAAAGAGAGCAAAGGCCACAGTGCTAAGTGGTATATTAACTCTTGCAATAATAGAATGATAATGATAATTTGGAATAAGAAAGGCTGTTGCTATTGCTAAACAAATGGGACTCAGAAAACCTTGTGGATCTACAGCAAACCTACCAGCAGTTCTTCACCTACATTTCCCCCACTTCTGTACTATTGCCCTCCAACATTTCCAGAATAGAAGTTGTACTTAATTTAAGAACTGAGAGGTGTAGCTCTTCCCTGTCTCTAATCCCTCAGGTGTAGATTATTTATTGAGGAGGGAGACACTATGTATATGCCCAGAGTCACCCTTTGTTTTATAAGTTTCACATCTTGCCCTGAAGGCGGAAATATATATATGGGTTAAACCACAGAGCCTAGGGCTTGCCGATCAGAAGGTCAGCGGTTCGAATCCCTACGATGGGGTGAGTGCCCATTGTTCGGTCCCAGCTCCTGCCAACCTAGCAGTTGGAAGGCACGGGAAGGTAAACGGTGTTTCCGTGCATTGCTCTGGTTTGCCAGAAGCAGCTTAGTCATGCTGGCCACATGACCCGGAAGCTGTACGCCGGCTCCCTCGGCCAATAAAGCAAGATGAGTGCCGGAACCCCAGAGTCGGTCACGACTCTGGACCTAATGGTCAGGGGTCCCTTTACCTTTACCTTTATATATATATGACTAAGCTTAGTGCACTGAGTATCAGATTAAACCTGACTTGGGTTGAAGGAACAATAGCTATGGAAGTCATTTAGCAGCTTTGTAGTGTGGACATGGTCTCAATGAGTTTCCTAGAAGCCAAGTTTCCAAAAATAGAGTAGCTACGACATCCAGGCCTAGCAGGTAGAGATGGCTCAGCAGTAGAGGACATGCTTTGTGTAAAGAAGGTCCCAGGTTGAATGCTGAGCATCTCTCAGCCAGGCTGGGGAAACACACAGGGAGCTTCTGCTAGTCAGTGAGCTACTCGTCTTCAACTTGTGGGTCAGGCCTCATTAGTGGGTTGTGGCTCGATCCAAGATGGATCACACCAGGAGCACTCCCACCATGCAAATATATGGCAAAAGGTGAAGAAACGGGTCTCCCAATGCATGTTTGCATTATAAGTTGGTCCTGAGTCTGAAAAGGTTGAAGATACCTGGTGTAAACAATACTGAGCTGGCAGGACTGACTCATAAAGCATAAATTACATCTTGTGTTGAAACCTGGCATGATTCAGTCTAGGAGTGTCTGTATCCGAGCTGCTCTCTTGTGCCACCAAGATCCGGCCCTCCGTCTTGGTCCTTGTCCAGCCCGTCACAACTCTCCAGGGGCTGCTGGTCCATGCCCATGGCAGCTCCTGCCACCACCACCAAGTCTTTGGCCAGGTTTTTGTGGGACTGGGATCTTCTGCCGAGCCCATCGGATGCCCCCTCAAAGAACTGGGCGATGAAGTTGGCCCCTGAGGTCTTGATGAGGTTCCCAGCCACAAAGACATAGAGCACAGGGTTGATGCTGCTGCTGAGGAACGCCAAGGCTGTGGCACCCGCTCTGCCACTCTTCCAAGCCTGCCCCAGTCGTTCCGCCGTCCGCCCTGACGACAAGTTAGAAGCTACCTGGAGAACGTTGACGATGTGATAGGGCACCCAGAGGACAGCAAAGCAGATGACAATGGCGACAATGAGCTTCTCGGTCCGAGCCCCCTGTCTCCGCTTCACTCCCCTGAGGCGGATCAAAACGGCAGAATAGCAGCCGACGATTATGGTGAAGGGTATCACAAAGGCCACCACGGTTTCCAAGGTGAAGTGGAAGATGGTCAGGCTCGGCCTGGGGTGGCAGGGCTCACAGATGTACCTCCCTGAGGGATCCTTGACTACTTGTCGGAAAAGGAGGGCCGGGATGGATAACAAAATGGCCGCCACCCAAATCCCTGACAGGATCTTGACCACCAAGTGCTTCTTGCGAATGGCTTGGGAGAAGTAGGGCTGGTTGACTGCGAGACACCGGTCCACGCTCATGAGGGTGATGATGAATATGCTGGCAAACATGTTGATGCAGCACAGGTAGTAGACCCCTTTGCAAACTGCTAGGCTGAATAGCCAGTTCTTGAAGATGAGGAAGGTGATGAAGAAAGGAGTGAGGAGAAGCACGACCCCATCGGCCACTGCCAAATTAACGACTAGGAGGCAGGTGACTGAGCGGTGACTCGGCTTCATCTTCCAGAGGATACTCCAAATGACAAAGAGGTTTCCGGGCAGCCCGATAAGGGCAGCCAGGAGTAGGAAGACAATGCCAGTCACACTGGAGGTCGGGGAAGACAGGAGGGTGCTGTTTCCAGAGGTGTGGGTGCAGTTGTTGGTGGCACCACTGGAAAGAGGGGCTGGGGACTCCCTGTCAGGAAGGAAGAAGAAGAAAAGCTTGAGCCAGGAGGAACTGAACTGTGCCTTAACCCCTATCACCATTGGCTGTGACAAATTGCGATCTGTTTTGATCACAGCCATCTCGTGCATCTCTCTTTCCTCCTATGGTCTATTATACCCCCTGAAATTGATACTGTAAGCTCACTGGGGCAGGGGCCTCTCTCTTTTATGTATGCACTGTAACTTTCAAAATGTTTTGATTATTGAGTGTATTTGTATGGCTTGCAGTGCAGAGTCCCGGGTTCCTTTAGGAAGAATGGCATGACGACGACAATTATAATATCAATAATATTAATAATATTAATGTTAGCCTATGAAGTGATGAGGGGACACGGGTGGCGCTGTGGGTTAAACCACAGAGCCTAGGACTTGCCGATCAGAAGGTCGGCGGTTTGAATCCTCGCAACGGGGTGACCTCCCATTGGTCGGTCCCTGCTCCTGCCCACCTAGCAGTTCGAAAGCACATCAAAATGCAAGTAGATAAATAGGTACCACTCTGGCGGGAAGGTAAACGGCGTTTCCGTGCACTGGTCTGGTTTGCCAGAAGCAGCTTAGTCATGCTGGCCACATGACCTGGAAGCTGTACGCCAGCAACCTTGGCCAATAAAGCGAGATGAGCGCCACAACCCCAGAATTGGCCACGACTGGACCTAATGGTCAGGGGTCCCTTTACCTTTACCTATGAAGTGATGATGGTGATGTTTTTACTACTCCATCAATAGGGAAGAGTGACAACTAGAGGAAAATGTTCCTGTCCTGAGGAAATTGCAAATTGGAATTCGGCAAAGCTGGGGCAACAGAAGGAAGGGAGGAAGATGATCTAAGCAACTGCCAGTGAAGTTTCAGAATCAGGGGTAATGATTTGGTGTGTGTGTGTTAGAGAAGGCCAATTGTATTCTCCTCCCTCCCTCCTATCCACGGGTCTCTGTGCCTGAGCCGACTGGCTATGGAGGATGGAGCTGAACTGCTTCTCTCCCTGCCAATTTTTTTCATTGACTTTGTGGGTGCCTGGCCTCCACAATTATATTATTGTGGGTAGCCAAACACCCACAGCTCCCTTATGCTCCCGTCCCTCCCTTGGTTCTGTCTCCTTCCTTTCAGCTGTGTCCTAGCCTTGCATTTTATTCTGTTTATGGTATTATACCACACAGCGGCTCCCAGCCCCTAGGCAACATGGTCCACCCCTTTCACCTGCACCACTGTCCTTGACCCCATTTCTTGGCCACACCCTATGTAAGAACGTAAGAACGAACAGGTCAAAGGACCACAGAGTCCAGCATCTTCCCTCTCCCAACACTGGCCTGGCAGATGTCTTATGGAAGCCATCAAGCAGGGCAGGAAGACAACAGCCCTCGCTCATGGTTGGATCCCAGGAGCTGTTATTCAGCTGCAACCGAACATGGAAGCTCCATTTAACCATCAAGGCTAATAATACCAATGGACAGACCCATCCTCCATTAATTTGCACCATCCCCATTTCAATGCCCCCTGAGGTTGTGGCCCAGTGTCACTCCTTTCTGTGGCAGCAACTTCCACTCAAAAGTCATCATTTGAAAAAGTTTTCTCTTGTGTTTCCTGAATCTCCTGCCATTCAATGTCAATTGATTCCCAAGCTCCCCAATTTCTACTGCAGAGAGAGAGAGAGAGAGCATGCCTCTCTCTAACCACATTCCCTAGAGGGTGCAAAATATTTTTACAAAAGCCTCCCTCATGTTTTCCCTCCCTTAGTGGCTTTCAGTCTTCCCTCAAGGGCAAGATGTTCTACCACCACATTCCCTAATCATTTGGGTTGCCCTTTTCTGTCCCTTTGCCAGTTTTATGATATCCATTTTATCATCAGTCGACTACAACTATAGACAGGTTTCCAAGTGCGGCTTCCCCATGGATTTGTACAAGGGCATTATCATCCTGGGCAGCTTAACTTTCATACCCTTTTCCTGATAATGCCTGGAATTTTCCACTGGAATTTTCCAGAGTGGTGCAATGTTTCTGCTCCTTTATTTTGACAACAACCACCATGCAAAATATGCAAAACAATATTTTGTCTTGTGTAACTCAGAAAGAAAGAGTTGTAGGTGTTTTTTTCTTTTTCCCCCTGGCATCCTTCTCACACATTAACCCACATACTTCCAAACCGTCCACCTTGATTTTGGTCTATCCCAGATCTGGGCTACTTCCTACCCACTTCATCTTCCCCAAACTTCCAACCTGAACTATCGCAATGTGGTCTTCTTCTGGATCTGCTTATGGTTCTTCGCCCTGACTGAACCTGCAATGCAATGACTTACATGGGTGAGTTGGTCTCTGACTGGAGCCCAGCGAAGCTTCTCTTGCTCTGTCTGCCTCCGTCTTTCCTTCACATCCTTTCCCTGGGCTGCGAATTATCTCCTTCTCCCAGAGCTTCTGAGCTGCTGCTTCTATTGCTGCTTTGCACGTCCAGACTGGAAGCTGGAATGAGGTTGAGTAATGGAAGAGGAGGGAGTGGCAGAAGGACTTGCCTTCTGCACACAACCCCCCCCCCCCGCTTCTTCACTAGATCTCCAAGTTGGGACTTGCTGGCATTGAGGAAGACCACACCCAAATACATTTGTGCCAAGAGGACCCTGGTTTTCTCTGTGTATTTCTTCTCTTACTCTCTCCCCCTTGCCTTCTGGCCCCTCTGCCATCCTTTTCTCCTTGTCTCATCCTTTCATTCAGAGAAATCCGCCTGGACGTTGCTTAAAAAGGAAGCAGCGAGATGGCATGAGGCTGGCTGCGGAGCGCAGATAATGGAACCCACAAAGCCTCTCAAGGAAGAAAACCTCACATTAGGCAACAGCAGCTCCTCTCGCAATTTTTGTTTCTGCAGGGGGAGTGACAGAAACATCCTAGAATGGCTGATTCTTGTAATTTACCTACACAATCTCTCTCCCCCCTGTGCCCCACAAATAGGAAGGCAGGAAGCTGCCTTATAACTCAGTCCACACCTAGCTCAGTAATGACTGGCAGTGACTCTCCAGGTGTCTTTCCAATCCCTTACCAGATAGGGATGCAAAGCGGATGCTCTTACCACTGAGCTACAGCCCCTTTCCTGCTTAAAGCTCATTCTGTTTGATGCTAAGTTCTTGGCCTACCCTTTCTGAAATGAAGTGTGCTGGTTTGGTGGAAGTTACCTGCTCTGGTCTGGGAGTGCCTAAAGGGTTCCCTTTGAGCTAGGTCTTCCGCTCAGGAGCCAATTCTCTTTCCAAGTTTTCAAATATCTAATTTTAAAAAGGTGAGGGGGGGGGAATCAAAGAGGTGCATACATAAAGGAGCCAGTGTGGTGTAGTGGTTAAGGGCGGTAGTCTCCTAATCTGGGGAACCGGGTTCGCGTCTCCGCTCCTCCACATGCAGCTGCTGGGTGACCTTGGGCCAGTCACACTTCTGTGAAGTCTCTCAGCCCCACTCACCTCACAGAGTGTTTGTTGTGGGGGAGGAAGGGAAAGGAGAATGTTAGCCGCTTTGAGACTCCTTAAAGGGAGTGAAAGGCGGGATATCAAATCCAAACTCTTCTTCTTCTTCTTCTTCTTTAGCTTACAGAAAAACAACAACCCATTGGGAAAACCCCATAGTGGGACTGCAAGCTGCACCTCTTGATTTTCCAGCTGCCATGACCAGTGAAAGAAACTGAGCCCTTTTTTTGGGGGGGGGATGAGCCAGCAGAATAGTTTTCTATTTTTTACATTTTGCATTGAATTGGGTAAGGTTTCTAGCATGAAAAGTGTGTGTGTTTCTCTGCCAGCAAATGGGGTAGCAAAACAAGACGACTTCTGCTCAGTGCTAGGCCTGTGCTGTGCTGTGCGGTTCATATCAAAGGTCCATTGAATCCAGTATCCTTTTCCCAATAGTGGACACTCAGACACCTCCGCAAAGCTCACCAGCCAGGCATGAAGGAGATACCCACCCATTGTTGCTTGTCCCTTGCCCCCAGCATCTGGTAGTCTGAGGTATACTGCTTATGAACATGGAAGTTCCATTTAGTTGCCTGTATCTGTTTCAAATGTGCTACTTATTGCATTTATATTTTTAAGGAGGATGTGTGTGTGTGTGTGTGTGTGTGTGTTTATATAAAGGTAAAGGAAAAGGTAAAGGACCCCTGGACGGTTAAGTCCAGGTCAAAGGCAACTGTGGGGTGTGGCGCTCATCTCACTTTCAGGCCGAGGGAGCTGGTGTTTGTCCACATACAGTTTTCCGAGTCATGTGGCCAGCATGACTTAACCGCTTCTGGCACAACAGGACACTGTGGCAGAAACCAGAGTACACGGAAATGCCGTTTACCTTCCCGCCACAGTGGTACCTATTTATCTACTTGCACTGGTGTGCTTTTGAACTGTTGGCAGGAGCTGGGACAGAGCAATGGGAGTTCACTCCATTGTGCAGATTCAAACTGCTGACCTTCCGATCGGCAAGCCCAAATGGCTCAGTGGTTTAGACCACAGCACCACCCGCGTCCTATGTTTACATAATGTTTTTTAAAGATGATACCATTATGTATATTTGTTTTAATCAGGCTGTGGATTTTAGTTGTGCTTTATTTCCAGTTTTCTTTGTATATCACTCAGAAACATTTTGATCCAGTGGTTTAGTGACCCCTCCCCCCAAAAATAAAAACATTCACACCTCAAGCCTCATCAACCATTGGTAGCACTCTCCCCTGTCTCATCCCTCCTTTATGTGGGCAACCAGCTGGTAAGATGACTGCCTTCTCTTCTCTTCTCTGCCCTCCCTCCCTCCACCAATCCTGATTGCATCCTGCTCTGTTTGTTATGCAATACAATTTGCATTAGTGAAATCAGAGAGATGACTGTAAGGCGTGACCTTGGATGGGGATTCTTTTTCTGCTTCATCATGGCTCTAGTCACACTCTTGAGACACGGCTGGTTCCAGTGTCACTGTCTATGCCTGTCTCAGAAAAAGGACTGTGAGCTGTCCGTCTGCATGCTGGCCAAAATATCACAGGGTTGAAAGGCAAAAGGGTGCATTGGAGGTCATCCCCCACTCCAGTAACTTCTCCTTTAAGGCAGGCAGATCCATCTGCCACCCGCTCAACATACACCACCCAGATGGTCAATTGTGGCCGAGCCGTGTATTATTTTCCTCCCCCCTCTGTGATCTTAGCTCTCAGTGGTGGTGGTGGACCTAGCTAAATGTGGCTATGCCATTGGTGATGGAGGGAACCCAGAACCTTCAGCAAAACAGGAGCGAACTCCTCCCAAGATGTACTTTCTCTACAATATGCTGAAAGCTGTCTGTTTCACTTTTGTGTGGGGATCTGAAAGTGAAGCTGGGTCAAAGTTCCCTCTCCCTTCTTTTTGAGGACACTTCAAAAGTGTACAGTGGTACTTTGGTACTTGAACGGCTTGGCTCCTGAACAAATTGGCTCCCAAACTCCGCAAACCCAGAAGTAAATATTCTGGTTTGTGAATGTTTTTTGGAAGCTGAACTTCCGATGTGGCTTCTGCATGAGTGCAGGAAGCTCCTCCAGCTCCTGCAGCCAAACTGGAAGCTGCATCTTGGTTTTTGAGAGTCGAACAGACTCCAGGAACAGATTCAGTTTGAGAACCAAGGTACCACTGTATATGTGTGTGGCAACTTTTGGCAATGCCAGCAAATTTCAGGTATTTTCGTTTTACCTTAAATACATGGTGGCCAAAGCTGCTTTCTCCTTCTCCTCCTTTTCCTTCTCTAGACAAACAAAACAAAACCTGGCTGCTGCTTGAAGGCCACATTCCTGGGAAAGAAAGCCCTCGGGAATGATGCTGAGTCACACATCCAGTCCTAGGAATGTGGACAGAGCAGTCAAACTGCCACTTGAACTGACCCGGTCCTACCGTTGGACACGGATAGGTGGCCAATTCAGATGGCAGGTCTGTGGGGCAGCACCGACAGTACGCCCAGAGACGTCACCCATTTCTCTCTGTTGTCACACAGCTGGACCTGGGCTTCATATTCTGGCATGCTTTTAGAGTTGAATTCATATTCAACTTCCAGTGTGGCTAGTGTCAGACTAGGACCTGGGAGATCAGGGTTCGAATCCAGCTAGGCGATGAAGCGTGACCCTTGGGCCAGACACATTCTCCCAGCTAAGTCTACTGCACACATTTGTGGTGAGAAACATTTATGTCTCCTTGAGCTCCTTGTAGGAAAGGTGGGATATAAATGAAAAAATAAAATATAAAAAACTATCGCCAGTCAGCTACTGGAGACGGAGGCGCCATCTTATCCTTCGCCTCAATCAGCCAAATGTCTTGGGTCGGCCCTGCATTTGAAATAGTGCTGTGGCTTTTTAAATAATTGTTTTTAAGAATAAGTCAAGAAAAAAAGTGGGGGAGGTATTTGCCTACCTCAAAGGTTAATTCAGTCACAGAGAGGCATTCTCTACCCCATGTCGTTCTGTGAAAGTACTGAAACAGCTGGTTTAAACACTGTGACTCAGCATTAGCTGAAGTCCATGACTCAGAATAGACCCATTTCAATGAAGGAACATGACCAACGTAAGCCCATTGAATTAAATGGGTCTAATCTGAGCATTCCTTTGTTGGAGACAACTTTCCACACATGACTTGGTGGCCAGCATTGCAAGTCATACAGTGGCCCAGAGCAGTTTCTCCCTTAGGCACAGACCAGCCTTGGCTTGTGGAGGATTTGCAGGGGCAGAGAGGAACCCAAATAGGAATCCTGACAAAAGTGTGGGACATCTGTCTGTTTACTTTACACTCTTTCACCCCCCTTGTGATGGGAAGGGGTTAAAAACTGGATCACCAGTGGCAGCCAGGAATGTATCTCTGATTGTGGAATACAAACCGTATTTATTAGTATGCAGATTTAGAAATAATTCATTAAAAAGAAGGGTTTGATTGAAAGAGAGCATGCTAGTTTCCCATAACAAAGCTCAAAATCTATTTTAATTGAAACTACTGTGGTGCTGTTGATTTTTCCTTTCTCTCTCTTTTTTAAAAGAATATTAAAATTGTTTTGCTCAAGTTAATGGAATTGGTAATATGTGTTTACAAATGTAATAATGTCCGTAAAATGAAACACCATCAAAACAATCTCTTTTCATGATGGGAGGATCCAGGTTTTCCCTCTGTGAAATGTGATTTGTGGGGTAAGCGAGTTCATTTGATGAATGAAGCAATATATCGCAATCTGATTGAAGAGAAGCTGATAAGGGTAGAACTGCAATCAGACAGGCAAAGGGGTTATTTCAGTCCTCTGCAGAGGAGACCTGAAAATGATTTTTAAAAATAGCAAATGATGAGAGACTTTCCTGGATGATAACATCAGAGCAAAAATTCAACCCAGGAAGACCCTTTCCTTCCCCGACTCTAAATCCCGTGACATTTGGAGTGGAATGAGTTCAGAATCGGACCAATTCGACAGATTTTGACAACATACAGTAGCAAAAATAATAACGTGAAGCTAGAGAGAGAGACAGAGAGACACACACACACACACACACACACACAGAGAGAGAGAGAGAGAGAGAGAGAGAGAGAGGGAGGGAGGCTAGTTTGGAGCCTATGGTTTTCCAGCTACAGTCAAACCTCCATTTTGGAACGGTTTGGCTCCCAAACACCAAAAACCTGGAAGTAAATGCTCTGGTTTTTGAACGTTTTTTGGAAGCCAAACGTCTGACGCGACTTCCGCTTGAGGGCAGGAAGCTCCTGCAACCAATCGGAAGCCATGCCTCAGTTGTTGAACATTTCAGAAGCCGTATGGGCTTCCGGAACAGATTACGTCTGACAACAGAGGTTTGACTGTATTACTGGGTTTCATCAGCTGGCTGGGGGTTGGTGACGGATGGAGTTCAACTAGATCTGGAGGGATTCCAGGTTCCTCACACCTGGTTCAGGGCTCTCCGCATCAAGACCGCCATTCTGAAATGGCCCTGGAAATGAAGAGGCGGCTACGGGAGACGAGACAACGCCACACTGCATCCTTCCTATCAGGTAACAATCTGGCTCCTACGTTCTGAAGCAACTGTTCCAGACACCTGGAAGCCAGAGTGCAGTTTCCAGACTCAGTAGCACATGCTACAGTGATATAATCTGGAAGTTACGAAGATCTGAATGACTGTTGCCATGTATGTGTTTGGACTGGGGTGGCAGTGACGCCATTCTCTCCCCCACCCACCCCAACCATAAAAAATGTTTTGGGCCACACCTGTCCCAAAGTACTCTTCCTAAAGTGTGTGGGGAAAGGAAATCCTTTAATCCATGGGGATTTTTTGCAGAAAGTGCATTACTTACCTGTGGTTTAAAAACAATAGTGGGAGATGAGGAAGATGAAGCTGTTGATAGTGAAGAAGGACCCGCCAATAGCCAACATCCGTTCCCATCTGGTGCCTAAGTAGACAAGCGGAAAAAGAGCTGTTGGCTACAGAGTACAATGAAAAGTTGCCACATTTTGCTGAGTAGGTCGGGTGCCATTTTTTCAGAATCAGATAAGGCTTCGTAATTCCGGTTTGGGCCTCAGAATGCCTATTAGTCATTTTGGCAGACTCCTATCAGTGAGATTGTTATCGAATTGCCCTGTGTGATTCATTGTTCCTATCTAATCCTGATCTCAAAACTTGAGAATTACATGAGCATGAGAGATAGCATTACGCATGCTTTCCCCAAAGACTGCCTGAGAAATTCAAGCAGCAGAAAGGAAGTGTTTATGAGGAATTACGATTCGGTAGGAGCTACTCCTTCCTCCTGGATGGAACATGGTCATCTGCTCTGCTCCTGGGTCTGATCTGGGGAGGGTAGATTGTTTTTTGGGAGGCTGAAACCCCCACTGACATAAGTAATGGAGGAGGGTAAATGTATTATATGAATATGAATATTATTATTTATCTGTGTAGCAAAAGCCATTATGAAAAAATACAGAAAACAGAAAACAAATGCATTACAAAGAGTAAAATACACTGCACAGTTAAAATAACTATTAAAGGCAGGCATTCTGTCAGATAAGATTTTGCTCCCCTGAAGAATTTAGTTTACCTATCCCACAAGCTTTTTTCCTTAAAACTGCCACCCTAAATGCAAAACAAGCACTTTTTCAGAGGTGTAGGGGGACCTGTCCTCTAATAAACAGCTAATCAGACACCTCTCACCTGGGATATTTAAATTTTTGAACAAGGCTGCTCTTAAGTCCTTGTAGATTGGGCAAACTACATTATAAGAGCTGCAACTTTAGGAGCATTTGCTTAAGCTTGTTTTCGCCTTCTCCCTCCCACTCGCCCCCTTTTAAATAGGTAAGCCTGAGGGCAGAGAGGGTATTAATACTGCCCCCCCTGCCTCCCAAGCAGCTCTGAGAGTGTTTATTGGCAAAAGGGTGTGAATGCCATAAATAAATAAACAACCCCAAAGATCACCTGGTCCAACAACAGTGACAGGGTTACTCTTCTTCGAAATAACTTTCCGTCCAGAAAGATGCACTATGTATCCACACCTGAAGAGTCCCACATTCTTGAGCTTCATGATGCTCATGTTGTAGATGTAGATGTGGCCGTATGAAGCCACAGCTGAGACGCTAATCCAGTCGCCATAAAACTGGAACTCCTTGAGATTCTTCGTTCCAGGTGGAGCTGAGCACACAAGGCTGACCGAATCTCCCAGGTTGTCCTTGATGAGGTTGGGGTTCAAAGAGAGGACGGGGGCTTCCGGGGCTTCTGGGAAAGAAAGATAAACACCCAGGGTTGAGATTCCTTTATGTAACAGAGCCAGCAGCTATACTAACTCCTCTATCCTGAAATACGCTTGCAATAGTTGGGTGGGAAGAAAGAAATTGAGAGAGGATGCAGATTCAGATGTCTGTTTTTAGGTTAATTTTTGACAAGGTGAAAGAACACAAAGGATGGGGAAGAAATCTGATCCAGTTGCATTTTCTGAAGCCATATGTTAACCGAACCTCTCACACCCTTTGAAATTTGCAATGCAGTTCTGCAGCCAGATAATCCATCTACATTCAGTTAATGGCTTGCCCAAAAACAGGCCTCTCAAATAACTTTACAGACAGGGAACGGTCAAAACAAGCACAGAGACTGCATAAATTGGTATTTTCTGCCACCTGGTGTGGTTAGGATTTGCTGCTTCAGTCCAGGAAGTTCTGGCCAGGTTCTGCTGATCAGAGTTAACGTGATGGCGATAGCAGAGCATCCAGGCTGGCCCAAGACAATTTGGAACCTGAGGCAAACCACAAAATGATGTCCATTTCCCTAGCCCTAGTGAAGATCTACACAGGGAACAAGGGTGGGAACAGCACCTCCTATTCATCAAGAGACCGCTGTAGAGTTGGCATTGTGATGGGGCAGCCAAGTAAGCGGCAGATCCAGCCCGCAAGGAGCATGCCACAGCTGTCATTGTGGCGGCAGCAGTGGCTGACACATTATTGGGAGGCCAGATCTGCTGCCCCTGTAGATTCTGCTGCCTGAGGGAGTCAGTCATCTCACATTGCCTCATGGGTAGGCTAGCCCTACAGAGCACCTCCTCTGAATACAGGTTGAATCTACCATGCAGGTCCAAAACTTTCCCTAGAACTGCTTCCCTGATGAAAGTAGAAGTCAGAAACTATTATATGCCCCAAGGGGTTTTCTGGCATAGAACCACTGATGTCCTAGGGACTAGAAACTTACCCTTCACTTGTAGAGAGATGGATTTGCTTCGGGCAGATGTGACCTCTGTGTCAGCTTTCTCCATCCAGGAACCACAGCTGTAATTTCCCGTGTTGTTCGTTTCAGCCCTCAAAACCAGTTGGCCCTTTTGATAAGGGTCGGCAGCCATTTTGAGAATCTGTTGCCCATCCTGATTGAAGAACCTGTATCCCCCCACCGTCTCGTTTGGGGAAGCTGAGCATATGAGCACAACCCTCTCGCCTTCAAAGTATTTGGGATAATTTGGCTGTACCGAGAGTTTGGGGGGTTGGAGAGCCCCTGGAAGAAAAGCAGAGGGATCTCAGTGGCAGGCACAGAAGGGGAACCTGAAATGAATTATCACAGTGTGGGGTGCTCTTTTTTAGCCTTGTTCTTTTCCAAGTTACTCCCCCACCCCATGCTTCTAAAAAATTCTGCAAACCATGAGATTCAGACCAGATCCCTTACAAAATGCTCCATTCCATTTCTCCCCCTCATGCTATTCCTGAAATATTTTATTATACTTCTGCAAACGTGAGGTTCCCCCAATGCCTGCTGGTAACTTCCCTTTTCTGCCCTGATGGTATCGTTTTCGCTATATTAGGATCCACACGTGGAGAGTGAGATCACTGTCAGCATACAGAATTCTGTTACGATACATAAGCCGTCCTGGGAATTAGAAGCTTTCTACAGTCTTTCCATGGAAAGTTGGAGCAACATTGCACAAAAATGAGAAGGAAGACTGAAGTGGTGGGACTGTACCACTTCAGACTACAGGTGCGGACAGTCATATTTTGGAATATCCCCTATAAGCACTCACTGAATGTACTCATCCAGGATACAAGAGGGAAAACTGTGGTAAACCAATTGAGCATACATCACACTTTTCCTCACCTCACAACAACCTTGTAAAGTAGGTCAGGCTGAGAGTTAGTGCATACCCCACAACATTTCTCCAATGAAAATAGGGGCATCCTAAGGAAAAGTGGGACATTCCAGGATCAAATCAGAAACCAGGACGGCTTAGAATCATAGAATGGAAGAGACCACAAGGGCCATCGAGTCCAACCCCCTGCCAAGCAGGAAACACCATCAGAGTACTCCTGACATATGGTCGTCAAGCCTCTGCTTAAAGACCTCCAAAGAAGGAGACTCCACCACACTCCTTGGCAGCAAATTCCACTGTCGAACAGCTCTCACTGTCAGGAAGTTCTTCCTAATGTTTAGGTGGAATCTTTTTTCTTGTAGTTTGGAACCATTGCTCCGTGTCCGCTTCTCTGGAGCAGCAGAAAACAACCTTTCTCCCTCCTCTATGTGACATCCTTTTATATATTTGAACATGGCTATCATATCACCCCTTAACCTCCTCTTCTCCAGGCTAAACATGCCCAGCTCCCTTAGCCGTTCCTCATAAGGCATCATTTCCAGGCCTTTGACCATTTTGGTTGCCCTCCTCTGGACACGTTCCAGTTTGTCAGTGTCCTTCTTGAACTGTGGTGCCCAGAACTGGACACAGTACTCCAGGTGAGGTCTGACCAGAGCAGAATATAGTGGCACTATTACTTCCCTTGATCTAGATGCTATACTCCTATTGATGCAGCCCAGAATTGCATTGGCTTTTTTAGCTGCCGCATCACACTGTTGGCTCATGTCAAGTTTGTGGTCAACCAAGACTCCTAGATCCTTTTCACATGTACTTCTCTGAATCAGGGACATATTTGGAAAATAGGGACATTTGGAGGGTCTCTTAGGGATTGGCCCAACATCACGCCCTGAGCTTCATGGCTGGAGAAGGGATTTGAACCTGGATATCACAAGTCCTACTTCCAGGGGTCAGTGGGAAACTTTCTGGCATCACAGGCCAGATCTTTATCGGTATTGGCCTTGTGGGTCAAATTTGACAAGTGGAATTTGATTTTCTTCACAGTGTTATTTCTGCTATAAAAATGTCAAAATTTGCTACTTTTATGCTGTATGATCAGCAGAGGATAATGGAAGTTGTAGTCTAAAACAGTTGGAGGGCACCAGGTTGAGGAAGTTGGCTCTAAGAGTTGAACAAAAGAAAAATGTTCTTCTTTAGAGACACTCTTGTCTTCTCCACATCAACAACTCATTGTGGAGATGTTGGAATGTTACCTGCAGATGATGCTGGCTGTAGAACAACATGCAGGAAAACTGAAAGAGAGAAATAAAAAGGAGGAATGAGGCATGTTAAATAGACCTGGAAGTCCGAACTGATTTGATCTGAAGATTATTTACATGTTATATTTATCTCAAGGGAGTACATGTGAGGTTCATTGGTAGGCTCCCATCCAAGCACTGACCAGACTCTGAGATGTGCATAGCTTCAGGAATCCCTATGCATTAATTAGCCCCCACAAAACAAAACTATGTTGTCAACATTACAGGGAAAAATATCATTATGGCAAAGAGCATAAAATGAACAAAAATCACATTCTTGAAATAAGTACAAAATGCATCACAAATCAGTAGGTCTGATAAATTAAATGTCAAGTGTGCTGGATCACCCTCAGCCCCCCAGGAAAGGTGGATGAGTTTTGATGATGCTGGAGGCATCTGCCTGATGTTTTCTGGCACTTCAAAAGGACAGGTGCTACCACACTCATATGCCCTTTTCTCTGTGCATGTAAGATGATCCTCTTGAGCATAAGGCTCTACTAAGAGGGCCTCTCCCAAGGATCGAAGTGACTGGACATGATACAGGAATGGTCCGACTGAGAAGTTCAACTTTGCAGACTTTGGCTGCACCATATGGGCTACATTAAAGCACATACCCAAGTCTTATCCACCAAGGCAATCCTTACACACGTTTGCTCTGATGTTCCTAAAAAGAAGAGACCTCTAGGCAGGCTCTTGATTTTCTTTAGGAGGGATGAGCAAAGCTCCCACAGTGCCCCCTTATGGACTCTCTGTCTCCTCCTGTATGGGAAGAGGGTATCTCTCAGTGGGCTCTCTTCCCCTCTCTGCCCAAATCACTGCTGCCCATTCCAGTTGCCTTTGAGCCTCATCCACATTACCACCCAGAGGAGAAGCACAAGGCAGGTGGGAGGCGCTGCTGCCAATCCCTCACTGTTGTTGATCTCTTTCAGCTTCTGCCTTCTGGAAGAAGGTATAGGGTTATAAAGGCCAGGACTCGCCGCCTGAAAAACAGTTTCTACGCTAATGCAATTCCGGTTCTAAACGCAGCATAAGGGGTCTCTGTAGTATAGTGTATTTTAAAATGGGGTTTTAGAGTTTTTTAGGGGTTTTTGAATGTTTTATGTAGTTTTATGTAGTTTTTATGTAGTTTTATGTAGTTTTGTGGTAGTTTTATGTAGTTTTTATGTAGTTTTATGTAGTTTTTCAATTTCATTGTTCCGCAAGGGACAATGACAATAAAGATATTGTATTGTATTGTATTGTATTGTATTGTATTGTATTGTATTGTATTGTATTGTATTGTATCGTATCGTATCGTATCGTATCGTATCGTATCGTATCGTATCGTATCGTATTATCGTATCGTATAGTATGCTGGCAGTGATAGCAAGGCAGAGGAGGACCAGGTATGCTGTCAAGTGTAAGAGGCCCCATAGCCCCCCCTCTCTCTTTCTCTGTGTGTTTATTATTCTGACAGAAAGGATGACGAGGGTAGAAATAACAGACTTGTATATTTGCATACACACCATGACATAGTCCAGGATGAGAGATGAGCATTTGTGGTTAACTAGCTGCTTCTCATTACTCAGCTGTTAAGTTCTGCTTCGCACATTTCCACATCTGTTTCTAGCTCCCCCCCCCAAAAAAAATCCTCATGAAATTTCAGCAGTATTTTAGTTTCTCTTAATATGCAGCATTTTCTGTATCCAATTAACTTAATATGCCTTTTTGTGGAAAACGGTTTTCAATAATATGATGCATTTTGCACGATTCCCCCCTCCATGTATATTTTTATATACATGCATTCATAAGAATGCTTGCACGCATACTTCACGCATGTACTTTTGCACACGTAGCTTGGTTGCAGAACTGCGCTTCAAAATTTGGAAAATGTGAATTTTGAAGGACGGTTGCATTTCTGTTTCATGTCTTGTTTGGGAACATGTGAATTAGGTCGGTTCACCTATTAACATGAACTGAATTTAAATTCTCAGCTATCCCTAGTGAGGATGCAACTGAGAAGTCTGTTTGCCCTCATTGGGCGGGCTGGCACTGTATCTCATTTGTGAACTGGCCTCTAGCAGGCTGGATCATCCTTCTGCTGCCATAATGGCCAATTTAGGGAGCAGGAATTTAGGGGGCGTTCCACTGGGCACAGTGCCAACTGGCCAGTAGTGGTACTTGGCGCCATGCCCAGGGAAAGCTTAAATACCTGCAGGTCCATGATATTGTGCATTCACACCACTTAAATGGCAAAGACCATCAACTTGGGGGGGTGGCCCCCTCAAATATTTTGTTGGGGGGGTCCAAAGACCCCTCACCTCCTAGGAGTTGGCTCCTATGGGTCAGAGCGTGTTCTCAGCAATTGCTAGCCCTGAAGCCAGTTTAAAAATTTATCAAGATGATTCTTATGGATCAAAGCAGAAATTAAAACCCAGGAGGAGGAGGAGAAGAAGAAGAGTTTGGATTTGATATCCCACTTTATCACTACCTGAAGGAGTCTCAAAGGGTCTAACATTCTCCTTTTCCCTTCCTCCCCCACAACAAACACTCTGTGAGGTGAGTGGGGCTGAGAGACTTCAGAGAAGTGTGATTAGCTCAAGGTCACCCAGCAGCTGCATGTGGGGGAGCGGAGGCGTGAACCCGGTTCCCTAGATTACGAGTCTACCACTCTTAACCACTACACCACACTCCACTGAGAAAGGAGTGGTAGAAGAGGATGGGGAAGAAAGAAAGTAGCAACATACCTAGCATAGGAACCAGAAGAATAACCTCCATGTTGAGAAGGATCTTTCTCCACCTGGATCGCACCTCCTTGGAAACTTGGTATCGCCAGTTTTTATATCACCCTTCCTCTCCAAGGCAGACCCTTAAAGTGTCTTTACAGGAGGAACATCAGTGAAGCCCATATTTGCATAATCGCCCAAAGGGGAAATGCAGTCATTATTGGGAAAAGAGCCATTGGACTGAGGGACTTTGCTGCCTAAAATAGAAAATGGAAATAGGTCCAGCCAGACCAGAGGAGTCAGCACTTGACCTGCTAACTGCTTTGATAATTCCTGTTTTGTTCGTATGCTCAACGCATGATCTGCTCCAGCCAGCAGAAATGCAGAGAATAGATTTTGTTGCAGGAGAAAACTGGAGCCAGTGGAGGCTGGTGCATTGGGACAAAAGGGTCACTGCCCCACCAAACTCACCTTCTGTTAGCCAGGCTCCACCTGCCTGCTGCCTTAGTTCCAATCAATCCAGTGGGAGATCCATTTTTGATAGACTAACTCAGTCTGACACTTCCAAACTTGCTTGTTTCAGTCCAGAACACAACCCCCAGTCAGATGACACATTTTCCCAGATTTTTCTTGAGTGAGCGTGTGTGTGCCTAGTTGACAATAGTGAGACAGACAATGTAGTGTTTGGTGGAAAGTGAAATGCTGCAAAATGCTAGCAGCACTGAGTGTGATGAAGAGAGGGCAGGCATTACTTTTTAAATCTTTTCATACACAATGAAAAAGGGGAGTGAAGAGTGGATCACCAAATAGCAGCCAGGAATATGTCTCTGATTGCAGAATACTATCTGTATTTATTAGTAGGCATTGTAAACCACCCTGGGATCTTCAATGTTAATAATAATAATAATAATAATAATAATAATAATAATAATAATAATAAAATACTTAGAATACAGAAAGAGATGTGTTTGATTGATAGAGAGCACGCTCATTTCCCATAGTGACACTCTGTCTAGTTTCATTGCAACTATTGTGGTACTGATTTTCCTTCCTTCCTTCCTTCCTTCCTTCCTTCCTTCCTTCTTTCTTTCTTTCTTTCTTTCTTTCTTTCTTTCTTTCTTTCTTTCTTTCTTTCTGTTGTTTTTAGCAAAATGATTATAATAATAATAATGTAAAAATTGTTCATGTTTATTGAGGGAGTGAAATATATTTGCAAATGCTAGGGCTGATCTAGGTGTATCAGACAGCCACTAATACTGAGAGGAGAACGTTGAAAAGAAAAGTACAAGTTTCAAAGCAATTGTCCCAAAGGTTGAAAGGACCTGAGTTGTTGTTTTCGATGAATTGGTTTTTCGTTTTTGTCTTTTCATTTAAAAAAAGGAGGGGGGGGGGAGGTCCGCATGTTAGAGCAGGGATCAGGAAACTGACTGAAGCTGATGGAAATTGAAATTCAGAAACATTGAAGGGCCAGAAGGTCCTCATTCCTGTGACAGTTTTACACAACAAAATGATTGTGCGAAGCCATCAATTTCCCACCCTCCCCTTATAATATGTGATAAAGCCTATAAAGACAGAGCAATCAAAATGATTTCCACTGCAAATGTTTCCACTGCAAGTTCTGGAAAACCAGAACTTGGTTTCCAGCCCTCTGTTTGCGCTCTTTTGTGGAAGATGGATCCAGATTTTTCCTCCTGGTTATGTGATTTATGGGGGAAGCTGGCTCATTTGGTGAATGAATCCACAATCGGGTTGATGAACAGCTGAGGTCGGACTGCCGTCAGTCGGGCAAAGAGGACTATTACAGTCACCTGAAGAGGAGACCTAAAAATGATTTTAAAAATAGCAAGAGATGAGAGGCTTCCCTAGATCATAACTTCAAGGCGAAGATGCAACCCAGACCAACCATTTCCCTCCCTAACTCCCAGTGTTGTGACGCTTGAGGTGGAATGCTTTGAGAATGGGACCAGTTCGGATAAATAAATAAATAAATAAATAAATAAATAAATAAATAATGTGCAGCTTGCTAGAGAGGTGGTGGGACCCAGGCTGGTTCAGATATAAAGGTAAAGGGACCCCTGACCATTAGGTCCAGTCGTGACTGACTCTGGGGTTGCGGCGCTCACCTCGCTTTATTGGCCAAGGGAGCTGGCGTACAGCTTCTGGGTCATGTGGCCAGCAGGACTAAGCCGCTTCTGGCGAACCAGTGCAGTGCACGAAAACGCCGTTTGCCTTCCCGCCGGAGCGGTACCTATTTATCTACTTGCACTTTGATGTGCTTTCGAATTGCTAGGTGGGCAGGAGCTGGGACCGAGCAACGGGAGCTCACCCTGTTGCGGGGATTCGAACCACCGACCTTCTGATTGGCAAGTCCTAGGCTCTGTGGTTTAACCCACAGCACCACCCACATCCCAATGGTTTAGATATAACTATCCCTATGTCATGATCCTGAATCCTTTGCCACACAGAAAGCCTCAGAGGCAATTCCCCCACTCCCCACAGCCTCCACAGGTGGTGAGAAAGTGATCTGGAATGTCATGGTCAATCAAGGAGGACAAGTCTGGGCTCAATCAGAGATGGATAACCTGTTGCCACCCAGATGTTGCTGGACTTCAACAGCCAGCAAAGCCAATAATCTGGGATGGTAGGGGACATAGTCCAGCAACAGTTCCTCATCTCTGCTTTGCATGATGGAAGGCTCAAGTCTCGGAAAGTCTCAAGGCCACCATCACACATCTGACACCACAGTGGTTTTCAGTGAAACTGAATCATCTTAAACCCTTACTTCAGCCACAAAAAAATGTATTGGGCCACACCTGCTCCAAAGTACATGTTCAAAAGAAAATGTTTACTCATTTCACTTACCTGTGGTTTAAAAACACAAATGGGAGATGAGGAAGATGAGGCTGTTGATGGTGAAGAAGGAACCACCAATGGCCACCATCCGTTTCCAGCTGGAAAAGTTGACTAAGTTCCCGTTGACTAAGAAAAAGAGTTTCTGGTTACAGAGTGTAATGAAAAGATGCCACATTTCACCCAAGTTGGGTCCTCTTATTCAGAATCAGATAAGACTTTGTGGATATTGGTTTGGGCCACCCAAAGCTTCTTAGTCATTTTGGCAGACTCTCCGAGTGTTATTTCTACAGAATCTCGCCATGTGATTTACCTATCTTATCAATTCCCGATCTCGCAACTAAATCTATGGAAGATAGATTTGCAAGAGAGATAGCATTGCCCCATTCCCTGCTTTCCCCACAGCCAGCTGGAAAAATCCAGTCAAAGGTTTGTGCATCTGTGATGGAAGGAACCATTTCCAGTGGGGGTTGTCAGATGCACCTCAAGCAGCATGTCTGGGATATAACTGTGTGGTAGAAGCTGCCCTGGCTCCTGGCTGGGCATTGGCTCTGCTCTCGCATGTGATCTGTGAAGGAAGAGTGCTTCAAAACAAAGCATGTTCTTTATCTACAAGAAGACAACAAGGAGCCACCAGTGAAGAATTCCTTTTGTTAACTTCGCAATAAGATCTGCAACTTTAAGAACCTTTACTTCAGCATGAATTTCCTTCTCCCTCTGACTCCCTTTTTCTTTGCATGTCGTGTCTTTTTAATTTTTGGATTGTAAGTCTGAGGGCAGGGCCCATCTTAATATTGATCTTTTATTTTCTAAGCAGCCCTGAGAGCCTTTATTGGCTAAAGGCAGGTAAATAAATATATTAGATAGATGACAGATGATAGATGATAGATAGATGATAGATAGATGATAGATAGATAGATAGATAGATAGATAGATGATAATAGATAGATAGATAGATAGATAGATAGATATAGATAGATAGATAGATAGATAGATAGATAGATAGATAGATAGATGATAGATAGATCTGGAGATTACCTGTTTGAACAATGGTGACAGAATTACTCTTCTTTGAAATAACTTTTCTTCCAGAGAGGTCCACTACGTAGCCACACGTGAAGCTTCCCACATCTTTGGGTTCCATGATGCTCATGTTGTGAGTGTAGACGTTGCCATATCGAGGCACAACTGATATTTCCTCTTTGTCGCTATAGAACTGGAACTCCTTGACTTCCTTTCTTTCAGGCGGAGCTGAGCACACAAGGCTGACATTATCTCCCAGGTTGTACTCAAGGAGGCTGGGGTTTAAAGAGAGGGAGGGGGCTTCCGGGGCTTCTGGGAAAGAAAGATAAATGCCCAGGGTTGAGATTGCTTCGTGTAACACGGTGACAGCGGCTAGCTAAACTCCTCCACCCTGAAGTATGCTTGCAATGGTTGGGTGGGTGGAGAGAGAGGGTGGGAAAAGAGAGAGAGATAGGGTGAGGGCAGGGATGCATTTTTAGACAACAGATTTTAGACTTGCAATGAAATAACTGAAGAGTGGAGGAGATATGTGATTTAGTTCCCATTTAAAGGTGAACGTAACTGAATTTGCATTTTCTAAAACGACAGAAAAACTAAAATACAGCCACATTTCTCTGAATTATGAACTATGCAGAACTGGCCAAACTGACATCCAAACTGTGAGATAAGGACAACTGTGACTTTAAAGAAGAATGGGAACTTTTCACAAATTACTTAAAAAGACAACAAAATGAATTGGACTCCTTGGCAGGTTTTGAATATACATACACAAATTTATTGATTGATAACATGGTAGATAGATAATGTGAGGATTTGTATAATTTTATAACATGCAGAGAATAATATGGGTTGAGAAATCAGAGAGAAGAGCTGAGGGAAGTCTTGGGGGGGTTGGGGGGAAAGGGGAAAAATAATGAATATGATATGTTTTGATATGTTGTTATGTTGAAATTTCTAATAAAAACATTTTCAAAAATAAATAAAAATAAAGGTGAACCTAACTGATTTGCACTTTCTAAAATGACAGAAAAACTAAAACACAGCCACACTTCTCTGAATTTTGAAATGTGGTTCTGTAGCCAAGAGATGTGTACAAAAATACATAGATTAGGGCAAAGTATGCCTAAAGACGCAGATAAAGACCAACGTCTTGGGTCAGGATGTTGCCAGCACTCCATGCATCAGCACTGGTGACCACACACTTGAGATGGTAGACAGTGTTGGGTTCCACCATAATCAGCGTATTGGCAATGGCTCACCTCTCCAAAAGGGTATGGGAGAACGTGATGCTAGCATCCAATACCAAGATAAAGGTCTATCAGGCTTGAGTGTTGAGCATGGTGCTTTATGGAAGTGAGCCGTGGGCAACTTACAGCTGTCAGCAGCAGTGCCACAACGCCTTCCACATGTACTGTGTCAGGAGGATTTTGGGTATTACATGGGAGGATAGAATTCCAAACAAAGATGTGCTTTCCCAAGCCCACATTCCCAACATGTTCACACTCCTGCACTAAAATGTTCCTATCCAACTTTGTACATACGATGAAAGGGATCTGAGGGTTTTATTCAAGCTAGCGCTACTCAGAATAGCTAACTAACACGGCTTATTTGGGCTCATTAAATAGTTGGCAACAACCCGAAAATTTGAATTCAGGCTGCATAACCTAGCCTTTGCTGCCACTTAGTGGTTTTGCTGCTCATTCCCAAATTTTCCCAACAAGTTTAGTTTCTTTTTACCAAAACTGATAACTAAGAATGAAAGTAACTGCCTAAACATTTTTTATTTGGGTGGCCGGGAAACTTTCTGCAAACTCGGTTTCTCTTCTCTGCAGTAAAAAAATTGAAAACATAAAAAAGGGCTAGTATTCAACTAAGTCATACTTAGTATGCAGAGGCCATTGAGCTTGTTCCGGTTAGAGAAGCGCGCGCGCGCACACACACACACACACACACACACACACATATACACACAGCAGAGCTTCCTCCCCTCCATCATATTGACAGGGGCACCTTGCAGGCACAACATTCTGCACTGGTTTTTGTTGTTGTTGTTGTTGTTTTTGGGTGAAAATAGCCACCTGAAGCTATAATTTCTCCAAAAGGTTATTATTATTATTTTGCTTTATTTTTTGCAGCAAATGAGTGCATTTGCAATACGTTTGTTCATTCTACACTTTCAGGGCTACAAAAGTACAGAAAGGGTCCTCCTTATAGTGTGTTAGATAACAGTGAGAGGTTCCCCCACCTGAAAGCTAATAGTGTATATGTGTGTTTGCCTGATTTTTGCTGAGATTGTTTCTAGGGAGGGAAAGATTAAGCTGATGGCTGCCACCTCCCACCCAAGGCATTTATTTTGTTCTTTATTTTAAAGCTGTGATTTGCTAATCATGTCATTTATATTCTGCACTCCTACCCTGCCCTGGGATGGGGGTTTAAACCACAGAGCCTAGGTAGGGCTTGCCGATCAGAAGGTCGGCAGTTCGAATCCCCGTGACAGGGTGAGCTCCCATTGTTCAGTCCCAGCTCCTGCCCACCTAGCAGTTCAAAAGCATGTCAAGTGCAAATAAATAAATAGGTACCGCTCCGGCAAGAAGGTAAATGGTGTTTTCATGTGCTGCTCTGGTTCTCCAGAAGCAGCTTAGTCATGCTGACCACATGACCCGGAAGCTGTCTGCGGACAAACACCGGCTCCCTGGCCTATAGAGCGAGATGAGCGCGCAACCCCAGAGTCGTCTGCGACTGGACCTAATGGTCAGGGGTATCTTTACCTTTACCTCAACCTTTACTCCGCCCTGAGCAAGGCTGTAGATTTCTAACACTGGGGTCCCCAGACTTTCTGGGTCCAGGCTCACATTGGGAAATGACAATTTCTTAATCATGAGCAGCAGCAGCAACAACAAATCCCATTTCACAGGGGAGGAACGGACAATGTCTAGAAACTCTATCCCCCCCCCAAGGCATGCAAAATATCTACATGTGTACCAAAACAAAGCACAAGCAAAAGAAACAGGCCACCGGCTAGCAATGAGGACACCCCCAGCCAAACAACCCACTTAAAAAAGAAAGAATGATAAAACTGGGAGGGCATGGGCCCTTGTCAGTCATCAAGAGGGGTGTCAGAGGACATCAAATTGGGGGCACCAGATGTAGCAAGTGGCAGACGAGAAGAAAATGAATCAGACAGACCATCACTAAGGCTTCTCAGCATTGGAACAGGCCACCAACGTCCCAGGAACTAGAAACCTACCTTTCACTTGTAGGGAGATGGAGTTGCTTCGGGCAGATATGACCTCTGTATCAGCTTTCCCCATCCAGTAATCACAGCTGTAATTTCCCATCTTGCTTGTTTCAGCCCTAAAAACCAGTCTGCCCTTTTGATAAGGGTCGGGAGCCATTTTGAGAATCTGTTGCCCATCCTGATTGAAGAACCTGTATCCCTCCACCGTCCTGTTTAGGAAAGCTGAGCATATGAGCACAACCCTCTCGCCTTCATAGTATTCGGGATAATTTGTCTGTACCGAGAGTTTGGGGGGAGGGAGAGATCCTGGAAGAAAAGCAGAGGGATCTCAGTGGCAGGCACAGAAGGGGAACCCGAAACGAACTGTCACAGTGTGGGGTGCTCTGTTTTAGCCTTCCCCTGTTCCAGGTTACTCCACCCCACCCCACATACTATTAAAATTTATTTGTGTGTTTCCGCAAACTGTCTTATTCAGCCCAGCTCTGTTTCAGGACTTTTCATTCCACCCCCTCCCCTCCTATATATATATATATATATATATATATATATATATATATATATATATATATATGTAGTTCTGCAATGCTTGCAGTTTTCCCCAAGCATGCCAGTAACTTTGCTCCTAAACATCGGTATATGTTTCATTTTGCCTACATAAGGATTCACACTTGGAGGGTGACTTCGCTTTTATAATACACAGTGGTGTTGCAAAATGGGGACGGAGGTGGCACTGGGATTTGTACGTTTGGTACAGTTTGCTCCTAGAAAGTACCCATGTATACGAGTGAAGTTACTAGCATACTTGGGGGAACCACAAAGCAGCTGGAGGGGGTGCTGGGTTGCTAAAAGAGCACAAAAGTGACAAGGATTCTCCTCTAGAGACATTCTGGTCTTCTCCACATAAACAACTCACTGGGAAGAAGTTGGAATGTTACCTGCAGTTGATGCTGGCTGTGGAACAAGAAGCAGGAAAACTGAAAGAGAGAAATAAAAAAGGAGGGATGGAACTGGTTAAATATGCCTGGAAGTTTGAATTGATTTGATCTGAAGATTATTTACATGTTATATTTGACTCAAGGGAGCATATGTATTAGGTAGGCTCCCATCCAAGCATTTACCAGCCCCCAGACCTGCATAGCTTCAAGAAGGCTGCAGCAATATATCCCTTTAGACCTTAGGCTTACGTCTTCAGCCAGTGTGTCTGTACCCACAGGTCGGCTGTACGGCCATGCTAGGCGGGTCACAGCAAAACTGTCATCACCACGCAAACCCTTCAGTCCAATCTGTCTTATGTCTTACCTTCCAACTTCTTCTGATGCAAAACTGGAATGTGCATCTTCCAGGACGTGTTCCTGGGAGACTCACATGACATGCGCCTCGTGAGATATTGTGCGGTGCCTCCAAAGCATGAGTTTTGGGGAGCTGTGTGGGGTCGTGGCCCCGGGAAAAGTGTTTCTTTGAGGTGAGAGCGTGACAGATCACGACACCCAAAATGGCCGCAGAGGTCATGTGAGAAAATACGGGATGTGCCTCTTTTCCCAAGGCACCTGGAAGGTATGTTATGTGAGAGAGTTCCCTCTTCATTTTGCACCAGGCCAGCTTTGCTCCCACATAGTGGAAACACGCTGCCTGGCTTGAGAAGAGGCTATTTACCTGACTATTGCAGCCTCACTGAATCACATAAAGCTGCTTGTGTTGCGAAGCCTAGAAGCCACTGGACTCCTCTGCATAGAAAAGAAGCGCTGGAATGGCTGCAGCTGTTGGTGGTGAAACACTCAGGGAGGAATGAATCCAGGCAGCCCCGAGTCTAGAGATGTGAGGGCTTATTCACCAGTAAGGACTGCTATTTAATGACTTCTATTTGCTTGGAACAGAAGGATTGGGCTGGAGGAAAATGGTGTGGGGATTCTAGCTGAACTTAATGGGCAAACATGCCTAAAATACTGGATAAGATGAAATGTGTTTGTTGGTTTGTGTAGCTATGTCTGAGCTCTACCTATGTTCAGTCCTGTGGAGGTTTTTATATCTCCTCCCCTCTCCACTTCTGCCTGTATTACGTTCTGAGGGTACTGAGAGAGAGAAAAAATCAGATTTATTTTCTGTACATCTGAGTTCAGGAAAGTTGATACATGGAGAGGGCAGGCAGACCGGCAGTTGTGAGAAAAGGGGAAAAAGGCAGCCACAGAAGATGTCGAGAAGAAAACAAAACCTGCAGGAAAGGGAAAGGAAATGCAGCTGACCAGGGAGAGAGAACCTTAGTTAATCATAATTAAATTAACATACAAATCCTACGCATGTCTACTCAGAAGTAAGGCCCATTTATTTTAATTGGACCTGTTCTCAAGTAAGTTTGCTTCTTTAATATTTCAGTGTTGATTTGGAATGAAAGTTAGTGTTATTTAGTTGCTTTTAAAAGAATTATAAGAAAAAGAAAAAGAAAGAAAAGAAAGAAAAGCGTTTTGTTTGTTTGTTATGGAACTACAAGAATATGTTGCTTCAGTATATCAGAATCTGGGAAGTTTCCTCAAACATCAACCAAGGAGCAACAAATAGCAACTGGCGTCTTTATTGGGTGCTGAGGGTGATGAACTTTCCCAGAAACCCTGTTCATTTTTATTTCAGGAAAGCTGATATTAGGAGAGGACCTAAATGACAGAGAGGTGAATTAAAGGCAGCATTGAAGATGACACAAGATGGAAGAAAGTGAGCAAAGGAAGAAGAGGGAGATAAAAAGGCAACAATGAGCAGGTGAATTGAAGTAGAAGGCTGAAGTACAGAAAAGTTTGAGAAGGTAGAGAGAATGTAGAAAACAGTATGAGTGGAGAGGAAGAGGAAACAGGAAGATTGTGAAAGTTGAGATGACCGTAAGTGACAACATAATGCAAGCATAAATGCGGACAATGACTTTTCCTCTTGCTCAATATAAGCCACAGCTTAATTCAAGAGAAAACCTCCAGAAATCAAGAGATACTACTAAGTATAAATAAGAAATGAACATGTGAAAGCTGGTCCCATGTTCCTGGCTCGGATTTTCTGTCTGGACTAGTTGAAGACCACTGCTTAAGATCATGTCTTGGGGCAATGTATTTGTTCGCAAAAAAATAATAATATACAGCCAACATTAAAGAAAATAAATCATTGTAGTGGTGAAAAACAAAAAAGCAACAATAACATTTCATTCCTGAAATAAGTACAAAATGCATCACAAATCAGTAGCTCAGATTAATTATACATCAATTTAGATCACACACACACACACACACACACACACACTCGCCTGGCCACACTGATGAGTTTTAAGCATGCAACTATACAAGGCACCACTGCCCACAGCCTTTTCCTCTGAGGCAGCTGGTGTGTTTGTTGTTGCTGTTATCGCTCATTCTTGCCAATGCTTCTATTCAGATATGGTAAGTGGACAGAACAGAGCAGAGCAGGACCAGAGGCTGGGGTTATCAGAAAGTAGCAAGACATACCTAGCACAGGAACGAGAAAAAGAACTTCCATGTCGAGAGGGGTCTTTCTCCACCTTGATTCCACCTCCTTGGAAACTCTCCTTAGATATCTCTAGCTTTGAATTTGGTCTTCCCCGCCAAGGCAGTCTCTACAAGAGTCTTCTACAGAAGGTCAGAGAATGAGAAGGGAAGCCTGTCCTTTCACAATCAACTTACTGGGAAGTCTAAACTGATCTCAGCTGCTGGACCATGGGAACTTACTGCTCAAAAGAGAAACTGGAAATGGCTTGCCCATATTGGAAGAGTCAGCAGACAGTATGAGCTGTCAACCACTTTAGTATTTCCTGTTTTCTTGCTACACCCAGTAAATTGGACATTGCTCCAGCAAGCTCAGCTTGCCATCAGTCATCCCCCACCTTACTTCCAGCTGGCTGTCAGCCGTTACCTCCTTAGTCTCAATGTAGTTATTTCCATCTGTTATTGGCTCTGGCTCCTCCAGCAATAGACTCTGACTCCACCTACTGTTGGTCTCCTTGCTTTCTGCCCTATCAGTACCAACATGAGCCAACCTTCACTGACTGAGACAGTTCTACATACCAGCTGTAGATCCAGGGCATGTGAGAATGTCAGACCAAGGTCAACCAAACCTTGCACTTTGAATGGAGTAGGAATTTGTTTTCCATAGAGGACGGCCTTAATCCTATGCTTCCAAACATGCTTGTTGTGGATCAGAACACAACCTCCAGTCAGATGATGCACTTCTGCAGACTATGGGATGTATTTTCAATGCACAAAACATATAGAAGATGCATACAAAATGCCTGTTTTAATGGTGAATGCTTTGAAAAGTGTATACCTTGAAGCTACTAGCTGTGAGGATATGCAACTGCTTTTGCATGCTTTAATTTGATTATTTTAAAATCTGTGTTCTTTTATCTCTGTGTTGTTTGCTGCCCTGGGCTTCTTGGGAAGGAAGTGCAAGAGAAAAAATGACGAACAGTGGCAAGAATAATAAACAGGGATGCTTAAGGGGAGGATAATAAGCCGTAACAGAAGCCCCACCGTAAGACTGCAGCAGGGATGTCTGCAGAAGGAAAAGGCACCCAGAACCTGTCTATTTCACTATAGTCATGCTTTGGGACTGCATCAATTTAAGTGCTTTGAAACCTGAGATTTGACTTGAGACCTTGTTGGACTTCAAATGAGATTAATAAACGTACATATGAAGAGGAAGCCCATCACACACACACACACTTAATACCTGGCTGTCAGTGTTTCCCTGCTTGGTCTTCTACTTTCTATTTTATGTTAGGATCCAGATTCCTCCCCCACCTCAGGTCCTAACACAAATTCTTTAGGTCTCGTATGGTTTGGCTAAGACAGTATTGCTGTAGGTTTGGAGAGGTGAGTCTGTATGGTACCCTGAGTTCCTTGGAATTCTTAGGGTCTAGTATGAATGAAAAACAGATAGAGGATTATATTGTTAAACCAGTGGTCATTGCTGGCCACTCAAGTACCTTCATCAGCATAACCAAAGAAGTTGCTCTGTGCCATAGGGCTTTCCCCCTCTCACCTAACTGCCAGCTGGAGAGAATTTTAGGAGAGTGTGTTGTGAGTGAGCTGAGCAGAAAGCAGGCTGAGAAGCTGGAGAGGCAGAGACATGCTTGGTCTGTGCTGGATCCTGTTGTTGTCACCCGTCTATCTTGGGAGACAATGTAGATTTGGGCGGATTTCCATCCAATTTTGTCTCCAGTCCTGCTCACCACTGATGAGTGGCCCCCATGAAGGAGAGGAAATGAGGGAATATGGCCCTCCTCCATTGTGCTTTCAAGTTAGCTTATGAAGGTTAGCTGACAATAAACTGAATAATACCAAATTTGAGAGGGCACCATTGGCTCCCTTGGTCTGCCTTAGATTGCTAAAAAGTGAAAACTTCTGGTACCAGATGACTGCCTAATAGGGGCTCTAGTCTGGGGCACCTTCTCTTGGTGCTGTGCCTAACTACAGTGTTTTTTCATCATGCTTCTTTCTGTGTGAGGACATGACAAGAGACAGGTGGCACTTCAGGACATTTATTTATTTCTCTTTATTATCTGTTCTTTGTTGTTCAGCTCAGGCCTCATCATAATGACAAAACATTTGGGGAAAAAGATACAGCTCAGCAATCCAGCCCCAGAGGCCAAAATGGAGAAGATCTCTACTGCCACCATGTATTTCCCCTTAGTGCTCAGGTAGGTTGGAACGAAGGATACCCAAACACTGCAGAAAACCAACATGCTGAAGGTGATAAACTTGGCTTCATTGAAAGCATCTGGAAGCTTTCTGGCTAGGAAAGCCAAAGTGAAGCTGATGACAGCTAGCAAACCCATAAAGGCCAGTAGACAGTAGAAGAAGGTGGCATAGCCTTCATTACATTCCACTATGACCTCACCTGCCAATGAGTGCATGTCAAAATCTGGGAAGGGGGGAGCCGATCCCAGCCATGCTGTTGAAATGCCAACTTGAACAAGGGAACAACAAAGAACAACGGAGGTTGCTAGTCTTTTCCCCACCCATTTGCTCATCCTGGAACCTGGTTTAGTGGCCAAGAAGGCCAGAAGCACTGTCATGGTTTTGGCCAAGACAGATGAAACAGCCACAGAGAAGGTGATGCTGAATGATGTTTGCCTGAGCATGCAAGTCACTTTCCCAGGTTGGCCAATGAACAGCAGCGGACAGAGGAAACAGAGCAGGAGGGAGACAAGGAGAGTGTAGCTGAGGCTCCGGTTATTGGCTTTGACAATGGGTGTGTCCCGGTGTTTAATAAAAGTTCCCAACACTAAGGAAGTTAGCAAGGAAAAAGAGATGGCAAACAAAGCCACGCTGATCCCTAAAGGTTCTTCGTAAGAGAGGAAACTTACAACCTTAGGGATGCATCGATTTTGAGCCTCGTTTGGATGCTGATCTTCAGAGCACTGGAAACAAGAGTCCGTGTCTGAGAAAAGGAGGAGTTGAAAAGTCTCAGTGACAATTCATATATTTACATATTTGTAGAGGAGACCAGGGACTTCCCTGGTTGTTACAAGCATAGCTGTAGGGTGACTGGGATAGGGTGGGAATTCCTGCCTTCCTGCTAACTTGATAGATACCTTGTTAAATCCAGCAGGATAACCCATGCCAGAAGAACTATCCAATTGCCAGTGGTGTGCTTACATTGGTTGATTTGTAAAATCCATATAGAAAGAAACCTCATAGTGGTTTACATGAAATATAATCAGGATGAGGAGGAATCAAGTCATATTAAAATACAACAACAATAAAATAAAACTTCTTAAATGAAAACAGAAAGCCAATATTTGCCTTAGATTTTAAAAAAGTTTGAAAAGAAGGAATCTGACTCCACAAAAGCCTATGTAAGCATATACACTTTCAAAGAGGCATTTAAAGCTGGTTACTGTAGCTGCCTCTCAAACCACTCAGGGGAGGGTACAAGGGTGTTGCCACCAAGCAGAGCTGGCCCAGCCATTAGGCAGGGTGAGGCTGCTGCATTTGGTGGTAGAAGACCCCCAGGTGGCACTTCTATGGGTGTCCCACTTGCCTCGCTGCCTTTGCTAGCAGCGGAAAAACGCCACCACCATTGGTGTCGATTTTGGGCCAGATTGCATCCATTTGGGGTGAGATCTCACACAAACCGGTGCTGCTTGAAAGGGCACACAGCAGCAGAGAGCGGGCAGTGTTGGCAGCACTTCCCACTTCACCTCTAATGGCAAAAGAGGACACTATGCCCCAACCACCAAGTGACAATCAGCTGCTTGTGGAATAGCCAGCATGGTTTCCTTGGAAGATCTTAAGGCTGAACTCCGTCTGACTGGCCCTTTAGGTGTTGCTGGACTACAACACCCATCACCCCTGGCCATTGGCTGTGCTGGCTAGGCCAGATGGGAGTTGGAGTCCAGGAGGATCTGGAGAGCCACAGGTTCCCCATCCCTGCCTTACCACATGTCTTCTCACGATGATGATTCTGATTTGACAGGTGGGAATTCTGAGGTTGAGGAACAGTGGCTCTCTCTATCCAGAGGTGAGATCTGAGTGCCTGTTCAAAGTTCAACTCTCATTTCTCCGGACATCTTTGGTTCTCACTTTTCATTTGCTTGAGAATACCGTGCTCTTTGTCACTTACCCTCCAGAGCTGAAATCTTCCCTTCTTGGCATGGAGAACAGGTGTAGCAGCAAGATGGTGCACCCTCCTTTGTGATCTTCTGATAACCAGGTTGGCAGCAGTCATTGCACAATGAGACGGGGGGCACCTGTCCATAAACGACAGAAGACTGGGGGAAATGGTATTTTGTTTTCACCAGCTGGTGTTTATTGTTGTTGGGTTTTTTTAAAAAAACATTTTTATTAAAGATTTCTTGGTTTATAAAAGTATATGCAGTTTCTCTTTTTTCAAGTTACATTTTTTACAGATCAGTTTCATTTGCTGAGACATTAGTGGTACATTAGGAAGAAAAGGGGGAAAGGGGTGGAGTGGGGAATGGTGGGTGGGGTGGGGTGGCAATGCTTCTATTCTACTTAGTGTATGTGTGGGGTTTTGTGTGAGTGTCGCTTCTGTGGGTCCTTTTTGCTATTCGCTTGTATTCCTTTGGTGGTTAGAGAGGTTAAGCAAGTGAATTGCTGCTATTAAATGATGGCATTTTATCTTTTCTGGTTGGCAGGTCAAATGGTTATTTCCCCACTCCTAGCAGGGCAAATGGGACAGGGTGACTGTCCATCTGTCAATCAAATGTGGGTGCGAGTTAGGATTCCAGGTGGAAAAATCGAAGCTAGAAACGGAACTGTTAGAGCCTAAAACTAAGGTACTTTCAAGAATGTATAACTTGCTGTTAAAATGGAATACACAAGATGAAACGGTTAAATCAGCTATGGTAAAGTGGGCACAGGATATTGGATATAACATTATGTTTGAGGACTGGGAGAGGTTGTGGACTACGGGGCTGAATTTTACTGCATGTAATGCTTTGAAAGAAAATGTTATGAAAATGATATATAGATGGTATATGACCCCAGTCAAACCTGCAAAAATGTACCGCTTGTCTGACAACAAATGTTGGAAATGTAAAGAAAACGAAGGAACATTCTTTCACCTCTGGTGGACTTGTCCTAAAGTGAAGGCTTTCTGGGAAATGATATATAATGAGCTGAAAAAGGTATTTAAGTATACCTTTCCTAAGAAACCAGAGGCCTTCCTTCTGGGCATTGTCGGCCAGAAGGTGTTAAAGAAGGACCGAACATTCTTTTTGTACGCAACAACAGCAGCAAGGATACTTGTCACCAAGCATTGGAAAGCTCAAGATCTACCCACACTGGAAGAATGGCAGATGCAACTGATAGACTATATGGAACTGGCCGAGATGACTGGCAGAATCCGAGACCTGGGAGAAGAGACGGTGGAGGAAGATTGGAAGAAATTCAAGACTTATTTACAAAAATATTGTAAACTGTATGAATGTTAAGAAGGATACCAGAGTATAAACAACTTGGCACCATTAAGCTAGATGAAGTGAAATATGAAGAGAAGCTAAAGTTAAGAAAAGGCAAAGTTTGGGAAATTTTAGGTTATATTTTAATTTTTAAGATTTGAATTTAAGTCACCTAAATTAGATTGAATTTAAGTCACCTAAATTGGAAAACCAGATAATAAGAATAGAAAAAAGGGGATAAATTTGCTGGATAGAAATTTATTGTCAGGAACGCAGGAGCGGGAGGTGTGAGGAAGTCCAAGAAGTTAAGAAAAATATGTTAAGAGATGTGTTATATTCTACTGTTCGTTTGGTATTGTAACTAAGATAAAAATTATTAATAAATATTATAAAAAAAAAATCAAATGTGGGTGCGACTGTCCATCTGTCAATCATCTAACATCATAGCTGTCAGGGGTTCAGGGAGAGAGGCGCAGATGAGGGAGGAGACAGAGAGCGAGGGGGAAGGATTGCAGGGTGACGAGGAAGAGGACGACAATGACCCAAGATTGTCCATGAGTCCGTCCAGTGAATCGGAGGAGCCCCTCCGGTCAAGCCAAGGGAGCCCCTCTGGTCAAGCCAAGGGGAGCTAGAGGGGGAAGCAGTCTGGAGCGGGGGAACGAAGGGGGAACCCCCAGTGGGAGTTGGAGATCGGGACCGGCTGCTCCGCCGGAACGGAGTGAAGGGGGTAGAGTGACCAGTGTGTCAGAAGGAGCAGAACAGGAAACTGTCGAAGGGAAGGTCAGGAGCAACGTACGCGCGCCAAGTTCAAAATGGGAGGCGCGCGGAAGTGAAGAGAGTCCTGGGGAGGAGCCTGGTCCCAAAGCCCGAAGGAGGGGGGAGGAGGCGCCAGAGGATTCAGCCTCTGGGGAGTCCCGAAGGGAGAGAACACAGGGGGTCAGAAAGACCCTGCGGAAAAGGAAAGAGAGGAAGAGGTGGACCAGTACAAGCCTCTTAAACTGGTGTAGAGGCGGGACTGACTCAGAGGGGACTTCAGCGGTCTAAGCGTAACAGACGTAGAGTCACGGAGCTCGGATGCGAAGCTAAGAATGTTCTTCAATAAAAGCTTTTGTACATAAGCCGGACTGGGCTTTGGTCTCTTGTGAGCTGGGACCACGGGTGACTCTGACAATAGCGATATCAGATGCTGATGCTGCTTATCGGGACTATGAAGTACAACACAGGGATGTTTGAAACCCTTTTGCAAACAGCCTCACTCTGCTCCTTTAAACCTCCTAATTATTCTTTCTAATCCTTATTGATGCTTTTGAATTATGGTGCTGGAGGAGACTCTTGAGAGTCCCATGGGCTGCAAGAAGATCAAACCTATCCATTCTTAAGAAAATCAGCCCTGAGTGCTCACTGGAAGGACAGATTGTGAAGCTGAGGCTCCAATACTTTGGCCACCTCATGAGAAGAGAAGACTTCCTGGAAAAGACCCTGATGTTGGGAAAGATGGAGGGCACAAGGAGAAGGGGATGACAGAGGATGAGATGGTTGGACAGTGTTCTCGAAGCTACCAGCATGAGTTTGACCAAACTGTGGGAGGGAGTGGAAGACAGGAGTGCCTGGCGTGCTCTGGTCCATGGGGTCACAAAGAGTCGGACACTACTAAATGACTAAACAACAGCAACAATCCTTATTACCTTGTAGTTCTCTTCATGATCATCACTGCTAGTTGCCACCACAACATTCTGTCCTACTTAATTTCAAAAAAACCAAAAAACAAAAACAAAAAACCAACAAAAAATATTTACCTGGCAAAGCATGAATAAATGCTTCATTTCACTCACTTTAAAACTGTTGTCCACCCATTTTACGCTGTAATTCTCTACTCATTGACCTGAGAATGAGCCCCATTGAACTTGGACTTAAATCTGAATAGATTCATAGATTGTGCTGCTGGTGGATAACCTTTATTTTCATATTAGAGAGGGAGTGTAGCTATTGTCTTACTTTGGTGAATTCTCCATGCCACTGGATTTTTTCCTCATCAATGGTGAACACTTTCTCTGGAGGAGCCTGAGGATCCAGACGTCCTACTTTGACCCTGACATAGGATTGATTTGGGAAAGTGATCAAGTTGGTAACATCAAAACCAGCTTCTAATTCTCCACGTTCATTAAATCTAATTTCATCTCCAGCACTGTTGTTGAATGAGATCCTCTGAAGAAATGAGTGGAGCTTCGCATGAGAGAATTGAAGAACCTTTTAAGTCTTGGAATACAATCAATGATATATTTCCCCCCAGATAATTTTGTAACAAGGCATGCTAGTCATAGGGATGGGGAATTCAGTTTCATTTGGATTTTAATGCGAACCTCCCTAAATCACACTTCCTAAAATAACATGTGATTCAAAAAAACAGCTTTTCTTCTAAATTTGCTCTTCCTTGAATTTTGCAATGCGGTTAATCCCATAATGTGTGTACATTAGGGGAAAGTATGTGCAAAAATGAATATATTTGTGTACATTACATACAGAATGCATTCTGTCAGGGGAAATCATTCACAAAAAAAGGGGGAGATGCATGCTATAATGCTGATGAACTTTCATGAAGACTTTTTTATTATTGCAAACTGATGGTGAATGGAACCTAAGACTGGAAAAATGTGCATCTGAGAAAAGGTGAAATTGATGGATTCTCCCATCCCTAAGCTGAACATTTCACACCAAACCACATGACATTCAGGGACACTGGGGGACACATTACCTTCCAGGGTTCCATATTTAGATGTGTCAGGCTACCTTCATATTTCATTGCTCTGTGACTGGATCTAGAGCTGTACATACTATGTATGGCACGTGCCAAGGCATAGACTGCATTGTAGATACTGTAGCTGTGGCCAGTCATGCTCATTTCAAAATAAGGTGCAGGGAGGCTCTCCAGCCTCTCTTCTCCGGTACATGTGTCAGTGATGTTTGGTGACGCAGAGGAGTTTGAAACAGAGCAAATAAATGCTTGTTCCCATAAATCCTTGATAAAACCATCTCCGTATGCATAATAAGGGTTTGCACCCTGAACAAATTCTTGGAAGCCTTGAACTTCCATAGAGTGAATTGTGAAGGAGATTGAACCATGGAACATTTGCACATCAAGAAACCTTTGGAAAGGACTAAATGTGAAATCGATTTGGGCTGTTGTAATCCACACCTTTCCTGCAGAATACATCTCTACAGAATCAGGAAGTATTAGAGGAATAAACTCCATTGTCAACCACACAATAGTTGCCACTCCCTGCATGGTTGTAGATTCTCCATATACAACAATAGCATTGGCTTTGCTTTTCATGAAAAGTGGGGTATTATTAAAAATGTGCTCGAAAATTTTTTGTATGCTGGCCATCCTCATATACTTTTTAATTCTTTCTGTGAAGGCCAGACAGATTCTTAAATGGGAAAGAACTGGTTCCAAAGCATCCAAAAAATGTTCTCCACTGTCATCATCTATAGTGATGAGACCTACCCATCTCCACCCAAAATGCAAAAGTAGGTGGGCAATTCCCTGATATTGAAGTGCTTCATTGGGAGCCATGAGGTAAAAGGAAGGAAAATGAGTTTCGCCACTCACTCCTGGTTCAAATGAGCCATATGACAGCTGGGCAGGGAGGGAAGGGGAGAGGGCAGAAATTTCAGAGGTGAAATAGAAGAAGCACCTCATCACATATTATACTTTTGATTATTTATTTATTCTTATTACTCTATTTTTTAAATAGAGCCACAAAATGACGTGGAGGCTCTATTTTGGTGATGCCAAAATGGCTGCATTCACACACAGGAAGGAGATAGTAGCAGGCTTGGATAGACTCTGTCAGGAGCGCGTGCAGAAGCCAGGCCCTGTGACTGGTAGGGCTTTGCAGGACTGGGGCCTTCCTGAGTTTGGCCTGGAAGGCATGGCTGCACAGGTGAGGCTTGACAGAAGAGACCCCCTTTATAAAGAGACATATGCTCAAAGCTCCATTTTGTACCTCTCTGCAAATATCTCATTTTTTCTCAAACCCCACCCAGCATTATTCTTCCTCCTGCTTCTAATTAATGAGCATGCTACCAGAAAGAAAAGGGAAGGGTATGAGATCAGAGGAAATCCCCACAGCCGAATGCCCTACCTGGGGGATCTTGTAAAGGCTCAAGACCTTTGCCATGTGTGCGGTCGTAGCAGAGCTAAGTCCTCCGATGACGGCCACAAGCTTTTTCCGGATGCCACAGTTATAGTTCGGGAAGAACTGGAGTGAATTGCAGAGCAGGTCCAACGTGGCCCGGTAGGTCATCCTTGCAATGGAATTGCTGTCATAGATGTGGAATCCAAGAGTGACATTAAGCAAGATGATGGGATTTTCATTGATCTCTTCTACAGCAAAAACCATGGCCAGGATGTGCTGGTAGAACTTTGTCACCACTCTATAAATAAAGCCACACAATAATTCACCATGGTACCACAGAAATGGTTCGTTGTGCCTCTAAGACACCCTTTGCCAGCCTGATGCCCTCTGGATTTTTTGCACTACAGCTCCCATCAGCCTCACATAGTATGGTCAGTGGACAAGGATGGTGGCAGTTGAGGTCTGGAGGGCACCAGGTTGGGGAAGGGTGTTGTAAGAGATTCAGATGCCTGAACCTAAGGAGGTGATGAAATGTAGGAGCATCGTTGAAAATGAGGAAAAGGGACAATGGTCATCTCCTGCTCAGTTATGCCCATATAGTTGCATAGTGTGTGCTGTACAGTGTGCTTTTGTGCAGTAAGAAATTACAAATATTATTTATAGTGGAGTTTGCTTAAAAAAATAATAATCCCTGCCTCCTTCTCCTTCTTTTGAGATTTGCCAAGGATGTACCCCTAAATGGGAAGAATCCCAAAACATGTGTTACATTCAAAAAGTCCACTCCCTAACATCTCCAGTCTTAACAGCATTGCAATTTTCTGTTATCGTAAGGCACCTTGAATATCTGCTGTTGGGCAGAAATATGACACTTTCTACTGACTAAATAATAAAAGGAGTGGTTACTGATTTTCCAAGCATTTTTTTTAAAAACCCCAACTGGAAATGGGATAGCCCCAACCTACTGGAACTAGCCTGCTTTGTGGGCAGGGGGAGAAAAAATAAAAATATGAATTCCTCAAAACGTTCCCCAAAGAGCAATCAGTGTAATCCTTAAGGAAAGCTTTTATAAGTTATTGTTCTTAACACCATCAAGTCATGACCTTATATAGCGAGTGAAGCCTATAGGAGGTGCAAAGAAGCAAATGCCAGGTTGTAGCATATTCTGGATGTATCCTAAAATCAGAATTATTATTTTTTTTTGGGGGGGGAGAGATACAATAACTGACATTAAAGTAACAACAAGTTCTATCTTACCAATGGACCCTCTAACTTTGTTATTTGTATATGATAAAGATCTTGCACTAATAGAGGATTAGGTACAGTGGTACCTCGAGTTAAGAACTTAATTCGTACTGGAGGTCCGTTCTTAACCTGAAACTGTTCTTAACCTGAAGCACCACTTTAGCTAATGGGGCCTCCCACTGCCGCTGCGTGATTTCTGTTCTCATCCTGAAGCAAAGTTCTTAACCCGAGGTACTATTTCTGGGTTAGCGGAGTCTGTAACCTGAAGTGTCTATAACCCAAGATACCACTGTATTGTCACAATAAGCTTCAGCATAACGTAAACCTTTTGCATCACTCAGAACTTCAAAGTGCTCTATTTGATTTTGGTATTTAGGTGGCAGCAGAGGTGAGGCAGGTTGGGGAAATGCTCGTCCTCTCCAAACACACACACACACACACACACACACACACACACACACACACACACACGGAACTTGCCCTCCCACTCGCCTTCCTCTATTGCTGGGCTCCTGTTATTAACATATACTTTCTTTCAGAAATCTTAATTTTTTTTGGGGGGGGGGGACCTCACACACCTAGAAATATACTGTACTTTTCCATGTAAAAGATGAGGTTTTTTTTTTTTACTGTAAAATAATGTTTAAAAAACGGGGCTCGTCTTATACACGGATAGTGTTTGAGGGGGATGTGTAATTGGTTGCAGCCGTGAGCAGGAGCTTGTCAGCGGTGATTTTTTTGGTGATTGGTGGCAGTGTCAAGTGCTGCTTTTTATTGGCTGGTGCTGTGGAAATTGGGCGGGTGATTGGTTGCTGCAGCAAGGGTTGCTTAGGACTGGCTGCCTCTTTGGCAAGTGGACGTGCGATTGCCGTCTGCTGTTTGTGAGCGGGTAGGCGCACGTTGGCTTCAGTGTTTTTCATTTGGGTTAGTGATTTTCGGCATCCCCCCCTCCCAAAAAAAGCTCAACAACTCTGGGCCACCCCCCTATTTTATTAAATTTGTGTCCCCCAAAATAGGGGGCGTCTTATACACGGGGGCGAATGGAAAAATACAGTACTTTCCTGGTCCCACCACTGATTTGGTATGGAAACCTGTTCTTTGATTTCAGTCCTGAATATCTGTTTTCTTCTCTTATGACACTTGTTAATTTATTCATGTTTTTCTTTATTCTATGTCCTTATTTTTTAAATAATAATAATAATAATAATAATAATAATAATAATAATAATAAAGAAGAAGAAGAAGAAGAATCCTTACAATGGAAATTTAACCCAGTCTTTAGAAGGGTGTTCCTTGAAGGACACGTTGGGCAAAATGTAAACTGTGTGAGAGGCAATCCCACCGATGAGGATTTTGCCAGGTTGGTACCACTCCGATGGGACATGAATGGGATTGTTTCCAGCGCACTTCACAGAGTTTCCTTTGTGCACCATCTGAGAGAGCAGCAGCAGCAACAGCAACAACAGCAACATCGTAGAACCTCAGCTTCCTGGTGGTAAAGGCTCCTGTAAAATGTGTCTCAGGACAGCATCACCCTGGGTTGAAATTACATGGCGCGGAGGACAGCTGATTCTGCCAATACATGTATTAAAGTGGCATGTATGTTCTTTACTTTGAGCATCAACTGGAGAACAGAAGCACACATTGGATACTAATCTAGTGACACTTATCTGAAGCATGACCTGTCCTACTTAAAGGAGAAACTCCCCAGTTCAGACAGACAGACAGCTCTGCCAAATTTAATCCCTGGAACCATAGCCCCAAGTGACACTGTTGGGGGTTTATATAACAATTTCAGACAATTTTTTATGTGCTGTAAGCCAGATGGATGGGATATAAATAATAAAATTGTTTCTTGCTTTTTTTTCTTTTTCTTTTAGAGACGTCTGGGGCTTTGTCCAGGCAAATAAATGACAATGATTTGGATAATTATAGGGGTGGTAATAGCTAACCCTGATGGCTATGTTTCACTTCCACTGTCAGGCCCCATCGTCACTATGTACGTAAAGTGGTATCATATCACTTTAAACAGTCACGGCTTCCCCCCAAAGAGTCCTGGGACTTGTAGTTTGCTAAGGGTGCTGAGAGTTGTTAGGAGATTCCTGTTTCCTTCACAGAGCTACAATTCCCAGAGATCCTGTCAATGACAGAATTATTTGGGGGAAGATTGTTTCAAGTGGTGTAGTACTGCTTTAGATCAGGCATAGGCAAACTCGGCCCTCCAAATGTTTTGAGACTACAATTCCCATCATCCCTGACCACTGGTCCTGTTAGCTGGGGCTGATGGGAGTTGTTGTCCCAAAACATCTGGAGGGCTGAGTTTGCCTATGCCTGGCTTTAGATGCATAGTGCAGGTTTGGCCTCAGAGGCCGTATGCCTCTGAATGATGGTTGCTGTGAATCACAGGCAAGGAGAATGCTGTGGTGCCCATTTCCTGCTTGCACGATTCCCACAGGCATCTGGCTAGTCATTGTGAGAACAGAAGGCAGATCTAGATGGGCAGTTGGCCTCATCCAACAAGGCTTTGTATTGTTCTTAAAGGTAAAGGTAAAGGGACTCCTGACCAATAGGTCCAGTCGCAGACGACTCTGGGGTTGTGGCGCTCATCTCGCTTTATTGGCCGAGGGAGCTGGCGTACAGCTTCCAGGTACCGATCCAGCGGGAAGGTAAGCGGTAATGTTCTTAGCTCTGCATTATTTTTTTGGCCTTTTTGGTGGCATTGTTGGTAGCAGAACCACTGAAAGGAACATTGAAGGGCTAAGAGGAAATGCATCACTTTGAAAAAGAGAACACAGATTTGCATAGGAATATCTTGATTTATATGTCTAGAAACAGATCTAACTCCAAGGGTCTTCTGGCGGTTCTCTCTCTTCAAGAAGTGAGGTTACAGGGAACCAGGCAAAGGACCTTCTCAGTAGTGGCAGCCACCCTGTGGAACACCCTCCCATCAGATGTCAAAGAGATAAGTAATGATACAACCATTGGAAGACATCTGAAGGCAGCCCTGTATACAGAAGATTTTAATGTTTAGTGTTTTATTATGTTTTTGCATATGCTGGAAGCCAGCCAGAGTGGCTGGGCAACCCAGTCAGATGGGTGGGGCATAATAATAATAATAATAATAATAATAATAATAATAATAATAATAAATAAATAATACAGTCAAACCGTGGTTGTCAAACGTAATCCGTTCCAGAACCCCATTCGGCTTACGAAACGTTCGACAACAGAATCGCTGCTTCTGATTCATTGCAGGAGCTTCCTGCACTCAAGCAGAAACCACGTCGGACGTTAGGCTTCCGAAAAACATCTGAAAAGTGGAGCATTTACTTCCGGGTTTTACTTCCCTAACCGAATCATTCAAAAACAGAGCCGTTCAGGAGCCAAGGTTTGACTGTACAATGATTTAAATAGAAATACCACACCCTCCAACATGTCAGAGGAAAATTGGGATGTGCGCCTTTTGGTGTCACACTGCCAAAGTTTTGTCAGTGTGCTGAGAGGGGCAGGGGGCAGACAGCAGCACACTGATTGGTGGATGAGAGTCAAGAAGAGGGATGGATATAAAAATAGGAAAAGGTGTACAGTGACAATACAACCTAAACTTCTGGTAAACAGCTAAAGACTCAGAATCTCTATGGCTCAGAACTGTGCCACTGTGACTCTTAACCACTCGATGATGAACCCCACCTCTATGGCACACTTTTGTGCTGAGACAGCGGAAAGCCAGTTTTCTTTTTTTCTTTTAAAATCATTTTTTTCTTTATAAAATTTCAACATAAAATACAAAAAAGGCCAACCTAATCTAAAGAGAAGGAAAGAATAAAGACAAAGCCATAGAAAGCATTGAAGAAATGAATAAGATAACAAAGGAAGAAAAAAAAAATAACAGAAATAAAAGAAAAAGGTAAAAAGGATTTCCAACTATCCATCTGTTAGTTAAATATACAATAGTTCTTCAAAACAGCTAAATATTCAGTCCAAATTAGTATTCAGATGCTCCATCTCTGTTAGGTAATTTCCCAGTCTTTGATCCAGGGTGCCCCAGTTCATTATTTTTATCAGAATGGCAACTTTCATTCTTACTAAATTGGTACATTTTTTATACTTGACATAAATGCTGTATAGAAATCTGGCTTCTCTTTTTCAGACATGGATGAATGCTTTCAGTGCCCACAAGATTATTACCCAAACGTGGAAAAAGATTCATGCATTCCAAAAGATATAAGTTTCTTGTCTTATGGAGAACCACTGGGGATGTCTTTGGCCTGTTTTGCTCTTTCTTTTGCTTTAATCACAGGGTTGGTGCTTTGGATTTTCATTAGGCACTGGGACACTCCCATAGTCAAAGCCAACAACCACAACCTCTCCTACACTCTCCTCATCTGCCTCTTGCTTTCTTTCCTCTGTACTCTTCTATTTATTGGTCGACCTGAGAAAGTGACATGTCTCCTTAGGCAAACAGCTTTTGGCATCATCTTTTCAGTGGCAGTTTCTTGTGTGTTGACAAAGACAATCATTGTGGTCCTTGCTTTCATGGTCACCAAACCAGGGTCCAGCATGAGGAAATGGGTGGGGAAACAACAGGCCACCTCCATTGTTCTTTCCTGTTCCTTGGTTCAGGCTGCTCTTTGTACTGTGTGGCTGACAAATTCTCCCCCATTCCCAGATTCAGACATGCACTCAATGAGTAAAGAAATTGTTCTGGAATGTAATGAAGGGTCAGTCACCATGTTCTACTGTGTCTTGGGGTTTATGGGCTTGCTGGCCATTGTCAGCTTCTCTGTAGCCTTCCTAGCCAGGAAGTTACCTGACAGCTTTAATGAAGCCAAGTTTATCACCTTCAGCATGCTGGTATTTTGCAGTGTGTGGCTGTCCTTTGTTCCGACTTACTTAAGCACAAAAGGAAAATATATGGTGGCTGTGGAGATCTTCTCCATCTTGGCCTCCAATGCTGGTTTAATAGGCTGTATATTTTCACCTAAATGTTATATTATTATGGTGAAGCCAGAATTGAATAGCAAAGAGCAACTCAGAACGAAGACTTGACATATTGAAAATTCAGGGTCCCTCATCCATGTCATATTTTAATTAGAAATGGGGTCTATGTTACTTCTGTATTTTTTATTTCCTCAGCTAAATGCAAATATAATTTAAACTGTCAGTGCCATATTGGAGTAATCCTTTTCAAATCTGTGATATATTCTTGTTCAATTCTCCTCACCAAATAAAATGCAAAAAGAGGAGGTGTACATCTCTTAAAAGGTGTGATCCAGAGTGTGGCGGCACAGGGTGAGGCCAGGAGGGACACACCTGTTTCATGCCTCTTGTTTAGTTACATGAGCTGGTAAAACCATGAAACTCATGCCAGCAAAAATGGTCATGTAAGTTGACTCCAGTTTCCCATTATCATCACACTTTTGTAAGGTGAGGCGGTTGCTGTGAGAGAGGTCCCAGATCTGACCTCTAAGGAGTGTGCCACAGTCATTGCTGCCACTGTGGCAGCAGCGACAGGTGATGCATTCTTTGGGTTCCAATTCTGCTTCCCCTGTGAATCCTGCCATTCAAGGCACTTGACTCACCTTGCCTCATGGGTGGGCTGGCCCTGAGTCAACCAGAGCATCAAAGTAATGTTAAGGCTCTTAGTACTTTTATTGAAATACACTTGATGAGGATTACAGCTTCATTGTTGTTCTGATATAGCACAAGACTTGGTTTCAGCAAAAACTCTTTACAGAGAAGTGATAAAACTCTCACTTCAACACACAGTGGAATAAACTGATTCCCCATAGAATGGCTATTCTTTTTTCTTAAACCAGAAACCCACTCCAAGCCCCTTCCAGGAACTTTCACAATCTACGTTGCCCTTCCTAGCTAACCCATAATAAAGCCCTTTTCAGGTCCTAAGGTAATCCCTGTCTGAGCCATATCTGACAGTTAAGACTTATCTAAGGGCTTTCCAACTCCTATTTGATGTTTTAACTGTAAGAGTCTAACTTTTAACTCTCAATTCCTTCTTGACACATCAAAATAAAAATGTAATAATATTAATGAATGCATGCATTATGCATGAATAAATAAACAAAATGAAAACTTTCAAGGCAACTGTGGTTTCTATTGTGGTACTCTTCTTTTGAATATCTCATTATACCAAAGTTTTTTACTCTGGATGTCACATAATCATACAATTGTACACTGGGAAGGGACCCCAGGGGTCAATCTGTCAGTCCATAGAGGCATCAGTATCTCTTGCCAATCCAGTGAGCTGGATTATAGTTTCTTCTGCAATGTCTCACAGCAAGTGTAATTCTGAATAGGTGATTATCTCCCTTATCATTATCCAATTAACTGTGATTACATGCTATTTCTTCTTCAAGTCTCAAGTAACCATGAGTAAAACTACAAGACAGTGTGAGTCTATAACTACCCCCTGTGCTACTCAGTGCTGGAAATTAAGAGGGTGAGGGCTTTGTAAATCTGATTGTGGACATTTCAGACTCAGCACGGAACCCAGTTAGGTATAATGTGGAGGCAAGAGAATAGGTGTGGAAAAGGAATTCTGTCATGGAAAATAGTGGCATTTGCCGTTGTCCTTTTGCCTCTGGTGGCATTGAAGACGCCTGACATCAAATGCAAAGTCAGCAACTCTCTTCCTATTCTTCACAAGTTTTACCAGCCTGGAGACTTCATAATTGCCAGCATTATAGCTCAGATATATAGAGTTTACATTCCACTAAGTTTCGCAGAGCGCCCTTCTAATGACATCTTTGAAGGCACGGTGTAAGGCTTTCATTATTTTTTTTTAAAAAAGTTATTTTGCAATGTCATATATTTGCCCTAGCTACACCCCATTACCATTCAGCCTTGTGATGATCATGCTGTTTTATGCTTAGGGGTATTTGAGAATTTCCTGGTTGTAAGGAAGAAACTGCGAGAGAGCAGAGTTTTAAGATTAATTTTTAATTTTGGTCCGTATTGGTTTTAAGGCAATGGAATGTAGCAATATTTCATCATGCTTACCTAGATCAGAATGATTATACTATTGTGTATTTGCTAATAATGCATTGAACTGAATGGAAGTATATGTCATATTTTGTAGTAAAAACACTGTCATACTGCATGCAACTCTATTTGCAGGGTGGTGACCCAGATCTACCAGCATATCCTGGCCTTGATATTTGCTGTAAAGGAGATCAATGAAAACCCCCAGATTTTACCAAATGTCACCCTAGGTTTCCATATCTATAATAGCTATTTCACTGCAAAATGGACCTATCATGCCTCAATGGAACTCTTCTCTACATTGGGCAAATTAACCCCCAACTACAAATGTGATATTCAGAACCATCCAGGAGCAGTCATTGGGGGACCTGTCTCTGAAGTCTGTCTCTACATGGCAGATATTCTGTCCATTTATAAGATTCCACAGGTAAGATATAAGCATCCAGGAAGAGAGGTTAACAAGCCATTTGCTCATCCCTTTCCTGGTACACTTTTCTTTTTAAGAGTTTTATTTGCAATGTTTTTCTCCAGAAGCTCCAACAATAAAGTATTTGAGGTTTCTGAGATTTTTCTGTAGCAAGTTCAGGACCTGCCTTTTTCTCAGTGTCTCTGTATTAGATCTTGCAGCAAGATCATGTTGTTGTTGTTGTTGTTGTTGTTGTTGTTGTTGTTGTTGTTGTTGTTGTTGTTGTTTATTATTATTATTATTATTATTATTATACACAGACCCCACTTTCACATTGACGGCTTTCGTAAATTTGCCATTAATGAGAAATCTGTCAAAGCAAATAATAGTGTCATGGGAAAATACTGCATTTTTGTTTGTTTTGTTGGGAGCTAGATGACAATGAACAATTTCTATGTCTGACTATTAGGAGGACTTCTGTCATTTCTGTTGTCCGTCATGTTAGTAAGAAATTTATTAGATCTGCAGTCTCAGAATTTTAAATTCAAAGTCGTCTCCTATTTTCTTTGTCATCAAGTAAGTCAGTTAATGGTTTCTGACATTGTAGAAGGATTGTGTGTTTTTTCACACTCAGTTCTGTAGCTGCATTATGAATGTTTCCTATTTTTTGTGTTTGCTGGATTAATTGTTCTAGATGATTTTTAATAGCAATAAAGGCTTTTCCTCACTCTGTAAATAAGAAATGTGGATTTTGTACTTTGTCATTAACTGCTTCCATCATTGTTGTTGCAGAAGTGATCTCTCTGTGTTCAGCTTTCTCTTCCTTGCCGACCATTTTATGCGCATTGTTCACAATCTATTTCTCTGCATAAGATTATAGCAAATTTTACAGGAAGAGGAGACTCATATTTTTGATGTTTGATGTATTTGTTGGCAAGAACAAATAAATCCTTAGAAAGAGTTAAAGTTTCTTTTCATTTGATGAAATCAGTTATAAAGACAGGAGTCAGAGCTACTTAGCCAAAGACTGTTAGTACTAGATTTAAATTAAGCAGGAGATCAAAGGAGAAGGAATTCTTTTCCTATCAGATAGCTTGTTGAACACTAATATATGCCATTCAAGAACTCAAAATACAGAAGAGAAATTAAATCAAGGCAAAACTAATGCCTTAAAGGGAGCATGGGAACAGATTGTATCATCTGATTAGGGAGAAACCACATGGCAGACTTTTCCCTTTTATTACAAAAGCTACTTAAATTTGCAACTTGGAAAGAAAGTGCTAATATTAAAGTATTTTCTAAACGCTAGGTCTACGCTCTGTGGGCTGGTAGAGCAGCAACTGGTAACAGTAGGGTCAGAAAGAGGTGCTTACTTGATCTCCCTGAACTGAAGTCATTGCAGTGTTTCAGGTGGGGAGTGTCAGTGAAGCCAGTCTGCTACAAAAGCAATGGTGGGAGTGTCGTATTGATTCCACCAGGGTATTTGCAGTGTGCAGACCTCACTGCTGCCTCACCCCTTCCACTCACCTTTCCAAAACATCAATGAATCTCTTAACACACTTGCTCTACCCTGCTGGCCACTACTGGCAGCATCATATGTCTTCCCTAGAGAAATTATATGGGATTGGTACCAACCCCCCTTAACATTTTTTAATTTCCTTTAGATCATGTATTGCTCTGCTGCGGCACTAGATAAGAAAACTCAAGCTGCTTTCTATTACAAAGTGTTCCCAGATTTGAAGCTTCAATATAAGGCAATTCTCTGGTTACTGCTATATTTCAAGTGGACATGGACTGGGATTATTTCTGGGCAAAATGATAATGGAGAGAGGTTTGAACATAATATTATTTCCATGTTTGCCCAGAGAGGTATCTGCTTTGATTTCATAGTGAGAATTCCCAGAATGTCTTTTTTAAGTGATTTTGATGACTTGATTGGAGAGGTATTTGAAATGAATGAAATTATTATGAGGAGCACTGTCAATGCATTGGTCATTCATGGTGAGATCGAGACCATGATCATCCTGAGGATTTTTTCCACGGCGTCAGCATATGACCTTATATCAACAAAGAGAAATAGTAAGGTGTGGATTATGACAGGCGAGATAGATTTCACTTCCATTCCTCTTCAAAGAGATTGGGACATAGACTTCCTCCATGGTGCTATATCTTTTGCCATTCACTCCAGTGAGGTTGTAGGATTCCATAAATTTCTTCAGGTGAGAAATCCCACCTCGGAGAAAGCAGATGGCTTTGTTAGAGTCCTCTGGGAACAGGTCTTTGGGTGTTTCTTCCCCAAGTCCATGGATGAAGTCCAACCGGATGAAGACCTCTGCAGTGGAGAGGAGAAGCTGGAGACTCTTCCTGCCTCTGTTTTTGAAATGAGCATGACTGGCCACAGCTACAGTGTCTTCACAGCTGCCTATGTGGTCGCACATGCTTTGCATGCCATGCATTCAAGTAGCTTCAAAAAAAGAATGAAAGTGGATGAAGGAGTAAAATTCAAGAATGAACAGTTATGGAAGGTAATGTTCTGAGTTTGCTAAAAGTGGAGTAGAAATGGTGATGGGTCAGTCCAAAGGTTTCCCAAGGCAGCCAACCTGATACCTGTGGGAAGTGCTCAGTCAGGACATTATGACAATAGGCCACTCCCAACAGTCTGGTGTTCAGAGGCACGATGCCCCTTTTTCTGGAGCAGGTATATAGTCATTGTGGCTAATAGCCATAGATATCCCATTTCTTCCATGAATTTGTTTAATCTCCACTGCTCACCAGATGCAAAGGAATAAACAGAGAATCTAGATTCTTTGGAAGTTCAAAAGGTGATAATGATAAGCATGGAGCAGGCTTTTTTTCTGCTTTTGCCCTCCACCACGTCACGGTTGTAAATGTAGTAGTGGCTATACCATTCTGACCTGTTCCACGGCTGCCCAGTCACTTCCTTCATTATTACCACTGTTATATTTTATTGTTTTGGTATATTACTGTATCTGTTGATTGTTGTATGAATCTCCCACCGTTCCTGCAAGAAGCTCAAGGTGGCCTATAGGGCTCTTTCCTCTCCATATATATTTTTACTTGGTATAAAGCTTTTATACAGTTCAGTAAACAAGTGGGAAAGATGATCAGTTTTTTGTATATCCTTATGCATTGGCTTTCTTTTATTTTCTCTGTGATTCTATCCATTTTTTTTCTAAACAGCTCAACCACTTTGTTAAAAGCATCTCATTTAATAATAGTGATGGGGGGAAAGTTTCCTTCAACCAAAATGGAGAGTTAGAGTCTGGATTTGATATTATAAACTGGGTTACATTTCCAAACCAGTCCTTTCGGAGAGTGAAAGTTGGAAAGATCGACCCCATGGCTCCCCAAGAAGAATCATTCAGCATTTGTGAAGAAGCCATTGTGTGGCCCAGCAGGTTTAACCAGGTGAGATAAATTCATATTTTGTAGCCTATCCATCACTTCTAAAATGATTCACAGTTCAGATACTGACCTAGCTCTGTGCTTTGTTCATCCATGTGCTCAGTGTAGGAGTGAGGGCATGGGTGGGCAGATCTTCCATGTTTTGCCAGTTAAGTGACACTCATTACGTCCACTATTGCACTACTACCACCAAATTTACTACTTGGAAAAAAATAAAACTTGATAAATTTACAGAGGGCCATATTCATGTAGGGGAAGGCAGTATAAGGGTTCCTTCTATCACGATGGGGCTTGCTTATTTCCTTTCCCTACCCAAAATTGTAAAGTATGGCTTTGCTTTCCTTTGGACCACATCAATGAGGTCGGCAAGGGTGTCTTTTTGTCTTGGAAACCCAGTGCTCGATTCACACTGCCCAGGTTTCGTACTGCTAATGCAGCAGTTCAACTTCTCCCCCGGAGGTGCACTACATTGGATGGCAATAACAAAAACAGTTGCCTCCAACTATGGAGAAGAACTAAAGCCATCGGGGCAAGTAGCCCTTGATTGCCCTTTCCTACTTGTCTCTTGCCTCTTCTACCATACTGTAAAAGGAGATAGTTCAGCATGTTAACAGAATATAATACATTGTGGATACACAATATTGCAAAATAGACACCATTATCCTCTTACATTTTTGGACAGGCACAGCCCCTTTCTCTTTGTAATGCCAATTGTCCTTTGGGTTATCAAAAAACAAAGAAGGAAGGGAAACCGTTTTGCTGCTATGATTGCATTATATGTCCGGAAGGGAAGATTTCCAACCAGACAGGTAAGAGACATCATGTAAAGAGCCTTTAAAACATACTAACACTAAGATATTCAGACACTACTTCCCTTGTGGTTTTCAGTTATTCAGACAATTCAGGAAAGTTGTTCAGAATTCAGTGAAGGTTGTGGTTCCTGATATGGGGATACAGCATGATATATTCAATAATATCAGTCCAAGCCATTGACAACTGGTAATTATGTACACTATATATATATATATATATATATATATATATATATATATATATGAATGAAATGAATCACCACTCAGATGATGGAGGTATCAAAACTTGAAAAAACAGAAACCTTCAGAGATATGAAAGAACCTCAGGGAGAAAGCTAAGGTTGCAACAGCCTTTCTTAAACACAAGACCCAAGAACCATGTTTCCAAATTCAGAGAAGTGCTAAAACGGAATTGCAACCTTGTTCCAGTCAACATATTAGAATGGGAAGTTCAAATCATGTTGGGAAATTTAAAAATGTGAACAAGTAAAATCTGCTAGAATCTTGACGGAAAATGATAACATTAAGCTTCAGAGGTCGAGCTGGGTCCTAACATCTGCGGGTGGGTGGTAATTGAATATTGTATGTTGCTAATAATATAATTACATGAGAAGTGTGCCAAATTGTTTTTTTCAGATTTCAACCTGGCAAACCCTTATTTAAGATTTTATGTTCATTTTGATCATTTTAGCGTTATTCATGTAGTGGTGCTCCTATGGCTTCTCTTTTTCAGACATGGATGAATGCTTTCAGTGCCCACCAGATCATTACCCAAATGTGGAAAAGGATTCTTGCCTGCCAAAGAACATACAATTCTTGTCTTATGGAGAACCACTGGGGATCTCTTTGGCCTGTTTTGCTCTTTCCTTTTCCTTCCTTACAGCTTTGGTGCTTTGGATTTTCATTAAGCACCGGGAAACTCCCATAGTCAAAGCCAACAACCGCAACCTCTCCTACACTCTCCTCACCTCCCTCTTGTTTGCTTTCCTTTGTGCTTTGCTATTCATTGGTCGACCTGAGAAAGTGACATGTCTCCTTAGGCAAACAGCTTTTGGCATCATCTTTTCAGTGGCAGTTTCTTGTGTGTTGACAAAGACAATCATTGTGGTCCTTGCTTTCATGGTCACCAAACCAGGGTCCAGCATGAGGAAATGGGTGGGGAAACAACAGGCCACCTCCATTGTTCTTTCCTGTTCCTTGGTTCAGGCTGCTCTTTGTACTGTGTGGCTGACAAATTCTCCCCCATTCCCAGATTCAGACATGCACTCAATGAGTAAAGAAATTGTTCTGGAATGTAATGAAGGGTCAGTCACCATGTTCTACTGTGTCTTGGGGTTTATGGGCTTGCTGGCCATTGTCAGCTTCTCTGTAGCCTTCCTAGCCAGGAAGTTACCTGACAGCTTTAATGAAGCCAAGTTTATCACCTTCAGCATGCTGGTATTTTGCAGTGTGTGGCTGTCCTTTGTTCCAACTTACTTAAGCACAAAAGGAAAATATATGGTGGCTGTGGAGATCTTCTCCATCTTGGCCTCCAGTGCTGGTTTACTAGGCTGTATATTTTCACCAAAATGTTATATTATTGTAGTGAAGCCTGAATTGAATAGCAAGGAGCAACTCAGAAGGAAGAATTGACATATTTAAAAATCAGGGTCCCTCATCCATATCATATTTTAATTAGAAATGGGGTCTACGTTACTTCTGTATATTTTATTTCCTCAGCTAAATGCAAATATAATTTAAACTGTCAGTGCCATATTGGAGTAATCCTTTTCAAATCTGTGATATATTCTTGTTCAATTCTCCTCACCTAATGAAATGCAAACAGAGGAGGTGTGCATCTCTTAAAAGTGGTGTTCCAGGGTGTGGCGGCACAGGGTGAGGCCAGGAGGGACACACCTGTTTCATGCCTCTTGATTAGTTACATGAGCTGGTAAACCCATGAAACTCATGCCAGCAAAAATGGTCATGTAAGTTGACTCCAGTTTCCCATTATCATCACACTTTTGTAAGGTGAGGCGGTTGCTGTGAGAGAGGTCCCAGATCTGACCTCTAAGGAGTGTGCCACAGTCATTGCTGCCACTGTGGCAGCAGCGACAGGTGATGCATTCTTTGGGTTCCAATTCTGCTTCCCCTGTGAATCCTGCCATTCGAGGCACTTGACTCACCTTGCCTCATGGGTGGGCTGGCCCTGCCTCAACCAGAGTATCAAAGTAATGATAAGGCTCTTCGTAATTTTATTGAAATACACTTGATGAGGATTATATCTTAATTGCTATTCTGATATGGCACAAGACTTGGTTTCAGCCAAAAACTCTTTACAGAGAGGTGATAAAACTCTCACTTCAACAAACAGTGGAATAAACTGATTCCCCATAGAATGGCTATTCTTTTTTCTTAAACCAGAAACCCACTCCAAGCCCCTTCCAGGAACTTTCGTAATCTACATTGCCCTTCCTAGCTAACCCCTAATAAAGCCCTTTTCAGGTCCTAAGGTAATCCCTGTCTGAGCCATATCTGACAGTTAAGACAATAATATTAATGAATGCATGCATGAATAAATAAACAAAACGAAAACTTTCAAGGCAAATGTGGTTTCTATTGTGGTACTCTTCTTCTGAATATCTCATTATACCAAAGTTCTTTACTCTCGATGTCACATAATCATACACTAGGAAGGGACCCCAGGGGTCATTTGCAATGCAGGAATCTGTCAGTCCATAGAAACATTGGTATCTCTTGCCATTCCAGTGAGCTGGATTATGGTTTCTTCTGCAATGTCTCACAGCAAGTGTAATTCTGAAAAGGTGATTATCTCCCTTATAATTATCCAATTAACTGTGATTACTTGCTATTTCTTCTTCAAGTCCCAAGTAACCATGAGTAAAACTACAAGACAGTGTGCTTCTATAACTACCCCCTTGGCAACTCAGTGCTGGAAATTAAGAGGGTGAGGGCTTTGAAAATCTGATTGTGGACATTTCAGACTCAGCACAGAACCCAGTTAGGTATAATGTGGAGGCAAGAGAATAGGTGTGGAAAAGGAATTCTGTCATGGAAAATAGTGGCATTTGCCGTTGTCCTTTTGCCTCTGGTGGCATTGAAGACGCCTGACATCAAATGCAAAGTCAGCAACTCTCTTCCTATTCTTCACAAGTTTTACCAGCCTGGAGACTTCACCATTACCAGCATTATAGCTCAGATATATAGATTTTACATTCCACTAAGTTTTGCAAAGCACACTTCTAATGACATCTTTGAAGACACAGTGTAAGGCTTTCATTCTTTTTTAAAAAAGTTATTTTGCAATGTCATGTATTTGCCCTAGCTACACCCCATTACCCTTCGGTCTTGTGATGATCATGCTGTTTTATGCTTAGGAGTATTTGAGAATTTCCTGGTTGTAAGGAAGAAACTGTGAGAGAGCAGTGACCAGAGTTTTAAGATTAATTTTTAATTTTGGTCCTTATTGGTTTTAAGGCAATGGAGTGTAACAATATTTCATCATGCTTACCTAGATCAGAACCATTATACTATTGTGTATTTGGTAATAATGCATTGAACTGAATGGAAGTATATGTCATATTTTGTAGTAAATACACTGTCATACTGCATGCAACTCTATTTGCAGGGTGGTGACCCAGATCTACCAGCATATCCTGGCCTTGATATTTGCTGTAAAGAAGATCAATGAAAACCCCCAGATTTTACCAAATGCCACCCTAGGTTTCCATATCTATAATAGCCATTTCACTGCAAAATGGACCTATCATGCCTCAATGGAACTCTTCTCTACACTGGGCAAATCAGCCCCCAACTACAAATGTGATATTCAGAACCATCCAGGAGCAGTCATTGGGGGACCTGTCTCTGAAGTCTGTCTCTACATGGCAGATATTCTGTCCATTTATAAGATTCCACAGGTAAGATATAAGCATCCAGGAAGAGAGGTTAAGAAGCCATTTGCTCATCCCTTTCCTGGTACACTTTTCTTTTTAAGAGTTTTATTTGCAATGTTTTTTCTCCAGAAGCTCCAACAATAAAGTATTTGAGGTTTCTGAGATTTTTCTGTAGCAAGTTCAGGACCTGCCTTTTTCTCAGTGTCTCTGTATTAGATCTTGCAGCAAGATCATGTTGTTGTTGTTGTTGTTGTTGTTGTTGTTGTTGTTGTTGTTGTTGTTATACACAGACCCCACTTTCACAGTGACAGCTTTCAGAAATTTGCCATTAATGAGAAATCTGTCAAAGCAAATAATAATATCATGGGAAAATACTGCATTTTTATTTGTTTTGTCGGGAGGTAGATGGCAATGAACAATATCTATGTCTGACTATTATGAGGACTTTTGGCATTTTTGTTGTCCATCATGTTAGTAAGAAATTTATTATATCTGCAGGGTCTCAGAATTTTAAATTCAAAGTCATCTCCTATTTTTTTTTTTTTTTTTGTCATCTGATAGGTCAGTTTATGGTTTCTGACATTGTAGAAGAATTGTCTGTTTTTTCACACTCAGTTCTGTAGCTGCATTTGGAATGATTCCCAACTTTTGTGTTTTCTGGATTAATTGTTCTAGATGAATTTTAATAGCAATAAAGGCTTTTCCTCACTCTGTTAATAAAATCTGTGTAGATTTTGTACTTTGTCATTAACTGCTTCCATCATCGCTGTTGCAGAAGTGATCTCTCTTCCTTGGCAACCATTTTATGCACATTGTTCACAATCTATTTCTCTGCATAAGATTATAGCAAATTTTACAGGAAGAGGAGACTCATATTTTTGATGTATTTGTTGGCAAGAACAAACAAATCCTTAGAAAGAGTCAAAGTTTTGTTTCATTTGATGAAATCAGTTATACAGACAGGAGTCAGAGCTACTTAGCCAAAGGTTGGTAGTACTAGATTTAAATTAAGCAGGTGATCAAAGGAGAAGGAATTCTTTTCCTATCAGACAGCTTGTTGAACATTAATATATGCCATTCAAGAACTCAAAATACAGCAGAGAAATTAAATCAAGGCAAAACTAATGCCTTAAAGGGAGCATAGGGACAGATTGTATCATCTGATTAGGGACATGGCAGACTTTTCCCTTTTATTACAAAAGCTGCTTAAATTTGCAAGTTGGAAAGAAAGTGCACTGTACAGACCTTACTGCCACCTCACTCCTTCCACTCACCTTTCCAAAACACCACAGAAACACCCACACTTGCACTACCCTGCTGGCCACTAATGGCAGCATCATATGACTTCCCTAGAGAAATTATATGGGATTGGTCCCCTCCCCCACTTAACTTTTTAAAATTTCCATTAGATCATATATTGCTCTGCTGCGGCCCTAGATAAGAAAACCCAAGCGACTTTCTATTACCAAGTGCTCCCAGATTTGAAGCTTCAATATAAAGCAATTCTCTGGATCCTGCTATATTTCAAGTGGACATGGATTGGGGTTATTTCTGGGCAAGGTGATAATGGAGAGAAGTTTGAACATAATATTATTCCCATGTTTGCCCAGAGAGGTATCTGCTTTGATTTCATAGTGAGAATTCCCAAAATGTCTTTTACAAATGATTTTGATGACGTAATGGGAGAGGTATTTGAAATGAATGAAATTATTATGGGGAGCACCGTCAATGCATTGGTCATTCATGGTGAGATCGAGACCATGATCATCCTGAGGATTTTTTCCAGGGCTTCAGCATATGAGCTATGCTTTGCATGCCATGCATTCAACTAGACGCAAAGGCAGAATGATAGTGGATGAAGGAGTAAAACTTTCAAATCAAGAGTTGTGGAAGGTAATGTCTTGAATATAGCTTTGGGACACCCTGAAGTAGAGTTTTCTTGCAATAGCCTTCTCCCACATCCCCCCCAATGATGTCTCTGTTTCTGGCATGATGTCTCTGTTTCTGGGGAATGAATATAACTGCCTTGAATACTAGATTTAGTTATGTCTCCATGAATTTGTCCAAGCCCCAGGGCTCAGCAGATACAAATGAGTAGAAAAAGAACTCTGTGGAAGTTTCAAAGGACGTGATGATGAGCAGGGAGTATTTTATTTTATTTTTTTATGTCCCTGCCTTCCACCAGGGGTGGAATGATACAGCTGTGGATGCAGTGGCGGCTATTCTTCCCTGTCTTATTCTGCTGCTGCCCTGCCAGGGTTAAGATTGCTTTACTAATTACTAGCTCAATGTGGCAAATGCACATCTTCCACTCTCTGTATCCATGATTACCAGGCATAAAGCTTTGCAAGGGTTCTGTAACCAAGTGGGAATGACCACCAACCTTTAACATATCATTAAGAATTGCCCTTGTTTAATTTTATTTATCCCCATCCCTTTTTCTTTAGCTCAACCACTTTGTTAAGATGATTGTATTTAATAATAGTGGTGGGGAAAAGGTTTCCTTCAATGGAAAAGGAAAGCTAGAGACCAGATTTGATATTATAAACTGGCTCACATGTTGTATATTTTTTTTACAAAAAGTAACATTATGTGATGGGTTAAAGTGGCATAAGAGTGCTTTACAAATATGGTGCGAATGTAAGGAGAGTGAACATATTACATGTGTCTGCAGAACATATTACATGTGAACATATTACATGTGTCTGCAGAACATTACAAGTGTCTGCAGCTACATCTTTGGTGATCAAGTGTCAGGGAGTGGGCAGAAGAGGAATGGTGGAGACCCTCTTCCCAGCCTGACCTTTCCAGAGAAGAAGACAGTTCAGAAGTGCAACAGGGGTTTGAGGGAGCTCATAGCTCAGAGGCAGACAAGGGGGAAAGCTGGGAAATAAGGGGAGAGGAGGAAGAAGAAGCACCAGAGTGGGGACAGCTAGCGGACACAGTGTCTTTAGAAAGTATTCCAGAACCCTCCTCTCCCAGAACCTGGCGGGCATTGAAAGCAGGAGAGCAGGGAGCTCAGAGACAGAGGCCACATGTCAGTACCCGTAATGAGGACACATAATGGGAGAAAGGGAGGGGGCGGAGACTCGGAGCAACCCCATTATTCTGAGAGACCACGTTCCCAAGCCTCTCTGTGTGAATATTGAATAAAAGCAGATGGTAAGGACTTTCTCTTGTTCTGCCCATTCCTGGAAACCTGCCATGGGGGTTGGTTCCTCTGCTACCTGACATCAAGGTGTTATATGGTTCTCACACTATCCAAACTACACCATAAGACATTGACTTTCTGTATAGGTTTTGAAGTATGTCATGTTTGAAAACAGGCCCAATATGAGTATGTATACATATAGAACCAGTATGGCACTAGATGGCGCTGTGGAGTTCCATTTTTGCCAACGCGATTTCTCACACAAAGTTTACTACGCATTTTCCAGAAATGCTTCTTTGATGTGTCTAGATGCAGCCTATGTCACGATAATCCAGTCATTACTGCTCAGTCTATTGTACAACCCAGGGTTGCTGTGAGAATAAAATGGGAAGAAAGAGAATGATGTAAGCCACCTTGAGCTCCTTACAGGAAAAGAGGAATAGAAATGAAATAATGCAAACATGATAAATATGCAATGTACCAAATGCTGAAAACTTTTGGTATTCTATTTCTATGCTTACGAGTATGTTTTTAAATTCTTTCTTAAATTATGTTTGAATTGTCATAAATATTCTTCAGAGTATATAAACATTTCAGCTTCCACAAAAAGCAATATGGAAAAGAACTTTCTTAAAAAGTCTGGTTTATGCAAGGCTTATGATTTCCACATTCATTGGGTGATATACATCTTAGTCCTGCTCAGAGTGGAACCACAAAAATATATGGACCTAAGTAAGTCATATTGTTAGGCAAGCACTCCCCTGAATTGAATTTGTGAATTTATGGTTTTAACTGTTTTAAAACTGTTTCAATTATCATACTTTCTTTTTTTTTCTTCCCATATAATTTTTATTAATAAGCATCAGCAAACAAAACAAAACAAAACAACACAAAATATGCTAGTTTCATATCATTTTCATAACTTATTTCTTTTTTAGACTTCCCTCAGCTGTTCCGTAAATCATCCATAATCATAATTTTCATTACACATTTCTCGGTTTTGTATTCACATTATTTATCTCTCTCTCTTTTTTTCTTCCTGTTCCCTTTAGACAATACTTCTTACTTTTTTACAGTGCTTCTTTAAATCCCTTAAGCGTCATCTGACCTTTACTTAGACAATCCAGATACAGTATTCCACAAATTTCTCCCAGTCCCCGATGAACTTTTGGTCTCTTAAGTATCTAATCTTCCCTGTCAATTTGTCTAACTATGCGTAATCTAACAATCTTATTCTCCAATCTTCTACAGTCGGTATTTCTTGCTGTTTCCATCATACTTTCATTAAGAATGTTCTAGTGTTGCTCTGTAGCATTATTATGAATTGATTTTAAACCACTTGGAAGACATTTTGGCATTTAAGTGGTATATAATTAAAAGTAAATAAATTGGCAACTTTTAAGGCAAATGCAGACTTCTATTGTTGTACTTTTTCTTCTTAGCTTCTCACTATTCTGAAGGCTTTTTTAAAAAGTCATTTGTTGTAAGGCTCTGAATCTCTTGCCATCCAATTTAGGTGATCTAGAAGCAGATGTGATAAACACTGTTATTTCTGCAATGTCTCAGAGTAAGTGTGTATTTCCAAATTGGTGATTATCTCCCTTGTAATTAAGCATTTAGTCATGATTACCCTACTACTTCTTCATGTTTCAAGGGAGCTGTAGTAACCACCAGCAAAACTACAAGGCAAAAGGATGCTATTACTATGCTCTTTGCTCTTCTTACATGGAGCTGAAGACAGTGAGGGCTCTGTCAGTCTGATCACGCACATCTTAGTCCGCACAGTGTGAGACACACCTCATACAACAGTGTGCAGCCCTTCAAATCAAGCTGTTCTGGTCATCACAAAACTCAGTGAAGGAGGATGTGGGGACAAGTGAATGGGTGTAGAGACAGAATTTTTTCAGGGAAATTGGTTGCATTTATATTCCTGCTTCTAGTCTTTTTGACTCATATGGCATGCAAGATTCCTGACATCAAATGCAACTCGCTTCCCATTTTTCACAAGTTTCATCAGCCTGGAGACCTCATCATTGCTGGCATTATATCACAGATATATAGATTCTCCAGTCCAATGGCTTTCACAACATGCCCTTCCAACGACCTCTTTGAAGATACTGTGTAAAGTTCTTCTTTTTTGTAAAAATGTTATATATCTGTCCTCTCTTACTCTACCCTTCAGCATTGTGATCATGATAATGTTCTCATTTTAAGACTCTTAAATATTTAAGAATTTCCTGGGTGTAACAAATGTAGAAGGGATTGTAGCAGGGAAAATCATTTGTCATTTTAATCCTCAATGACTTTTGGATTACGGTACTATGTTTATTGCTTTCTTTCAGTAGTTCCTGCTCCCCCTGGCCATATGTTCTCAACAAGTATTGATAAGGGGAAGGGCTGTAGTTTAGGAGTAGAGGATCTGGTTTTAATGCAGAGAGTTCTAGGTTTAGTCTCTGACTCCTCCAAAATCTTAGAGAGAAATTGGGGTGAGGAGTACCTTCAGAGACGTACTGAATACTGTATCAGTACTGTGCTGGTGTGCACAGAGGACAAAACTCTGCGTAACAATATTTCATCGTTCTTACCTAGATCATGTGTTTTTCATGAATGCTTTGAACTGCATGGAAGTATATGTCATATTTTGTAGCAAATGCACTGTCACACTGCATGTCACTCTAATTACAGGGTGGTGACCCAGATCTACCAGCATATTCTGGCCTTGATATTTGCTATAAAGGAGATCAATGAAAATCCCCAGATCTTACCTAATGTCACTCTGGGTTTCCATATCTATAATAGCTATTTCACTCCAAAATGGACTTATCATGCCTCATTGGAACTCATCTCTACACAGGGCAGATTCACCCCCAACTATAAATGTGATAGTCAGAACAATCTAGTAGCAGTCATTGGGGGACCTATCTCTGAAGTCAGTCTCTACATGGCAGATATCCTGTGCAGCTATAAGATTCCACAGGTATGATTTATGCATGCAGTAGGAAAGGCTAACAAGCTATTTGCTCATCTCTTTCCTTTTTAACTGTTTTTAAAAGTTGCATTTGCAATGTCTGCACCTTTGAGGCTTCCAGAAGTAAGAATGAGAGAATATATATATTCATGTGTGTGTGTGTGTGTGTGTGTGTGTGTGTGTGCGCGCGCACACACACACACACACCAAAAGCCTGCCTAGTCCTTCATTCTGTTCTCAAAGTGACCAACCCAAAGCCTTTGTGGATTTCTCAAGCAGGACATGAGCACAGCATCTCTCTCTGCACTTGTAACTCCCAGCAATTGGTATTCAGTATCTAATTCAAAATGCTTCCTGCTTATACTTTATTATACTTTATTGTGGTCCAAAGACCCACAAAACAATTTCAAAACTAGATGCATTTAAAACGACCACACATACAGATGGGAAAAGCCAAGGCAGTCCTTTGGTTTTATCTAGGGCATAATGATCTTTGTTTCTTAATAACCTCCGAAAGAAGCTTTGCCACGACCAGTGTAATATCATTTGACCTGTCTTCCAAAAGATATTTAATATGGGAGGCTTCAGATTTTCCTGGCAAAATTGGCAGTAAGGGTTTGATCAGTTGATCCCTTGCTAAAAAAAGAACATAAGGAGAACCTGCTGGATCACCTCCCAACCACACCTGAGACTCGATCTTGACTAGTTGGATGGAAAACATTAATAGACAAAGAAAAATTGATGAATGAAGTAGGTTCTAAACTCTCGGTCCACATTCTGTGGTCATATCTATTCTGCTGAGGTATCTCTGCTTGTAGAACACCAAATAATATTGGTTAGGGGGGATGTAGTCTTTACCTAACCTTGCCAGTGGAGCCACTTCAGAGCACCAGGTAAGAGAGGGGGTAGGTAGCAGCACCTATGGAAGGGCCAGATTGACTCCAACAATCTGCTACACTGATGGTTAATGGAATCAACCTATGTCTTCCCTGGAGTAATGATAAAATAATGGTCTTTCCCCCCTCATTTAATTTTTAATCATTTCCTTTAGTTCGTATATGGTTCTGCTCCAGTGATAGATAAAAAAACCCAAGCAGCTTTCTATCACCAAATGTTCCCAAATTTGGAGCATCAATATGAGGCAATTCTCCAGATACTGCTATACTTCAAGTGGACATGGATTGGTGTAATGTCTAGGCATGATGACAATGGAGAGAGGTTTGAACAGAATGTGATCCCCAGGTTTGCCCAGAGAGGTATCTGCTTTGATTTCATAATGAGAATCCCCCAAATGTCATATTCCAGTGAAATTGATGACATGGTGGAAGAGGGATTTGAAATAAACAAAGTTCTTATGCAAAGCACAGTAAATACATTGGTTATTTATGGTGAAATTGATAGCATGATCATCCTGATAATGTTCCCCAAGGTTTCAGAACATGAGGATATACCAATAAAGAGAAATAGTAAGGTCTGGATCATGACAGCTCAGATGGATTTCATTTCCATTCCCCTTCAAAGAGATTGGGACATAGATTTCCTCCATGGTTCTCTATCTTTTGCCATTCACTCCAGTGAGGTTGTAGGATTCCATAAATTTCTTCAGGGGAGAAACCCCATCTCAGAGAAAGCAGATGGCTTTGTTAGAGTCTTCTGGGAACAGGTCTTTGGGTGTTTCTTCCCCAAGTCCATGGTAGACCTACAGGATGAAGACCTCTGCAGTGGAGAGGAGAAGCTGGAGACTCTTCCTTCCACTGTTTTTGAAATGAGCATGACTGGCCACAGCTACAGTGTCTTCACAGCTGCCTATGTGGTCGCACATGCTTTGCATGCCATGCATTCAAGTAGCTTCAAAAAAAGAATGAAAGTGGATGAAGGAGTAAAATTCAAGAATGAACAGTTATGGAAGGTAATGTTCTGAGTTTGCTAAAAGTGGAGTAGAAATGGTGATGGGTCAGTACAAAGGTTTCCCAAGGCAGCCAACCTGATACATGTGGGAAGTGCTCAGTCAGGACATTATGGCAATAGGCCACTCCCAACAGTCTGGTGTTCAGAGCAACGATGCCTCTTTTTCTGGAGCAGGTATATAGTCATTGTGGCTAATAGCCATAGATATCCAAATTCTTCCATGACTTTGTCTAATCTCCACTGCTCATCAGATGCAAAGGAATAAACAGAGGATTTAGATTCTTTGGAAGTTCCAAAGGTGATAATGATAAGCATGGAGCAGGAATTTTTTCTGCTTCTACCTTCCAGCACACCACAGTTATAAATGTAGTTGTGGCTGTACCATTCTGACCTGTTCCACTGCTGCCCAGTCACTTCCTTCATTATTACCACTGTTATATTTTATTGTTTTGGTATATTACTGTATCTGTTGATTGTTGTATGTATCTCCCACCGTTCCTGCAAGAAGCTCAATGTGGCCTACAGGGCTCTTTCCCTCTCCATATCTATTTTTACTTGGTATAAAGCTTTTATACAGTTCAGTAAACAAGTGGGAATGATGATCAGTTTTTTGTATATCCTTATGAATTGGCTTTCTTTTATTTTCTCTGTGGTTCTATCCATTTTTTTTTCTAAACAGCTCAACCACTTTGTTAAAAGCATCTCATTTAATAATAGTGCTGGGGGGAAAGTTTCCTTCAACCAAAATGGAGAGTTAGAGTCTGGATTTGATATTATAAACTGGGTCACATTTCCAAACCAGTCATTTCAGAGAGTGAAAGTTGGAAAGGTCGACCCCATGGCTCCCCAAGAAGAAGCATTCAGCATTTGTGAAGAAGCCATTGTGTGGCCCAGCAGGTTTAACCAGGTGAGAGAAATTCATATTTTGTAGCCTATCCATCACTTCTACAATGATTCACAGTTCAGATACTGACCTAGCTCTGTGCTATGCTCATCCATGTGCTCAGTGTAGGAGTGAGGGCATGGCTGCAGAGATCTTCCATGTTTTGCCAGTTAGCTGACACATTAAATCCACAATTGCACTACTACCACCAAATTTATGACTTGGAAAAAAATAAAACTTGATAAATTTACAGAGGGCCATATTCATGTAGGGGAAGGCAGCATAAGGATTCCTTCTATCACAATGGGGCTTGCTTGTTTCCTTTCCCTACCCAAACCTGTGAAATATGGCTCTGCTTTCCTTTGGACCACATCAATGAGGTCGGCAAGGGTGTCTTTTTGTCCTGGTAACCCAGTGCTCGATGCACACTGCCCAGGTTTTGTACTGCTAATGCATCAGTTCAACTTCTCCCCCAGAGGTGCACTGCATTGGATGACATTTACAAAAACAGTTGCCTCCAACTATGGAGAAGAACTAAAGCCATCAGGGCAAGTAGCCCTTGATTGCCCTTTCCTACTTGTCTCTTGCCTATTCTAACATAAAAGGAGATAGTTCAGCAAGTTAACAGAATATAATACATTGTGGATACACAATATTGCAAAATAGACACCATTATCCTCATATATTTTGGACAGGCACAGCCCCTTTCTCTTTGTAATGCCAATTGTCCTTTGGGTTATCAGAAAACAAAGAAGGAAGGGCAACCATTTTGCTGCTATGATTGCATTATATGTCCGGAAGGGAAGATTTCCAACCAGACAGGTAAGAGACATCATGTAAAGAGCCTTAAGGATATGCTGACACTAAGATATTCAGACACTACTTCCCTTGTGGTGTTCAGTTGTTCAAAAATTCAGGAAAGTTGTTCAGAATTCAGTGAAGGTTGTGGTTCCAGATATGGGGATACAGCCTGATATATTCAATAATATCAATCCAAGCCACTGATACCTGGTAATTATGTACAACAACAAATAAATAAAATAAAATAAAATGATATGAATGAGGTATCATAAGTGGGGGGGGGGGGACAGAAAACTTCTGAAACATAAAAGAACTTCAGGGAGAAAGCTAAGGGTGCAACAGCCAATCTCTCTCTTAAAACAAGACCTAAGAACTATGTCTCATAATTCGGAGAAGAGCTAAAACTGAAATACAAATATGCTCCCGACCACATATTAGACTGGAAGTTCAAATAATGTTAAAAGATTGAACAAGTAAAATCTGCTACAATCCTGACCATAAGTGATAACATTGATCTTCAGAAGCTGAGATAGGTCCTAACATCTGGGGCTGGGTGGGAATTGAACCATGCCTGAATATGGCATGTTGCTAATAATATAATTACATGAGAAGTGTGGCAAGCTTTTTTCTTCTTCACAGATTTCAACCTGGCAGCCCTTCTTTAAGGTTTTGCTATTTTCATTTTGATCATTTTAGTATTATGCATGTAGTGGTGCTCCTATGGATTCTCTTTTTCAGACATGGATGAATGCTTTCAATGCTCACCGGATCATTACCCAAATGTGGAAAAGGATTCATGCGTGCCAAAGGACATACGTTTCTTGTCTTATGGGGAACCACTGGGGATCTCTTTGGCCTGCTTTGCTGTTTCCTTGTCCTTCCTTGCAGCTTTGGTGCTTTGGATCTTCATTAAGCACCGTGAAACTCCCATAGTCAAAGCCAACAACCGCAACCTCTCCTACACTCTCATCACCTCCCTCTTGTTCTCCTTCCTTTGTGCTCTGCTATTCATCGGTCGACCTGAGAAAGTGACATGTCTCCTTCGGCAAACAGCTTTTGGCATCATCTTTTCAGTGGCAGTTTCTTGTGTGTTGACAAAGACAATCATTGTGGTCCTTGCTTTCATGGTCACCAAACCAGGATCCAGCATGAGGAAATGGGTGGGGAAACAACAGGCCACCTCCATTGTTTTATCCTGTTCCTTGATTCAGGCTGCTCTTTGTACTGTGTGGCTGGCAACCTCTCCCCCATTTCCAGCTTTAGGCATGCATTCAATGAGTAAAGAAATTGTTCTGGAATGTAATGAAGGGTCGGTCACCATGTTCTACTGTGTCTTGGGGTTTATGGGCTTGCTGGCCACTGTCAGCTTCTCTGTAGCCTTCCTAGCCAGGAAGTTACCCGACAGCTTTAATGAAGCCAAGTTCATCACCTTCAGCATGCTGGTTTTTTGCAGTGTGTGGCTGTCCTTTGTTCCAACTTACTTAAGCACCAAAGGAAAATATATGGTGGCTGTGGAGATCTTCTCCATCTTGGCCTCCAGTGCTGGTTTGCTAGGCTGTATATTTTCACCTAAATGTTATATTATTGTAGTGAAGCCTGAGTTGAATAGCAAGGAGCAACTCAGAAGGAAGAACTGACAAATTCTGAGTCCTTCATCTATGTCATATTTTAATTAGAAATGTGCTCTATGGTACTTTTGTGTTTTTCCTTTCTTCATCAAAATGCAAATGTAATTTAAGCTGTCAGTGCCATATTGGAGTAATCCTTTTCAAATCTGTGATATATTCTTGTTCTATTCTCCTCACCAAATGAAATGCAAAGTAAGGAAGTGTACATCTCTTAAAAGTGGTGTCCCAGGGTGTGGCGGCACAGGGTGAGGCCAGGAGGGACACACCTGTTTCATGCCTCTTCCTTAGTTATATGAGCTGGTAAACTCATGAAATTTATGTCAGCAAAAATTGCCATTTTAGTAAACTCTAGTGCCCCGTTATCCCCATCAAAGGCCACCATAAAATTGCCAGCTCCATAATACTAATTTTGTAATTTCTGTGAAAATGTGCTATGTTAAATAGATAAGAATTATGGCATGAATGCACTTTGAGAAGACAACATTGCTGAACCAACTTGCAGTGGTCAAGCACCCTCTGACTTTTTAATACCTTGTTTTCTCAGCCACATGTTTGTACTGCTTTTCTTTACCATCAGGGCAATAAATAGATATTCTAAATCCTCATCTTTTTTGTCTGTTTACTTAGAAAGAATTTTTTTTTTTAAATATTTTTATTAGTTTTACAGAATAAGAAAAAGAAAAAATATAAAGTACAAAAGTTTCATAATTCATATTTCTTTTACAGAATCTTTTGGACTTCCCCACATCTTCCCGAATCTGCATTATTTATAATACCAACTTCAGCATTTTGTTATCTTATTTCATCACTTATTGTATCTTTCATTTTGTCATGTTACCCATTTCAATATATTTATAACCCAATGTTCATAATACAAAATCTTCAGCTATTTATTATCTTATTTCATTACTTATTGTATCTTTCAATTCATCATGTTACCGAAGTCAAAATTATTATAACCGTAATCTTATGTATTTTAGTTAAAACATAATGCAATAAAAAATTTTCTTGATTCCACCTCTAACTTCTTGTGCCTTAGTTTTCATTTCACCTAATTACAATTGCTGGGGCTAATATTTCCTAAAAAGTGCATTTTCTTAACATTCATACAACTTGTAATATTTTTGCAAATAGTCCTTGAATTTTTTCCAGTCCTCTTCCATTGTTTCTTCTCCCAAGTCTCGGATTCTGCCAGTCATTTCAGCCAGTTCCATATAGTCCATCAACTGCGTCTGCCATTCCTCCAGTGTGGGTAAATCTTGTGTCTTCCAACACTTTGCGATGAGAATTCTTGCTGCTGTTGTAGCATACATAAAAAAAGTTCTATCCTTCTTTAACACATTCTGGTCTACAATGCCCAGAAGGAAGGCCTCCGGTTTCTTGGGTAAGGTATATCTGAATACCTTTTTTAACTCATTATAGATCATTTCCCAAAAGGCCTTCACTTTCGGACATGTCCACCAGAGGTGAAAGAATGTCCCTTCCGCCTCTTTACACTTCCAACATTTATTATCAGACAGGTGGTATATCTTAGCAAGCTTGACTGGGGTCATGTACCACCGGTATATCATTTTCATAATATTTTCTTTCAAGGCACTACATGCCGTGAATTTCATTCCGGTGGTCCATAACCTTTCCCAGTCATCAAACATAATGTTATGTCCAATATCCTGTGCCCACTTTATCATGGCGGATTTGACTGTCTCATCCTGTGTATTCCATTTAAGCAGCAAGTTATACATTCTTGAAAGTAATTTGTCTTTAGGTTCTAACAATTCTGTCTCTAATTTCGATTTTTCCACCTGGAACCCAACCTTTTTATCTGTTTTAAAAATTTCTCGAATTTGAGCATAATGCAACCAGTCTCGCACCTTGCTTTTTACACTTTCAAAACTCTGCAGCTTCCAATTGTCACCAACTTTTTCGATTAGTTCCCAGTATTTTGGCCAGTAGGCCTCCATGTTAAGTCTCTTACGTGCCTTGGCCTCCGCCGGTGAAAGCCACCTTGGTGTTTTACTCTCCAGTAAGTCTTTATATTTTGTCCAGACCATAAAAATTGCTCTTCTAACAATATGGTTTTTGAACATTTTATGAACTTTAACCTTGTCATACCACAAATACGCATGCCACCCAAAAGCGTTATCAAACCCTTCCAGATCTAGGACATCGGTGTTCTCTAACAAGAACCAATCTTTCATCCAGCAGAAGGCTGTAGATTCATAATATAACCTCAAGTCTGGCAGGGCGAATCCCCCCCTTTCTTTCGCATCTGTTAGTATTTTAAACTTAATTCGGGGCTTTTTGCCCTGCCAAACAAACTTAGAAATATCCTTCTGCCACTTTCCAAAACATTCCACTTTGTCCACAATCTGCAGGGTCTGAAACAAGAATAACATTTTCGGCAAAACATTCATCTTTATAGCTGCTATTCGGCCTAACAAGGAAAGTTTTAGTCTTGTCCAAATTTCCAAATCCCTTTTAATTTCTGACCAACATTTCTCATAGTTATCCTTAAACAAATTCAAGTTTTTAGAAGTCAGATACACCCCTAGGTATTTCACCTTTTTAACCACATTTAATCCTGTCTCTTTCAAAAACTCATCTGCTTCTGTAGATGTTAAATTCTTTACTAAAACCTTAGTTTTTTGCTTATTCAACTTAAATCCCGCCACCCGACCATAATCAGAGATTAAGTCTAAAACTCTTTTTGTGCTAGGGACTGGCTCCTGTAATGTTAATACCAAGTCATCTGCAAATGCTTTCAATTTGTATTGTTTCACTCCGACCTCAATACCCCGAACTGACCGGTCCTTTCTAATCATGTTCAAAAGCACCTCCAGGACCGAGATAAACAATAATGGGGATAGGGGGCACCCTTGTCGTGTCCCTTTTTCAATATTAAATTCCTCCGTCACCACATTGTTTACTATCAATTTAGCTTTTTGTTCTGAATATATTGCTTCTATACCATTTTCAAACCCCCGTCCCACTCCCATCCCTTCCAAATTTTTCTTCATGAACATCCAAGAAATGTTGTCAAAGGCTTTCTCCGCATCAATAAAAATTAACACCGCTCTAGTGTTAATATTTGTTTGTAAGAGTTCCAATATGTCAATAATGTTTCTCGTGTTGTCAAACAAATGCCTACCCGGGAGAAAGCCTGCTTGATCTTTATGAATCACTTCATTCAATACTTTTTAAAATCTATTAGCCAAAATATCTGCAAAAATTTTGTAATCCACATTTAGGAGTGAGATGGGACGGTAGTTCTTAAGTTGAGTCTTTTCAGTTTCTGTTTTGGGAATCAATGTGATGAAAGCTTCTTTCCACGTTTCTGGTGCCTTCTTACCCTCCATGATCTGGTTACATACCTCCATCAAGGGTTGTGTCAAATAGTCCTTCAAAACCTTATAATATTTGGAGGTAAGTCCATCAGGGCCTGGAGATTTGCCTAGTTGGAGGTTCTGTATGGCACTCTCGATTTCCTGCTGTGAAACTTTAACATTCAGGATTGTTCTCATTTCCTGGGAAATTTTTTGTAATCCGTTAGTTTTAATAAATTGATCCATCTCAGATTCTTTCTGCGGCCCTTGTGCATAAAGATCTTTGAAATATCTCTGGAAACATTTTCTGATTTCTTCAGGTTTCTGAACCATTCTCCCTTCAATCTCTAGATTTGTAACTGTATTTAGTTTTTGTCTTTTTTTCAACTGCCATGCTAGCAGTTTCCCACACTTGTTAGCTGATTCAAAAGATCTTTGTCTCATTTGTTTAATTTTCCACTCCACTTCTTGATTTATCAGTTTCATGTATTGGGCCTGGAAAAATTTCACTTCTCTCAGCACTTCCTTAGACTTGGGCCTGGATCTTAATTTCCTTTCTCCTTCACTTATTCTCTCCAGTATCTTCTGCTTCTTTTCATTCCAGAGTCTTTTCTTTACAGTGTTTTGTTGTATTAGAAACCCTCTCATGACCGCTTTACTTGCGTCCCAGATTGTTCTTTTTTCCACCGTAGTGTTTAGATTTATCTCAAAGTAATCTTTTAAAGTTTTTTGGGCCTTCTTCACAATCTCCTGATCTCTGAATAAGGTGTCATTCATTTTCCATCGAAAGGATCCGGTTATGTTTAGTCTCAATTCCATTTTCAAAGCATTATGGTCGGAGCAAGTTTTTGGGCAAATTTCCACTTTTCTAGTTTTAGGTGCCAGTCCTTTAGTTGTCCATATTTGGTCGATTCGTGTCCATGACAGATGAGCTTCAGAAAAGAAGGTTCCTTCTTTTCCTAAGGGGTTCTTGACTCTCCATATATCAATCAAATCCATATTGTCCGTCATTTCAAAAAAAGTTTTAGGTAGTCTGCCATCTTTTGTTATATTTGCACTCTGCGACTTATCCATATTTACAGAAACAACCCCGTTCATGTCTCCCAACATAATGATGTTGTTATAGTCTAGATAGTCCAGTAAAGTCTCATGCAGCTTCTTAAAAAATTCCGATTTTCCATCATTTGGTGCATAGATTCCTAATATCAGAAATTTTTCTCCGTGTGTGTGAATTTCAATAGCCAAGATTCTGCCTTGTTCATCTTTAAATAGAAATTTCGGTGACAGGCTCTCCTTTGCATATATCACTACTCCTCTTTTCTTGACTCTGTCCGAAGAAATAAATTCTTGGCCTAGCCTTTTATTAATTAGCACTTTCCGATGGAGCCTTATCACATGTGTTTCTTGCAGGCAAATAATGTCCAATTGTTCTTTCTTCAAAATGTGAAATACCTTCCTTCTTTTTTCTGGAGAATTTCCGCCATTTATATTCCAGCTAAGAAGTTGCAGAGACATCTTGAATCAATTTGTAGGCCTTACTTAGAAAGAAATTAAGCAGAATAATGTGTGGATCTGCATCTTAGATTTAGCCCTTTTCTTAAGGAGCATTATACTTTCCATCCTCTCCCATGCAACAAACTGTGTTGCTGAGTTGCCCCATTCTCCTTTGCTGTATAATTAAATCACAGTAATAAAAATATTAATTGATAGAATGAAATTTTGCCATAACCTCGAATAACCACACTAAATGCTTAGTCTTCTGCATTAGATAAATCCTGAAACACATTTCAAACATACTTTCACATGACTTGCAGGTGGAATTTTAATGTAATCAATATTGAAATGCATAGTGTACAACATCTTTCACCCCCTTTTTATGAATTCTTAACCCCAGAACTGAGAGCCAAGAAAAATGTTAGACAGAATGTATTGCGACAGGAAATCTCAAAACTGAGTGACATCCACCAAGATTATCTAGATGTCACTATGCAGATTGCAGTCTCTCATTACTCTCAAAGGTAACAACTATTCTGTTTGCTTTGGTGATGCTTTTAACACTCCCATGTCATAAAGACTAATGAGATACACATGCAGCCTAATTCTGCTGACAAGCACATTGTATCTAGCTAGCCTCTTGTGTTATTCTTTCAAAGACCTGCATATTCACTACTAGTACAGTTCAAGATACTGTTGTTAGCATATGAAGGTAAGACCCATAGCGACTTGAATGCCAAACACTTAACAGAGCACCACTCCATTTATAAATCTGTTAAGACAGGAAGATACCTTTTTTGCTTTACCACTGTTGGAGGAAGTTAATTCTGAGGTGATGTGGGACAGGTGTTCTCAGTGTTGTGAATACCAACTCCCCCCCCCCAAAAGCAAAACAGGAATAATCATTGTTTATTTTTTGTTATTAAAATTGCCCCTTTACCTAGCCCTTTGCAGATTTTCAACAATGATCTATTTTGACATAATGGACCTATGATTTCAGCACAGGCAAGATGGAAAGGAATGGACAATCCATCCCTACTCAGTTGTTTCTCAGTGACCACTGAAATTTGCATATGTATATTTATGAACTGACTTAATTTGCAACTTTCAATACACCAGCAAATACAGTGAGCTGGACTAGCGGCAACTTCTGCTGAGATGTGATAATTGTGTTTTCTTCTGCAATATCTCATAGAAACAGAAAGAGAAGATTAGCTACCCTGTAATTATCCAATTAGTAAGGATTACTCTACTTCTTAATGTCCAAGGGAACTGTGGTAACCACCTATGAAATAACAAGCCTGGATGTGATTTTAAATACCCCCAGTATCACTTCAAGCTGGAGCTGGAGACAATCACACTGGGTCAGTCTGATGACTGAGACATAGTTGGAGGCATAGATCAACTGAGAGCCATTTAAGTCAGGATTCAGAGAAGGATAATGTGTTGGCAGGTGTACTGGTGGGCAGAAAGAATTTTTTTATGCAAGTTAGTAGCATTTGTTGTCTTGGTAGTAGTTTTTTTGCCACAGGTGGTGTCTAAGATTCCTGACATCAGCTGCAGCCACCGTGACCCTCTTCCTATTCTTCACAAGTATTACCAGCCAGGAGACCAAATCATTGCTGGTATTATGTCTTATATATACAGATTTTCCAGTTCAATCGAATTTAAAAAATGTCCCTCTAATGACATATTTGAAGAACCCATGTAAGTTTTCTTAGATTAAAAAAATGCATAGCATACATTTGCCTCAATTCCCCCCCCCCATCTATCCAATGGTAGCTCCAGTGGATGGGAGAAGATTAAATATATATTAATGTTTTATGTTTAATACACATTTTCCATTAAACTGAATGCCATCTTTTCCCTTGACATATGCCACATGGTTTATTTGCTTTTGGGCAAGTATGTCTTTTGACTTCCTTGGGGTACCTTAGATTATAAATTCTTGCAGCTGATCATGGCTAACCCATCGCACAAAATGTGGTAAGATGGAAGAGGTGGAGATCATCTTTGGTAAGCTACCTAAATTTCTTCCTTTGAATTAAAACTCCTATTCCTCATAAACCCCACATCTACAATTTATTTACAGAGGGACAGCATACTTCCAGAACAATAACAGGGCTATTAGTTTTGTGTTTTCAGCAACTGCTTGTCATTGTGAAACGTCACTGAGCATGTAAGCTCTGACTGAGCTGTCCCAGCCTGTAACCCCTTCCCTTTCATCTAACTGATATCTGCACTTTGTGTGTTCATGTGTGAAAGAAAGAGAGCAGGAGGTACGGAGAGAAAGAAAGAAAGAAAGAAAGAAAGAAAGAAAGAAAGAAAGAAAGAAAGAAAGAAAGAAAGACATGGACAAACAAATATTACTCTTTATGCATCTAATGAAATGGATGAAAGTTTATCCAAATATTGCCAAATTCAATTGTTTAAATCAAGCCTGAAAACTTCTAAGATGTAGAAATTCTAACGGTCAGGAGTCCCTTTACCTTCTTTATCTGCTGCTTCTACATATGTTGTTGGACTCCAACTCCTGTCAGCCCAAGCCAGCATGACCAATGGTTTGGTGAGTTATAGTCCAACAACAGGGCAACAGGTTGGGTGTCCTAGAAAACAAAAATCGAGAGTCAATGGTCTAAAAATGTGGTTTTTATATGATTCCAAATGAGCTTACTTGTATCTGAGGAAGCTCCCTTAGATCTCCTGCAAACATGCTCGTTGCAGGAAATTTGAAATCCAATCTATTATCTTCTACTGACCTGCAACTAATCTTTTTTTAAAAAAACGACAACAAAAACAATACACCATACAGTTTTTGTGTGTTTGTGTGTAAGAGAAAGGGAGAGTGAGAGTGAGAGTGAGAGATTTGACCCATCCTTTCGATGTCACATATGCCTAGCTTTGATGTATTAAAGCAGAAAAGATGCAAAAATATCAAGGACCAGCAAGCCATGTTTAAACACAGTAATGTATACACAATCCTAAAAATAAAAATCTAAAGAGAAAATGTTACATACTGGGTGCCTTGGTCCCAATTTGGAAAGAACGCAGAGTGATTCAAATATATAAAATCTTGATGGAAGTACTACAATCCTAAAATAAATTGGGATAAGGAAAATTTCAGAGACATCCTTACATTAACAAATCTTTCAAAACATCACTAGAATTGCATTAGAATTGTGCAGGTAAACAAAGATGAAGAATGCCAACATTTCATTATACTTCTGTGATGTTCCTGTTACTGAATGCCATATATTTACTTTCCATGTACCTAACTGAAATGAAGTACATATCATATTCTGAATCAAACACACCATTACATAGCATGTAACTCTAATTACAGGGCTATGATCCAAATATACCAGCATTTCCTGGCCTCAATATTTGCTGCAAAAGAGATCAATGAAAATCCACACCTCTTACCCAATATTACACTGGGATTCCATATCTATAATTGTTATTTCAGTCCAGTATGGACCTATCAGGCCTCATTGGAACTCTTCTCTACACAGGGCAGATTCATCCCCAACTACAAATGTGATAGGGTGAGCAATCCAGTAGCAGTCATTGGTGGAGCTACTTCTGAGGTCTCTCTCTACATGGCAGATATTCTATGCATCTACAAGATTCCACAGGTAAAACGTGTGCATGGGGCAGATCAGTTTTTGAGACACAATTTGTCATATCTCTTGCCTTTAAATGTGGCTTTGCACATTGAAGATAAAATTTGTTTCCAAAGTATCATATTCAACATGCTTTTTTGAGATTATTGTGCATGCTATGTTTGGGTGGCGATGTTGTGAAGAAGCCTCAATGCTTCAACATATAAACTTGTTGAAATATCTGGGAGGAAAAATATCTCTTGCTGATCTACTCTCATCTCCAAAATGAATCATTATCCTGATGTACCTTTGCTAACCCCTTTTATGGAATATAGGATTAACCAGAAGGTGTCCTCAAAGTATGATAAATATCTAAGTTATGACTAATATCCCACTAAGTCATACACATATACTACATAGACACTAACAGATGTCAATTATTTTTAAATTCAGGTTTTATTTCCTTAGTACAAACAAGGACAGTGAAGACTGATCCCTGCAAATAATGCAGACCACAAATGTCATAATCCCTGATCATTGTCTATGCTCACTAGGACTGATGGGAGGTATCATCCAAAACACTTAATCATTATTGTGTTAAATACCTATGAATTAAACTGACATTATGTGAAATATGCCAGTGAACACTCCACTGCAATATTCCACGAGGGCACCCACTTGGCCAACGTAGCTCTGCCTTTGCAGTTTCAATGTATTTCTCCTCTGTGGTGACTGTTGAAAAGATTTGTTCAAGCCTCTTCAATACCATTTCCCCTTGCTTAAATAATTTTCTTTTTCTTTAGTTTATATATGGCTCTGCCCCACTGATAAATAGGAAAGCAGAAGCTGTTCCATACCACCAGATGTTTCCAGATGTGGACCATATGTATAAAGGGATTCTCCAGTTATTGCTGCATTTCAGGTGGACGTGGATTGGGGTCCTATCTGGGCATGATGATAATGTAGAGAGGTTTGTACACACTGTGGTTCCCATGTTTATCCAGAGAGGTATTTGCTTTGATTTCATATTAAGAATACCCATGATGACTTTTTCGAGTAGTATTCCTGATATGGCGGAAGAGGCGTATAAAACATATGATTTTATCCACAATAGCACTGTTAATGCAATGATCATTCATGGCGAAATTAATACCATGGTAGTTTTGAGAACATTTCCCAGGTTTTCAGAAACTATGGATGAATCAGCAAAGGGAACATGGAAAGTCTGGATTATGACATCCCAGATAGATTTCACATCAGTTCTCCTTCAGAGAACATGGCGCGTGGACTTTCTTCATGGTAATATATACTTATCTGTTCACTCCCATGAGATAGAAGGTTTCCAGAAATTTCTTCAGATAATAAAACCTACTTTGGAAAACAAAGATAACCTTTTCCGAGAGTTTTGGGAAGAAGCATTTCTTTGTTCTTTCAATGCTTCCCTGGTAGATGGAGAGAATATAAAAATCTGCAGTGGGGAGGAGAAGCTGGAGAATCTTCCTGCATCAGTTTTTGAAATGACCATGACCGGCCACAGCTACAGCATCTACAATGCAGTCTATACTGTGGCACACGCTTTGCATGCAATGAGTTCATTGAGATTCAAACGCAGAGCAAGAGTGGGTGAAGGAAGATGGAAGCTTTTGAGTCAGCAACTGTGGAAGGTAATGTCTTCAGCATACTAAGAACTTTAGACCATAAAAGGATCCCTGCTGAATCAGACCTGTTGTTGTTCCTGAGTGGCTCCCCATTTGGTTTGATATAGATGCATATGTCACTCATAATGCCTTTCATTTAATGACTGGTCAAAGTGTTGGATTATTATTATTATTATTTTCAACCAATAACATTAAGCATAAGAATACGCTTTGAATAAGCATTTCAAGTTGACATATTTTGTGCTTACAATGTCATAATATGAAATTTAATCCTAAATTTACCTTCCCAAAGAAATGCACTTGGCATTCACTTTATTGTCTTTTACACATCATGTTAAGATATTTAGACAGCATGTTTATTCTTTTGAGCATTTCAGCAGAATGAATTAAATATAGAAGCATGTCATTCAGCTGTTTTTATCTGATTTGGTTGCATCCAGATTTAGTCATGCTAACAGTTATGATTATTGAGACTTAACATCAACATGACTTTTTTGCTAGGATCTTTCTTTCTTTCTTTCTTTCTTTCTTTCTTTCTTTCTTTCTTTCTGATTTTCCATATGCTTTTTTTTTAAGGGCAAACAGCACAAAACAATCAGGAGATTTAGAAATGCTTACCTGAGTTAGGTATCTTCTACTCCCCATCTTAACAGATTGTCATAGAATCAAGCATGTATGGCTGCTGATGAAAAGACAATATTGTCCTTTCCAGTGGAATATTGCCTTTCTATGCTTCTAGAGCAAAGTTAGTAGCTGTTTTCTAATGTTGTGTTATATTTCTAGTTGCAGACCAGAAGTAGCAATTCCTTATACAGTACACTATTATGGTAATCTATAAACAGATTTAATAAATCACTCATCATACTTTTGCATCCTCATGAATTGCTCACATTTCCCCCACCAATTCAGCTCAACTACTTTGTGACCAGCACCTCATTTAACAACAGTGCTGGGGAAAAAGTTTCTTTCAATGAATATGGAGAGATAGAGGCTGTATTTGATATCGTCAATTGGGTCACATTCCCAAACCAATCTTTTCATAGAGTCAAAGTTGGGAAAGTTGAGCCCATGGCTCCCCAAGAAGAAGCGTTCAGTATTCATGAAAAAGACCTTGTGTGGCCCAGCAGGTTTAACCAGGTAAGGTCCATTCAAATATTGGGTCTCAGGAGTTTTCCTTCCCAGAGTCAAAGTGAAGATGGGGAGCTGGGGGGAGGGGAGACAGAAAGGGATGAAGGCTTGTTTTCCTTACAGTCAGAGGTGGAAAAGAGCATTTCTTCCCCTAGATTGCCTCTCATTAATTCACAGGAAGAACAGACACAGCTCTCCAACACGCTCTCAGGGGGAGAGGGGGATGTTGGACAGTCTATACTGGACAAAGAGTGAGGGAGCAGCCAAGAAATGACAGAAGTGCACCTGATGACTTAGATGCACTTTGTTCAGGAAATAAGTTTAGGATAAAATCCTTTATTCCTATATTAGATGCACTTAAAGCCAATTTAAAAAGAAGTACTGTGTGCAGGATGTTGGACAATTGTTTTTCGATTCTTGCTATTCTGATAGCATCTAAGCAAGAAACTCAACAAGGTGTTGAACTGTTGATGGAAGCATACTCAGAATATATTGACTTGAAACTTATGGATGTACTTTTGCACTTTCACCTGAACATGAGACAAAGCCTTAGGCTTACAGCAGATCCCTCTCTGTCTCATACAGACCTTTATCAAATTATATACAAGGGGGAAAAATCAGATGGCCTTTCCTAATGTGGAAGCAATTTTGGGGCTATTTCTTAGCTTTATGGTCACTAACTGCTCAGGAAAGAGGAGTTTTTCAAGACTCAAAAGAATTAAAAATGAATTAAGGGCCACGATGTCTCAAGAGAGGTTGTCCACACTGAGCATTCTGTACTTTGAAAGTGACAGACAAAATTTTTTTGATGAAGTTTTCTGATGTCCTTTAGTGGAGAAATTGTGAATTGCAGATTAACCAAAGGGGGCTGTAACTGTGATAATGAAATGTTGGTCTTTAATAGCTTTCTGGCTCCAGACCTCCACTGGCTGGTCTGTATGAGATAGCTAGCTCAGCAGATTTCCATAATACAGAACACTATTGATATGCAAATTTCCAAAGGAGAAACCATGATCCTCTTTCATTTGTGGACAGGCACAGCCCCTTTCTCTTTGTAATGACCATTGCCATTTGGGATATCATAAGGCAAAGAAGGAAGGAGAGCCATTTTGCTGCTATGATTGCCTTCCATGTCCGGAAGGAAAGATTTCCAACCAGACGGGTAAGGGAAATCATGTTCATGGGAAATGCTCAGAATTTAAGGATGACTGGGGCTGCTGATATGGGGGTTTGGAGTACTAATAGGAATCTCAGCACTTGGAGTGCCAGTCATCATGTAGGGGGAAAAATCAGAGTTCAAACACTAGATGGCGATATACAAGCTTGCTTGGAAGAAGCACTAGGCTTGCAGCAACACCCCTCCCCCCAATGAATACATGGTGTGTTAAATGACTATGGAATGGAGACTGATGTGTTGTGGCAGAAAAGAATATATGATAAGAGATGAAGTGGAATGGAAAATACTGAACAGTGGGATTCCAACAATGCAAAATTTTGTTACAGATCTCAGTGCTCTCCTAGTCAACACCATGATTCACTTAACACCATGGTAGAACTAATACCAATCCTAATAATTTATTGAAACTTGGTGGAGGCAGTGATGCTGAGAGCTTTGGAGGAATTAAATATCTGCAGATTCTGGTAGGAAATTATTTAAAGAACATTTATTAGATAAAGGTGCAGATTAGAACATCTATATTGATTGGATCTGACCCTTCACTTAAATGTTGTTCAACAGAGTTCTCAGCAATCTAAATCTAGCACCACATACATTTAAATATGTATTTTAGTAGGAATATCCAGATTAATGCACAAATAAAAATGGAGGAAATGATGGTTAAAAACACATATTCAGAATTAACATAAAGAAGAAATAGACATGTTCCAGATCTTTTCAAATTGGTAGTACAGTGGTACCTCAGGTTACATACACTTCAGGTTGCATATGTTTCAGGTTACAGACTCCACCAATCCAGAAATAGTACCACGGGTTAAGAACTTTGCTTCAGGATGAGAACAGAAATCTCGCGGCAGCGGCAGGAGGCCCCATTAGCTAAAGTGGTACCTCAGGTTAAAAACAGTTTCAGATTAAAAACAGAACTCCATAACGAATTAAGTACGTAACCAGAGGTACCACTGTATTTGTGAGGTGATACCACTTGGCTTCCAAAGACATGTGTGGCCCATGGAGCATTGCATGAGGAGACTGCAAACTTGCATTTCTGATATCAGCATGGCAACTTTCACCTAACTAAATTGGTACATTTTTGTACTTCACATAAATGCTGAAATAAAAATGGATGAAATGATGGTTAAAAACACACGTTCAGAATTAACATAAAGCGGAAATAGACATGTTTCAGATCCTTTCCAATTGTTAATACTTGCAAGGTGATACTACTGGGCTTCCAAAGACATGTGTGGCCCATGGAAAATCTCTCCACAAGTTGTTAGTGTGATTATGTGAGCGGACTGTAAACTTGCATTTCTGATATCAGCATGGCCACTTTCATTCTAACTACATTTCTCCATTTTTGTACTTCATATAAATGCTGTATAGAAATCTGGCTTCTCTTTTTCAGACATGGATGAATGCTTTCAGTGCCCACAAGATCATTACCCAAACGTGGAAAAGGATTCATGCATTCCAAAAGATATAAGTTTCTTGTCTTATGGAGAACCACTGGGGATCTCTTTGGCCTGTTTCTCTCTCTCTTTTGCTTTAATCACAGGGTTGGTGCTTTGGATTTTCATTAGGCACCGGGACACTCCCATAGTCAAAGCCAACAACCGCAACCTCTCCTACACTCTCCTCATCTCCCTCTTGCTTTCTTTCCTCTGTACTCTTCTATTCATTGGTCGACCCGAGAAAGTGACATGTCTCCTTCGACAAACAGCTTTTGGCATCATCTTTTCAGTGGCAGTTTCTTGTGTGTTGGCCAAGACAATCACTGTGGTCCTTGCTTTCATGGTCACCAAACCAGGTTCCAGCATGAGGAAATGGGTGGGAAAACAACAGGCCATTTTCATTCTCCTTTCCTGTTCCTTGATTCAAGCTGCTCTTTGTACTGTGTGGCTGGCAACTTCTCCCCCGTTCCCAGATTCAGACATGCACTCAATGAGTAAAGAAATTGTTCTGGAATGTAATGAAGGGTCAGTCACCATGTTCTACTGTGTCTTGGGGTTTATGGGCTTGCTGGCCATTGTCAGCTTCTCTGTAGCCTTCCTAGCCAGGAAGTTACCTGACAGCTTTAATGAAGCCAAGTTTATCACCTTCAGCATGGTGGTATTTTGCAGTGTGTGGCTGTCCTTTGTTCCAACTTACTTAAGCACCAAAGGAAAATATATGGTGGCTGTGGAGATCTTCTCCATCTTGGCCTCCAGTGCTGGTTTACTAGGCTGTATATTTTCACCTAAATGTTATATTATTATGGTGAAGCCTGAGTTGAATAGCAAGGAGCAACTCAGAAGGAAGAATTGACAAATTCTGGGTCATTCATCTATGTCATATTTTAATTAGAAATGAGGTCTATGGTACTTTTGTGTTTTTCATTTTTTCAGGAAAATGCAAATGCAATTTTAACTGTCAGTGCCATATTGGAGTAATCCTTTTAAAATCTGTGATGCCAGCAAAAATTGCCCTGTAAGTAATCTGCAGTTCCCCATTATCCCCATCAGAAGTCACCATAAAATTGCCAACTCCATAATACTACTTTCGTAATTGCTGTGAAAATGTGCTATGTGAAATAGATGAGAATTATGGCATGAACGCTCATTGAGAAGACAATATTTCTGAACCAACTTGCAGTGGTCAAGCACCCTCTGACTTTTTAATACCTTGTTTTCTCAGCCACATATTTGTACTGCTTTTCTTTACCATCAGGGCAATAAATAGATATTCTAAATCCTCATATTTTTTGTCTGTTTACTTAGAAAGAAATTAAGGAGAATAATGTGTGGATCTGCATCTTAGATTTGATAGAATGAAATTTTGCCATAACCTCGAATAACCACACTAAATGTTTAGTCTTCTGCATTAGATGAATCCTGAAACACATTTCAAACATACTTTCACATGACTTGCAGGTGGAATTTTAATGTAATCAAAATTGAGATGTATAGTGTCCAACATCTTTCACCCCCTTTTTATGAATTCTAAACCCTTGTATGGAGAGCCGAGTAAAATGTTTAGACAAAATGTATTGCGGTAGTAAATCCCAATACTGAGCGATATCCACCAAGATTATTTAGATGTCACTATGCAGATTGCAGTCTCTCATTACTCTCAAAGGTAACAACTATTCTCTTTGCTTTGGTGATGCTTTTAACACTCCCATGTCATGAAGACTAATGAGATACACATGCAGCCTAATTCTGCTGACAAGCACATTGTATCTAGCAAGCCTCTTGTGTTATTCTGCATATTCACTACTAGTACAGTTCGAGATATTGTTGTGGTTCGAGGACCCGACCCCCACGAAGTGAAATGAAGACACAAGGACACGTGATATAAGGTTAATGGGCTAGAAAAGGCCACAACTTTATTGATTACAGCAATGAAAAGGTATTGGCTTAGGCATTGGATCGAAACAAGTGGGTTTATTCACCAGTAGGTGGAGCCTGTTGATGCTAATCCAACTATAGGCTCACCCCTGCTGTCACCGAGGGTCGTGCCATGGCCTCCCGCCAAGCAGGCATCGGACAGAATACACGACCGCCAGATTCCTTTAACGGAATAACCCTAAAAATTGAAGGCATAAGCGATGGCCACACCTAGCACTTCGACACACCACAACACATTATTCCAATGCCTAACCTACCCACCAATACCACAAAAGTTGTGACGATTGCTACGAGGTAGGCGAAAAAACCAAAAAGCCTAATGCCAAATGGAAAAACTCCTACCAGGCCCCCCGGGCAACCAGGGCGACCAACCTAAGGTCCATAGCAAGGCCGATGACCTAAGCCCTAACTAAAAGGGAGTGGAGGGTGGGTGACTCGCGACGGGACGACGACGAGGAATGAGGCCAGGGAGAGGCTGGCGCTGCAGCAAAAGGCTGCTGAACACGCCCTCTCCGCGGCACCTGGTTGGGTGGCCACCGGGGGGGGGGCGTGAGTGCCAGCCAGGTGAGCTGGAGGCAGGGGGCAACGCCCCCTGCTGGGCGGTGCTCGGGCTCCCACCCACAACCACTCCCCTCTCTTTCAGGGAGGAGAGTCTTTGTTAGCATATGAAGGTAAAACCCTTAGCGACTTGAAAGCCAAACACTTAAAGGAGTACCACTCCCTTTATGAATCTGTTAAGAATGGAAGATCCCTTTCTTGTTTTCCCACTGTTGGAGGAAGGTCATTCTGAGGTGATGTGTGACAGGTCTTTCTCAGTATTGCAAACTAGGTTGTGAATATCAATGCCTCCAAGCACTACTGGAATGATCATTGTTGATTTTTTGTTATTAAAATTACCCCTTTACCTAGCCCTTTGCAGATTTTCAACAATGATCTATTTTGACATAATGGACGTATGATTTCAGCACAGGCAAGATGGAAAGGAATGGACAATACATCCCTACTCAGTTGTTTCTCAGTGACCACTGAAATTTGCATATGTATATTTATGAACTGACTTAATTTGCAACATTCATGACACCAGCAAATACAGTGAGTTGGACTAGAGGCAACTTCTGCTAAGATGTGATAAATATGTTTTCTTCTGCAATATCTAATAGAAACAGAAAGAGAAGATTAGCTACCCTGTAATTATCCAATTAGTAAGGATTACTCTACTTCTTAAGTCCCAAGGGAACTGTGGTAACCACCTACAAAACAACAAGGCTGGATGTGATTTTTAATACCCCCAGTATCACTTCAAGCTGGGGCTGGAGACAAGCACACTGGGTCAGTCTGATGACTGAGACATAGTTGGAGACATAGATCAACTGAGAGCCATTTAAGTCAGGATTCAGAGAAGGATAATGTGTTGGCAGGTGTACTGGTGGGCAGAAAGAATTTTTTTATGCAAGTTAGTAGCATTTGTCGTCTTGGTAGTAGTTTTTTTGCCACAGGTGGTGTCTAAGATTCCTGACATCAGCTGCAGCCACCATGACCCTCTTCCTATTCTTCACAAGTATTACCAGCCAGGAGACCAAATCATTGCTGGCATCATGTCTCATCTATACAGATTTTCCAAAGTTATAAAATTTACGGAATGTCCCTCTAATGATATATTTGAAGAACCCATGTAAGTTTCCTTAGATTAAAAAAATGCATAGCATACATTTGCCTCAATTCTTTTCTATCTATCAAATGGTAGCTCTAGTGGATTAATTACATATTAATGTTTTATGTTTAATATATTTGCTTCAATTCTTTTCTGTCCTTCGATTGATAGCTCTAGTGGATGGGTGTCAGGGCTGGATGCTGCTCTCTTCACAATAAACAACGGCAGACCGCTGACGGTTTTATAGTCTTTATTTACAACTATATTCAGAAGGCATAATGATTAATCCATCAATCCGAGTCACTCCCCTCAGATATAGCCAACAGCTTCTTCTTCCTCCTCCTCCAGCACCTAAAGTGCAGGAACTTAGAGCCCTGCCTCTGACCCCGTCTTTTGTCCTTGTGTCATCGTAAATCTCCTGCCCCCATCCTATTCAGAGGTTAACCCTCGCGGTGCCTGTAAGTCGGCCTGTTCACCCCCCACCTCTTCCTGGTTCTCGGGTCCTGTTGGAATTGACGCTGCCTCACTGTGCTCTTCTCCCTCTTCCACATACAAGTATCCCTGTTCTGATCCTGTCTCTAAGCACCCATGCTCAGCTACGTCTGGGGACTCGGAGCATCCTGGCTCTGCCCTGACAATGGGAGAAGATTAATTACATATTAATGCATTATGTTTAATAAATTTGCTTCAATTATTTTCTGTCCATCGATTGATAGCTCTAGTGCAGGGATGTCCAGCAGGTAAATCGCGATCTACTGGTTGATCCCCAGGAGGTTTTGGTAGAACGTGGTTGATTGCTGGGTCCCTTTCCTTAGTGTTCTTAAAATCGAATCCGGCCCCACCCCCTTGCCCCACCCTCCATTGTTGCATAATCTGCAGAATGGAAAACGGAGTTTACTCAGTGAGGCTGTTTGTTTCCCCAGTGATTTCTTGGTGAGTGGCTGCTCCTATTTCTCCCCCAAAACCCATAAAAATGGGCCTTTCCTTCCCCCAAAGAAAGCTCAACAACTTTGACCTGAACCCCCCCCCCAAAAAAAAACAGGGGTAAATCACTGCCAGTTTTTAATTCTTTAAGTAGATCGCAGTCTCTTGGGAGTGGGCCACCCCTGCTCTAGTGGATGGGACAAGATTAATTATATATTAGTGTATTATGTTTAAAACATATTTTCCATTTTTACTGAATACCGTCTTTTCCCTTGCCATATGCAACATGATTTATTTGCTTTTGGGCAAGGATGTCTTTTGACTTCCTTGGGGTACCTTAAATTATAAATTCTTGCAGCTGATCATGGCTAACCCACTGCACAAAATGTGGTAAATTGGAAGAGGTGGAGATCACCTTTGGAAAGCCATCTAAATTTCTTCCTATGAATTATAACTCCTATTCCTCATAAACCCCACATCTACAATTTATTTTCAGAGGGATAACATGTTTCCAGAAGAATACTAGGGTGATTAGCTTTGTGTTTTCAGCAACTGCTTGTTGTTGTGTAGGGAAATGCTATAATCCTAAAATAAATTAGTATATGGATAATTTCAGAGACATCCTTCCATTAACAAGTATCTTTGAAAACAGTACTAGAACTGTACAGGTAAACAAAGATAAAGAATGTCAATCTCCAGCAACATTTCATTATACTTCTGCTATGTTTCTGTTACTGAAACCATATATTTACTTTCCATGTACCTAACTGAAATGAAGTACATATCACAATCTGAATCAAATACACCATTACATATTCTGTAACTCTAATTACAGCGCTATGATCCAAATATACCAGCATTTCCTGGCCTCAATATTTGCTGCAAAAGAGATCAATGAAAATCCACATCTCTTACGCAATGTTACACTGGGCTTCCATATCTATAATAGTTATTTCAGTCCAAGATGGACCTATCAGGCCTCATTGGAACTCTTCTCTACACAGGGCAAATTCATCCCCAACTACAAATGTGATAGGGTGAGCAATCCAGTAGCAGTCATTGGTGGACCTACTTCTGAAGTCTGTCTCCACATGGCAGATATTCTGTGCATCTACAAGATTCCACAGGTAAAACATGTGCATTTGGCACATCAGTTTTTGAGACACAATTTGTCACATCCCTTGCCTTTAAATGTGGCTTTGCACATTGAAGATAAAATATGTTTCCAAAGTATCATATTCAACATGCTTTTTTGTGTTTACTGTGCATGCTATGTTTGGGTGGCGATGTTGTGAAGAAGCCCCAATGCTTCGACATATAAACTTGTTGAAATAGCTGGGAGGAAAAAATCTTTTGCTAATTTACTCTCATCTCCAAAATGTATCATTATCCTGATGTACCTTTGCTAACCCCTTTTATGGAATGTAGGATTAACCAGAAGGTATCCTCAATATCCCACTAAATCATATACATATACTACATAGCCATTAGCAGATGTCAATTATTTTAAAATTCAGGTTTTATTTCCTTAGAACAAACAAGGACAGCCAAGACTGAGCTCTCCAAATAATGCAGACCAGAAATGTCATAATCCCTGATCATTGTCTATGCTCACTAGGACTGATGGGAGGTATCATCCAAAACACTTAATCATTATTGTGTTAAATACCTATGAATTAAACTGACATTATGTGAAATATGCCAGTGAACACTCCACTGCAATATTCCACGAGGGCACCCACTTGGCCAACGTAGCTCTGCCTTTGCAGTTTCAATGTATTTCTCCTCTGTGGTGACTGTTGAAAAGTTTTGTTCAAGCCTCTTCAATACCATTTCCCCTTGCTTAAATAATTTTCTTTTTCTTTAGTTTATATATGGCTCTGCCCCAGTGATAAATAAGAAAGCAGAAGCTGTTCTGTACCACCAGATGTTTCCAGATGTGGACCATATGTATAAAGGGATTCTCCAGTTATTGCTGTATTTCAGGTGGACGTGGATTGGGGTCCTATCTGGGCATGATGACAATGTAGAGCGGTTTGTACACACTGTGGTTCCCATATTTATCCAGAGAGGTATTTGCTTTGATTTCATGTTAAGAATACCCATTATGACTTTTTCCAATAATATTTTTGATATGGTGGAAGAGGCGGTCAAAACAAACTATCTCATCCTTAACAGCACTGTTAATGCAGTAATCTTTCATGGTGAAATCGATACCATGGTAGTTTTGAGAACATTTCCCAGGTATTCAGAAACTATGGATGAATCTACAAAGGGAAAAGGGAAAGTCTGGATTATGACATCCCAGATAGATTTCACATCAGTTCCCTTTCAAAGAGGCTGGAACATAGACTTACTTCATGGTACTATATACTTTTCTGTTCACTCCCATGAGATAGAAGGTTTCCAGAAATTTCTTCAGATAATAAAACCTACTTTGGAAAACAAAGATAACTTTATCCGGGAGTTTTGGGAAGAAGCATTTCTTTGTTCTTTCAACCCTTCCCTGGTAGATGGAGAGAATACAAAAATCTGCAGTGGGGAGGAGAAGCTGGAGAATCTTCCTGCATCAGTTTTTGAAATGACCATGACCGGCCACAGCTACAGCATCTACAATGCAGTCTATACTGTGGCACATGCTTTGCACGCAATGAGTTCATTGAGATTCAAACACAGAGCAAGCGTGGGTGAAGGAAGATGGAAGCTTCTGAGTCAGCAACTGTGGAAGGTAATGTCTTCAGCATATTAAGAACTTTAGAACATAAAATGATGCCTGCTGGATCAGACATGTTGTTGTTCTTCAGTGGCTATTTTTAAGAGACCCTTGATCTGTACTTCTTTTGATACACACTAGAATTGCTTTGGCATTTTTGGTGCTGAATCACACTATTCATTCATGTTAAGTTTATAGTCTGCTAGGATTCCTCAATCCTTTTCACATGCACTGCTCTTAAGCCAGGTGCCCCCTATCTGCTTTGATATAGATCTACATATCACCCATAATGGATTTCATTTAGTGACTGGTTGAAATTATTATTTTTTCTTCCAATCCATAACATCAAGCATTAGAATACTCTTTGAATAAGCATGTCAAGTTGACATATTTTGTGCTTACAATGTCATAATATGAAATTTAATCCTAAATTTACCTTCCCAAAGAAATGCACCTGGCATTCACTTTATTGTCTTTTACACATCATGTTAAAATATTCACTTTATTGTCTTTTACATTCACTTTATTGTCTTTTACATATCATGTTAAGATATTCTTTAGACAGTATGTTTATTCTATTGAGCATTTTAATAAGTGGGATCATCTTAAAAGATGGTCCCTGTTGTGGGCAGGCCCTCAACCCAGTTCCCCCCACCGTGGCATGGGTGGAGTAATACCTTCATGCTGGGTCAATCACCCCACACAAAATGATTGGCCAATCATTTTGAGTGGGGTGATTGTGGGGGGTATAAAAGTGGCAGCCCGATGTGTGCCAAGCACCTTCTTTGTTCTGCCAAGCACCCACCTACCTTCCCTTTAATATAGGTGTCCTCTGGCCTTGCATTGGACTTTGGTTGATCACCTGTCTTGGGATGGGGACTGCGTAGGAATTCTTTTCATTTGGCAGATTTGCACTAGCTTTTTGGTTTTCTCCTACCTCTTAGCAATCGTCACAACTTTGTAAGGTTAGGCGGTTAGGCACTGGCTTATTGATGAGTGGGGGAAGGGATGTTGGCCATCGCCTGCCCCTCCATCGTCCAAGGTTATTCCATTAAAGGAATCCAGGGCCTGGATCCTGTCTGAAGTCCGGTTGAGGGGTTAGGGCCATGCCAGGCCTCTGGAAACACCGGGGGAGATGCGGGCGGGTTCCCCTGAAGTAGCTCCCTCTTTTGGTGGTTTACCCTTACTGACTTCCTGCAAAGGGGACAGGAGTCAGATATAGTCTTTTGCCAATGCCTAAGCCAATACCACTCACATTTCCTGTAATCAATAAAGTTGTGGCCTAAATTTTGCCCATTAACCTTAAACCAAAATTCTGCGTCAGTGTGAATTTATTTATTCTAATGGGGGATGGCTTGAGGGTCTTGACCCGCAATATGAATTAAACATAGAGGAAGTATGTCACTCAGCTGTTTTTATCTGATTTGATTGCATCCAGATTTAGTCATGCTAACAGTTATGATTATTGAGACAGGACTTTGTTGCTATGATTTCAATGGCTCTCTTATTTCTTTCCCCACCTTTCCTTCGCTTCAAAGTTTCTAAAAATGTATATAACAAACAATCCTTATATTCTGTCATCCCCAATAAATATTCCAATGTAAGTAATGCAGTCAAACATAACCATTTTAAATTGTTTGGAAATGATTTTATCAGTTTGGTATCTTCTACTCTCCATCTTAACAGATTGTCTCAGAATCACGCATGTTTAGCTGATGATGAAAAGGCAATATTGTCCTTTCCAGTGTACCATATTTAAATTAACATGTACCATACATGTTTGGACTTTGTGTTCCTGAAAATTCTAAGATGCTTTTGTAGTTTCTCCCTAAGGGCAATATTCCATATTTTATCCCACTATGCTTCTAGAGCACAGTTAGTAGTTGTTTTCTAATGTTGTGCTATATTTCTAGTTGCAGACAGGAAAAAGAATGGCAATTCCTTATACAGTACATTATTATGATAATCTATATACAGATTTAATAAATCTCTCATCATTCCTTTACATCCTCATGAATTGCTCACATTTTCCCCACCAATTTAGCTCAACTACTTTGTGAGAAGCACCTCATTTAACAACAGTGCTGGGGAAAAAGTTTCTTTCAATGAATATGGAGAGATAGAAGCTGTATTTGATATCATCAATTGGGTCACATTCCCAAACCAGTCTTTTCATAGAGTCAAAATTGGGAAAGTTGAGTCCATGGCTCCCCAAGAAGAAGCGTTCAGTATTCGTGAAAAAGGCCTTGTGTGGCCCAGCAGGTTTAACCAGGTAAGGTCCATTCATATAGTGGGGTCTATTAACCAGTCACTTCCACTGTGCTTCACAGTTCAGATACTGACATTGTTCTGGGTTTAGGGTACACATGGGGACATATGTGTAGTGGTCTTCTCTATTTGACGAGTAAGGTTATGTCACCATTCTTTTAACCAAAGAAGATCTTCCTCCTGGAAACCTTTGAAGCTATATGAATAAATTTGACTTCAAACATGGTAATTTAGTGTGCATTTATCAAGGATAGAATTATATATAATACAATGCAAAGCATGTTCTCCTTCATGGAGAGCACGTGTTGCGGTGGGGTCTAACAGGACATCCCCTCTTGGTTACTGGGTGGGACTGTTTGGATGGCCATGACTGTGATAATTTGGGTTGTTGGGGAGATTTTGATGTCACCATTTAGAGGGTAGGCCTGAAGTTTATATATTCTTGTTACACAGCTTTTTTCAGTCTCTTTTGCTGCATGCATCGTATCGCCCACCCACCCTCCCTAATTTAGGGCTGTTGAATTTGATATTGCTATGCCTATCATGGGGTCGTCTGCTTTTGGGGCAGGAATTTTGGAGCCTGGTAGGAATTTTGTCCATTTGGCAGATTGGCTGGTGCCATTTGGTTTTTGCGGTTAAAATTGGTTAAAATTTGGTTGGTGGAGGGGTAAGGGTTGGCTGTGCCTGTCCCTCCAATGCTGCTGCTGCAAGGGAATTCTGTTAAAGGAATCCAGGGGTTTGCCATACTTTTGTCCGTATCCCTGGAAAGGGGCTGGGGCCTTGCAAGCCCCTGGGAGCATGCAGGGAGGGGTTGACGGTATGGTGCCCAGCCCCATTCTCTCCCCAATATTGTTTTCCCTTACTGGCTTTCGCTGGAATCCGGAAGTCAGTTCTGTCCCAGGGCGGGAACAGATAGTCGTAACCAATGCTCAAGCAACCGCTCACATGTATTTTAATAAAGTTGTGGCCAAAATTATACCAAAAAATCTTAAACAAAAGTTTCTGTGTGAATTGTGATTTATTTAGGGGGGTGGCTTGACACACAACTTACTGTCAATGTGTTTCAAAAAACAAGTTGCTGCACAGTTCCAATTTTTATGATATGTGCAAAAGTTAACATCCAGAGTGGCTGGGCCAACCCAGTCTGGTGGGCAGGAAACAAATAGTTGTTGTTGTTGTTGTTGTTGTTGTTGTTCTTCTTCTTCTTCTTCTTCTTCTTCTTCTTCTTCTTCTTCTTCTTCTTCTTCTTCCTGCTGCTGCTGCTGCTGCTGCTGCTGCTGCTGCTGCTGCTCTTCACAGTCTTAGCAGTGGCTCCAGACATTCCAGATATATTGTCATTATTCCAAGTATATTGCCATTGTGGAATTCTAAAATAAACCCAATGTATTTCCACATGGGCTGCAGAATGAGATTAGATGCAAGGACTGGAATTCAAAGTGCTCCTCATATTTCTAAATAGTCATTAGTGTCTGCAATGAGATGAGATCTAATTCTATTTAGCTGTTTCAATGTCATCTCCAGTTGTGAGTATTAGCCATTGGAGTGAGACTTTAGATAATAATATGGTGAAGTGAAGGAGTGCAGAACTGACCAACCAAAGGGGGCCATAACTGTGATAATGAAATACTGGTCTTTAATAGCTTTCTGGCTCCTAAGCTTCATTGGCTGGCCTGTATGAGATAGCTAGCTCAGCAGATATCATAATACAGAACACTGTTGATATGCAATTTTCCAAAGGAGAAACCATGATCCTCTTTCATTTGTGGACAGGCACAGCCTATTTCTCTTTGTAATGACCATTGCCATTTGGGATATCATAAGGCAAAGAAGGAAGGAGAGCCATTTTGCTGCTATGATTGCCTCCCATGTCCGGAAGGAAAGATTTCCAACCAGACGGGTAAGGAAAGTTATGTTTGTTGGAAATGTTCAAAATTTAAGGATGATTGGGGCTGCTGATATGGGGGTTTGGAGAACTAATAAGAATCTCAGCACTCAGAGTTCAAACACTAGGTGGAGATGTACAAGCCTGCTTGGAAGAACCACTAGGCTTGCAACAGCAGCAGCACCCCTCAATGAATACAGGGCATGCTAAATGGTTATGGAATGGAGACTGATGTGTTGTGGCAGAAAAGAATATATGATAAGAGATGAAGTGGAATGGAAAATGGAAAAACAGTGGGATTCCAACACTGCAAAGTTTTCTTACAGATCTCAGTGCTCTCCTAGTCAACACCATGATTCAATTAACACCATGGTAGAACTAATACCAATCCTAATAATTTATTGAAACTTGCTGGAGGCAGTGATGCTGAGAGATTTGGAAGAATTAAATATCTGTAGATTCTGGTAGAAAATTATTTAAAGAACATTTATTGGATAAAGGTGCAGATTAGAACATCTATATTGATTGGATCTCACCCTTAACTTAAATTTTGTTCAACACAGTTCTCAGCAATCTAAATCTAGCATCGCGTACATTTAAATATGTATTATAGCTGGAATATCCAGATTAATGCAGAAATTAAAATGGAGGAAATGATTGTTAAAACACGCATTCAGAATTAACATAAAGAGGAAATAAACATGTTCCAGATCCTTTCCAGTTGGTAGTATTTGTGAGGTGATACTACTGGGCTTCCAAAGACATGTGTGGCCCATGGAAAATCTCTACACAACTTGGTAGTGTGATTACATGAGGAGACTGTAAACTTGCATTTCTTATATCAACATGACAACTTTCATTCTAACTATATTTCTACATTTTTGTAATTCACATAAATGCTGTATAGAAATCTGGCTTCTCTTTTTCAGACATGGATGAATGCTTTCAGTGCCCACAAGATCATTACCGAAACGTGGAAAAAGTTTCATGCATTCCAAAAGATATAAGTTTCTTGTCTTATGGAGAACCACTGGGGATGTCTTTGGCCTGTTTTGCTCTCTCTTTTGCTTTCATCACAGGGTTGGTGCTTCGGATTTTCATTAGGCACCGGGACACTCCCATAGTCAAAGCCAACAACTGCAACCTCTCCTACACTCTCCTCATTTCCCTCTTGCTTTCTTTCCTCTGTGCTCTTCTATTCATTGGTCGACCCGAGAAAGTGACCTGTCTCCTTCGACAAACTGCTTTTGGCATCATCTTTTCAGTGGCAGTTTCTTGTGTGTTGGCAAAGACAATCATTGTGGTCCTTGCTTTTATGGTCACCAAACCAGTGTCCAACATGAGGAAATGGGTGGGGAAACAACAGGCCATTTCCATTGTTTTTTCCTGCTCCCTGATTCAAGCTGCTCTTTGTACTATGTGGCTGGCAACTTCTCCCCCATTCCCAGATTTAGACATGCACTCAATGAATAAGGAAATTGTTCTGCAATGTAATGAAGGGTCTGTCACCATGTTCTACTGTGTCTTGGGGTTTATGGGCTTGCTGGCCATTGTCAGCTTCTCTGTAGCCTTCCTAGCCAGGAAGTTACCTGACAGCTTTAATGAAGCCAAGTTTATCACCTTCAGCATGCTGGTTTTTTGCAGTGTGTGGCTTTCATTTGTTCCAAGCTATCTGAGCACAAAAGGAAAATTCATGGTGGCTGTGGAGATCTTCTCCATCTTGGCCTCCAGTGCTGGGTTACTGGGTTGTATCTTTTCCCCAAAATGTTATATTATTGTCCTGAGGCCGGAATTGAACAGCAGGGAGCAGCTAAAAAGAACAAGTTAATGATGCACCTGAAATTCTGTGACCCACATCCCCCATGTGAAAGCAACAAGACTTCTCCTAGAAATAAGTAATTTGTTTGACTGGCATTTATTTGAGAATCATCATCTCAGATTTTATCTGGCAATGTTCCCTCTGATACTGTTGTATTCTTTATTCCTCAATACTGTGGCTTTAATGTAGGAATAACTTTATTTAAATATGTGATGGGTTGCTGTTGTCATTTTTAACTTGGCCTCACCAAACGGAATATTAAATGATAAGATGGTAGTTTTTTGTAGACATACTGCTATTTTTTCCTGCCACCTCTATGGAAGTTCTTCATGAAGTTTGTGAAAATTCGTTGGGCTAGATCAATTGGAATTACAAGAAGAACACTCTCTGGGAATTGAGGGTAGCTGAACCAACCACAGCTTTGAAATATCTTCCGCCTTTTTAATAGTAGTTCATTTTCTCAGTCACAGATTTTTTGTAGTAGTTGAATTTTGCAATCAGAACAATGAATGTATATTTTAAATGCATTTATTTGTTTGTTTGTTTTGTTTGCTTATATAAAAAGAACTGATTCATTGCACTACCCAAAGGCCATGACATCCTCTGAAACATCAATAGTCATGAAATAAATAGTAAAACCACAGCCAAATCTACTAAAATCCTTTGGTACATAGAATAAAAGATAGTCCTCATATAAAATGTTCTTCCCCCCTAAGCATCCTTGCTGCCAAGGAACAGAGAGCTACTTTATAAGTTACAAAGCCATTAGCATTGTTCAGCCATTAGCATTGTTCAGCAGCCATTTCAACTTTTTTCATTGAACTTTATTACTTCTGTTGAAATCTGCAATTTAATACAATGAATAGTATATATAATTTTTTCATACGTACAGCCGGTTACGTCTTGTGTGTTTATTAAATATTCTCTGGACAGCAGCATGAAGTTTGATATTAATGTTCAGCTTGCATGATTCAGCACAATATTGAAAAAATAAATATGCTTAGTAGAGCAATTGAAACCCATGGACCTAAATTAGTTATTAACTATTCATTATTTTCAATGGGCGTGTTCTAAGCATGATTAACTTTGGATACAAGAACATGTGTTTACTTGCTAGGAGGGAAAGCAACAATGCAGCACAGAGACTTGCCAATGAAGTAAGTAAAATCAGTCTAACTTAGCTAATAAGTTACATGCACAATCTCTTGCTGTTCTGATAGAGGGCATATTTGGATTCCTGATCAGATGTTTCCAGGAAGACAAGATTGAGAATGAACCCTCTCATAATTATGGGAATCTAAAACCAGTAAAAGTCAGACTTTCAAAAGTGGGGTTGGATTATTGTTTGCTGCAGTCAGGATTTATTTCAATTATGAGGTTTAAAGTGTGACGGGGAGCTCTTTTCAAAAGGGCTATCAAATAGCCTAACATTGCTCTTTGAACCTATACTTTTCAGCATTTCAAGGAGCCAAATTGGTGGGGGGTGGGGGTGGAATTGCTTTCATTGAAACCACTGCCAGATAGAGATTTGTTTCTTCTATTTCAACAGCAGTTTTAATGGAAACGACTTCTCCCCGCCTGGGAGAAAGGTGCACTCTCATGGTCCATCTCAAGCAAATGAATGATCAGGAGTTTGCTTTAGCAGTTGTATATTATAAGCCACATCAGTTGTATATTATAAGCCACATCAGTTCCCACTGTACACACCACACCACACCACATATGGCATCAGGTGTGGGGTGGGTGGGCATGATTTGGAGAAAATGGTCAAACCCTGTTCCTTTAATGAACCACATTTGGCCTTCAGGCTGGATGTTCACCCCATATGTTTTGAGTCTTTTTTTCTGAGAAGCTTTTCTTGCTGTGGGTTATTACAAGTTTTTGGGTCTATTAAGTGAAGAGATAGGTTTTGCTGAGATGTGGTAAACATGTTTTGTGGGTGTAATAATTGTAATTATAAATAGGTGTGTGTCCCTTTAATTATCACATTAACTCTGGTTGGTCATTAATTACTACTGCTCAGCCATAATCAATGCAGTTTTCTCTCAAGACCTAACAGAATTGCATCAAGCAGCAGCAAAAATATGAACCAAGACCTATAAATGCTTATAATAATCACTGCACCATTTAGAACTGGGGCTAGGAATAGTCAGGACTCTGCCAGTCTAATCAGTGATAATTTTAAACAAAGAACTGGTTCTCCATTCAAGTCAGGTTGTGCAATTCAGCAAATTGAAGGATAATGTGGGGAAAGCTGAACTGGTGTACAGAAGGAACTGTTTCACGCAAAATCATGGGATATGTGATATTGGTATTACTGCTTCTGCCTCAGGTGTCAAGCAAGATTCCAATTATTAAATGCAGACTCTGTGACCCTCTTCCTATTCTTCACAAGCATTACCAGCCAGGAGACGCTATAATTGCAGGCATTATGTCTCAGATCTCTATAATTTTCAAACCAATAACCTTCAAAAACCGTCCTTCTATTGACCTCTTTGAAGAAACTCTGTGAGACTTTAAATATATAAAAAATTAACTGATTTTACTATTGCATGTGATATATTCTTCTTCAGGAGTTCCAGCGTGAACATTGAAAAATATCTTCCTTGATAAAAAAATAAATGGGAAATTTCTACAGAGGGCCCTCTCAGCCAAAATGTGGTGTGGGATAATAATATCCTGTTTGGTTGGAATGGCTAAAAGGTGGGTTGGTTGCCAAAGGAATGGTGCAAGCTATAGTGTTGAAGGCAGCACCAGTAGGAACCTTATCTCATGCCCCTGTATGAGATTCTGAAGCTAGACTTAAATCATGAACATGGAAATGAGAGAGCACCTCTTTTCCTTATTTCATTATTCAACAATGAGATTTCCCATATTATAAACTGTTGCAGCCTAAAATGTATATCCTACCCTTCTTCCTCCAAGGGCGACGAGGCTGGCTAGCAACATTCAATCAAATAAAAGGAAAATGTGATCATTAAACTCCACTGTCTAAGGACTTTTGGGGTTAAAGTAACTGGAGCCTATGGTTGTTTTTGCTATTGTTGGAGAGATTAAGGGGGATAGTACAATAGCAGGGTGAATTTATGGTTGAAAGCATTCTAATTTCTAACTATGGGGGGGGGGGGGAGTCAGGGAATTTCCAATATCAGCCAGCCTCTACTACAAAAAGAATGAGAAGATGCGATCTCGCATAGGATTCTGATTTATCAAATATTTTTTTATATAACTATGTTAATTCTGGAACTGTATGGAATACCCATTAAATGAACTCTCTGATTCTAATTTATCTAATAATTTTTCATATAACTATGTTAATTCTGGATCTGTTTGGAATACCCATTAAATGAACTCTCTGCCCCTCCCCAATATCTGTTATTTTCTTCCTCTTCTAAAAACCCTACAGCACCTAACAATACCTATTTCCTTCCAAAAGTATGAACAAATGCAAACATCTTCAAATTGCTTCCGATCATGACCAAGCAAAGAAACTGCCTGGGGGAATTTCGGGAGGGAGAGCGACACCATTGAGAAAAGCCCTCTAGGTGCATAGGATGCTAGTCCACCTAGCTAAATACTGTCTACACATTGTCTGACAGTTGGCTTCCCAGGGTTTCAGATAGCAGGGACTTGGAGCCTTGTTGGGTGATGCTGGAGATTGAACCTGCAACCTTCTGCTTACAAGACAGATGTCCTATAATTAAGCTCCAGCATTTCTATCTCATGCTTTCCCAATATCCTTGAACTCCAGAAGGTCTCTCCACTCAGTGGTAAAGGATTAGTTGGCCAGTATGGATAATGGTACAAGTACTTTGGTCTGATGCAAATGCACGTAACATGTTTCTCTCTTTTCAGGGTCATGACTCAGATCTACCAGCACATCCTGGTCTTGGTATTTTCTGTAAAGGAGATCAATGAAAATCCACACATCCTACCCAATGCCACCCTGGGCTTCCATATCTACAATAGCTATTTCAATCCAAGATGGACTTATCAGGCCTCATTGGAACTCTTCTCTACACAGGGCAGATTTGTCCCTAACTACAAATGTCATCCTCAGAACAATCCAGTAGCAGTCATTGGAGGACCTAACTCTAAAGTCTGTCTCTACATGGCAGATACCTTGTGCATATACAAGATTCCACAGGTAAGGTGTATGCATGGAACATAGGGGTTTAATATGTCCTTAAGGTCAAATGCTTAAAAAGAAAAATAACCATCATATTTCAAAGGAAATCAATGGGGTTTTTTCCTTCAGAATACTGAACAAAAATGAAAATAGGTTACTCACAGCTTTTACTGGGCATTATTTGATACAGCGTACTCTGCAACCCCCAGACAGCATCAGTTACCCTGAGCATCAATACAGCCTCCTTTGATCACCCCGTGATACAGGTTAATACACATCTGCCTTCCTATGGTCGGGGGTGGGTGGGTGGGAGGGATTTTTGTTCCCGTTCGCGTTAAAAGCTAAATCTACTTAATCTGTATTTCCCAAAATAATATGTGATATTAAACACAGCCATCCTTTGAAATTCACTCTTCTATAAATTTTGAAACGCCGTTCTCCAGCCACATAATGTGTGCATAATTATATCTGCCTCAGGACAAATTCTCATTAACATACTAATGGAATTTAACAGGGATTTCTTTAAAATTAAAATAGGAAACTAATGTGGAGAACTGGAACAACAAAATACTGAAAGAAAATGAAATTGACAGATTCATCCATCCATAGTTTCTACTTGGTCAAGCCAAGACGTTCTTTTTTTGGCATCTACAACTCAGCACTTGCTGTTGAATGTATGAAGAAGGAAAAAACTAACTTTTAAGACCTTGCAGCATTTCCTGGTAAATAAACCCCGAATGAGTTTTACTTCCCTATCAGACTCAAAACAGTCTCCATGCCAGGAGAGCACCTCTTTTGGCACTTTAGTTCCTTCTTTGGCATCTCCATGGATACCTTGCCAGACTGGGCCAGTCAATATACCTTAAGCAGGGCCAGTCAATATACCCTACCATGGACAAAGCCGGATGCTCAAGGTCCTTCTAGGAATTTTGCTTTCTGCTCATTATTTGTTCTACAGTGACTCCAGCCAGTTCTTCCATTTCTGGTCTCTGCCTGGCCTCTGTCCCTCTCTTTGGTCTTTCTTTTAGAAGAGGACCTGAGACCTCACCAAGCCTGAAACTTTGTATGACTTTGACTACTTGCCACCTAACTTATCTGGCAGCCCCCCAGGAAGGGAAAATTGCATGTCTTCTCTTCCTGCAGGCTCTACTCCTAACATCTATCAGCAATCCCTGTTGGCTGTAGGAAGGAAACACAGGGTGCAGTTGGGTGCTCCTTTGTGGTCCTTAACATGCTACAACTCACATCAGTCTCCAAGCAAGATGCAGCTATATTACCATTAATGTAAATGAAGCCGCCAGCTAAAGGCTGGGGGAAATTGAAGTAAAAAAACATCAGGAGGGCAACAGATTGAGGAAGCCTGGTGTATAGGGTAGCTCCAGACTGTTGTGCCTTTGCAGTTCACCCACTAACAGGAACTTCAGAAATTTTGAAATCTCCTAGTTCAGCCTTCTTCAGTCTAGTGCCCTCCAGATGTTTTTGACTACAACTTCCATCCACCATCATAATTCTGGTTCAGCCTGAGGGGAGTTGTTTTCCAAATCATGTGGGTGAGGGCACCAGGTTGGTGAACACTGTCGTAATACGTCAAGTACTTGAATACAGTGATTCAAATCAGAATATAATATGAATTGATATCTAGAAAATAGACTTTACACATAATATCACTGCTCACATTTTCCTTAAATATTGATAGTATCATTTCCTGTATCCTTATTTTCCCCATTTTATTTAGCTCATATACGGCTCTGCTCCAGTGATAGATCAGAAAACCCAGTCAGTTCTCTACAACCAGATATTCCCAAAACTGAACCATCAATATAATGGGATTCTCCAGTTACTGCTGCATTTCAGGTGGACATGGATTGGGGTGTTGTATGTGAGTGATGACAATGGAGAGAGGTTTGTGCAGAACATGCTTCCCAAGTATGCCCAGAGAGGCATTTGCTTTGAATTAATAGAAAAATTCCCAACAATGGCTTTTTCCTCTGCTGTTGTTGACATGTTCAATGAGGGGATCAAAATACACAATATTCTCATGAGAAGTAATGCTAATGCCTTGGTCATTCATGGTGAAATAGATACCATGATCATGCTGAGCATATTTTTTCAGTATTCACAACACCAAGACGTACCAATAAAAGAAAAAGGCAAGGTCTGGATTATGACAGTCCATATGGATTTCACATCTCTTCCCCTTCAAAGAGATTGGGACATAAACTTCCTCCATGGTGCTATATCCTTTGCTGTTCACTCCAGTGAAGCTGTAGGATTCCAGGAATTTCTTCAGATTTTAAGTCCTACTTCATCTAAAGAAGATGGTTTTATCAGAGACTTCTGGGAAAATGCATTTGCATGTCACTTCCCCAACTCCCAGGTAGACAGCCAAGATGGAGAAATCTGCAGTGGGGAGGAGAAGCTAGAATCTCTTCCTGCATCAGTTTTTGAAAGGAGCATGACCGGCCACAGCTACAGCATCTACAATGCAGTTTATGTTGTGGCACATGCTTTGCATGCTATGTATTCATCTAGATTCAAACACAGAGGAATGGTGCATGACGGAAAAATGAAGTTTCTTAGCCAAGAACTGTGGAAGGTAATATACTGAAAGAGCCGGAGATGAGCTTTGCTGGATTACATCAATAGTAATGGTCTCCTCCCACTCTTGGGAGGTGATGTTGAGAGGCATTGAGGCTCTGAGTCTGCTGTCATGGCTTGTAGTCATTGATAGGCTTTTTCTCCATGAACTTGGCTAATACCCTTTTAAATCTGGAGTTCACCATATCTATGGGACCAAAAAGAACACCAGTGATCTGTAGAAAATTTTCTTTTTACTAAGGTTGGTTTGGGCCACATTATGTGGTATGTTAGACACATCACATGGCATTGCGTGGCTATTCCCTCCCCCCCCCCACAGGTGTAAAGAATAAAGACACAGGACACAAGAATTTAAGTTAATGGGCGAAAATGGCCACAACTTTATTGATTACAGGTAAGAGAGGTATTGGCTTTAGGCATTGGCCCCTAACCGACTATCCGGTCTAACCGGGAAGGGTTAAACACCAACAGGGGGAGCTACCTGAGATGCGTATCCCTAGGCGCTCCCCGAGGGGTTACCGCTCGGGGGCGCGCTTTAGGCCCTAGCCTCCGTAGGTTTCGGACGAGGCGTCGCCCCTCGGAGTCCTTTAACGAACTACCCTTCAATCATTGGGGGAGGTGATGGCGCTCCTCCCCCCCGACCTCATTTGCATGACAATACCCCGGCCAATGCCTACCGCTAAAACCGGGAAAGTTGTGACGAATTTGCTACGAGGTAGGCGAAAAACCAAGTGGCTCACGAACCAGCCAATTAGCCAAATGGGAAAAAATTCCTACCTGGCCCCAAACGGCAACCGGCCGAAGTCCATAGCAAGGTCGATGGCAGAACCTAAAGGGTGGGTGGGTGGGAATTCGCGCTCGCTGCCAGGGAGAAAAGGGGCGAGCCGGTGGCTGCCCCGACCTTATGTGGCCTCTAGGAGGCCCGCCCCTGCCGCCAGCCGATTGGCTGGCGCGCGGGGGTGTGACTGGGGAATCCCTGAATCGCGCGAGGCTGACCCCAGCCTCGCCGGAACGTGGGGGGTGACTGGGGAAACCCTGTAATCCCGCGAGGCTGACCTCAGCCCCGCGGGAGTGTGGGAGGGGTCGTGAGCCCGCAACTCCACCCCCTCCTGAGGATCGGTAGTGGCATTGCGTGGCTATTCCCTCCCCCCCCACAGGTGTAAAGAATAAAGACACAGGACACAAGAATTTAAGTTAATGGGCGAAAATGGCCACAACTTTATTGATTACAGGTAAGAGAGGTATTGGCTTTAGGCATTGGCCCCTAACCGACTATCCGGTCTAACCGGGAAGGGTTAAACACCAACAGGGGGAGCTACCTGAGATGCGTATCCCTAGGCGCTCTCCGAGGGGTTACCGCTCGGGGGCGCGCTTTAGGCCCTAGCCTCCGTAGGTTTCGGACGAGGCGTCGCCCCTCGGAGTCCTTTAACGAACTACCCTTCAATCATTGGGGGAGGTGATGGCGCTCCTCCCCCCCCGACCTCATTTGCATGACAATACCCCGGCCAATGCCTACCGCCACACGAGCCGCATTGAGCAGGCTCGCCGCCAATACCCTCAGACCTGTAACCAATCCCTAATTCCCCTAAAAATGTCCGCAAGCCAGATATCGTTGCCGGCATCAGATAAATGCACGCCATCCCAGCGATAAAGCGTATCTTTGCAATATTGAATTTCGAGGTGTTTGATAACTCGTCCGCCCAACGCGGCCACCCTGCGCCCGACGTTGCGCTCCACGATTCGCCTGGCTTTATCCACCGCAGCGGGTTTCACTGCATCCCGCCAATGCCGCCTTTCCAGCAAGGAAGACCAAATTAATGTAGTGTTAGCGTGAGACGCCTGTAACCGTTCCAAATCATTTATAATGTTCCACATTAAGTTCACCCCTTTCCTATATGCCAGGTCGTTCTCACCCAGTTGTATGACCAAGGCATCCGGGGCACCCTCATCCGCGATTTTTTGGGATATGACTGGGAAGAATTCTTCCCAACGCATACCCCGCCTAGAGATCCATGAAACTTTAACATAGTTAGGTAGCTTGAGGTCAGCGTCCCAACGCCTAAATTCCGCTCGGCGTTTCGCCCAATGAACGATACTGTGACCGATAATCCACAGTTGCACCAAGGCAGCACCTGGAAGAATAGAATAAGAGAGCCGGGTAAGGGGAGAGTAAAGACTAGCGGGGAATTAAAAGGGCTTACGAATGTAGCCCTTATATGCGTTGGATTTCCAGCGCCCCATTTCCATAATCCTCTCAGCAGGGAAGCCCATATGTACGGCAGTAGTCGCTGCCCCAATGCGAAAGGAGTGTGCGGCGTACTCCTCTTGTGGAAGACCAATGGCTGCCACTGCCTTACGCATGACTCTCGTGAACTGATGTTTGGAAAGAAAGGAGCCATCAGCATGAACGAAGAAAGGGCCATTAAAATTCGGTCTCACGCACAGATATTTTCTAGCATCTTTTACTGGGCAAGGGCCAGCCCTCTGGGTTGCCTGGAGGCGGATCAAGGTTCCCCTGCCAAGCTGATCGGTTTTGGAACTGCGGATTTTTAGCAACACGTGCGAGCTGGCAACTGTTACGTCCTCCAACAACAGGCCCCTATTGGCTGTAAGGTGTTCGCAGACCACCTCGCCAATGCGTAACGCCCCGAAAAATGCGAAGGAAAATGCTGCGGAGAATAATCTGGCCTCATACCTAGACCAACAAAGGACCCTAAGCTTCCTGCGTATTTGGGTAAGTATGTCAAGCGTTATGGGCCTTCTACCATCTTGGCCCTGCGGTCTGGCCCTGCGCCAGCCCTCCAGCATTTTGCGAACTACAAAATGTGAACAGGGATCAACAGAGAATAAAGCTTTAGAAAAGAAAGATATCGCTGCCAAATGGATGTTGAGGGTTTTGGGGGCCCGACCCAGATCGCGAAGCTTAACCATATACTCGATGACTTCTGACTTAGATGGCAGCCTGCCAGGCCTAAACCTCTCCTTCTTCCTGCGGAAAGATGTAAAGTCTAGCCATGCCTTATTGTAAGATTTAAGGGTGGAAGGCGCCAGCGCAGACAATACTCCCTTTATTGCTTCTCGTTCCCAATACTCCAGAGGTGCTCCGGAAACGGTTGCGGCTGCTGCTGCGCATCCGGCGCCAATGAGCGAAAGCGTTCCATCTGGAAACGAGATAGAGCATCCGCAATGTTATTGTCTATACCAGGAACGAATTTGGCGGAAGCGTGGAGGTTCAACCGCAGGCATGAAAGAACGAAATACCGCAAAAGCGAAGCAACCCTTGGGGAATGCGCGGATTGCCTATTTAAGACCGAGACCACCGCCTGGTTGTCCGTCCAGAAACAAACTCTATGATTTCTAAACTGCTCTTCCCAGATGTGGATTGCGACAACTATTGGGAAGAATTCCAGGAATGTCAAATCGCGCAGTATTGGTTTACCTTGCCACGAGGGAGGCCAGCGCTGGGCGCACCACTGACCCCTGAAGTAAACGCCAAAACCTAGGGACCCGGCTGCATCCGAATGTACCTGAAAGTCCGATTGCAGCACCAAAGTATCCTGCCATAAAGATATGCCATTAAAACCATCTAGGAATTGCAACCAGACTTGCAGGTCAGACTTCACAGCCTTAGAGAGGCGAACCCTATGATGCGGAGACCGTAAACCTGCTGACAGCTTAGCTAGACGGCCGCAAAAGGGGCGGCCAGGGGAAACCACACGGCAGGCAAAGTTGAGGTGCCCCAAAAGGGATTGAATTTGCCTCAAGGTAACCTTCTTTAAGGGGAGCATTTGGCCAATAAGTTCTTTTAAGGCAGCCAACTTCTCGGATGGTAGCCGCGAAGTTTGGGCCAATGTATCCAGTTCGATCCCCAAATAAGTCATGGTCGTTCGCCAGGGGGACACCCAATTCGCTGGCTAGGGCTTCAAAAGCATGGAGCAGGGTCCCGCACTCGCCGGCGCTCCTTGCCACCAGAATAAAATCATCGAGGTAGTGCCCTACCCCTTTGGAGCCAGTCCTGAACTTCAAAGCCCATTCTAAAAATGTACTAAAGGTCTCAAATGAAGCACAGGCAATAGAACAACCCATAGGCATGGCTTTGTCGATGAAGAAATCACCCTGGAACTTGAATCCCAACCAGCGGTAGTCATCTGGGTGAACTGGAAGAAGGCGAAATGCCGACTCAATGTCGCATTTTGCCATAAAGGCGCCCGTACCAAAACTCCTCACCAACCGCACAGCTTGATCGAAAGATGCATACTTCACCGTGCACATTTCTTGGGGGATGGCGTCATTGACTGAGGCACCCTTAGGATAAGACAAGTTATGTATCATTCGAAATTCGCCGGGAACCTTCTTAGGGACAATACCGAGGGGAGAAATATGCAAACCTTCAATGGGAGGGGAAGAAAAGGGACCGGCCACCCTCCCAGCCGCGATCTCTTTTTGGATCTTTTTTGCGGCAATGTCGGGTCGTTCAAGCACAGACTTCTGGTTAGGAGGACAACTAGCGTTAGGGGTGAAGGTAACTGGGATTCTAAACCCCTTAGAGAACCCTTCATCTAACAAGCAGGCCGCTTGTCTATCTGGGTAAAGCTTTAACAGTGCTCTCAGGGCGAGCCGGTGGCTGCCCCGACCTTATGTGGCCTCTAGGAGGCCCGCCCCTGCCGCCAGCCGATTGGCTGGCGCGCGGGGGTGTGACTGGGGAATCCCTGAATCGCGCGAGGCTGACCCCAGCCTCGCCGGAACGTGGGGGGTGACTGGGGAAACCCTGTAATCCCGCGAGGCTGACCTCAGCCCCGCGGGAGTGTGGGAGGGGTCGTGAGCCCGCAACTCCACCCCCTCCTGAGGATCGGTAGTGGCATTATGTGACTCACTGAAAGTTCTATATAGCAGCAATTTAGGGGTGCGACTGTGGCTTGCAGGATGTGGGGTCAACTCTTTATTCTTGTCAATGGGAGATTCCAGTTGATTCGAATTGCAAGGCAACTATCATTATGGACAGTATAGAAATGTAATAAGTAATACACAGATAATAATAATATTCCACTGAGGGAATATTCTCTCATTCCTCACATCTTCTTCTCTCTTTTTTTTGGTGATCACTCACAGCTAAGTAAGATGAAGCATTGATTGTGATATATTCCTCTCCTCCCAACAACCTTCCCACCCAGTTTTGAAAACTTCATCAGTTTTGCTGTTTGAATTTTGCTTTTCCTTGGCTAGTGCTGTGTCAAAGTCTTTTTTTTTTTTTTTTTAAAAAAAAAAACCCCACTAATGCCTTGGTCACAACTCATGTATGGTCTAGCTATGTGTATCTGTTCAATAACCATACACCAACAATTGGGGGGACTAAATAAAATAAAATGGAGATAACTGAATGGTTTATACTGACTTTCCCCAGATATATATGCATTGTTAATTAAAAATGTAAGCTAGCACTAAGTATCAGTCATTATGGAGAGAAAAATCAATAAACTCTAACTACTCCCCCACTTAGCCATATGATGAATCTGAAGGGCTGTAGAATACTGTTTACCTTTCACACAATTTTTTGGCCTCTTTTTCCTCAACCCATAGCTTTTAGGTTTTGTTCTTCTTTAGGTGTCAATTTCTAAGGCTGAAGTTTTGATTTTCCAAGTCAAAATAATAGTCTTTAAAGCAGACAGCAAGAATTTAGCAGAATGCACATTTTAAAATGTTATTCGCTCTGTGGATAATGATTTACATTCACATTTATACATCACTTTCTACAAAAAAGGCTCAAATTTACTTACAAAGTTAGTAAACACCAACAGAATAAAACGTTAATAAAGGCTAGATATGAAAAGGAAAAACAAAATCAAACAAAATTCCTGAAGTGCTCATCCAACAATGGTATAAAAAGTATAAATACTCCACACCCAACCAAAAGATGAGCGCTGCAAAAAAAAAAAAAAAAAAAGGCCAAAAGCATACCAAGAAATGATCCAAATTAACAGCCAAAGGCCTAAGCAGAAAGGAATGTTTAGCTTTGTGCCTGGAAGCTGACAGAGATGGGGACAGGCATGTTTCCCTGAGAAGAACTTTATACAAATGGGGAGCCTCTGTTCAAGTGGGAAAGATAATAATTGTCTATCTGTTTTCATTAATTTCTCCCCACTTCCACTTCCCCTATTAGCTCAACCATCTTGTGAGGAGCATCTCATTTAATAATAGTGCTGGAGAAAAAGTTTCCTTCAATGAAAATGGAGAGTTAGCAGCTGGATATGATATTCTAAACTGGATCACATTTCCAAACCAGTCTTTTTGTAGAGTTAAAATTGGAAAGATTGACCCCATGACTCCACAAAAAGTTTTCACCATTTTTGAGGAAGCCATTGTGTGGCCCAGCAGGTTTAATCAGGTAAGGTCCATTCATATATTGGGGTGTCTCCACTACTCATTTTCACAGAGGTTCACAGTTCAAACACCAACATACTTGTATAGTATTGACCTCACCATTCTGAGTTCCTATGTATGCATGAAACATGTTCTATGGTGTACAGTGTAACTTACTTCCAAATAATTATGCATTGGAACTCAAAGGCATAACAAAACGATGAGTGAGCAAAGTATAACTGTCAGGGAACTGCCATCGGAGCCAGAGGGAGAGAGAGGGCTCCAGAGGGATTCCGGAGAGGGTCCCGGGATGAGGAGAAGCAGCCCATCTTCTGGGGAAGGAAATCAGCGTAGCACCAGTGGAGAAGGGGGGCAGATGGGGGAATCGGCGAGGCGGTCCCATGACTCCTCGCCGGGGACCAGCGGGGAGAGCACGGGTCCTCCGCTGCCCACACCCTCCTTGTGCAGAAGGCTTCCGTGCAGGGAGAGTAGGTGGAGACTAGGCGTCAAAGAGCTTCTTTCCTGGAAGAAGTTCAAGAAACGCCCACTGACGGATTCTGCCAGCGATTGAGACAGCCACGGGCGAGTAGCTGTCCGGACAGAAAAGTTCACTCAGCCAACCCAGCCAGGTGTGGTGCCGGTTTACTTATGAGCAACCCCTAGAACCACCACAATAACCAAGTAACTGCAACTAATTATGCTGAGAAGACATACCTTTCATGATGTCAGCAATGATAACTATATAACTTGGCCAAGGGGAAAACTCACATAAGTGACCAACCAATGTGGACTGCTATCATTGTTAAGTGTGACAAGGAAATAGTGGCCTTAAACACTTATCTGGCTTCTGATCTCTGTTGACTGTCCTGTTTGAGATAGCTTAGTGGATTTCCATAATATAATACATTGTAGATATGGAAGCATGCAAAAGAGAAAACATTCTCCTTTTTCATTTGTGGACAGGCTCAGCCCCTTTCTCTTTGTAATGACCATTGCAATTTGGGATATCATAAGGCAAAGAAGGAAGGGCAGCCATCTTGCTGCTATCATTGCCTTCCATGTCCTGAAGGGAAGATTTCAAACCAGACAGGTAAGGAGGAAGTACTATACAAAACATATAAAATATAAAATTTTTAGGGTAATCAGATGTTTGTCTCTCTACATAATCCAGAATATGACAACCTTCTAACAAAATGGCACAATAAGACTGAATATTTGTTTTTTAGATTTCAGCCTGACAACTCTCGTTCACTTCTTTGTAATATCAAGATATGATCATTTCAAGGTTCCATCAGGGCTACCATATTTTAATCCAGATGTTTTGTTTTCCAGACATGGATGACTGCTTTCGATGTCCAGAAGATCAGTATCCAAACCATGCCCATAATTCATGCATTCCAAAATTCATAACTTTCCTCACTTTTGGAGAACCTTTGGGAATCTCTTTGGCTACTTTGGCCCTCTCGTTTTCTTTCCTCACTGCTTTGGTGCTTTGGATTTTTGTGAAGCATCAAGACACTCCCATAGTCAAAGCTAACAATCGGGATCTTACTTACACTCTCCTTGTCTCCCTCCTGCTCTCCTTCCTTTGTGCTTTGCTGTTCATTGGCCAGCCTGAGAAGATGGCATGCCTGTTTCGACAAACCACTTTTCTTATCATCTTTGCAGTGGCTGTTTCTTGTGTGCTGGCCAAAACTATAATTGTGGTTGTAGCCTTCATGGCCACCCAGCCTAAAACTAGGATGAGAAAATGGGCAGGGAAAAGACTGGCCATTTCTGTTGTCCTTTCCTGTTCCCTTATTCAAGCCACTCTTTGTGGTGTGTGGCTGGCAATCTCACCCCCATTCCCAGAATTCGACATACTCTCAGTGACTGACCAAATTGTATCAGAGTGTAATGAAGGTTCCAGTACCATGTTCTACTCTGTCCTGGGCTTCCTGGGCTTCTTGGCCATTGTGAGCTTCATTGTGGCATTCCTAGCCAGGAAGTTACCCGACAGCTTTAATGAAGCCAAGTTTATCACCTTCAGCATGCTGGTATTTTGCAGTGTGTGGCTGTCCTTTGTTCCAACTTATTTAAGCACAAAAGGAAAATATATGGTGGCTGTGGAGATCTTCTCCATCTTGGCCTCCAGTGCTGGTTTACTAGGCTGTATCTTTTCCCCAAAATGTTATATTATTGTGATGAAGCCAGAGCTGAACAACAAGGGCCAGTTAAGAAGAAGAAATCAGTGAATCATGTACAATTCTATGGCCCTGCTCCATCTAAATTTGTATCTATGCAAAGGATTTAAGACAGCCACAACTGATTAGTTCAACTGGGTTGCAGTTTAGATTACAGTTTCTCCCTTTATTCCCTCATTAGGCAGTACATATATATTGCAACATATGGATTGAATATAGGAACCATCCTATGTTAATATCAACTCCCTATCCCAAGTCTGCCAACCAAACAAGATATGGGGGCCAAAGCTTTCTTCCTTTGGTTTGCCAAATGTAGTGGCATAATTTTCTGCCATCTTGAGTGGATATGAAGATACCCCCTCTTTGGAGCTAACCTATGTTAATTCATTACCCCCCCCCCACATCCGGGAGCCCAACAACATATAGCCAACCCAAGAATATAAGTCTGCCCTTCCATTTTGAATGCCACAGCATTGCCATTTATTTGCTGAATGCACCAGTACAAACAATAAATCCAAGTTATACAGAGCCCAGGATTTGTGGGAAATTTATTTTGTCTGCCTATATGCAAATGGGCGATATTGTTTGGCTAGTTGTTCTGTGGAGATTCCCAACTCCAGAAACCTCCTGCCCCAACTCTTTGTGTTGTATCCAACTGCTTCATCCCAGGAGTGCAAGCTTTTTGGCTTGTATAATGGATTTTTTCCCTTCTCCTCACCCTGGTTGGGCCTCATACCCTCCCAATATCTGTTCCAGAGTGTCGGGGGAGGGAGAAACTAGGACAGATTTAGAGTTCAAATGGGGGAGCGGGAGATTGAACCTTTTACAAAAGCAAATGAGAAAAAAGTTCCGGAGCAGCCTTCCACCTGCCTGTCACACATGGGGCCAGAGGCAAAAGAGTGAGCAGCAACAAATGTAAGTTTTGCATTTGTACAGTACACTAGTACCTGCACACACTCATAAGTCAAGTAAGGGGCATTACCAGAGTTCAAGGACACATTCCAGTGAGGGGAAAGATCTCTGGGTGTGGAGCTGGCTATAAAGGGTTTTACCTGGGTAAAATTACATATATCAGCATCATATTCAGCTCCCAAGTCTGGGATTCGAAAGCCCTGTTCTCATTGCATGAAGGCCAGAAAGGTCTGCACTCAGCAACCTGTTTAGCTCTGCTGGTGAGTGCATTTCATCTTGCAAAGCATTCCATCTTCTGTTCTTCCCCCGAACGGCCTGGTTGTGGAGCAAAGCTTATGTATAATGCTCTGGCTTGTATGTTACTGAATCGACATCATTTATTACAGCCACCATATAGTCAGCAGGGTGCTGTGGTTAGATTAGAGGTTATGTTTGCTGTTGCCAAGAGGTGCGATTCTATTAATGTCATCTTGCTATATTTCTTACACCAAACTATTCCTTTTTCTTTGTTGTTATATTTGCTATTTTGCTGTTCTTTTATTATGAAATTGTTCTTGACGCTGTTGATTTTGAGATGTGTTAATGTATTCTTGTTGTTAGCTACTTGGAGTAAGATGCTTTCAGTGGAAGTGGAGTGTATAAATAAAAATACGAAAGAATGATTGACCTGTATTTCAGTCTTCCCAGGACAGATCTTAAGCTAACCTGTCTATAGTTTCTAGGGCCTTAAGGTCCAGTGAAGCCAAACTCATCTTAAGTGAACTTGAAGTTTCTGCAATACAGTACTGGGCAGGGAATGAATAGTGTCTGGCAGACATTATAAGATGGGCAACATCTGGCATGGGAAGAGGGGGGGAGGGTCAGCTGGGATGACGAGTTGCTCCTTGCTCTCTGGGTATCTCATTACAAATGAACAGAAGTCCAATAGAGAAGATGCAGGATAAAAAAATTAATAAAGGATCCTTTTGTTGTTTGAGGATTGTTTGTTAATTTAAATATTTTAAAAATAAATAAATTTATATTAAACAACCCACAACAAAAAAAATGAACAGAAGTCAGGACTGCAGAGAATACAAACTTAGGGCTGATTTTCAACGACATTTAACTCCCTCCACATATACCATTTTTCAAGGAGATTTCTGACATCATCATATTAATCTGTCAGTTTGTGAATACTAGTGACACCTGCACAGAGCAACCCGCGTAACTTCACTTTCAGGTATAATGCATCTAGCATCGTATTTGCTCAAAGGTCCCTGCTTGTACAAAGTCGAGAATATGAATATCATCTGCTCCTAACTACTATAGTTACATCCACCTACTTTCCTGCTACAAATTGCACTATCTGGGACCATTAATTCCCATAACTCCATTAGACGACCACATGAGCTGGATGAATGCAGCTGTCATATCTAAGCACCTGTAAATCTCAATGATATTATTATCCTCCCTGTAATTATGAAATTAAGCATGGGAGCTACATTTCCACATATCAAGGGATTTACAAATATGAGTTGCATTATTATAATTGAAGATAGGAGGGTGCTGTGAATATTGCCAGTACAATTCCAAGGTGTAACAAGAGATAGTTAGAGATTGGTCAGGCTGATAACAGATGCTTTGCACTGCACAATTTGACTCACAAATCAATGTAGTGTTGATTTAAGTTAAGCTGCCCAGCACAGGATAGGACGTACTGAAAGATAATGTGGGGAGAGGAGAATTTAGGTAGAAGAGGAATTATTTCATGCAAGATAGTTGGATTTGTACTATTGCCATCAGTGCTTCTGCTTCAGATGATGTGCAGGATTCCTAACACTAAGTGCAGCACCTGTAGTCCCCTTCCTTTTCTTCACAAGTATTACCAACCAGGAGACCTCATCATTGCTTGTATTATGTCTCAGATCTCCATATTATTCAACTCAATAGACTTTGATAAATGTCCTTCTACCGACCTCTTTGACGATATTGTGTAAGATTTGTTTTGTAAAAACCTCTGGTACCGTGTGTTATATTAATTTTCGCTAGGAGTGCCAGGCCCATAGATCAGTGGTAGATCCAGTGAATGAGAGAAGGACAGCTTTCTCTGTCTTTGGCAAATAGTTGCATAATGCCCATATTAATCATCATCTGTTATCTTTTTAGTTGCAGCAGCCATGAATATAATATCAGCAGCTTTAGGAGCATTTCAAGCCCAGTATCTGCCAGAATGTGCAGAGTTTGGGACAAACAGGTCTTGGGCTAAGCCACATTATTATCTGTGCCTCGGAACTCAGTTTGGTGGGGTAGAAATCACTCAAGTGAGCCTTAAATGTCTTTGGACTGCAATACCTAAAAAACTGCCGTGCCCCATATGAACTAACTGAGACCATGCAATCATCATCTGAGGCCTTTCTTTGTGTGCCCCCTTCACAAGAGATTCAGGGCCTTTTTCTGCAGTGGCCCCTCTTTGTAGAATACTCTGCTAAGGGAGGCTCACCTGGTGCCTTTGTTACATTTCTTTAGCTGACTTATGGATTTTTGTGTTTTTATGTTTTAAACAGGTCTATGATCCTTGGATGAACACCTGTATAGAAATTTAATTTTAAAATAACTAGAATTAAACACCATGGTTTAGAGCTGGAGCCCCTGCATGTTAATATTCCTCCAGATTTACCTGAATTCAGATTGATCAGTGAGATAGTATTGGTGCAGCTGAGGTGTAGAAATTGTCCTATCCAGAAGGAAACACACTGTGTTACAGCATGTAAGTCTCATTTCAGGGTTATGACACAGCTCTACCAACATATCCTGGCATTAGTATTTGCTGTGAAAGAGATCAATGCAAACCTCCAAATGTTACCCAACCTCACCCTGGGCTTCCACATCTATAACAGCCATTTTAGTGCCAGCTGGACCTATCGTGCCTCCTTGGAACTCCTCTCTTCGTACAGCAGATTCATTCCCAACTACAAGTGTGACTCCCAGAATGAACTAGCAGCAGTCATTGGAGGTCCGAACTCTGAGGTTTGTCTTCATATGGCAAGTATACTGAGTAACTACAGGATTCCACAGGTAACATTCTCTCAGAGCACCTCTCCTGATAGAAAACTACCCAAACCATTAGATCTTCTTTTCAGCAAAAGGGATGGTACTTTGCAAGCAAAGACGATCAGTTGCCACTTCACAACTGTTACTGTGTTGATACTTTGTCAGTTCTTTTTCATTTGCTTTCCCCCCTTGTTGCTTAATGTAGAATGTTATTAACTGACTTGGAAATAAATGGTGAGGAGCTGGATAGATATCTTAATACAAATAACTGAAATAAGCTGCCTGAGGGACTACAGTAAGGTGTTCTGCAGATGTTATTGAAATCTAACTTTCACCAGCCCCAGCCAGCAAGGGCAACCTACTCATAGATTATGGGAGTTCTCATCCTACAATGGAATATGGTGGAAGTCCTGTTTCACCATTGTAATGTAAGACATGGCACTACCATGAAAGGTAACTGAGCATTATTGCTTGAGCAGATTGCCACAACCCTCGACCAGCATATACTTTGTGCTAATACAATTTCACTGGTGAGAACATTTTTCTATGTTTAGAGGATTGCTCAGTGTATCTGTACCTTTGAATTCTTTCAATTTTGAGGAAAAACCAACAAGTTCTCATGTCAGCAGCACTCCCTCAAAACAAAATCTGAAATCTAGATTGCATTTTCACTGCAGTCAATATAAGTCAAAAAAAGGAAAGTACTGTATACGTAAACAAAAATTCTCATCTTCTCATTTCCCATCTTTGATTTAGCTCATCTATGGTCCTGCTCCAATGAGAAATAGTAAAACTGAAGTTGCTTTCCTTAACCAAATGTTCCCAAATATAGACCATCAATATGAAGGGATTCTCAAGTTACTGCTACACTTCGGATGGCTATGGACTGGTGTGTTGATTGCAGATAATGAGAATGGGGAGAGGTTTCTACAGAGTGTGATTCCAAAATTTATTCTGAGAGGAATCTGCTTTGATTTCATAGGAAGATTTCCATCAATTTCATATACTAATGTTATTACGGACTTGGTTGCAGATGGGCTCAAGACATTTAATGTTGCCATGAGAAGTACTGCTAATGTGTTGATCATTCATGGGGAAATTGATTCCATGACACTTTTGAGAATGTTTCCTGTTATTTCAGAATATGAAGATATACCAATAAAGGCTAAAGGGAAAGTTTGGGTCATGACAGTACAGATGGATTTCACATCACTTCCCTTTCAGAGAGATCAGGACATAGACTTCCTCCATGGTACTCTATCCTTCACAATTCACTCAGAGGAGGTCTTGGGATTCCAGGAATTTGTTCAGATGAGAAATCCCATCTTGGAAAAAGAAGATGGCTTCATGAGGATATACTGGGAAAAGGCATTTCAGTGTCATTTCCCTGACTCTGAAAGAAATACACAGGATGGCGATATTTGCACTGGGGAGGAGAAGCTGGAGACTCTTCCTGGCTCTATTTTTCCAACAAGCATGACTGGCCACAGCTATAGCATCTACAATGCAGTCTATGCTGTGGCACATGCTGTGCATGCCATGCATTCATCTAAGTTGAAGCGCAGAGTGGATGAAGGGCGGCTGAAGCTTTGGAATCAACAGATGTGGAAGGTAATATCAAGAGCACAATAATGCAGGAATGCTCACCATAGCCTTGGGAATAACAATAAAAAGGAAGAACCCAGAGTGTTTGAAAAGTTGCTGTTTCTAGCAAGGGTGGTTAGCATCTAAAGACCAAATTACATGTGACATTGAAAACATTGTGTGAATCTGTTCTAGAGACCTCAGTTAGGACTGTGACTGACTCATACTGAATGGGGTTAGGCCTTTCATCTTACTACTAGGAGATTGCACCAGAAGTTTCCATTTAATGTCAAATGGCAGCTTCTTCAGAAGGATTTCTCTCTCCCCCCTCTCCTCCCCCCTCTCTCTTTCTCTCTCTTTCTCTCATTGCTCTTCATGAAAAGATCTTATTTTAAAAGTCTGTAATCAAATGCCCATATGTATGCCGAGAAAGAGAGTATACAGGAGGTAATTGTTGTGCATTCACTTACTTAAGGCCATAAGAAGATATTGCTGGACCAGTACAATGGCTCATCTAGTCCAGCATCCTCTTTCATCAAAAGAAGATGATGGTGATGTAGTGCTCAGTGACTTCTATTACATCCATTACTGGTCTTTATGAATCTTTTGAAAGGCCCATTGCTCATATCCCTCAAGAAGGAAAGTTCATCATCAACCTGTTATAGTTGCTTATGAAATACCCTTTGTTTCCCATCTTTTCTCCTGCCCAATTTAGCTCAGCTGCTTGGTGAGAAATAGCTTCTTTAATAATAGTGCTGGGGGAAATGTTTATTTCAACCAACATGGAGAAGTACAGGCTGCATTTGATATCATAAACTGGGTGACATTCCCAAACCGGTCCATTCTTAGAGTGAGAGTTGAAGGAAAGGACCCATGGGAACCCCTGGGCAAAGAATTCACCATTCATGCGTATACCATTGTATGGCCCAGCAGGTTTAACCAGCTTTGACTCCAGACACATTTTTGCAAGCCATTTTGCCAGTCTTCAAGAAGTGTCATGGAAATACTTCTTACTGTAGTCCTAAGGCAGGGATGGGGAATCTTAACCCTTCCAGATGTTTCTGAACTGCAACACCCATATCCCCAGCAAACATAGCCAATACCTGTAGGTCCCACACCCTACAACTACAATGTCTACATAGATGTCTATGTGGTTGCACGTGCTCTGCATGCCATGCACCCATCTAGACTCAAACGCAGAATGACAGTGGATGAAGGAATAACATTTCAGAATGAGCAGTTGTGGATGGTAATGTCCCGAGTGTGCTAAAAGTGGAGTAGAAATGATGATGGATCAGACCAAAGGTGTCCCAATGCAGCCAACTTGATACCTGTGGGAAGTGCTCAATCTGTACATTATGGGAATTGTCCACTGCCAACAGTCTGGTGTTCAGAGCGACGATGCCCCTTTTTCTGGAGCAAGTATATAGTCATTGTGGCTAATAGCCATAGATATCCAATTTCTTCCATGTCTAATCTCCACTGCTCACCAGATGCAAAGGAATAAGCAGAGAATCTAGATTCTCTGGAAAGTCCAAAAGGTGATAATAATAAGCATGGTGCATGATTTTTTTTCTGCTTCAACCTTCCACCATGTCACGGTTATCATAGAATCATAGAGTTGGAAGAGACCACAAGGGCCATCGAGTCCAACCCCCTGCCAAGCAGGAAACACCATCAGAGCACTCCTGACATATGGCTGTCAAGCCTCTGCTTAAAGACCTCCAAAGAAGGAGACTCCACCACACTCCTTGGCAGCAAATTCCACTGTCGAACAGCTCTTACTGTCAGGAGGTTCTTCCTAATGTTTAGGTGGAATCTTCTTTCTTGTAGTTTGGAACCATTGCTCCGTGTCCGCTTCTCTGGAGCAGCAGAAAACAACCTTTCTCCCTCCTCTATGTGACATCCTTTCATATATTTGAACATGGCTATCATATCACCCCTTAACCTCCTCTTCTCCAGGCTAAACATGCCCAGTTCCCTTAGCCGTTCCTCATAAGGCATCGTTTCCAGGCCTTTGACCATTTTGGTTGCCCTCCTCTGGACACGTTCCAGTTTGTCAGTGTCCTTCTTGAACTGTGGTGCCCAGAACTGGACACAGTACTCCAGGTGAGGTCTGACCAGAGCAGAATACAGTGGCACTATTACTTCCCTTATAAAGGTAGTAGTTGCTATAGAGAGCCAGTGTGGTGTAGTGGTTAAGAGCGGTAGACTCTTAATCTGGGGAACCAGGTTCGCGTCTCTGCTCCTCCACATGCAGCTGCTGGGTGACCTTGGGCGAGTAACACTTCTTTGAAGTCTCTCAGCTCCACTCACCTCACAGGGTGCTTGTTGTGGGGGAGGAAGGTAAAGGAGAATGTTAGCTGCTTTGAGACTCTTTCAGGTAGTGATAAAGAGGGATATCAAATCCAAACTCTTCTTCTCTTCTTGTTCTATAGTATTCTGACCTGCTCCACTGCTGCCCAGTCACTTCCTTCATTAGTACCACTGTTACATTTTATTATTGTAGCTTATTACTGTATCTGTTTATTGTTATACGTATCTCTCAACGTTCCTGCAATAAGCTCAAGGTGGCCTATCGGGCTCTTCCTTTCTCTGTATCCATTCTTCCTTGGTATAAAGCTTTTAAAGAGTTTAGTAATCAATTGCGAGTGATCACCAGCCTTTTGTTTATTCTTATGAATTTGCTTTCTTTTAATTTCTCTCTGATTCTATCTATTCTTTCTCCCCAACTAGCTCAACCACTTTCTTAAAAGCATTTCATTTTATAATAGTGGTGGGGGGAAAGTTTCCTTCAACCAAAATGGAGAGTTAGAGTCTGGATTTGATATTATAAACTGGGTTACATTTCCAAACCAGTCCTTTCGGAGAGTGAAAGTTGGAAAGATCGACCCCATGGCTCCCAAAGAAGAAGTGTTCAGCATTTGTGAAGAAGCCATTGTGTGGCCCAGCAGGTTCAACCAGGTGAGATAAATTCATAGGATGTAGCGTATCCATCACTTCTACAATGTTTCGCAGTTCTAGCTTTGTGACCTAAGCTCTGAAGAAGATTTATTGCTCAGATAAGTTCTGGCATCCAGCCCGCTTCGGCTGCGCAGCTACCGACCAGGTCTCCTCACTTCAAAGGGCCACATTCTGATGCTCTGAGCAAATGCAGAGTTAAGCAGCGGCAAAAGAAAGCTGCAAACTTCAGTGCTTTCTTCAGTGTGCTGAAATAAAGTCCAGACAGGATATTAGCAGCTAAAAGCAGTTTTATTTAAGCAGAAACTATCCATTATCTATCACAGCGAACAGCATGGTGAAAACACATCCTCTCTCCTTAAAAGCGAAAGTAGAGAGAGAACAAAGGCTGGAGACTCTCGGATATGACACAGAATCTCCCCCCTCCCAAATAGTAGGCAGGCCGGATATGACACAGAATCTCCCCCCTCCCAAATAGTAGGCAGGCCGTACACTCTGAGCTGTTTAACCCTGTAAGCTCAGGTTCTCCTCACATGTGCTTAGTGTAGGAGTGAGGGTATGGGTGTAGAGATCTTCCATGTTTTGCCAATTAAGTGACATTCATTAAATCCACTATTGTACTACAACCACCAAATTTACCACCCAAAAAAAAGTAAAACTTGATAAATTTACAGAGGGTCATATTAATGTAGGGGAAGGCAGCATAAGGATTCCTTTTATCACAATGGGGCTTGCTGGTTTCCTTTCCCTACCCAAATCTCTGTCTTTTTTTTCTGGGTAGCCAAGGAGCTCCATACACACTGCCCAGGTTTGGTGCTGCTAATGCAGCAGTTCAAGGAGATAGTTCAGCAACTATACATTGTGGATGCACAATATTGGAAAGAAAGAAAGAAAGAAAGAAAGAAAGAAAGAAAGAAAGAAAGAAAGAAAGAAAGAAAGAAACTATGATTCTCTTTCATTTGTGGACAGGCCCAGCCTCTTTCTCTTTGTAATGCCAATTGTCCTTTGGGTTATCAAAAAACAAAGAAGGAAGGGAAACCATTTTGCTGCTATGATTGCATCTTATGTCCAGAAGGGAAGATTTCCAACCAGACAGGTAAGAGACATCATGTATAGAGCCTTTATAATGTGCTGACACTAAGATATTCAGACACGCAATTTCCTTGTGGTGTTCAGTTGTTCATAAATTTCCGAAAAGTTGTTCAGAATTCAGTGAAGGTTGTGGTTCCTGATATGGGGATACAGCCTGAAATATTCAATAATATCTTTTTTAAAAAAATGATATTTATTGAAGTTTCAAATAAAAACATATAAACACAGACAACAATAAGAACATACACAAACCAACAAACCAAAAACAAGTATAAATTCAAACCTTCTTTTCTATACCTAATTTCTCCGACCTCCTCACACCTCCCCCTTCTGTATTCTAATCTCATTTATCTTATCAGCAAATCCATTCCCATATTTCCCATAGTTTTTGCAAATTCTATTCTTTTTCCTTAAACAATGCCCCTGTAAACCACTAATTTTTAAACCCATATCTTTCTAGCCTTCATTAATTTTATAATGTTTATTAAGACCTTTGACAATATTTCTTGGACCTTTATGAAGAAGAATCTCCAGGGTATGGGGGTAGGCCAAAGGTTTGAAAACGGTATAGGCGCAATATATTCTGAACAAAAGGCTAAACTTATAGTGAACAATGTGATTACGGAAGAACTTAAAATAGAGAAAGGGACACGTCAGGGGTGCCCAATTTCCCCATTACTTTTTATTTCGGTCCTGGAGGTTTTGCTGAACATGATAAGAAAAGACCAGCTGGTTAAAGGGGTTCAGGTCGGAGCGAAACAATATAAATTGAGAGCTTTTGCAGATGATCTGGTACTTACATTACAAGAGCCAGAACCCAGTACTAAAAGAATTCTGGAATTGATGCAAGAATTTGGTCAAGTGGCAGGATTTAAATTGAATAAGTCAAAAACTAAAGTATTAGCGAAAAATTTAACAGTTAATGAGAAAGAGAAGTTTCAGAATGAGGCAGGTTTAACTGTGGTTACGAGTGTAAAATATTTGGGGATCAATATGACAGCTAAAAATATGAATTTATTTAAAGATAACTATGAGAAATGCTGGAAACAAGTGAAAAAAGACTTAGAAATTTGGTCAAATTTGAAGCTTTCCTTGTCTAGTCGAATAGCAGTTATAAAGATGAATGTACTGCCTAGAATGTTGTTTTTGTTCCAAACTTTGCAAATTGTGGACAAGATGGAATGTTTTAAGGGTTGGCAGCAAGACATTTCTAAATTTATCTGGCAGGGCAAAAAGCCCAGGATAAAATTTAAGATTTTGACTGATGCAAAGGAAAGGGGGGGATTTGCCCTGCCAGATTTGAAACTTTATTATGAATCAGCAGCTTTCTGCTGGCTAAAGGACTGGCTGCTTCTCGAGAACACAGACATTTTAGATTTGGAAGGTTTTAATAACTTTTTTGGGTGGCATGCATATTTGTGGTACGACAAGGTTAAGGCTCATAAAGGTTTTAAAAATCATATTGTCAGGAAAGCACTGTATAATGTCTGGATTAAATATAAAGATCTGCTGGAGAACAAAACTCCAAGGTGGCTGTCACCAATGGAGGCAAAAGCTTTGAAAAAACTTAATATGGAGGTCAAATGGCCAAAATATTGTGAAATTTTAGAACAGGAGGGGAACAAGTGGAAATTGCAGAGTTTTGAGAATCTAAAAGATAAAGTGTGAGACTGGCTTCATTATTATAAAATACTGGAGGTCTATAAGTTGGACAGGAAAATTGGCTTTCAGGTGGAAAAATCAAAACTGGAAACAGAATTGTTAGAATCCAAAACTAAGAATTTATCAAAAATGTATAACTTGCTGTTGAAATGGAATACACAGGATGAAACAGTTAAATCAGCTATGATTAAGTGGGCACAAGATATTGGACACAACATTATGTTCGCTGACTGGGAAAGGTTGTGGACCACTGGTATGAAATTCACGGCATGTAATGCCTTGAGAGAGAATATTATGAAAATGATTTATAGGTGGTACATGACCCCAGTCAAGTTTGCAAAAATTTACCACTTATCAGATAATAAATGCTGGAAATGTAAAGAAAGTGAAGGTACATTCTTTCACCTCTGGTGGACATGCCCAAGGATTAAGGCTTTCTGGGAAATGATATATAATGAAATGAAAAAGGTATTTAAATATACCTTCCTGAAGAAACCAGAGGCCTTTCTCCTGGGTATGGTTAGCCATGTGGTGTTAAAGAAGGATAGAACTTTTTTATGTATGCTACTACAGCAGCAAGGATTCTTATTGCAAAGTATTGGAAGACACCAGATCTACCCACCCTGGAAGAATGGCAGATGAAGATGACAGACTACATGGGACTGGCAGAGATGACCGGCAGAATCCGAGACCAGGACAAAGAGACAGTGGAAGAAGATTGGAAGTCTTTAAACTTCTTCCAATAGTCTTTAAACTTCTTCCAATCTTCTTCCACTGTCTCTTTGTCCACATGGCTAACCATACCCAGGAGAAAGGCCTCTGGTTTCTTCAGGAAGGTATATTTAAATACCTTTTTCATTTCGTTATATATCATTTCCCAGAAAGCCTTAATCCTTGGGCATGTCCACCAGAGGTGAAAGAATGTACCTTCACTTTCTTTACATTTCCAGCATTTGTTATCTGATAAGTGGTAAATTTTTGCAAGCTTGACTGGGGTCATGTACCACCTATAAATCATTTTCTTTCTTTTTTTTAAATTTATTTATTAAATTTTGACATAAATATATTTCACAAACGTACAAAAGACAAAATGAAAAAGAAAAAACAGAAAAAGAGAAGAACAAAAAAAGAAAAGAAAAAGAGAAAAAAAGAGAAAAACACAAAATACATACAACTTTAAATAACATTGATCGACTTCCCTTTATCTCGATTTCGGAAAATATTGCCTTGTTTATCTATCTGCTGTGTCTATTCCTTAATAAAACTTTTTACGTAGTAAGCGTTATCTCATGCCTACTGTGATTTCTGTAAGTACATATGTGTTTCTGATCAACATTTTGATTTTCCCCTTGTCTCTATTTCCATATATATCCTAAATTTATTCCATTCATTGTTAAATTTTGCATTTCTTTGATTTCTTATTTTCTGTGTCAATTTAGCCAACTCCAAATAATCGGATAGTTTAAGTTGCCACTCCTTTAGTGTTGGGATTTTTGGTGTTTTCCAGTACTGTGCTATGAGGGTTCTGGCGGCCACCGTTGCATATTGAAAAAAGGTTCTATCTTCTTCTTTGATATCCTTACCAATTATCCCCAGCAAGAAGGCTTCAGGTTTTTTAACAAACGTATATTTAATAATTTTTTAAAATTCATTATAGATGGATTCCCAAAATTTTTTGAGAATCTCGCACGTCCACCACGTATGGATGAAATCGCCCTCCTTGCTCTTACATTTCCAACACAGTTTATCGCCCGTTCTATACATTTTATGTAGTTTTACTGGCGTTATGTACCACCTGTACATCATCTTATACATGTTTTCCTTTAGTGTCGTGCATGCTGAGAAATTCATATCTTTACACCACAATGCCTTCCATTTGTCAAACTCTATGTTGTACCCTAGGTCTACCGCCCACTTCACCATCACTTCCTTTACTTCCTCGTCCTTGGTGTCCCACTCAAGCAACTGGTTGTACATTTTTGATAATAATTTTGTTTTACTTTCTATTATTTCAATCTGAAATCTAGATTTCTTGTCATTTATTCCGATCTTATTATCTTCCCTCCACATTGAATTAATTTGATGGTATTGAATCCAGCCAGTCAGCTTGCTTTTTATTTCTTCATAAGGTCATTTATCTGGCATAAGGTCATATTTTCATAATATTCTCTCTCAAGGCATTGCATGCCGTGAATTTCATACCAGTGGTCCACAACCTTTCCCAGTCAGCGAACATAATGTTATGTCCAATATCTTGTGCCCACTTAATCATAGCTGATTTAACTGTTTCATCCTGTGTATTCCATTTCAACAGCAAGTTATACATTTTTGATAAATTCTTAGTTTTGGATTCTAACAATTCTGTTTCCAGTTTTGATTTTTCCACCTGAAAGCCAATTTTCCTGTCCAACTTATAGACCTCCAGTATTGATAATAATGAAGCCAGTCTCGCACTTTATCTTTTAGATTCTCAAAACTCTGCAATTTCCACTTGTTCCCCTCCTGTTCTAAAATTTCACAATATTTTGGCCATTTGACCTCCATATTAAGTTTTTTCAAAGCTTTTGCCTCCATTGGTGACAGCCAGAAATATTCAATAATATCAGTCCAAGCCATTGACAGCTGGTAATTATTTACATAGGCACGCACATACACACATACACACACACAAACAAAATGAAATGAAATTAATCACCACTCAGACGAAGGAGGTATCATAAGCTTGTAAAATAGAAACCTTCAGAAATATGAAAGAACTTCAGGGGAAAGCTAACAGTGCAACATCCTCTCTCTCTTAAAAACAAGACCCAAGAACCATGTTTGACAATTCAGAGAAGCTCTAAAATGGAAATATAACTGTGCTCCAGTCCCCATATTAGTCTGGAAGTTCAAATCATGTTGGGATGTTAAAAAATGTGAACAGGTAAAAACTGCTAGAATCCTGACCATAAGTGATAACATTAAGCTTCAAAAGCTGAGTTAGTTCTTAAGATATGGGGCTGGGTGGGACATTAACCATTCCTGAATATGGCTTGTTGTTAATAATATAATTATATGAGAAGTGTGGCAAATTTCCCCCCCCCCCCCCGGCAACCCTTATTTAAGGTTTTGTTGCCTCTTTCATTTTGATCATTTTAGTATTATGCATGTAGTGGTGCTCTTACAGCTTCTCTTTTTCAGACATGGATGAATGCTTTCAATGCCTACCAGACCATTACCCAAATGTGGAAAAGGATTCTTGCCTGCCAAAGAACATACAATTCTTGTCTTATGAGGAACCACTGGGGATCTCTTTGGCCTGTTTTTCTCTTTCCTTGTCCTTCCTTGCCGCTTTGGTGCTTTGGATCTTCATTAAGCACAGGGACACTCCTATAGTCAAAGCCAACAACCGCAACCTCTCCTACACTTTCCTCACCTCCCTCTTGTTCTCCTTCCTTTGTGCTCTTCTATTCATCGGTCGACCTGAGAAAGTGACCTGTCTCCTTCGACAAACAGCTTTTGGCATCATCTTTTCAGTGGCAGTTTCTTGTGTGTTGACAAAGACAATCATTGTGGTCCTTGCCTTCATGGTCACCAAACCAGGGTCCAACATGAGGAAATGGGTGGGGAAAAAACAGGCCACTTCCATTGTTCTTTGCTGTTCCTTGATTCAAGCTGCTCTTTGTACTGTGTGGCTGGCAACTTCTCCCCCATTTCCAGCTTTAGACATGCATTCAATGAGTAAAGAAATTGTTCTGGAATGTAATGAAGGGTCAGTCACCATGTTCTACTGTGTCTTGGGGTTTATGGGCTTGCTGGCCATTGTGAGCTTCATTGTGGCATTCCTAGCCAGGAAGTTACCTGACAGCTTTAATGAAGCCAAGTTTATCACCTTCAGCATGCTGGTATTTTGCAGTGTGTGGCTGTCCTTTGTTCCAACTTATTTAAGCACAAAAGGAAAATATATGGTGGCTGTGGAGATTTTCTCCCTCTTGGCCTCCAGTGCTGGTTTACTAGGCTGTATCTTTTTCCCAAAATGTTATATTATTGTGGTGAAGCCAGAGCTGAACAACAAGGAGCAGTTAAGAAGAAGAAATCAGTGAAGCATCTGAAATTCTATGGCCCTGCTCCATCTTAATTTGAATCTATGGAAAGGATTTAAGCCAGCCACAACTGATTAGTTCAACTGGATTGCAGTTTAGATTACAGTTTCTCCCTTTATTCCCTCATTAGGCAGTACATATATATTGCAACATATGGATTGAATGTAGGAACCATCCTATGTTAATATCAACTCCCTATCCCAAGTCTGCCAACCAAACAAGATATGGGAGCCAAAGCTTTCTTCCTTTGGTTTGCCAAATGTAGTGGCAAAATTATCTGCCATCTTGAGTGGATATGAAGATACCCCCTCTTTGGAGCTAACCTATGTTAATTCATTACCCCCCCCCCACATCCGGGAGCCCAACAACATATAGCCAACCCAAGAATATAAGTCTGCCCTTCCATTTTGAATGCCACAGCATTGCCATTTGTTTCCTGAATGCAACAGTACAAACAATAAATCCAAGTTATACATAGCTCAGGATTTGTGGGAAATTTATTTTGTCTGCCTATATGCAAATGGGCCATATCATTTGACTAGTTGCTCTGTGGAGATTCAAAGCTCCCAGCTCCAGAAAACTCCTGCCACAACTCTGTGTGTCGTATCCAACTGCTTCATTCCATGAGTGCAAGCTTTTCTGCTCGTATAATGCATTTTCTCCCTTCTCCACACACTGGGTGGGCCTCATACCCTCCCAATATCTGCTCCAGAGTGTCGAGGGAGGGAGAACCTAGGACAGATTTAGAGTTCAAATGGTGGAGCGGGAGGTTGAACCTTTTACAAAAGGAAACAAGAAAAAAGTTCCGGAGCAACCTTCCACCTGCCTGTCACACATGGGTCCAGAGGCAAAAGAGTGAGCAGCAACAAATGTAATTTTTGCATTTGTACAGTACACTAGTACCTGCACACACTCACAAGTCAAGTAAGGGGCATTACCAGAATTCAAGGACACATTCCAGTGAGGGAAAAGAACTCTGGGTGTGGAGCTGGCTATAAAGGGTTTTACCTGGGTAAGATTCCAAATATCAGCATCATATTCAGCTGCCAGATCTGGAATTCCCAAGCCCTGTTCTCATTGCATGAAGGACAGAAAGGTCTGCACTCAGCAACCTGTTTAGCTCTGCTGGGGAGTGCATTTCATCTAGCAAAGCATTCCATCTTGTGTTCTTCCCCCGAACGGCCTGGTTGTGGAGCAAAGCTTTTGTATAATGCTCCGGCTTGTATGATACTGAATCTTCATCATTTATTTCAGCCACCATATAGTCAGCAGGGTGTTTTGGTTAGATTAGTGGTTATTTTTGCTGTTTCCAAGAGGTGTGATGCTAATAATAATAATAATAATAATAATAATAAATAATAATAAAGAGATGTTGTTGCTGACACCAGCTTCAAATAGACTTATACCTCAGAACAATTTCCCTAAATCACCCTAGTCAAATTCACTCACATCCTGGGATGGATCTACACTCATGATTTTTAACATTAAGGGTTAAGGAATGTTTTTGATACTGTATATGGCCAAATGACGTCCTACTTTTAATGTTCATGGTGCATTATTAAAAGGTGACTCCAGTGGGTACTGCAGAGAAACCAGTAAAACAACCCAAGTTAAAAATGCTTTAATTAACAAGTGTGCCCTGTGACATTTTAAACGACATAACTAATATTGTTCTAGTAACACTAAACAGATCAATGTTGGTCCAGCCTAGGTTTAGCAGCTACTGGGTAGAAAAAAAGAAACTCAGGCCTGCAATACAGTTGACAGCACAAGTCTCAGACTTCAACACTTGTACACTGTCATCAGCAGAAGTCACATAAATCTTTTCCAAAGTACAGAACTTAAACTAACTGACACACTCACAATTCAGCATTTCTCCACACAAGCTATTACAGCAACAAGTAAGGATTATTTTTCTGGAAGTTACATAAGGAGTCTGCTGCTTCTGTCAATGAAATAAAGAGGTTTCAATCCAGATAGTTGTAGTAGTTTAACTGACTTCCGTCAACATTAAGTGCTACTATGTGAGTCTGAATCTAGCCTAATATGAGTTTCTCATGTACCGTATTTTTCACTCTATAACACACACCTGACCATAACACACACATCGTTTTTAGAGGAGGAAAACAAGGGGGGGGGGAATTCTGAATGAAACAGTGGATGTATCATTTTTGTGCTTCATGCTGTGGCCACAGACATGTGATCTGATGGTGAATTTGGGGTGACCCAATGCAAAAATCCTGAGGATCCATGTGGATCCATGCTTTGTAACCACATTTTTGCACCATTGCAGCCCCAGGCAACAGTGGGTGGGTGATTTTTGGGGGGCAGGCTGTAGCCATGGACATGCTATGTGATCTGATGGTGAATTTGGGGTGACCCAATGCAAAGACCCTGAGGATCCATGTGGATCCATGCTTGGTAACCACGTTTTTGCACCATTGCAGCCCCAGGCAACAGTGGGTGTGTGATTTTTTTGGTGCAGGCTGTAGCCATGGACATGCTATGTGATCTGATGGTGAATTTGGGGTGACCCAATGCAAAGATCCTGAGGATCCATGTGGATCCTGAGGATCCAGAAGGGACAAGGAGCACGAGAGGGGTGTGCAGAGAAGCAGCTGGCTAAGAATGCAGGAGAGGGATTTAACGGGAGGGAGGAAAGGAAGGCAAAAGTTTCCACCCACCCACCCACCCACCCACCCAAGCCAGCCAGCTCTCTCTCCCCCCCCCCCACCTGCATGTTTTCCGGCTGCCTGCGAGTCCCTAGACGCAGCAGCAGCAGCAGCGGAGCACGGAGAGGAATTAGAAGGAAGGACGCTCTGCTTTCCCCTCTGCTTGCCTGGAGGGGAGGGGCTTTCCCTGCTCTTTGTTCTGTTTGAGCAAACACAGCAAAGAAACAGAAGTGGATGGGCAGTAAGACCCTGAGGCAGAATGCAGGAAAGCAGCAGCTTCCTCTTTTCTGGCTTCCCTTCTCCGTTTCGTGCGATTTGATTTTTGCCTGTTTAGTTGCCCCTGCACTCCTCCAGGGACCACACATTTGCTCAATAACACACACAGACATTTCCCCTTCCTTTTTAGGAGAAAAAATCTACATGTTATAGATAGAAAAATACGGTATATTTTCTTTTGACTATATATTGTGCGATCAATTAAACTTAAATGTCGTACATCAATAGGACTAATCTATGTTTGATTTGTTTTAGTAGGTCTACTCTAAACATGACTCATTCCAGATCCAAACTGCAGTTTATATTGCATTTTAGATAGAGTAAATAAATAAAAATGCAACAGTATCATAGGACTCAGTCCAATAAATTTCAGCATGATTAGGCCCATGTGTATTATTTATTTAATATTATTTTTCTTTATTAAGTTCTATACTGCCCTTCATCCAAAGATCACAGGGTGGTTTACAAAATAAAAACACAAAAATACATACCATAATAACAAACGGAAACAATTACCCTCCCTTACAGTTTGAAAGGCCATAGGAATGAGATGCATCTCACTAACTTAATTCCTTAATTCTCGTTGCTAATTTAAAATGGGCCAGGGCCAAATGATTTAGAATATTTCAATGTTTCTTCTTCTTAGCTGTTCCTTGTTGTTCAACTCAGGTCTGAACACAATGATGTAGAGCTTTGGAGAAAAGACACAAAGCAGTAAGCCAGCACTGGAGGCCAAGATGGAGAAAATCTCCACGGCAACCATATATTTACCCTTGGTGCTCAGGTAAGTTGGGACAAAGGTCAGCCAAACACTGCAAAAGACCAACATGCTAAAGGTGATAAATTTGGCTTCATTGAAACTATCAGGCAACTTACGGGCTAGGAAAGCCACAGTGAAGCTGACAGTGGCCAGGAAGCCCATGTAGCTCAAAACACAGTAGAACATGGTGACTGAGCCCTCATTACATTCTTGAACAATTTCTTTCATAACTGAGTGCATGTTGAAATCTGGGAACGGGGGAGAGGTTGAGAGCCACACAGTACAAATAGTGACTTGAATCAGGGAGCAGGAAAGAACAATGGAAGCAGCCAGTCTGTTCCCCAACCATTTCCTCATTTTGGATCCAGGCATGGTGGCCATGAAAGCTAGAACGACAATGGTGGTTTTGGCCAGAACACAAGATATCGCTCCTGAGAAGATAATGCCAAAAGCAGTTTGTCGAAGATGACACGTCAGTTTCTGGGGTTGGCCAATGAACAGCAAAGCACAAAGGAAGGAGAGCAGGAGGAAAAAGAGAAGAGTGTAGGTGAGATTCCGGTTGTTGGCCTTGACAATGGGAGTGTCCTTAAGCTTAACAAAGATGCCAAGCACTGAAGCTGTAATAAATGAAAAGGAAAGAGCCAATACTGCCAAAGAGATTCCCAAAGGTTCACCAAAAGTGAGGAAGATTATGAATTTTGGAATGCATGCATTACGGGCATTGTTTGGATACTGATCTTCAGGACATTGCAAACAGTCATCCATGTCTGAAAAAGAAAACATGAGGAAACCCTATTTGTAGTGGAATATGGAAACCCTATTTGCAGTAGAATAATAAAGGCAAAAAGAGAGAGAAAATATCACAATGAGTGGGCATTTGGGGTAACCAGATTAATTTTACAAAACCTAGGAAGATGGATGCTAGATAGAAAATTGAAAAAAATAATTGAAAAATATATATCCATATTTCTTATGCAATTATATTTAGAGGATACTGTACTCAGAGATGGTAGTTGTGGAATCTCAAGTTTTCGGCCTATAATTTCAAATGTGCCAGGACACGTACACAAAAAACCACCTCACCTGCCTGTGAATTTCACTCATCTGTCTGGAAATTGGGGGGGGGGGTTATAGTTCATTTGTAATTTCCACATAATAATAGAGGAGGTGCAAAGCTTCTTTTCTGAATCAGAATTCAGTCCTAGGCTCCGAGCTAAATCAGATAGTGTAATGGCTTGGGTCTCTCCCACAAACACAAGACAACTCAGGCAGGCAATTATCTCAGATTTATTTTTCAAACAAACAAACAAACCAGGTCGGAACTCAGCTAACCTCCATCATCCTCAGATAGCACAGTTGCCGGAACTAAGCTCCACCAGCTTTTCTCCCAACAGGAAAACCCCCACCTTCTCTTCCTTTCCTTTTCATGCTTCTCATAAAGTCTCGTGATGCTACGAGATTTTGGAGAGGACACTGCCGGTATTCCTGGGCCTGAGTCACGGTCTGGGCTGGCAAGCTGCATTCTTTCACTCTGGCTCTCCCTTCCATTATCCCTGTGCCCAGAGATCAAGTTACGGCTGCTCCCTGCTGCTTCTCCCTCCCCTCTGCATTCCATTCTTATCTGCTCTCTCTCTATGCTAGCGTTCTCATTCCCTGTCAGTGAAGGAACGTAGCTGACAGATAGTACTAACTTTTTTACTACTTCTACATAGAGTGGTTCATTATTTCTACCAAGCTCTTGGCACCGATTGCTTAATACTTACATATCAATAGTTATACCGGAATGTAATCTGTATCTAACTATATTCTCTTATCTAGAATATTCCTGATAAACCCTGTAAATTCTATTTCTTAACAAACCCAAAAACCGCCTTGCTGAAACTAAGCAGTTCTGGGCAGGGGCAGAGAAAGCGGGGGACGGTGGGGGCAGGCCGCCCTGGGTGTCACCACTGAGGTGGGAAGGGGTGACAAAATGGCAGGCAGCACTCACTGCAGGGCCTGCAGAATGCCCAAGTCATGCATCTCTCCTGGGAGTGACATAGTGGCTTGTGTGCCCGCAGGCTTCGTGCTGCCCCAAACGGTCCGCCCGCCACCTCCCCCTCAGCTGTAGGGTGGCTGAGTGGGAGGAGGCAGGCAGACTCATTGGAGGCCCTGCAGAGTGTCCTGGCCCCACCCCTGGGCGCAGGGTACGTGCGCTGCCCCAGGCAACCTATCGGCTTGCTCCGCCACTGGTTCTGGGTCTGATTATAGCATGGATGGGGGTGCCTAAGAACCACATACACACTGTGTTGGCCAGGGGTCAGCAAACCTTTTCAGCAGGGGGCCAGTCCACTGTCCGTCAGACCTTGTGGGAGGCCAGACTATATTTGGGGGGGGGGGGGATGAACGAATTCCTACGCCACACAAATAACCCAGAGATGTATTTTAAATAAAAGCACACATTCTACTCATGAAAAAACACACTGATTCCCAGACCGTTCATGGGCTGGATTTAGAAGGCAATTGGGCTGGATCCGCCCCCCCCCCGGGCCTTAGTTTGTCTACCCATGGTCTTGGCCTTCTTGATAGAAATAGGGAGGGATGTGAATCACGCCACGCCCCCCTACCGCCACAAACACAAATAGCTGTTTTGTGTTTGCAAGTCCATAATGTCAGGTTGATCTGTTGGTTGGATGATATGGGGAGGTTTATGAAATATGCAAGGTAGTTTGTATGGAAAAGATGCAGAGTTGTTTTTGTTAAAAACATTGCTTGGTTGCACCTCAGTTCACCCATGCAGCCATGTCCTGCTAGCTGGCATTGATTGCTACTCATGCAAAGTAAGTAAGTAAGGAAGGAAGGAAGGAAGGAGATTAAACATCCCAAGATTAAGCCATTTGTGAATGATTACCACAACACATCTTACCCTTCTGGTTTGAGAACTTCCCTTCTGGACAGGCAAGGCAATCATAGCAGCAAAATGGCTTCCCTTCCTTCTTGGTTCTACTGTAACCCAAATGGCAATGGTCATTACAAAGAGAAATGGGTAGTGCCTGTACATAAAAGATAGAGGAAAGCAGGTCCTGGTTTCCAAATTTGTATAGCACAGATTGTTCACCCCCACCCCCAGAATTGGCAGAGTTGCCTTGGGTTTGGCGTAAATAGAGGCAATGACAGGCATTTTGATATACTTTTCTGCCTTTCTTCAATGAATCTCTTTGGTGTTGCTTGGGACTTCTTTACTTGTACATTGGATTACAAATTAAACCTATTTAAATTAACATGATTTCAAAAAATTTCCTGGTGAAGATTTGAGACCTAAAACATAAATTAGAGTGGATACACTGAACACGTAGAGTGTGATAAAGCAAGACTTGGTGACTCCAACATCTGCATTCCTTAGGGAAGGTTTGGAAGACCTTCAGGTATTGGCTAAGCTTGCTGGGAATATGGGTGTTGCAGTTCAGAAACATCTGGAGGCCTGAAGGTTCCCCATGCCTGCCTTAGGAGAAGGGTCATAGATCAACGGCAGAGAATCTGCTTTGTATGCAGTTCAATCCCAGGTGTCTCCAGCTAGGGTTCAGAGAGACCTTGGTCTTCAACCCCAGAGACCAGCTGCCAGTCAGTGTCAGTATTGAGCTCGATGGGGCAATGGATTGACTTGGTCTAAGAGAGCTACCTTTGTTCCTATTCATGTTGCAAGGAAGGCAAGAAAGCAATGTCCCAGAACATCTAATCATATTATGATTATAGTAATTTATTTCATTAATCACCCTGATACATAGCAGTCAGAAGACATCTGACAATAAATGGAAATAAATACAAAAAACTACACAGGATAAACAAAAATAAAAAACAAAGTCCTAAATGCCATCATGCACTAGTTCTCACAGAGTTGTATGCATGTGTGATCCCTGCAATAAGAAAGCTGTATGAGCAGGATCTTCATTACATTGAGTCCCAATAAATAGATGGCTATATGCATAAGTAAACAAACATTTTCAAATGTGCCATCCAACATGCAGACATGGCAGGCAAGATTAGCAATAGCACAGTTAGGTTGGGGGTATGCTGAAGAGGCTGTGAGCCTGCCTGACAGTGAATAAATAGAGATGAATAGGGAAAGGACTGGAGACAGAAGTATTTCCATGACACCTCTTGAAGACTGGCAAAATGACATTTAGATAAAGCCCGCAAAAATGTGTCTGGAGTCAAACCTGGTTAAACCTGCTGGGCCATACAATGGCATCCTCATGAATGGTGAACTCTTTGCTCAGGGGTTCCCGTGGGTCTACTCCTCCAACTCTCACTCTAAGAATGGACCGGTTTGGGAATGTCACCCAGTTTATTATATCAAATGCAGCCTCTAGTTCTCCATGTTGGTTGAAATAAACTTTTTCCACAGCACTATTATTAAAGAAGCTATTTCTCACCAAGCGGCTGAGCTAAATTGGGCAGGGGAAAAGATGGGAAACAAAGGGTATTTCATAAGTAAATATATCAAGTTGATGATGAACTTTCCTTCTTGAGGGATATGAGCAATTGGCCCTTCAAAAGACTCATAAAGACCAGCAATGGATGCTGGACTAGATGTCCTGGTCCAGCAGGATGTTCTTATGTCCCAAAGTAAGTGAATGCAGAACAATAACTTCCTATATACTCTCTTTCTCTACATACATATGGGTATTTAATTTCAGTAAGGGTTTTATTTTAATAAGATCTTTTCATGAACAGCAATGAGGGAGGGGGGAGGGGGGAGAGATCCTTCTGAAGCAGCTGCCATTTGGCATTAAATGGAAACTTCTGGTATAATCTCCTATTAGTAAGATGAAAGTCCCATTCAGTATGAGTCAGTCACAGTCCTGAGTGAGGTCCCTAGCAGCTTCTCTTGGCAGATGTAGAACAGATTGACACAACAGTGAGCTAGGATTTCAATGTCACATGTAATTTGGTCTTTAGATGCTAGCCACCCTTGATTAAAAAAAAGAAAGTTTCCAAACACTCTGGATTTTTTGTTTCTATTATTATTCCCAGGGTTATGGTGTGTCAGGGATGCTGTCACTCTGACAGAAAGTGAAGAATCTGAACAGGAGAGAGAGCAAGCTGGGGGAAGCAGGAGCTTGAATCCTTTGCACAGTCAGGAAGAGATAAGCTCTGGAATGCAGCCTATGGAATGTCAAAATACCACAGAGCAAGCTACAGGAGGAGGGGGACCATTAGGATCCACGCCAGAAGAAGGGGAGGTTGACAGAACCAGACTCCCCCAAAACTAGGAGAAAGAATATGGTAGGAGCAATGCGCAGGATGAGAAAGAGAGGGACCCAGAGGTGGAATTTAGGCTGCCTTGGGAGACGACGGACGTTCAGTGCAGCAACTGACTCAGACAATGACTGATGTGTTATAGAAGCCGAGCTGCAAGGCCCGGTGATTGCTTGATAAATCAGAAAGTAAAACAGCTTCCAGCCAGACTTGTCTTGTGTTGGAAAGCCTTGCCAAACCTGACATGGTGAGCATTCCTGTCTTATTGTGCTCATGTTATTGCCTTCCACATCTGTTGATTCCAAAGCTTCAGCCGCCCTTCATCCACTCTGTGCTTCAATTTAGATGAATGCATGGCATGCAGAGCGTGTGCCACAGCATAGACTGCATTGTAGATGCTATAGCTGTGACCAGTCATGCTTGTTGGAAAAATAGAGCCAGTAAGAGTCATGCCCTCACTCCTATACTAAGCACATGGATATACAAAGCACAGAGCTAGGTCAGTATCTGAATTGCGAATCGTTGTAGAAGTGATGGATAGGCTACAAAATATGAATTTATCTCACCTGGTTAAACCTGCTGGGCCACACAATGGCTTCTTCACAAATGCTGAATGCTTCTTCTTTGGGAGCCATGGGGTCGATCTTTCCAACTTTCACCCTCCGAAAGGACTGGTTTGGAAATGTGACCCAGTTTATAATATCGAATCCAGACTCTAACTCTCCATTTTGGTTGAAGGAAACTTTCCCCCCATCGCTATTATTAAATGAAATGCTTTTAACAAAGTGGTTGAGCTGTTTGGGGGGAAAGAATCGATAGAATCAGAGAGAAATTAAAAGAAAACAAATTCATAAGAATATACAAAAGGCTGGTGATCATTCACAACTGATTCCTGAACTGTTTAAAGCTTTATACCAAGGAAGAATGGATACGGAGAGAGGAAGAGCCCGATAGGCCACCTTGAGCTTATTGCAGGAACGTTGAGAGATACATACAATAAACAGATAGAGTATTAAACTACAATAATAAAATGTAACAGTGGTACTAATGAAGAAAGTGACTGATCAGCAGTGGAACAGGTCAGAATGGTATAGCCACAAGTACATTTATAACTGTGATATGCTGGATGGTAGAAGCAGGGGAAAAAAACCTGTGCCATGTTTATCATGATCACCTTTGGGACTTTCCAGAGACTCTAGATTCTCTGTTTATTCCTTTGCTTCTGGTGAGCAGTGGAGATTAGACAAAGTCAAGGAAGAAACTGGATATCTATGGCTATTAGCCACAATGACTTTATACTTGCTCCAGAAAAAGGGGCATCGTGCCTCTGAACACCAGACTGTTGGGAGTGGACTACTCCCATAATGTCCAGACTGAGCACTTGCCACAGGTATCAAGTTGGCTGCATTGGGACACCTTTGGTCTGATCCATCATCATTTCTACTCCACTTTTAGCACACTCGGGACATTACCATCCACAACTGCTCATTCTGAAATGTTATTCCTTCATCCACTGTCATTCTGCCTTTGAGTCTAGATGGGTGCATGGCATGCAGAGCACGTGCAACCACATAGACATCTATGTAGACATTGTAGTTGTAGGGTGTGGGACCGACAGGTATTGGCTGTGTTTGCTGGGGATATGGGTGTTGCAGTTCAGAAACATCTGGAAGGCTGAAGGTTCCCCATCCCCTTAGGACTAGAGACAGAAGTATTTCCATGACACTTCTTTTTCAAAAAGGCCTGCAAAAATGTGCCTGGAGTCAAAGCTGGTTAAACCTGCTGGACCATACAATGGCATCCTCATGAATGGTGAACTCTTTGCTCAGGGGTTTTCGTGGGTCTATTCCTCCAACTCTCACTTTAAGAATAGACTAGTTTGGGAATGTCACCCAGTTTATGATATCAAATGCAGCCTCTACTTTTCCATGATGGTTGAAATAAACATTTCCCCCAGCTCTATTATTAAGGAAGTTATTTCTCACCAAGCAGCTGAGATACATTTGGCAGGGGGAATGATGGGAAAAGGAGGGTATTTCATAAGCAACTATAACAGGTTGATGATGAACTTTCCTTCTTGAGGGAAATGAGCAATGGGCCCTTCAAAAGATTTATAAAGACCAGCAATGGATGTAATAGAAGTCATTGAGCACTCCCATCTCTTGCGGGGGCGCAATTAGTGCCAGCACCATCCATTAAGAGTTTGGGTGTAATCTTCAACACCTCCCTTTCCATGGAGGTGCAGATTGCAGCTATAACAAAGACGGCATTTTTCCATCTCTGCCAAGCTAAGCAGTTGGCTCCTTACCTCTTTCCACAATGGCCCTGACCTAGCCATTGTGATCCACGCGGCGGTCACCTCCAGACTAGATTATTGTAACTTGCTCTACTTGGGGCTGCCCTTGAGACTGACCCAGAAACTCCAGTGGGTGCAGAATGCTGCAGCGAGACTCCTTACGGGGTCTTCGCTGCGAGATCACATTCACCCGGTGCTATACCAGCTGCACTGGCTCCCAGTGGAGTACAGGATCAGGTTTAAGGTGCTGGTTTTAACCTTTAAAGCCCTATACGGCCTAGGACCCTCGTACCTACGGGACCGCCTCTCCTGGTGTGTCCCACAGAGAAACCTACGGTCTTCAAATAAAAACATCTTGAAGGTCCCAGGCCACAGAGAGGTTAGGCTGGCCTCAAATAGAGCCAGGGCTTTTTCGGCTGTGGATCCGATCTGGTGGAACACTCTGTCACAAGAGACAAGGGTCCTGCAGGACTTGACATCTTTCCGCAGGGCCTGCAAGACAGAGCTGTTCCACCAGGCCTTGGGCCAGGGCACAGCCTGAGCCCCTCCCTCGACAATCTTCGCGGAGCTCTGGCCCAATGGTTGCCAGTGGCTTGATTTGAATTAATTTTATAATAAATGATTTTAGAGTGTTGTGTTGTGTTTTAGTTTTGTACTGTTTTATTGTTGTTAGCCACCCTGAGCCTGGCTTCGGCTGGGGAGCGCAGGATATAAATAAAAATTATTATTATTATTATTACTATTATTATTATTATTCATCACCATCATCTTCTTTTGATGAAAGAGGATGCTGGACTAGATGGGCCAATGTCCTGGTCCAGCAATATCTTATTATGGTAAGTGAATGTGGTAAAACTACCTCCTGTAATCTCTCTTTCTCAGCATACATATAGGCATTTGATTTCAGTAAGGTTTTTTTAATATGCTCTTTTAATATGATCTCTTTTCATGAAGAACAATGAGAGAGAGAGAGAGAGAGAGAGAGAGAGAGAGAGAGAGAGAGAAATCCTTCTGAAGAAGCTGCCATTTGGCCTTAAATGGAAACTCCTGGCGTAATCTCCAATTAGTAAAATGAAATGCCTAACCCCATTCAGTATGAGTCAGTCACAGTCCTGAATGAGGTCCCTGGAACAGATTCCCACAACAGTAAGCTATGCCTTCAAAGTCACGTGTAATTTGGTCTTTAAATGCTAACCACCCTTGCTGTGGTTGCTGACCTTGAGCCAGACATCCTGGAGAGTGAAGTCAAATGGGCCTTAGAAAGCACTGCTAATAACAAGGCCAGTGGAAGTGATGATATTCCAGCTGAACTATTTAAAATTTTAAACGATGATGCTGTTAAGGTGCTACACTCCAGATGCCAGCAAATTTGGAAAACTCAGCAATGGCCAGAGGATTGGAGAAGATCAGTCTACATCCCAATCCCAAAGAAGGGCAGTGCCAAAGAATGCTCCAACTACCGCACAGTTGCACTCATTTCACACGCTAGCAAGGTTATGCTTAAAATTCTACAAGGCAGGCTTAAGCAGTATGTGGACCGAGAACTCCCAGAAGTGCAAGCTGGATTTCGAAGGGGCAAAGGAACCAGAGACCAAATTGCAAACGTGTGCTGGATTATGGAGAAAGCTAGAGAGTTCCAGAAAGACATCTACTTCTGCTTCACTGACTACGCAAAAGCCTTTGACTGTGTCGACCACAGCAAACTATGGCGGGTTCTTAGAGAAATGGGAGTGCCTGATCACCTCATCTGTCTCCTGGGAAATCTCTATGTGGGACAAGAAGCTACAGTTAGAACTGGATATGGAACAACTGATTGGTTCAAAATTGGGAAAGGAGTATGGCAAGGCTGTATATTGTCTCCCTGCTTATTTAACTTATATGCAGAATTCATGATGATAAAGGCTGGGCTGGATGAATCCCAAGCCGGAATTAAGATCGCCGGAAGAAATATCAACAACCTCAGATATGCAGATGACACAACCTTGAGGGCAGAAAGTGAGGAGGAATTAAAGAACCTTTTAATGAGGGTGAAAGAGGAGAGCGCAAAATATGGTCTGAAGCTCAACATCAAAAAACTGAAGATCATAGCCACTGGGCCCATCACCTCCTGGCAAATAGAAGGGGAAGAAATGGAGGCAGTGAGAGATTTTACTTTCTTGGGCTCCATGATCACTGCAGATGGTGACAGCAGTCACGAAATTAAAAGACGCCTGCTCCTTGGGAGAAAGGCGATAGCAAACCTAGACAGCATCTTAAAAAGCAGAGACATAACCTTGCCAACAAAGGTCCGTATAGTTAAAGCCATGGTTTTCCCAGTAGTGATGTATGGAAGTGAGAGCTAGACCATAAAGAAGGCTGATCGCCAAAGAATTGGTGCTTTTGAATTATGGTGCTGGAGGAGACTCTTGAGAGTCCCATGGACTGCAAGAAGATCAAACGCATTCCATTCTTAAGGAAATCAGCCCTGAGTGCTCACTAGAAGGACAGATCGTGAAGCTGAGGCTCCAATACTCTGGCCACCTCATGAGAAGAGAAGACTCCCTGGAAAAGACCCTGATGTTGGGAAAGATTGAGGGCACAAGAAGAAGGGGACGACAGAGAACGAGATGGTTGGACAGTGTTGTTGAAGCTACCAACATGAGTTTGACCAAACCGTGTGAGGCAGTGGAAGACAGAAGTGCCTGGCGTGCTCTGGTCCATGGGGTCACAAAGAGTCGGACACCACTAAACGACTAAACAACAACAACCCTTGGTAGAAACAGAAAGCTTTCATTTTTTTTATATATAAATATTTATTAAGGTTTTTAAATATAAATGCACACATAATAAACAATCTTACTTCTTTTACAACAATTTCAACACTTCTTTGGACTCCCTCACGTCTCCCGCTCCCATTTACATCGTTAAAAATTTTTTCCAAACAAATTATCAACTTGTTTACAATCTCATGTCCACTCATTCAAATATAATCTAGCACTTCTTCCAAAAAAATTTTATATTTTCTTTAGACTCACTTATCATCAAATTTAAATCTAGTTTAGTGGTGGCCAATTTTTTATAATCTAGCATCCTTCTTAGAAACAGAAAGCTTTCAAACACTCTGGATACTTTCTTTTTATTGTTATTTCCAGGGCTATGGTGAGCATTCCTGCATTATTGTGCTCTTGATATTACCTTCCACATCTGTTGATTCCAAAGCTTCAGCCGCCCTTCATCCACTCTGCGCTTTAACTTAGATGAATGCATGGCATGCACAGCGTGTGCCACAGCATAGACTGCATTGTAGATGCTATAGCTGTGGCCAGTCATGCTTGTTGGAAAAATAGAGCCAGGAAGAGTCTCCAGCTTCTCCTCCCCAGTGCAAATATCTCCATCCTGCATATTTCCCTCAGAGTCAAAGAAATGACACTGAAATGCCTTTTCCCAGTATATCCTCATGAAGCCATCTTCTTTTTCCAAGATGGGATTTCTCATCTGAACAAATTCCTGGAATCCCAAGACCTCCTCTGAGTGAATTGTGAAGGATAGAGTACCATGGAGGAAGTCTATGTCCTGATCTTTCTGAAAGGGAAGTGATGTGAAATCCATCTGAACTGTCATGACCCAAACTTTCCCTTTAGCCTTTATTGGTATATCTTCATATTCTGACACAGCAGGAAGCATTCTCAAAAGTATCATGGAATCAATTTCCCCATGAATGATCAACACATTAGCAGTACTTCTCATGGCAACATTAAATATCTTCAGCCCATCTGCAACCAAGTCCGTAATAACATTAGTATATGAAATTGATGGAAATCTTCCTATGAAATCAAAGCAGATTCCTCTCAGAATAAATTTTGGAACCACGCTCTGCAGAAACCTCTCTCCATTCTCATCATTCACAATCACCACACCAGTCCATAGCCACCCAAAGTGTAGCAGTAACTTGAGAATCCCTTCATATTCATGGTCTATATTTGGGAACATTTGGTTAAGGAAAGCAACTTCAGTTCTAATATTTCTCATTGGAGCAGGACCATAGATGAGCTAAATCAAAGATAGGAAATGAGGAGATGAGAAATTTTGTTTAAGTTTGCAGTGGTTTTCATTTTTTTAACTTGTATTGACTGAGGTTAAAATACAATCTAGATTTCAGATTTTGTTTTGAGGAAGTGCTGCTAACATCGGAGCTTGTTGTTTTTTCCTGAAACTTGAAAGAATTTAAAGGTGCAGATACACTGAGCAGTCCTCTAAACATTGAAAAGCCATGTCTTACATGACACTGGTGAAACAGGGCTCCCACAATCTTCCATTGTAGGATGAGAGCTCCCATAATCTAAGAGCACATTGCCCTTGCTGGCTGGGGCTGATGAAAGTTGGATTTCAATAACATCTGCAGGACACCTTACTGTAGTCGCTCAGCCAGCTTATTTCAATTAGTTATATGAAGATATCTATCCAGCTCCTCATCATTTATTTCCACAGCAGTTAATAACATTCTATATTAAGCAACAAGGGGGGAAAGCAAATTAAGAACAACTGACAAAGGATCAACACAGTAACAGTTGCAAAGGTGCAACTAATTGTCTGTGCTTGCAAAGTACCATCATTTTGGCTGAAAAGAAGACCTAATGGTTTGGGTAGTTTTCTATCAGGAGAGGTGCTCTGAAAGAATGTTACCTGTGGAATCTTGTAGTTGCTCAGTATACTTGCCATATGAAGACAAAAATCAGAGTTCGGACCTCCAACGACTGCTGCTAGTTCATTCTGGAAGTCACACTTGTAGTTGGGAATGAATCTGCTGTATGTAGAGAGGAGTTCCAAGGAGGCACGATAGGTCCAGCTGGCAGTAAAATGGCTGTTATAGATGTGGAAGCCCAGGGTGAGGTTGGGTAACATTTGGAGGTTTGCATTGATCTCTTTTACAGCAAATACTAATGCCAGGATATGTTGGTAGAGCTGTGTCATAACCCTGAAATGAGACTTACATGCTGTAACACAGTGCATTTCCTTCTGGATAGGACAATTTCTACACCTCAGCTGCACCAATACTATCTTACTGATCAGTCTCAATTCAGGTAAATCTGGAGGAATATTAACATGCAGGGGCTCCAGCTCTAAACCATGGTGTTTAATTCTAGTTATTTTAAAATTAAATTTCTATACAGGTGTTCATCCAAGGATCATAGACCTGTTTAAAACATAAAAACACAAAAATCCATAAGTCAGCTAAAGAAATGTAACAAAGGCACCAGGTGAGCCTCCCTTAGCAGAGTATTCTACAAAGAGGGGCCACTGCAGAAAAAGGCCCTGAATCTCTTGTGAAGGGGGCACACAAAGAAAGGCCTCAGATGATGATTGCATGGTCTCAGTTAGTTCATATGGGGCACGGCAGTTTTTTAGGTATTGCAGTCCAAAGACATTTAAGGCTCACTTGAGTGATTTCTACCCCACCAAACTGAGTTCCGAGGCACAGATAATAATGTGGCTTAGCCCAAGACCTGTCTGTCCCAAACTCTGCACATTCTGGCAGATACTGGGCTTGAAATGCTCCAAAACTGCTGATATTATATTCATGGCTGCTGCAACTAAAAAGATAACAGATGATGATTAACATGGGCATTATGCAACTATTTGCCAAAGACAGAGAAAGCTGTCCTTCTCTCATTCACTGGATCTACCACAGATCTATGGGTCTGGCACTCCTAGGGAAAATTAATATAACATATGGTTTTTACAAAACAAATCTTACACAATGTCATCAAAGAGGTCAGTAGAAGGACATTTATCAAAGTCTATTGAGTTGAATAATATGGAGATCTGAGACATAATACCAGCAATGATGAGGTCTCCTGGTTGGTAATACTTGTGAAGAAAAGGAAGGGGACTACAGGTGCTGCACTTAGTGTTAGGAATCCTGCACATCACCTGAAGCAGAAGCACTGATGGCAATAGTACAAATCCAACTATCTTGCAGGAAATAATTCCTCTTCTACCTAAATTCTCATCTTCCCACATTATCTTTCAGTACGTCCTATCCTGTGCTGGGCAGCTTAACTTAAGTCAACACTACACTGATTTATGAGTCAGATTGTGCAGTGTAAAGCATCTGTTATCAGCCTGACCAATCTCTGACTATCTCTTGTTACACCTTGGAATTGTACCGGCGATATTCACAGCACCTTCCTATCTTCATTGATAATAATGCAACTCATATTTGTAAATCCCTTGATATGTGGAAACGAAGCTTCCATGCTTAATTTCATAATTACAGGGAGGATAATAATATCATTGAGATTTACAGGCGCTTAGATGTGACTGCTGCATTCATCCAGCTCATGTGGTCGTCTAATGGAGTTATGGGAATTAATGGTCCCAGATAGTGCAATTTGTAGCAGGAAAGTAGGTGGATGTAACTATAGTAGTTAGGAGCAGATGATATTCATATTCTCGACTTTGTACAATCAGGGACCTTTGAGCAAATACGATGCTAGATGCATTATACTTGAAAGTGAAGTTACTCAGCTTGCTCTGTGCAGGTGTCACTAGTATTCACAAACTGACAGATTAATATGATAATGTCAGAAATCCCCTTGAAAAAATTATGTTTGTGGAGGGAGTTAAATGTCGTTGAAAACCAGCCCTAAGTATGTATTATCTACAGTCCTGACTTCTGTTCATTTTTTGTTGTTGTGGTTTTTTTTAAAATAAATTTATTTATTTTTAGAATATTTAAATTAACAAACAATTTTCAAACAACAAAAGGAGGGGAGGTATTTCATAAATCCCCATGAACCTCTCTCCTCCCCGTTGTGGGTCCTTTATTAACTTTTTTCTCCTGCATCTTCTCTGTTGGACTTCTGTTCATTTGTAATGAGATACCCAGAGAGCAAGGAGCAACTCGTCATCCCAGCTGACCCTCCCCCTCTTCCCATGCCAGATGTTGCCCATCTTATAATGTCTGCCAGACACTATTCATTCCCTGCCCAGTACTGTATTGCAGAAACCTCCAAGTTCACTTAAGATGAGTTTGGTTTCACTGGCCCTAGAAACTATAGACAGGTTAGCTTAAGATCTGTCCTGGGAAGCACAGGTCAATTATTGATTCATAATTTTATTTGTACCCTGCACTTCCACTAAAAGAATCTTACTCCAAGTAGCTAACAACAAGAATACAGGAACACATCTCAAAATCAACAGCGTCAAGAACAATTTCATAATAAAAGAACAACAAAATAGCAAATATAACGACATAGAAAAAGGAATGGTTTAGTGTAAGAAATATAGCAAGAAGACATTAATAGCATCACACCTCTTGGAAACAGGAGTTGGTCCCTTACCTTTCCCGCCCCGACCTGGCCACAGGTCACCTCCAGGCTTGACTACTGTAATTTGCTCTACGTGGGGCTGCCTTTGAAGCTGTCCCAGAAACTCCAGTGGGCGCAGACTGCTGCAGCGAGGCTCCTCACGGGGTCTCTGCCATGGGAGCATATTCACCCAGTGCTTTTCAAGCTGCACTGGCTCCCGGTGGAGTACAGGGTCAGATTTAAGGTGCTGGTTTTGACCTTTAAAGCCCTTCGCGGCCTAGGACCCTCGTACCTATGGGACCGCCTCTCCCGGTATGCCCCACGGAGAGCCTCAAGGTCCATAAATAGTGACACCCTAGTGGTCCCAGACCCTAAGGAAGTTAGATTAGCCTCAACCAGAGCCAGGGCCTTTTCAACTCTGGCGGAATGCTCTGGTGGAATGCTCTGCCTCATGAGACCAGGGCCCTGCAGGATCTGATTTCTTTCCGCAGGGCCTGTAAGACAGAGTTGTTCCACCTGGCCTTTGGCTTGGAGCCAGTTTGATTCCCTCCCTCTCTTTCTTTTCTTTTCCTTCTCCTCCTGCGATGAGGCTACATTTTAATATTTTAATGTTTCAATATTTTAATGTTGTATTTAAATTTTGTTTTTAAGTTGTAGTCATTCAACTTGTTTTTATTATTGCTTGTTAGCTGCCCTGAGCCCAGCCTTGGCTGGGGAGGGCAGGGTATAAATAAAATTTATTATTATTATTATTATTTAAAACAACATTTCAAAAATCAGATGTACAACACTGACTGTAGTAAATATTAGCATTCCCTTAACGTATAATATATCCCTTTAAAAATCTTAGTTATTAGTTCATTCTGTCCCAATGTTGGTGTCTACAGCTATTATGGCGAACTGTTAGGAAGCTTTAAAGTAAGTTTTAAAAGGGAATAGATGGCAGCCAAAGCTGTGAGCTTTTGTAGCAGGGGGTTCCATGGATCCTGCAATATAAAAAAAACTGAAGTGAACTTTCCCTCCAATGATTCCCTTACTGTTCATTTCTGTATTATATCTGAGCTTTCACATAACGTGAAAACCAGTTCCAAAAAATCTAACACAGCACAAGTGCCCATTTCTGGTGCCCATTTCTTTGATATTTGCTTCCAGAAAAAGAAAAGGAAAAAAAAAATCCATACTGGAAAATCATGTGAGTTTTGCATTGCAAATTTCTGTTATGGCTGCTCTGAAGTAGCATTTGCACAGGTCCTTTCCCCGTAGTTTTTTAATGCAAGTTTTTTTTTTCTTTCCTAGTTGGAGCAAACATTTGCAGCTGGCTTATAGGTTTACCATGGAGGATTTTTAAAGCAGCAGCCTCACTGCCAATTTCAGATGTCCTGAACCATCAGAGCTCAGCTGGCAGTTCCCTCCCTGCCAAATGTTATCTGCCACAATGGCTTAGTTAATATACTATGAAATTCAATCAATTTCATCAGTAACATAAGGCAAGGATACTCACTATGCTGTGTTAGATTCCTGCTGAGATGTCTCTTTTCTTTCCCCCACCCAGCAAGCCAAGTGGCTTTTAAGTGTTGCTGGTTCCACTTGTGTTATTGATAATTATTAAATATTGTTTTATGCTTAGAACATGAATGGAGGACTTGTGGAACAGCCATAGGCAACACTGTCAGTGTAATGTAAAAACCACTTTCCAAAACCTAGCAGAATAAAGTACAAGTTTGGTGCCCATTTCTGTACTATTTGCTACCAGAAAACAAACTTTTTTAAAAACCGGGAAAATCGTGTGAGTTTTACACTGCAAGTTTCTGTTATTTCTGTTCTGAAGCAACCTTTGAATGGAGGATCCTTCAACACATCCTTCCTCCATACTTTGTTCCTGCAGCCTTATTTCTTTCCTAGTTGGAGCAAGCTGACAGTCTATTGGCTGAATGTTCAGTGGCTACCATCCCTACCCTTGAGGACTCCAGCCAAGGCCACTGAGGTGTAGGTGCAACACATACAACCAATAACACAGCCCAGTGGACCTGGGGGGCTAAGAAGACATTGAAAAAGCAAGAGGGGAAAGGCAAGATGAACAGGAAAGGTGAAACAGCTTTTGAAAAAAGAAAAAAGAAGAGAAGCAAGTGAGACAGCGTGGAAAGTAGGTGTGAGTGAGAGAGAACACTCAGGCAGTAGGAAAACAGGATGTGGGGAGACTGTTTGGAGGGCAGATCAAGGGTGTAGAGCAAAAGGGACAATGAGGGACTTCCAATCCGTGCTGCCACAGCAAAAGGAGAGAACAGGGCAGTTAGAAACATTAAGCAGAAGGCAGTTCCAGGGAGGAGGAGAATAACCTGAATGTCAAACTGAGGAAAAGATAGAAAACAGATACTCAGAAATGTAATGTCTGTGGTGTGAATGACATTTGGGGGGGGGGGTGAATGGAGCTATGATGGCCAAAACCCAGGTCCTGCATTGTTAAAGGGATGTTATAAATCAGTACTGCCATTAGTTAGTAACCTAATGCAACAAGCCTCATGTGTGAATCCACCCTATGTCTGCATGGGCACTGATGGAAGTTACGGGAATGAGATGATTGCATTCAACATTTTTATAGCTATATTCTACATATGCAAACAGTAGGCCTGGCACAATCACATGGAATTCTGGGCGTGTGCTACCTGAGATGCATGCAGTGGGGAGAGGCAGACCATTGCCTCAGCCTCCTGCTGAATGGGATTTTTGCCTCCAAAACTTCAACTTTCCCAAAACACATTGCAAACAATGTTCTGGTTCTGGTGCAATCGGGGGGGGGGGGGGGAGTTAGCCACACAAGGTTGTGTATGCCCCAGTGAGCAGAACTTGAGGCAACCTCCACCTGGGTGTTTTCCTCTGCAATGTCTCAGAGAACCTGCAAATCTCCGATAATTATCTGCTCTGTAATTATCAAGTTGGTCACAATTATTTCTACTTCATCTTGAAATCTCAGAGGACTTCTGATAACCATAGGAAAACAACTAGCAGGGCATAACTTTTCCATGAAGAACCAGGGCTAGTGAGAATCAGCATTTGGTAAGACTGACTATCCCTGATAATTTTCACTGCAATAAGTCAAATGGATCTCCGTTCAAATCAGACTGTGCTGCTCAAGTACATTTGAATGTTGATATAGAAATAGTGAAGATGACATTCATTAAGACATTTTCATGGGTGAAGATACTGTTCTTTGTGTGGCTATCAGTTTTGCTGCCTCTGATGTCTTGCAATACTCCTGTTAATAAATGCAACATCAACTACCCTCTTTCTGTTCGTCACAAGTATTATCAGCCAGGAGACTTCATCATTGCAGGCATCATTTCTCAGTTCTACATGTTTTCTTTTGAAATAACCTTTGAACAACATCCTTTTGATGAACTCTTTAATGATTATTTGTAAGAACCTCATTTTCTTTCATTCATTCATTTTTGAAAAAACAGATATATATCTTTATAGATTATCTTTGGTATATTAGTGCGTTATGCTCTTAATTAAACATTGGTATATTAGATTCAGAGGATACTACCCCAATTTTAATGCACTAGTATGCACAGTTTATGCTGGTAGGTGCATATTTATGCACATTATTGCCTGGAGGAGTACGCTGTAAAATTCCGGAAAATTCAAAATTCAAATTATCTGTTTCAGTCCATATACTTTTTATATAACTTATAATTGTGTCTTCACACTTCTATTAAATGTGGTAGTATAATTTTGTGCAGTACATAATTTAAATTAAATACATATGAACCTACTTCTGGCAGTTCTCTCGCTGCGAGAAGCCAGGTTACAGGGAACCAGGCAGAGGGCCTTCTCGGTAGTGGCACCCACCCTGTGGAATGCCCTCCCACCAGATGTCAAGGAAATAAACAACTACCAGACTTTTAGAAGACATCTGAAGGCAGCCCTGTTTAGGGAAGCTTTTAATGTTTGACGGACTATTGTATTTTAATATTTTGTTGGAAGCCGCCCAGAGTGGCTGGGGTATAAATAAATTATTATTATTATACTTTTGTATACCTTTTTTGAAGTAGATTAGCTATGATGCACCCTCTAAATTCTTTCCAGGGCGTTGCCTCAGAGCTACCAGAACATTGTAGCCTTGGTATTTGCTGTAAAAGAGATTAATGACAATCCACAGCTCTTATCAAATATAACCCTGGGATTCCACATCTACAATAGCTATTTCAGTTCAAGCTGGACTTCTCATGCTTCAATGCAACTTCTTTCTGCACATGGAAAATGCATCCCTAACTTCAAGTGTGACACCCAGTACAATCCCGTAGCAGTCATTGGGGGACCCAGTTTTGATGTTGGTGTTCACATGGCAGCTAATCTGTGCATTTACAAGATTCCCCAGGTAAGATATGCCCATGAATCATACATCTCCTTTTTGTGGTTTGTGGATATAAAATTGCATTATCAAAACAGAAAGGCAGAGCTTTGCAAACTTTCCACATTGGAAATGTCATCATTCTGTGACACAGTAATTCAGTTTTACTAGCAAACCGGAGGTAAAACCAACCTCTTATAAGAGATATGGACACATATCATGCCACACACCTACACCATGCAGCCAACTCACTAACCTGTTGTGACACACAGTTTGGAAAGCTCTGCAGAAAGGCATAACTTGCATGCTGCAGTTAATCATGAAATAGGGGGAAAGGTTTATTGATTCATGTGATATTTTTATTTTAAAAATATCCTGTATACATATGCTACTGTTTAACAATGGTCAAACAGTTCTTTCTACAACCTTGGGTCATCTTACTTCCATATGAACTTTCCCATTCACTAATCTATTTGGAGGAGCCTCTCCTGGTGGTTAGAAGGGACAGGGGTGGCACTGTGGGTTAAACCACAGAGCCTAGGGCTTGCCGATCAGAAGGTCGGCTGTTCGAAACCCTGCGACGGGGTGAGCTCCCGTTCCTCGGTCCCTGCTTCTGCCAACCTAGCAGTTCGAAAGCACGTCAAAGTGCAAGTAGATAAATGGGTACTGCTCTGGCGGGAAGGTAAATGGTGTTCCCGTGTGCTGCTCTGGTTCGCCAGAAGCAGCTTAGTCATGCTGGCCACATGACCCAGAAGCTGTACGCCGGCTCCCTCTGCCAATAAAGCGAGATGAGCACCGCAACCCCAGAGTCGGTCACAACTGGACCTAATGGTCAGGGGTCCTCCTGGTGGTTACATGTCCTGCAATGGTCCATCTTTGTGTTCTCCATAGTAGAACTTTTGTTGTGGAATCTGTTTCAATAAAGTAAAATCATATGTGTGACTTTTTACTCAGTGCATGAACTGGTATCATTGTAATGGTTATTCTGGTACAAATGCAGCCAATTTTGTCTACTTTCACCTGGTATCATGAAAACATATCTGTATAATTTAATGTGGAAATAAATGCACATGCTCTCCTTCTCGGCCACACTTTTTCCTTTACTTAGCTTACCTATGGTGCTACTCCAGAAATAAATGATGTAACTGAAGCGGTGTTCTTCCACCGGATGTTTCCAAATGAAAACCATCAATATAGGGGAATCGTCCAATTGCTGCTGTTTTTTAGCTGGACCTGGATTGGAGTGATTTGCTCTCAGGATGATGAGACTGGAGAAAGATTTGTAAATGTCATACTTCCCCTCTTTTCCCTGAATGGGATCTGCTTTGACTTCATAGTAAGATTCCCCAACCTATCCTTTTCCAGTGGCATTATAAATATGTCGAAAGAGGTGAATAAGGGTAATCAAGTTATAATGGAAAGCACTGCCAACGTGTTTATCTTGCATGGTGATGTTAAGAATATTATCATGTTGACAACACTACTTCACATATTTGAATTGAATATACCAGTGAAGTTAAGTGGTCAAGTCTTTATTATGGTAGCCCAGATGGACTTCTCATCAGTTGGACATCAAAGCAGATGGAACGTAAACTTCATTGATGGCTCTTTATCCTTTGCAGTTCATTCCCAAGAGTTGTTAGGATTCCAGAAATTCCTTCAGATGAGAAATCCAGTTATAGACTCAGAAGATGGCTTTATCAGGGATATCTGGCAATATGCATTCAAATGCATTCTCCCCGACTCTGATATAGGTGATCAAGATATGGAAGCATGCACTGGAAACGAGAAGCAGGAGAGTCTTTCTGAGCCTCTTTTTGACCCAAACGTGAGTGGCAACAGCTATAGCATCTACAATGCTGTCTATGCTTTGGCCCATGCTTTGCATGCCATGCATTCATCCCAAGTTAAACACAGACCAATGGTGGGTGGAAGTAACTGGAAGCTTCTGAATCACCATCCATGGCAGGTAACCTTTTGAACAGGTGAAAACAAGAGAACTCACTTTATCTATTGGTATAACTGTGTCTGTCTTATATTATTGTTTCTCTCTGTCAATTTTGCATTTTATGTTGGTTTATCATCCATTTTACGAGCTTAGCTTTTCTCCAGCTAATATCATTGTGGATTTGATTAGCTCGTCATTCCAGAAGGGTATAACTAATGGTGAAGTTGTATGTTATTTCAAACATTTACAATTAGCTATCTTGTTTTTGCAAATTATCAAAAGATTGGGATCAGGTTGGGATTTACAACATGTGGAGTGGGCTTAATCCTAAATTTGTTCCTAAGTATTCCCTGCCTTCTTGTGCGTAAAAAGATCCCTGCTGCATCAGAACAGAGGCACATGGAAATCAGCATCCCAGATTGCACAGTAGCCAATCAGATGCCTACTAAAAATCCACAAGTAGATCAGTAGTTCACTCCTGTTGCTGCCTATGATATTCTGAGGCTCTGGACCCCAAAGTAGTCTTGTCCCCGTTTCAAGCTTTTTCAGTTGTGTCAATTCCCAAAACATTTGATTATGAATTCCTTTGTATTTGCGGAGGAAATACTTTTGCTTATCTGTCTTGAATAGAACAACATTCAACTTCATTAGCTGATCCAGGGTTTTAATGATATTAGAGAAGAAAGGGAAAAAGTATCTCTAATTGTTTCCACATCTGTGTAATTTTAAAATTTTATTACTACTTTTTCTGTTCTCCAAGATTCTCAAGGAAGTTGATTACCAAAAAAATGACAGCACTGTTACTAGTCAAAGTGTACTCACACCACTTGGTACATAATTATGCATGGGGTTTTTTTCTCTCTCTTTTAATTTTTTTAAAGGTCCACCAGTATCTCAGGAGAATTTCATTTAACAACAGTGTGAATGAAGAAGTTTATTTTGACCAAAATGGGGAAATAGGAGCTGGATTTGATATTATAAACTGGATTGTATTCCCCAACCAGTCCTTTCTTAAAGTCAAAATTGGAAGGATAGACCCACAGGCTGCTCCTGATAAAGTGTTCAACATTTGTGAGGATTCTATTGTGTGGTCTAAGAGTTTCAACCAGGTAGGGTCTATGTGTGTTTTGGGGTGCATTGGACCATTGAATATTCAAAAAAATAGGTCTCTGTTACCAAATATCACCCACAAAAGTAATCATTGCAAAATTAGGTAAATAGATTATGTAAGATTCTCTTTCCCTGTATTATACACCCAGAGAAAAGGAGAAACGCATGGTTGTTTCCAGCTACAGACATCTATTCTGCCTTCAGTCCTAGCTTGTTTATTACCTTGTGGCTATGCAATAGAAAGCTATGTCATTCTGGCAACTTGATCAAGCCTACATTTTTCTGGAAATGGTTGTGATTTGCCAAATTGCTTCAACCAAAATGAGGCTGTGTGTTTTCCCTCTTTTAAGACTGAAGTACAGCATGGAGAGGGAAGATGTGTCATTGCACTGGCTGAGAAAATGCTACTTACAAATGTCCTTCCACCGATTGATACAATCAGAGACACTCTGCCCAACACATGGAGCATCACTAGAAGGGTAGTGGTGGTAACAAATGAGGCTGTTAAATTTCTGAGTTGATTGCAACTCAGATACATCAAGACATTCTTGAGACTCAAGAATGTTAAGATTTGTCAAGACTTAGTCAGGCACTGACTTTCCTCTCTATGCATAGAGCAAACTTGAAGATGGTGAGCAGTGGCAGGCTTCCATGTCCTATTGTCAACACATTGAAATGCATGTCTGCAGCATCCCATTCATCTGTATAAATACCCACATATTGTTAGGGTACCACACAATCATGAACCCTGAGAAAGAAGTTTCCTGTCTTCCATATGCATGTTTCTATTCACAGAAGCATGTTGCAATTAGGTGTTTCTCTTCAAACACAACTGGAGGCAGAACCTACCATGACCTAATATCTGTTTATTCATTCTCAGCCGGAAGAGGAGCTTTGATACCTGAGTAGGGAACCTGTATTCTGTTGGTTAGGTCCAGCCCATTCAAAACAATGTTTCCAACTCAAATCTACATCTCCCAAAACATTGAATCAGTTTACTTGGCATAATAAGCTAAGGCTGCACTTCTGTGTACAATCACCTAAAACTGAGTCACATAGCTATCAGGAGAACATACTTTCTAGTTTTCATGTATAGGAGTTGCAAAACACAATAACACTATCAAAAAATAAGCAAAAATTAGTGAAAGAGCAACTATCAATAAAGATTATGCCAAACTCAATTATGCTGAGATCCAGTGGATAATACAGTGGGCTAATCCATCAGAAAGTACGCAAGACATTTGTCACAATCTCAACAAAGTTCACCAACAGGGGAGGGCCAATAGCTCATTGCATACCTACAGGTACCCTTGACACTAGCAGCCCTGTTATTTCCTGTGAGGATCAAACATTTTTGAAATGTCTGTTAGATGCCAATTCCTAATACATATTTTCTGAATCCTTAAATATTTATCTCTTTCCTCGATGGCCAGGCAGTACCTCTTTCTACATGTAATGACAATTGCCCTTTGGGCTACCGTAAGACCAAGAAAGAAGGTGAACAATTTTGCTGCTATGATTGCCTCCCGTGTCCAGAAGGAAAGATCTCCAATGAAAAGGGTAAGGGATGCCTTTACTAAGATTGTCAGCTTATATTCATTTAACTTTTGTAGTAAAAGTGGTTTAGAATACTAAAGGGGTATTGTTTACTGATATAAGGTTATAGTTTGATACACCTAGGCTGGATCTACACTGATTTGTAAAAAAGCTAAAAAAAAGCAAACCACCGTAATATAGCTCTGAATGCAATTTTCCATCGAGGATGGATCGGTGCTCTACAGCACCCTCTGGTGTCCCATTTTTATAACACATTTTTAACATTTTAACTGGCCAGTGTAGATGAGTTCCTAGTGATATGTTCATGTTTAACTATTAGTGGTTAATTCAACGGCTTGGTGGAAATAATGAAAAATATTATACTCAGTATTATTTTTCCAGAAAAAAAGGTGCCGTAACTCACCATGAATACCACCCTTGTTCTCTTAGAATGGCAATGATGCCCACCAGAGAGGTGCCGGAATTCAGTTACAGAGTTCTGCCTGAAAATATATGCCTGATTATGCTCTAACCAAACTTAATGGAAATTTATCTCTTCAAATGCCTATATGAAATGATCTGACCCCAGGTTTCAAACTAATGTACAACAATGCATAGATTGGGGGGTTAATTTTATTTCCTTTTTTTTTTTTTTTTTTTTGCTTATGTATAACTGCACTTTCAAAGAAAATATAAGAAGTCAGTATGCAACATAATACATAAACACATTCTTAATAAAACACAACATTGATAGCAGTATAAACACCAGAAACATATAAATGAGAATTTGTTTAAAAAATCATATTCCAAAGGTCTGTCTGAACAATACAGTTTTAAAAGACATCTGAAAGAAAGTAAGGATGATTCCTACGAAGCTTCAGTTGGCAAGGATATCTATGGGGTAGAGACTGCCACACTCAAGGGGCAGTGCCAGGGAAAGGAAGATCAAATCTCAGAGGCACTGGATCCACCCAAAAACCTGCACCAGATGTTGTAGTCTCACACTTCTAGTCCAACACCTTTACGGTGTTTGAGGTAGTTTAGTCTGAAACATAGTTGTTGGTGTAAGATAACTCAGTGAGCTTCAAGATTGATAGGACATTTCTTTTAGGATAGACACAGTTTTACTCAACACCTCTAGTCTAGCACTACTACAGTGCATTTGCTCTCCGCTAAGAGAGGCAGCTTCAGTGCTCGGTTGAATTTCCTTTGATTAAAGGAGAACTACACCATTGGTTGCTTTTGGAACACACTTGCTTGTAGAGCCCTATTGAGATGGCACATGTCTCTTGCAGATTTTGACCAACCAGGTTGATTAGTATAGTAAGCTACAATTTGGGGTTCTATGTACAATAAAGATTTCTAATTTTTTCCAGACATGGCAGACTGCTTTCTATGTCCAGAAGGACAATATCCAAATATCAACAAAGATTCCTGCATTCCCAAAAGAATTAACTTCTTGTCTTATGAAGAACCTTTGGGGACCAGTTTGGCCATTCTGGCACTTTCCTTTTCTTCCATCACAGCTTTGGTGCTTTGGGTCTTCATTCAGCATAAGGACACTCCCATAGTCAAAGCCAACAACCGGGACCTCACCTACACTCTCCTCACCTCCCTCCTGCTGTGTTTCCTTTGCCCTCTGTTTTTCATTGGGCAACCTCAGATGGTGATGTGTCTCCTTCGACAATCCATGTTTGGTGTCATCTTCTCAGTTGCTGTCTCTTCTGTTTTGGCCAAAACCATCATAGTGTTTCTGGCTTTCATGGCCACCAAGCCTGGGTCCAGGATGAGGAAGTGGGTGGGCAATAGACTGGCTTTTTCCATTGTTCTTTCCTGCACTCTTAATCAAGCCACAATGTGCAGTGTATGGCTTGCAACCTCTCCTCCATTCCCAGAATCTGACATGAACTCCATGCCTGAAGAAATTATAGTGGAATGCAATGAAGGGTCTGTCACCATGTTTTACTCCGTCCTGGGTTTCATGGGTGTACTTGCCTTTGTCAGCTTCACTGTGGCTTTCCTAGCCAGGAAATTGCCAGACAGTTTCAATGAAGCCAAATTCATCACCTTCAGCATGTTAGTCTTCTGCAGCGTTTGGTTATCCTTCATTCCAACCTACTTGAGCACAAAGGGAAAATACATGGTGGCAGTGGAGATCTTCTCCATCTTGACCTCCAGTGCTGGCTTACTGGGCTGCATCTTTTCCCCCAAATGCTATATCATTGTCCTGAGGCCTGAGCTGAACAGCAAAGATATGTTAATAAGAAGAAAGTAGCACACAATAAACACATTCTAGTAGTTGACTTTGACTATGATATAAAAACCTGCCCAATTTCTTTTGTAAGTTTCCCTGAAGCCGAGGGGTGGAAGAGGATTCCACAGAAGGTGGATTCTACAGTTGACTCAATTGGATCCTGAGTCCACTTCAGAAATCAGAGCCCTGTGGATCCATTTATGAGATATCTGTAGATTGCCAAACTGCATCTGCCTGATAGTGTTTCTTTTCATGCCTTTTAGAAAAATGCTAGAACAGGTCAATCCAACACTCATAGCTTGAAACAGTTAGTGCACAGTTGTCCAGACTTCTATGCATGTGTGGGAGCAATCTGTTTATTTTTTCACCTTGGTCAGGTGGGCAGAGTGACAACTCTTGTATTTCTGCCCTCTGAGGTAAGGCAAGTGCTTCAGTTTGCCACATGGGCTCTGGTCATCAGCATCCTGATGAAACACACTCCTGAATTCCAGATTACCCCACTTGGTGGTTTCATTTTGATGCTAACAGCAGGGGAGATGAACTCAAACTTTGAGTAACTCCACACTGGAGTCTCAATTGGGCCAAGTAAAAACCCACAGGCACCACTTTCTGGAGTTGAAAATTCAAGTAGGAGTAGAACCATTGCAAAACAATGCACACTACCACTAGCACAGATAGTCTCCCCAGAAGGATGCCATGGTTGATGGTATTAAAAGTCACTGAAAGGTCAAGCAGAATAAACAGGAACTTGTTCCCACTGTCTCCTTCCCCACATAGATCACCATACTGGGTGGCCAAGATAGTCTTAGGACAAAACCAGGCCTGCACTCTGAATTTTACTGCCTCCAGCTCATTAGCAATCATCTGCTGGAGAACATCGCTCAAGAAATGGACATTTGCAACTGTCCTATAGGTTTTTAAGACTTCTGGGTCCATGGAGGATTTTTAAAGCAGCAGCCTCACTGCCAATTTCAGTTGTCCTGAACCATCAGAACTCAGCTGGCAGTCCCCTCCCTGCCAAATGTTATCTGCCACAATGGGTTAGTTAATATACTACGAAATTCTATCAATTTCATTTGTAATGTAAGACAGGTATACTCACTGTGCTGCTTTAGATTCCTGCTGAGATCTCTCTTTTCTTTTCCCTCCAGCAAGCCAAGTGGCTTTTAAGTGTTGCTGGTTCAACTTGTGTTATTGATAATTATTATATATTGTTTTAGGCTTAGAACATGAATGGAGGACCTGTAGAACACCCACAGGCAACATAGTCAGTATAATGTAAAAACCACTTCCCAAAACCTAGCAGAATAAAGCACAAGTTTGGTGCCCATTTCTGTGCCATTTGCTCCCAGAAAACAAACAAACTTTTTTTAAAAATTGGGGAAATTGTGTGAGTTTTACATTGCAAGTTTCTGTGATTTCTGTTCTGAAGCAACCTTTGAATGGAGGATCCTTCAACACTTTCTTTCTCCCATGCTTTGTTCCTGCAGCCTTTTTTTCTTTCCTAGTTGGAGCAAGCTGACAGTCTATTGGCTGAGTGTTCAGTGGCTACTATCCCAACCCTTGAGGACTCCAGCCAAGGACACTGAGGTGTAGGCGCACCACACACACAACCTTTTTAAAAACCGGGAAAATCGTGTTTTACGTTGCAAGTTTCTAGATTCACGTAGATAGCCGTATTGGTCCAATGCAGTTGAAATAAATAAATAAATAAATAAATAAATAAATAATGTCCAGTAGCACCTTAGAGACCAACTAAGTTTGTTCTGGGTATAAGCTTTCATGTGCATGCACACTTCTTCAGATACACTGAAACAGAAGTCACCAGACCCTTATACAGTATATAATGGGAGGGTAAGGTGGGGTGGGTTTTTTCTCAGAAGGGTAGTAGGAGATGGGTGATTGACTCAATGGGTATGGTAAACCTGTTGACAACTGTTAACGACTGTAATTACTCCAACAGGAAAAAGCATGGGATAGTATGCAGATAACCAAAATTATTTTTAGCATATGTAATGAGACAAGAATCCAATATCTCTATTCAGACCAGATCTCTCCATAGTTTTCAGTTTAGTAATAAGTTGTAATTCAGCAACTTCTCTTTCAAGTCTATTTCTGAAATTCTTTTGTAACAAGACAGCTGCTTTGAGATCCTATATTGACTGTCCTGGGAGACTGAAGTTTTCTCCTACTGGCTTCTCTGTCTTCTGATTCCTGATGTCAGATTTATGTCCATTTATCCTTTGGTGTAGGGTTTGGACTGTTTGTCCAATATAGAGGGCACTGCTGGCATTTGATGGCATACACAATGTTAGAAGATGAGCAATTAAATAAGCCTGAGATGGTATGTTTTTGGGCCCAGTGATGTTGTTGGGCCAGTGATGGGTGTATGTGGTAGCAAAGTTGGCATCTGGGTTTATTGCAGGCCAGTGTCCATGTTAAGTCTGGTTGCTGTATTATTGTGGGTGAGGAGTTGTTTAAGATTGGGTGGCTGTCTGTAGGCAATGAAAGGTCTTCCTCCCAGAGCTTTTTCTCTTTTGGGTCTGTCTTGCAGCAAGTTAAGACAGACTCAAAAGAGAAAATAACAGAACACCACTAGAAATCACATACAGCTCCCAAGTTAAAACAGTTCAACACAACATCAGAGATTTACAACCTCTCCTAGACAATGACAGTTCTCTTTCTCAAGCTCTTTCATTGCCTACAGACAGACACATTCAGATGATCACATTCAACATTTTGATAGCTATGTTCTACATATGGAATTGCTGGGCCTGGCACAATCACATGGAATGCTGGGTCTATGCTGCTTGTGATACATACAGTGGCAGGAAGGAGACCATTGCCCAAGTTTCCTGCTCTAGTCCTATTTGCTGAATGGCTTTTTTGCCTCCAAAATCTCCACTTTCCAAAAATGCAAACAATATTCTGGTTCTGATGCAGTCTGGGTAAAAAGAAGTTAGCAATGCAGGTTCCTGTATCACTTGCTGCTCCAATGAGGAGAACGGGAAGCAACGTCCGCTGGGATGTGATAAGCATGTTTTCCTCTGCCATGTCTCAGAGAACCTACAATTCTGAGTAAGATGTTATCTCCTCTGTAATGATCAAGTTCACCACAATTTATTCCACTACATTTTCAAATCTCAGCGGACCTCTGATAACCACAGGAAAACAACTAGCAGGACATAACACAACCATTAATATAGACTTTTCCATAAAGAACCAGGGCTAGTGAGAATCAGCATTTTGTAAGACAGACTATCCCTGATACTTTTCACTGAATAAGCCTTCACTGCAATAAGTCCAATGGATCTCCATTCAAATCAGACTGTGCTGCTCAAGGACATGTGAATGTTGATATGGAAATAAAGAAAATGACATTCATTAAGATATTATCATGGGTGAAGATACTGTTCTTTGTGTGGCTATCAGTTTTGCTGCCTCTGATGTCATGCAATACTCCTGTTAATAAATGCAACATCAACTACCCTCGCTCTGTTCGTCACAAGTATTATCAGTCAGGAGACTTCATCATTGCAGGGATCGTTTCTCAGTTCTACATTTTTTCTGATGAAATAACCTTTGAACGACATCCTTCTGATGAACTCTTTAATGATTATTTGTAAGAATTTCATTTCTTCTTCTTCTTCTTCTTCTTCTTCTTCTTCTTCTTCTTCTTCTTTTATTTTAAAAAAACCATATGTAATATGTAAAAATAATTCTTTTTTTACAATTCCACCTTTCCATGGATACAATCTATGTTCCCAGTATATCAGCTCTGTCATCTCCCTTATGAATGGTCACTTTACCCCCTCCTATTAAAATCAAACAGGAGCATCCAATTTTGATTTTTTGTAAAGCATTTTAATTGTATTTATATATTTGTAAAAATACTTATAAAATGCCAACTCATAAAAATATAAAAACAGTGTGCAGTGGTATATTTAAAACATCATAAAACTATAAAAATATTTATGCTTGTATATGCATTTTATGCACATTACTTGGATGCAGAAGTACACTGTAAAATTTGGATATATTCAAAATTCAAATTATGTTGAATTTTCAGCCCATATACTGTTTTGGAAAATGCAGATTAGGCATATAAATAAGAACAGTATTGAACTCATTCCCCTTCCTTATAAGTGTTTCTTCACCTCTGAACTGTGGCCATATAATATTTTTGTGCAGTACACTAATTAAACGTATTGTTATAGATTTAGGGGGACCCCCCCACTGAACCCTAAAATTATTAAATGGTAGGATTTTTATTATTTGGGATGTGAAGCAAGAAATACAAGCTGCAGAGGAATTCCCAAACCAGCCTATGCAAAACGACCTGGCCAAGTTAGGGTCACTAAGGAACAATACAGGGTCATTGGCAATACAAGAGAACTGTGTCCCTGTCCCCGTCCCCCCTGCCCTGAGGTGTGAACAAAGACAGGGGGTGTGTGTTGGAAGGTTGTGCGGGTAACTGGGTGTGAGGTGACAGGAAAAGAGAGCTTTTAGCAAGATGTGTTGTGAAGAAGAAGGCAGAGAAAAGGTCTGGGGAGGCTGGCTGAAGGCTGGCTGGGAAAGATGCCTTGGACTCCAGGGCTGCAGTGTTGTGGGGGACAATCCCCTCTGCAAATGACCATGCTGTAAGATCTGGACTCCTCAGTGCACACTGAAGGTTTAAATAGGGGAATAAACCATATTTATGAAAGCTATGACATTCTCCTCCATATTTCAGTTCTCCAAAGGAACACAGACCCTGGGTGAGGGCATGGAACCCCCTTAAACCTTCCTATCGCTTGGCAGAGAAAGAGGGAGGCACCCAACAATTGTAACAATAAATAGATATGATACATACTTTTGAATGCCTTATTCTGGAGGAGATGATCTATGACGTAGACTTCGCCTTTCTTTGCAGAATGTTACTTCAGAGCTACCAGCACGTTGTAGCCTTGATATTTGCTGTAAAAGAGATTAATGACAATCCACAGCTCTTATCAAATACAACCCTGGGATTCCACATCTACAATAGCTATTTCAGTGCAAGCTGGACTTATCATGCCTCAATGCAACTTCTTTCTGCACATGGAAAATGCATCCCTAACTTCAAGTGTGACACCCAGTACAATCCCGTAGCAGTCATTGGGGGACCCAGTTTTGATGTTGGTGTTCACATGGCAGCTAATCTGTGCATTTACAAGATTCCCCAGGTAAGATGTGCTCATGGGAGCTTATTAATACATCTCTTTTTGTGGATATAAAATTGTATTATACAACCAGAAAGGCAGAGCTTTCCAAATTTTCCATGTTGGAACGTTCATCATTTTGCAACAAAATAATTCAGTTTTACTAGGAAACTGGAGGTAAAACCAACCTCTTATAAGAGATATGGACACATATCATGCCACACACCTACACCATGCAGCCAACTCACTAACCTGTTGTGACACACAGTTTGGAAAGCTCTGCAGAAAGGCATAACTTGCATGCTGCAGTTAATCATGAAATAGGGGGAAAGGTTTATTGATTCATATGATTTTTTTTAAATATCCTGTATACATATGCTACTGTTTAACAATGGTCAAACAGTTCTGTCTACAACCTTGGGTCATCCTACTGTCATATGAACATCCCCATTCACTGACTTATTTGGAGGAACTCCTCCTGGTGGTTACATGTTCTGCAATGGTCTATCTTCATGTTCTCCATAGTAGAACCTTTGTTGTGGAATCTATTTCATTAAGGTAAAAACATACGGGTAACTTTTTACACAGTGTATGATCTGGAATCATTGTTAATATGGGACATGTGCAGCCAACCATAATTTTTTTCTGCTTTTGCTGTTACCATGAAAACATATCTGTATAATTTAATGTGGAAATAAATGCACATGCTCTCCTTCTCGGCCACACTTTTTCTTTTACTTAGCTTACCTATGGTGCTACTCCAGAAATAAATGATGTAACTGAAGCGGTTTTCTTCCACCGGATGTTTCCAAATGAAAACCATCAATATAGGGGAATCCTCCAACTGCTGCTGTTTTTTAGCTGGACGTGGATTGGAGTGATTTGCTCTCAGGATGATGAGACTGGAGAAAGATTTGTAAATGTCATACTTCCCCTCTTTTCCCTGAATGGGATCTGCTTTGACTTCATAGTAAGATTCCCCAACCTATCCTTTTCCAGTGGCATTATAAATATGTCGAAAGAGGTAAATAAGGGTAATCAAGTTATAATGGAAAGCACTGCCAACGTGTTTCTCTTGCATGGTGATGTCAAGAATATTATCATGTTGACAACACTACTTTACATGTTTGAATTGAATATACCAGTGAAGTTAAGTGGTCAAGTCTGGATTATGCTAGCCCAGATGGATTTCTCATCAGTTGGGCATCAAAGCAGATGGAAAGCAAACTTCATTGATGGTTCTTTATCCTTTGCAATTCATTCTCAAGAGTTGTTAGGATTCCAGAAATTCCTTCAGATGAGAAATCCAGTTGTAGATTCAGAAGATGGCTTTATCAGGGATATCTGGCAATATGCATTCAAATGCCTTTTCCCCAACTCTGAGACAGATGGTCAAGATATGGAATTATGCACTGGAAACGAGAAGCAGGAGAGTCTTTCTGAGCCTCTTTTTGACCCAAACATAAGTGGCAACAGCTATAGCATCTACAATGCTGTCTATGCTTTGGCCCATGCTTTGCATGCCATGCATTCATCCCAAGTTAAACCCAGACCAATGGTGGGTGGAAGTAACTGGAAGCTTCTGAATAACCATCCATGGCAGGTAACCGTTTGAACAGGTGAAAACAAGAGCAGTCACTATTATATTGATAGAACTCAGTATGTGTGTCTTACATATATCACTCTTCCTCTCTGTTAAACCTGCATGTTATGGCTGAAAACTGTTACCTTTGATTTATCACCCATTTTACAACAGCTTGTATCATTGTGGATTTGATTAGCTGGTTATTCTGGAAGGGTATAACTTAATGGCAAAGTTGCATGTTATTACAAACACAGGATAACATTTACAATTAGTGTTTGTTTGTTTGTTTGTTTGTTTGTTTGTTTTAAGCAAGTTATCAAAACATTGGGATCAAGTTGGGAGTTGCAGCATGTGGAATGGGCTTAATGCTAAATTTGTTCCTAAGTATTTCTAGTCTTCTAAATGCAAAAAAATGAACTTTGCTGGTGTATGTAGTTCAGCATCCAATATCCTACAATAGCCAATCAGATACCTACTGAAAGTCTGCCAGTAGATCAGCAGTCCACTCCTACGGCTGCCCATGATATTCTGAGGCTCTGGACCCCAAAGTAGTATATAGCCATTATGAGAAGACTTATTTGAAACCTTATGCACCGCAAATTTGTCATGTCCCCTTTTAAAGCTTTTCCAGTGGTGTCAATAACCAAAATTTAAGATTATGAATTCTTTTGTATTTGCAGAGGAAATACTTGTGCTTATCTGTCCTGAATATCACAACATTCAACTTTATTTGTTGACTCGGGCTTTTAATGATATGAATGAGGAAGGGGGGGGGGAGAAGTATCTCTATCTTTTTTTAAAAAAAAATACTACTGTTTCTGTTGTCTGAGATCCTCAATAAAGGCTGATTACAAGTACAAATAAAAATATTAAAAGACAACACAGTTAGTGGTCAAGGTATATCACTTGGATCATAATTATGCATGTGTTTTTTTAAGGTCCACCAGTATCTCAGGAGAGTCTCATTTAATAACAGTGTGAATGAAAAGGTTTATTTTGACCAAAATGGGGAAATAGGAGCTGGATTTGATATTAGAAACTGGATTGTATTCCCCAATCAGTCCTTTCTTAGCGTCAAAATTGGAAGGATAGACCCACAGGCTGCTTCTGATAAAGTGTTCAACATTTGTGAGGATTCTATTGTGTGGTCTAAAAGTTTCAACCAGGTAGGGTCTATGTTTCTTTTGGGGTGCATTGGACCATTATTTAAATATTCAATAGGATCTGGTTGTTGTTGTTGCATTTTCAAAACAGAAAGGCAGATACATACTTTCTGAATCCTTAAACCTTTATCTCTTTCATCTATGAACAGGCAGTGCCCCTTTCCACATGTAATGACAATTGCCATTTGGGCTATCGTAAGACCAAGAAAGAAGGTGAACAAGTTTGCTGCTATGATTGCCTCCCATGTCCAGAAGGAAAGATCTCCAATGAAAAGGGTAAGAGAAGTCTTTTCCAAAACTTATCAGCTTATAGTCACCTGTCTTCTATCAAAAAGGTTGTTCAGAATCCTAAAGGGGTAGTGTGTGCTGACATAAGGATACAGTAGGATACACCTAGCGATATGTTCATACTTAACAAATAGTGGTCAGTTCAACAGCTTCGAGGAAATAATGAAAAATATCATACTCTAACTAAACTAAGTGGAAATTTATCTCTTCAAATTCCTATATGAAATTATCTGACACCTGGTTTCAAAGTAATGAACAACTATGCATAGATTCTGGGTGTTAATTTTATTTATTTTATTTGCATATTTATAACTACACTTTCAAAGAAAATATAACAAATCAGTGTGCAACATACAACACATTAATAACAGTATAAACACCAGAAACATATTAATGAGAGATGGTTGGGTTGAAAAATAATAATAATATAATAATAATAATAATTTATAATTTATACCCCGCCCATCTGGCTGGGTTGCTCCAGAAACTGTGGGCGGCTTCCAACAAGAGATTAAAAATACATTAAAACATCAGTCATTAAAAACTTCCCTAAACAGGACTGCCTTCAGATGTCTTCTACACGTCAGGTAGTTGTTTATTTCCTTGACATCTGATGGGAGGGTGTTCCACAGGGCGGGAGCTCCTACCGAGAAGGCCCTCTGCCTTGTTCCCTGTAACTTTGCTTCTCGCAGTGAGGGAACCACTAGAAGGTTAGTCTGAGACATAGTTGTTGGTGTAAGATAACTCAGCGAGCTTCAAGGCTGATAGGACATTTCTTTTAGGGTAGCCACAGTTCTAAACACCTCTAGTCTAACACATCTACAGTGCATTTGCTCTCCAATAAGAGAGGCAGCTTCAGTGCTTAGTTGAATTTCCATTGATTAAAGAAGATCTACACCATTGGTTGCTTTTGGAACACACTTGCTTGTAAAGCCCTATTGAGATGGCACATGTCTCTTACAGATTTTGACCAACCAGGTTGATTAGTGTAGTAAGCTACAATTTGGGATTCTATGTACAATAAAGATTTCTATCTTTTTCAGACATGGTGGACTGTTTTCTATGTCCAGAGGGACAATATCCAAATATCAACAAAGATTCCTGCATTCCCAAAAGTATTAGCTTCTTGTCTTATGAAGAACCTTTGGGGACCAGTTTGGCCATTCTGGCACTTTCCTTTTCTTCCATCACAACTTTGGTGCTTTGGGTCTTCATTCAGCATAAGGACACTCCCATAGTCAAAGCCAACAACCGGGACCTCACCTACACTCTCCTCACCTCCCTCCTGCTGTGTTTCCTTTGCCCTCTGTTTTTCATTGGGCAACCTCAGATGGTGATGTGTCTCCTTCGACAAACCATGTTTGGTGTCATCTTCTCAGTTGCTGTCTCTTCTGTTTTGGCCAAAACCATCATAGTGTTTCTGGCTTTCATGGCCACCAAGCCTGGGTCCAGGATGAGGAAGTGGGTGGGCAATAGACTGGCTTTTTCCATTGTTCTTTCCTGCACTCTTAATCAAGCCACAATGTGCAGTGTATGGCTTGCAACCTCTCCTCCATTCCCAGAATCTGACATGAACTCCATGCCTGAAGAAATTATAGTGGAATGCAATGAAGGGTCTGTCACCATGTTTTACTCCATCCTGGGTTTCATGGGTGTACTTGCCTTTGTCAGCTTCATTGTGGCTTTCCTAGCCAGGAAATTGCCAGACAGTTTCAATGAAGCCAAGTTCATCACCTTCAGCATGTTGGTCTTCTGCAGCGTTTGGTTGTCCTTCATTCCAACCTACTTGAGCACAAGGGGAAAATACATGGTGGCAGTGGAGATCTTCTCCATCTTGACCTCCAGTGCTGGCTTACTGGGCTGCATCTTTTCCCCCAAATGCTATATCATTGTCCTGAGGCCTGAGCTGAACAGCAAAGATATGTTAATAAGAAGAAAGTAGCACACAATAAACACATTCTAGTAGTTGACTTTGACTATGATATAAAAACCTGCCCAATTTCTTTGTAAGTTTCCCAGAAGCCGAGGGGTGGAAGAGGATTCCACAGAAGGTGGATTCTACAGTGGATTCATCTGATTCAATTGGATCCTGAGTCCACTTCAGAAATCAGAGCCCTGTGGATCCATTTATGAGATATCTGTGGACTGCCATATTGCCTCTGCCTGGTAGTGTTTTGTCAGTTTTAGTACGTCTCTCCCACACAAGACACAGCACACTGGCAGCTTTATTACTTTCATATTTATTCAGCAATTACAGGATCCAGCAGTCAGAGCTTCCTTAACTCATCCATCACTGTCAGAGTCAGTTGACTCAACTACCTTCTGTTTCCTGCCAAGGCAGGGTACTTTTCGCTTTCTACTCCACCTTCTTCCAGTCTTATGCTATCCTCCTCCTGGTCTTAGGATGGCCAGTCCAGGAGTGGAGTCTACCCCCGCCTGTTCTCCTCCAGCCAGTTCTCTTATCTTTGTCAGCTCTCTGTTGCTTTGAGAACTGACAGGCAACATTTCAGAGCGAGAAAGGCTTATTTGGCTCTTGCTGTGTGAAAGGCTCAAGTTTCTACTCCCCTCAGCTTGCCCTTCCTCCTCTTCAGAGCCCTCGCTGTTTGTCAGAATGGGAACGTCCCTGACATGTTTTTTCTTGGGTGTATTCTTTTATTTAAAAAATGCCGGAACAGGTCATCTAGACATTCATAGCCTGAATCAGTTAGTGCACAGAGGTCCGTGCCTTTATGCACAGCCTGGAGCAATTTTTCACTGGGGTGGAGAGGAGAGAGTGTCACCTCTTGTGCTTCCCCACCCGAGTCAAGTGCTTCACCCGACCTCATGGGCTCTGGTCATCAGCATACTCATGTAACAAAACCCTGTGCGGTGGGATAGTTTGATAGGAAGTGGCTCCCCAAAGTCACCCAGTGAGCTTCATGGCTGAATGGGGATTTGAACCCTGAACTCTCCCAGGTTCTGTTCCAACTCTACACCACACTGGCTTTATTAAAATAAAATAAGATAGTTTGATGTGTTTGAAAGCTTGCTTCTCTGTCTGTTATATTAGCTTGTGCAGGGATGGTTAACCAGAAAGGCAAACTAAGCATGCATTTGGGCCCCAGGGTGGGGTATCTGTGTTGGGCTTGGGCAGTGTGCACCCTTGAGTAGCCCCAGAAAAAAGCACAGGGGATGGGGATTCTGCCTGCAGTTTTGGATAAAGTGCCTAGGAAATCTGGGGATTAGGTCAGGCCTAATATAGCACTGGTCCTGAGACCTACATTGGCTCCCAGTATGTTTCCGAGCACAATTCAAAGTGTTGATGCTGGCCTTTAAAGCCCTAAATGGACTCAGCCTGAAGGAGCATCTCCACCCTGACACTGAGGTCTTCTGGCGGTTCCCTCACTGCGAGAAGTGAGGTTACAGGGAACCAGGAAGAGGGCCTTCTCGGTAGTGGCGCCCGCCCTGTGGAACGCCCTCCCCTCAGATGTCAAGGAAATAAACAACTATCTGACTTTTAGAAGACATCTGAAGGCAGCCCTGTTTAGGGAAGCTTTTAATGTTTGACGGACTATTGTATTTTAATATTCTTTTGGAAGCTGCCCAAAGTGGCTGGGGAAACCTAGCCAGATGAGGGAGGAATTATTATTATTATTATTATTATTATTATTATTATTATTATTATTATTATTATTTGCAGTTGGGTGACAGCTGCCATCATAAATTAAGAAGTAGGGAAAAATATATCCTAGTTAATTCTGTGTTTCTTTATTTGTTATTATTAAACTTTGCAGCATATAAGAGCTAAGATGATTTTTACCTAGGTCATCAAAATAGAGTATGCTACAGATATGCAGATTTAAGCATATATTATTTATTGTGCTCCAGAGTCTGGCCAGATATGTATTTCAATTTTGGTTAACAAAACTTGTATCTCTACTATTCTATTGACTCCTTGGGCAAAAAAAATGAGAGGCACAAATACAAGATGGGTGACACCTGGCTTGAGAGCAGTACATGTGAAAAGGATCTAGGAGTCTTAGTTGACCACAAACTTGACATGAGCCAACAGTGTGACGCGGCAGCTAAAAAAGCCAATGCAATTCTGGGCTGCATCAATAGGAGTATAGCATCTAGATCAAGGGAAGTAATAGTGCCACTGTATTCTGCTCTGGTCAGACCTCACCTGGAGTACTGTGTCCAGTTCTGGGCACCACAGTTCAAGAGGGACACTGACAAACTGGAACGTGTCCAGAGGAGGGCAACCAAAATGGTCAAAGGCCTGGAAACGATGCCTTATGAGGAACGGCTAAGGGAGCTAGGCATGTTTAGTCTGGAGAAGAGGAGGTTAAGGGCTGATATGATAGCCATGTTCAAATATATAAAAGGATGTCACATAGAGGAGGGAGAAAGGTTGTTTTCTGCTGCTCCAGAGAAGCGGACACGGAGCAATGGTTCCAAACTACAAGAAAGAAGATTCCACCTAAATATTAGGAAGAACTTCCTGACAGTAAGAGCTGTTTGACAGTGGAATTTGCTGCCAAGGAGTGTGGTGGAGTCTCCTTCTTTGGAGGTCTTTAAGCAGAGGCTTGACAACCATATGTCAGGAGTGCTCTGATGGTGTTTCCTGCTTGGCAGGGGGTTGGACTTGATGGCCCTTGTGGTCTCTTCCAACTCTATGATTCTATGATTCTATGATTCCTTCCCACCACATACTGATTTTCAGAGCTTACCTATTTTGGGGCCAATAGTGACTCTTCCGGGTGATGGTGATAATTCTTGCTGTTGTTGTTGTTGTTCTTCTACTACTACTACTATTATTACTACTGCTACTACTGCAACAGAGTTTAATACTGTGCAGTTTTTGAAATGGCTGTACAGCATGAAAAACTTTCAGTATGACATAGAATCATTGAATTTTAGAGTTGGAAGGGATAAGGAGGATCATCTGTTCCAACCCCCCTGCAATGGAATCTTTTTCCAACCTGGAGCTTTTTCCAACCTGGAGCTTGAACCCACAATCCTGAGATGCTGTACCATCTGAGCTACCCCAGATATCCCATGACAATTAAAATTGATTACTGAATGCAGAAGCATTCTAGATTTGAAAAGCTGAATGACAATCTGGAATGTGGGACCACTGCTGGGTTGTTGTTTTTTTTAATGTACATTTATTTGCTAGTTTTATTAGATTTTTATGTTACATGATTATATAGTTGTGACCTGCCCTGTGAACTTAAGGTCAAGGGCAGCCAAGAAATTTCATAAATTAATAAATAAATGTTTTACGCCACCCCCAGAAATATAGCTCTTCCACACTGTTTTCTGTTTTGGTCTCTCTGCATACTGTTTCTGTTCCTCTAGGTGGAGATCAGAGGAGAATTTTAATGAACTATGAAAAACATGTTTTCCTTGGCAACGTCTGGACAACTGGGTGGGTCTAGCTGTCATTTTCATTTCCTGCAATCCTCTTACGCAGTGTTTCTCTGAGGCCTTGTAGGTTAAAATGGTGTCCCATGAGATGGGTTGTAACAATGTAGGAGGGTGCCCAACAGTAGGCCCTGCCAGAGGGCTGTTTGCCAAGGAACCTTCCAACCCAACCACACCCTGCCACCACAGGGATGAGATCAGCATCCTGTTGAGATATGAGAGGTCTTTGTTGTCTGCAATGGCTCCTAGAGCATGCTATAGCCAAGAGATGATTATCCTCCCTGTAATTATTCAATCAACTAGGATTGTGCCTAATCTTCTCCTCAGATAATTCCACTAGCAACTAGCAAACTATAAGTAATTAACTGATGCCTAGAGGCAAGATTTTCATGCAAGATGGTGGGGCTTGTGATGGTTGCGTTAGTGCTGATGCCTCAGGTATCATGCAATATTCACCTTGCTAACTGTACCATCAGCAGCCTTCCTATACTTCACAAGTATTATCTGCCAGGAGAGTTCCTCATTGCCGGCATCCTTTCTCAGATCTACATTTTCTCCAATCCGATAAGCTTCACTAAGCATCCCTCTGAGGAACTGCTTGATCAGACTGTGTAAGCACTTATTTTGATTCTTTCATCATGTCATCCTTCCAGATACTATTATCTAGCAAGTGAATACTGGCTTTACTTTCAATGTGATGCAAAATCACTTTAAATGCAATGCTACAGCTCATTGTCCCCTCTTGCCAGAAAAAAACAGTGCATTATAGCCAACTAAGTCATAGAGCAGAGCATCTGAAACCAATAGAGTGAAGTCTACTCTGATGATGACTAATGTTGGCTATTAACCTATTCCATCCACCCTGAAGCTATATCACTTTTATTATTACAATTGCTGCTAGTAGCAGGAGTACTAGTGCTACCAGTAGAAGTGATGGTAGTAGTAGTAGATTTAGCTAGTATCCTGCAATCATAGATCAATTTACCCTATTGATTCCCTTGAAACCCTGCAGTCCATAGTTACATTCCATGGTAGTTTTCTTGCTCAGTGCAGGTATGAGGTTTCCTATAATAAATGATATATACTGAGTTCTAGCTATCACACCAAAACATGCCAAACACACACACACACACACACACACACACAGCCTTGAATAGTAATATTTATTTATATATTGAATTGAAATGCAGCAAGATTCTAAAAGTGATGCAGCCTGCAACTCTTCATTCTAGGATCTTGACGCAGAACTACCAGCACATCTTGGCCTTGTTATTTGCTATAAACGAGATCAATGAAAATCCCTTGATTTTACCAAATGTCACATTAGGCTTGAACATCTTCAATAGCCATTTCAGTCCAAGCTGGACCTATCTTGCCTCACTGGAGCTGCTCTCCACACAAGACAGGTCAGTCCCAAACTATAAATGTGATGGTCAGGACAATACAATAGCAGTCATTGGTGGACCTGAGGCTGAGATAGGTTTCCACATGGCAACCATCCTGAGCAACTACAAGATCCCCCAGGTAAGATGTGTGCATGAAATGTGGGAGCTGAACAAGCCATTGACTCTCCTCTTTCCTTTTAGTTATGGCTCTGTAACACTGAGCTGGTTAGCTTTGCTGGTTAGAGTGTGATGTTACATGTTCAATCTCATTAGGAGCCAACTGAATCTTAGGGGAAGGATGCCAGCTTAGTATCTGTTTTCAGGCAGAAGGTTTCAGCCATATCCAGGTAGGGATGGAAAAGGACTTATGCCTGAAACCCTGGAGAGTTGCTGTCAGTCAGTGTAGATAATACTGTGTTACATTATTGGGCACTGAGTTGTAAATTAATTCCAAGCAAGCAGCTCTGGTTTTATCTATACTGTCATTTGACGTGGATAGTAAGCTTTCTGTACCTTCATTAATTCCCTGTTGTCCATATCACATTCTCCTCCAAATCACTGCCTTCCCACAGTTTCCCTTCCCTACATTCATATTTTCTCATGCCATCTCCTTTTGGAGTACCCCTTGTGTGAGAAAATATGGACTAAAGGAGGGGAATGTGTTGCAACGAGAAAGTCATATGGACAGCAGAGGTTTATTGGAGGTACACAATAAATGACAGTATGGATGAGCCCTCAGTGGTGTTAGGAAATTATTTTGACTTTGTGTCTGTGGAAAGCTGGCGGAAGAAGTTCCATGATATATAGGATTCAATCCCCTTGGGTCTGTACCATCTCATCAAGCAGACCCTGAATGCAAGTATTCTCTTACTGTAAACTTGTAAGAGCCACACGGAAATTTTATGAAAGGCAGTACAGAAATGTTTTAAGATAAATAAAATAGTCAATCAACACCTGGTGAGCACTGATTTGGGGATGACTGTTCTATGGAGTAAAGGACATATTTGCCAAAACTGTAGTTTTGGGATCTCATCACAATAAGAGAGATGAAGAAATGTTTGAATTCTCCTTATTTCATAAGTAGCCACATTCCTTGCTGTGGCCATCAAAACAAGGGAACAATTACTGAAGGCAATATGAGTGCTGAATCAAAATAGCATGCTTAACTATGGTTGTTCATGGATTTTCTTATAATCCCATTTTAAAAGGCACAATTTGTGTGCTTGTACCTTATATTTTTTCCTCTGCTGTGTTCATTGAAATGTGGATTGGAGCTTTGTTGGCATGTGGGGACAAACATTGCATTACTGTTTGGCCATTTTATTGGTTAGTATGCATTCACAGAGAAACTTCAGTATGGAAATAAGCTTGTCATCTTTCCCACCCTCTGTTATTTTCTATAGTTCACATACGGTTCTGCTCCTGCGTTAAATGACCAGAATCAAGGAGCTTTCTTTCACTGGATGTTTCCAGATGGGTCCTATCAATATCGGGGCATTCTTCAGTTACTGCAGCATTTCCAATGGACATGGGTTGGAGTGCTTTTTCAGGATGATGACAATGGAAATAAGTTTGTACAGAATGTGCTTCCCGTGTTTTCTCAGAGTGGTATATGCTTTGACTTTATAGAAAGATTCCCAGCAATACCTTTTTACTGTGATTTTAATCAATTGGTAGATGAAACAGTTGGAACACTTAAGGTCATCATGGGAGCAACAGCCAATGTATTAGTCTTACCCAGTGAAATCCAGGGCATGATGACTTTGAGGATGTTGCTCCAGTTTTCAGAATATGAAGGGCTGCCAACAAAGACCAAAGTTTGGATCATGACAGCCCCAATGGATTTCACATCAGTCAACATACAAAGACTGTGGAATATAGACTTCCTCCATGGTGCTATGTCCTTTGCAGTTCACTCAAATGAGGTGTTGGGCTTCCAGAAATTTATTCAAAACCAGAGCCCTACCTCAAGAAAGCAAGATGGATTTATCCAAATCTTCTGGGAGCAGACATTTAGCTGTTTGTTCCCCGACTCGAAGACAGATAAGCAGTTTGAGAAAAATTGCACTGGGGAGGAGCAGCTGGAAACTCTTCCTGCATCTGTTTTTGAAATAGGCATGACTGTCCACAGCTATGGTATCTACAATGCTGCCTATGCTCTGGCTCATGCTTTTCATGCCATGCAGTTATCCGAATTTAAACACAGAAGACAAAGAAAGCAAAAGCTTCTGAATCAACAGCTGTGGCAGGTAACATCATGGACAGATGAATGCAAAAGAGCTCATAATGTTTGTGGGTTCATGGACAGTCAAAGCCAAAGTAGTGCCCTGAAGGTGTGGTTGAACTCTAGCTTCCATCAGCAGTGGCGTAGCATGGGGGGTGCAGGGGGGGCCGGCCGCACCGGGCGCAACATCTGGGGGGCGCGCCCGCCGCCTCTGGAGTCGCCGAAGAGCCTCGGGCGCAGGCTGTAGCAGAGCCCCATGTCTTGCGGAACCGACGAGCTGTGCGCACGTCCAGGCTGAAGGCGTCCGGCAGGCAGCGGCTCTCACCGTGGTCCCCGCGCATCAGGGCCGCGGAGGGTGTGCCAGGCAGCTCCTCCTCACAGCCCCGCCACCGCCGCTGCTGCTGCAGCTGCTGGGCCATGTTGCATTTTCCTCGCCTCTCTGCCCTCCTCCTCCTCCGGGCAAGTGGTGTTGTTTGGGCGGCAGCGCCAGTGGCAACTCGCCTCAGATCACCTGACACGGACCCGCCGCCACCGCCGTGGCTACCTTACTGTAAATACCCTAGCCCAGGCAGCAGCAAGAAGAAGCTGGCAGCGGCGACAGGTTAGGGGTTAGGGGCGCAAATTACTTGCCTTGCCCCGGGTTAGGGGGCGCAAATTACTTGCCTTGCCCCGGGTTAGGGGGCGCAAATTACTTGCCTTGCCCCGGGTTAGGGGGTGCAAATTACTTGCCTTGCCCCGGGTGCTGACAACCCACGCTACGCTGCTGTCCATCAGCCCCAGCCGGCATGTCCAATAGCCAAGGATGGTTTGTTAGAGTCCAACACCATTTGGAGGGGCACAACATTGGCTACCTTTGTCTTGTAATGTTGTCTACCAAAATGAACTTTTGTCATGAGATCCCTTTCTCATCAGTTTATTGGCTTTCCTCTTCACAGTAAGACGACAGTGATGATCATGGTTGTTTTGGTTATCATCCCTAATCAGTATATGCCAATATTATAAAACTCACTATTTTGGGAAGATTTGTGCTATGTTGATTGTTCTGTCCGGGCAATCATTTTGGCTTGCCAAATGAGACTATCATCCATCTCCTCTCCCCTTGCACTGCTCTGAGGGTTCTCCTGCCCTCTAGAGCTAATTTGGGGACATGGAGGAGGAAAGCCCTGTTACGCAAGCAAAAGTCCTTGTGTCAGCTTCTGATGATGGAACTCATTAGTTGAATCCCATTATGTGATTAGTTAATGAATATGTATTGCATGAAGGGAATCACACTGTTCTTACAACTCACTAAGAGTGGTCTCAATGGTAGAGCAACTGCTGGTGAAGAGTTAAAGTTCAATGCCCAGCATCTCCAGGTAGGGTTGTGAGACAACCAGATCTGAAACTTTGGAAAGCCATTGCCAGTCAGTGTAAAAAATGCTGAACTATGCTCTGACACAGGCAGCTTCCTGTGTTCTTATATGCTCAGCTTCTGAGCCTCCATTCATTTCTATATTGCCTCTTTTTGATGAGAGAATTCTGTGCATCTTTACTATGACTCTGGATTTACTGATTTTTTTTTTAAAAAAAGAACTCTCTCTGTGTGTTTAAGTATAGAAGCCAGCTTTTTTAGGATAGCTGTGCCATGTTTTATCCTTTGAAGCCATTTTTTATGCTATGGTAGCTCTTTAATTCAAATACAGTGGTGCCCCGCAAGACGAACGCCTCGCAAGACGGAAAACCCGCTAGACGAAAGGACTTTCCGTTTTGGAGGCGCTTCGCAAAATGAATTTCCCTATGGGCTTGCTTCGCAAGACGAAAATGTCTTGCGAGTTCCTGCGGGGTTTTTTCCCTTTCCCCACCCTTTTCCTAAGCCCTAAGCTGCTTATCAGCTGATGCACTGATAAGCCGCTTATCAGCTGATCCGCTAAAAGCCGCTAAACTGCTAATAGCGCTAATCCGCTAAGCTGTCAATGGGCTTGCTTCGCAAGACGAAAAAACCCCTATACGAAGAGCCTCACGGAATGGATTAATGTCGTCTTGCGAGGCACCACTGTATGGAACCCCACTACTTCAAAGATCAAATTGTTCTTCTAGTGTGCTAAAGAATGTGCGGGTGTGTATGCTATGCCATTGTTGTATATTGGAACTGAGTATGTAACTATTACTACTAGTAGTAGCCAACTTTTAAAAAGATCAGAAATAAATGTATTCTCTCTAATTTTGTGTCCTGCTCCCATGGCAGCCATTTTGTGACTGGCACTCATAGTACATCCTCAAAATTAGAAATGTGTGCTAGTCCAAAAAAGGTTGGTTGAGAAAAGTTGCTGAATTGAGTTAAGCACCATTTTAAAAAACCTAATATATTGCATAAGCAAACCTAAAAGTGTAAGCCTGAGCATTTTCTTGTTATGGCAATGGTTTATACACACAGAGACGCTTCTCCTTTCAAGAAACCCATTTGGTAATCTGCCTTTTCTACTTCTGTTCTTTAAGAAGTAAGCTTAGTTGGAAAAGCTATTTCCCCTCATTCATTCTGCTATGCTAAGGGTAGCCAGTGTCAAGCCCTGCAGATACTGTTGAACTTCAACTTCCGTCGGCCCCTGTCAGTATGATGGTGTTCATGAATAATGGGAGTAGTAGTCATCAATATCTGGAAAGCACCTTGGCTGCCTCTATTATACCATTGGAATATATTCAGTCATTTATTTTCAGTAACAATAGTAGCTGAAAAGGAGCTGTTGCTAACTTCAACTCTTCCATATATTATTCAAAAAGATATGTTTTGGAAGGTTTCTGGCAATATACACACATACTGTAGATTCATTTTAAAAAGTGTTAGCTACTATCTAAATTAGAACTTATGGAAACTTTCCTTAAGTATTTCCAGAATTACATTTTCAAAATATTGTTATATCACCAGTGCCAGGGACAGAAGTGGCTTGTCAGGTGGGGTGGAGCTGCTACTCTAGATTCCCAGCAAATAGGTCACTGCTGCTTACCATGTGAGAGGGTGAGGAGGTTGGTGTGGTTCAAACACATCAGCAGGAACAGTTTGTACCATAATGACCTCTCTGCTGCCTTCTCTCCCCACCTCCTGCTGAGCAAGTGTCTTCACCTGCCAGGAAGCAGGTAGAAGCTCTGTCCCAGCTGATGAGTCAATTCCAGGTTAAGTAGATTTGAACAGAACTGAAGTTTATCCACTACCAATTGGTAGGCTACCAGGTGATCATAGGTACTTATTTGACATGTTATCTAAGGAGCAGATAGGACTAAAATATGTGGTGCAACAGCACAATCGTATAGTGAAATGTATTTTATGTATTTATTTATTTTTTATCATAGAACGTCATGAAATTGAGAACTGTATAATACTCTTTTTCTTTTTTAGCTCCACCGCTTTCTGAAAGGTGTCTCATTTAACAACAGTGCAGGGGAAACGGTGTCCTTCAACCAAAACGGGGAATTAGTAGCGGGATTTGATGTTATAAACTGGATCACTTTCATAAATAAGTCTTTCCTTAGAGTGAAAGTGGGTAGAATAGACCCGAAGGCTCCCCCTGCCAAAGTCCTCTTTCTTCAAGATGATGACATTGTATGGCCCAGTAGCTTTAATCAGGTAATGACTGTGTATATTTCAACTTGAAAATATGTTTTCAGTAATAGAGCTCAACTGTCTATTGCCTGCTAAATGCTTTCAAGCATTATATCATTACAGGAATTAGGAACCTATAAACCTCCAACTTCCTGGGGCTGTTGGTAGCTGAAATTCAGAAATATCTGGACACTGATAGGTTCCCAATCCACAGCACCCACCTATTTTTAATCAATCAATCAATCAATCAATCAATTTTGTGAACTTCATCCAAAGATCATTGGGAGGTTCACAACATGAAAAATACAAAACGAAAAGTCAAAATACATAATAAAACAAAGCACAAGCAAAATAAGCCATTAACCCACTAACCACTAACATTTAAAAGTCTATTGAATGATAATCAGCCAAAGGCCTGGTTAAAGAGGAATGTTCTCAACTGGTGTCTAAAGATATGTAATGAAAGCACCAGGCGAGCATCCCTGGTGAGAGCATTCCACAAATAGGGAGCCACTGTAGAAAAGCCCTGTTCCTCTGTTGCTATTCTCTGGACCTCTTGTGTAAGAGACACACAAATAAAGGCCTTAGGTGATGATTGCAGGGTCCAGGTTGGTTTGTATGGGGAGACCTATTGTAATCCTAAGATGTTTAAGACTTTATAGGTCAAAACCAGCATGAATGGGGCCTGGAAACTAATTGGCAGTCAATACAGTCAGGTCAGGATCAGTGTAATGTGGTCAAAGCACTTTGCTTGTCAAGGTTCCCAGCCACCACAGGAGAATAAAGACACAAGGACACATAATTTTAGGTTAAATGCTAATGGGCAAAATTTAGGCCACAACTTTATTGGTTACAGAATGTGAGCGGTATTAGCTTAGGCATCAACAGACTATATCTGACTCCTGTCCGCCTTGCAGGAAGTCTGGTAAGGGCAAAACACCAATAGGGGGAGCTCCGCCGATGCAGATCGACTCAAGCTCCCCTGGGTTCCTGCTGGGGTTGTGGCATGGCCCTAGCCCCTCCCTGGACTTGACGAGATCCACACCCCCAGATTCCTTTAACGGAATACCCTTAAACAACCCTGATTGAAATGGATGTAGAAAATTAGTTTCCTCCTAGTGCCTGATTTTGGTCTGCAAACACCTGCTCAAGAACCCTGCCCAAGAAGGGGAGATTGGCAACTGACCTGTAGTTACCATATTGGCCCGAATATAAGCCACCCTCTTTTTTCTTCCAAATTCCGATTGTGAAATGTTAAAGTGTAGCTTATATTCGCAACCTTACGCCACTGGCAAAGTGGTGCTGCTCCCCCCAGAAAACAGCCCTGGAGCATGGGACAACAGCGCCCATCCCGTCCAGGGCTCCCAAGCCTCCCCCAAGCCACCAAATTTTAAAGGTGTGGCTTATTGGTGGGTGCTGCTTATATTTGGGCCAATACGGTACTTCTATTTTCTGAATCCAAAGATGATTTCGATGATTTCTTGAGGAGTGGTTTAGATATTGCAATGCAAACCCCATAGAAGTATTGGATTATAAATTACTCTCTCCTCTTTTATGGACAGACACGGCCGCTTTCTTTGTGTAATGACAATTGTCGTTCAGGTTACAGAAGAAAAAAGAAGGAAGGGAAACAATTTTGCTGCTATGATTGTATTCCATGCGCTGAAGGGAAGATCTCAAACAAGAAGGGTAAGATTGGTTGTGTATAAAGCTTTTGAACTTTGTTGGCAGTGATCCTACATGTGCGTATTGCACATCATGCTGTACTGCAACTTTCCCCAAGCTGGTGTCCTCAATATATTTTGTACTACAACTTCCTTCAGTCACCTCTCAGTCTCCCAGCTCTCACCCAGGACTCCTCCCATTGAACCTGGCTTTCACTCAGGGCCCAAACAAATTCAGATATAATCCCCACAGTTCACAGTGACAGGCAACAGGGTTGATGGAGCTCCCTCAGAATGCCCACATCTGAATCCACATCTGAATCCCATTCAGCTTCTCTGCACAGACCCTCTTTCAAAGTACAGCAAGTTTAGACTGGTAGGGTTCCCAGGGGGTCGAACAGATGGCAAACAGGACACGCCTCAACTCATATTGTCCTCTTAATTTCCTGTTCTTTGTCAGGCTAGATGCACAGCTACCTACAAACCCATACCTAATCAACAAGATGGGGAACAGGAACTACACATTCCAACCAGATGGCCCATGTTAGAATTCCGTTAGTGATAGTGAGCGGAAAACATATTTCTTCAGTTATGGGATTCTGTTTCCTATAGTCACTGTGTTCTAAAATGTCAGTTTTCTCCTGGGCCATCAATATGGCTTCTTTGAAATACAACTCAATGTGAATGACTCAATAACATATTTCAGATTTTAACCAGGGGAACAATAATGCAGGGCTTTCAAATAAGAATCCTTGATTATGTTTGTTTAAGAATGGTACAATATACAAGGCTGTAGAGAAATGTTTTTTCAGATATGGATGACTGCATACTGTGCCATGGTGGACAATACCCAAATAATGACCGGGATTTATGCCTTCCAAAAGATATAAGCTTCTTGTCTTACGAAGAACCATTAGGGATGAGCACCTCCATTTTTGCTCTTATCTTTTCTTCCATCACAGTCTCGGTGCTTGGAATTTTCATAAAGCACAAAGACACTCCTATAGTCAAAGCCAACAACATAGACCTCACCTACACCCTCCTCATCTCTCTCCTGTTCTCCTTCCTTTGTGTATTCCTATTCATTGGCCAGCCAGAGAAGTTGACGTGTCTTCTTCGACAACCTGCTTTTGGCATAATCTTCTCCATGGCTGTTTCTTGTATTTTGGCCAAAACTATCACTGTGGTGCTGGCTTTCATGGCCACAAAGCCGGGATCCAGTATGAGGAAATGGGTGGGGAAAGGATTGGCCATCTCCATTGTTCTGTGCTGCTTCATGATTCAAGCCACTATCTGCACTGTGTGGCTGGCAACCTCTCCTCCATTTCCAGATTCAGACATGCACTCAATGGCTAAAGAAATTATACTGGAATGTAATGAAGGCTCAGCCACCATGTTTTACTATGTTCTTGGTTTTATGGGTTTACTTGCCTTCATCAGCTTCACAGTGGCTTTCCTAGCCAAGAAGTTACCCGACAGTTTTAATGAAGCCAAATTTATCACCTTCAGCATGTTGGTCTTCTGCAGTGTTTGGTTGTCCTTTGTTCCAACTTACTTGAGCACAAAAGGAAAATACATGGTGGCGGTTGAGATCTTCTCCATATTGGCCTCTAGTGCTGGATTACTAGGTTGCATCTTTTCCCCCAAATGCTACATCATAGTTTTGAGGCCTGATCTGAACAGCAAGGCACAGCTCATTAGAATAAAGCATTAAGGAACATAAAGGTCCGTGATCCTCATCTAGATAAAGTTATCTGTGACTATGTTGTTCCCCATATTGTTGGCGAGGGGGTCCCCTAACCCCTATGAATAATGGGGCATTTGGTAATGGTTATATTAGTTACATTTCTTGGTAGAGAATTGGCATGATGCAGCCACACCTCCTCTTAATCTGGCATTTCAAGATTGCAAAACTCTGCCCATCCTTTTTTCCCCTAGCTGTGGAAATAGAGCTGTTGTTGTTGTTGTCATTCCTAAATTTACCACTGGAAGGGAGATTGTTCACACATTCTGAAGCATCATAGTGGTTAATGCAGAATTAGCTAAGCCAAAGTCTCAGTGATTTTTTTCATCCAAGGTGAAGCAGAACAGAGAGTCTCCCACTCCTTTAGCCTTAACAGTCTCAATGGCTGTTAAGTTTAACAGCTGAAGAGTTATGGAACTGACAGGGCCCCTCTGTACACTGTTCATGAGAGCAAAGATGGTGCATAAAGGGAAGTTTTCCCTCTGCACATAACTGTTGCATTATGGGGAAGCATTGCTTTTCCCCCTTGCATTCTGGGAAGTCTTGTTTATGATCTTTTCCCTGTTTCTGCACACACTGTACAGACCTGTTCCAAACACCAAGACATTCCTTCCTTGCTCAGTTCATCTTAAGTTCATGTTGACCTGTTCTCCATGCATAGCCGACCACATCTATAGAACTTGATTATTATATTCTTTCATGTTATGATCAATCATTAGTAATTGTTTTATGCTATATCAATCTTTAGTTGTAATTTAATTAGGAGGTTTCATGCCTGTCTGGTTCCAACCTCATTTCCCAGCCTTTAATCTATCGGTGATTAATGTTCACATGTAATTCCCACCTCTCACATGTAATCCCCGCCTTGTATTCATGTTAGCCAATGAGCAACTAGTTTCTTTGTGTTTGTATCAACCAATCAGCCACAAGCACACCTGTGGCAATGTTTGTAATATTCAATAAAAGAGAGTTCCCGGGGCTTCCCCCGGCAGACGCCTCTCATGACACCTACTACTCATCTGTCGTGATTTTCATTCCTACAGGTGTACATAGTTAATTTTAGGCACTTTATGTATTGAACTTAAACACACCCACCCCTTTAGATGTTAATCTATTGTATACTACTTTACCCATTTCAAATACCAACTGTATCTGAAGGCTGTTTGCTTATTTGGCTGAGTGGGGGTCTACCAGCACCACTGATGTCACCAATCTGATGCATGAAGTCACAGGTGAGGTCACCAACACATTAGTAGCAGGAGATATTATCATGAGTTTGGGTGATTGATTGACTTCAGGTAGTTAAGCATGTTACAGATGTAAATAAATAAATATTATGGCTCATAGTTCAACCCATTCATTGTCTCATGTCTTCATTTTGCTGGTGTGTGTGTGTGTGTGAGAGAGAGAGAGAGAGAGAGAGAGAGAGCACAATAAACACCAGGAGAAAACTAGACTCTACAGAGATAGTGTGGGAGACCCCATTGTAAATGAACTTGTTCCATGGTTTTAAGTGAATTGAGGCATGCCTGACTTGTGCTTAACAGAAGCTTGTTTACGGTGTGGGTTTATATTCTCAAATGCCATGAAACAGTGTACTGATGCTAGGAGAGAACCCAACTTAACACAGCAGAGTTACATTCATGTCTTCTCACCAAAATAAAACCTATGGAACAAGGTTTCTGTGGCCATTTCCCAAAGCAAATCTATCCATTCCATTACCCAGCTGATTTGCACATCTCAAATCTTTATTACTTAGGCTTGAAATCATACAGTAATACAAGTAAATTGGTGCACTGCTCAAATATAACTTACAACAACAATAACTATAAATCAACACTAACAACAGAGTCAATTGTCTTCTGTATTGCAAATATTATTTGGGTATTAATCTCTGCCAGTAACCGGGGGGAAACATAAATTCAAGGTATGCTTTGTATGTTTTTGAGGAGGGGGTTTGGCCTCCTTAGGCCAAATGTTTAAAATATTGATTGCATACTTTTACAAACCCTGGGGTGGCCTTGAGCATGATATCTCTCTCTTGTTTATCAGGGGCCCTGTTTTCATTACAGTCCTATTGGCTGTCACAACTGAGTTTTGATAGCAGAAGTTCATAACTTATGCAAGACTTCATGCCACTTTTGAAAAGGCAGACCTTGCAAACTACTCCCTCTTTACTGTTAGTATTCATTTTTGAATACATTACTTCAAGTTTGTTATTCCTTACTACGGGTCATTACAAACCAGCTGGGTCCCACTGAGCATGTCCAAAGGAGACTCCACTCCAGTTGTGTTAAATCATTTTTCTTCTGCAATATCTCACAGAACCAAACTGAGCTGGTCCCACTGAATAGGACTGGGGAAGACTTCTCCCAAGTTGTGATAAACATGTTTTCTGCTGCTATGTCACACAGATCCAGTAATGCTACATAGGCGATTGTCTCCCTTGTAATTTTCAATGAGCCATGATTACATCTAGTTATTCTGCTAGTCCCCAGAGAATTCAATGACCATTCCCACAATTGTGAACCGAGACTAAGAATGCTGTTAAAATCCCATCTGTCACACAGAGCTGTCAATAGAGATGGTTGCATGTCTGTTTTCTGATACCGTCCATTGTGTGTGGTGTTGTTGTAGTTTTTGGCTTCAACTGCATGCAAACTCAAGTCAAATTGTCCAAGTCAAAGACACTCAGATGGCAATATACATAGAAGCCAATGAGCTGATATTTAAAAGGCAGAGTTTTCATGCAAGATGGTGCTATTTGTGATACTGGTGTTAGTGTTGCTAACCCAAATGATGTCTATTTCTCCAATGGTTAAACACACCATCACTCACCCTATTCTTACTCATCACAAGTGCTATCATGTAGGAGATTTCATCATTGCTGGCATTATTTCTCAGATATACATATTGCCTAATCCAATCAAATTTGAAGAACATCCTTCTCATGAAGCATTTGACAATATTATGTAAGGAATCATATTATTGTTGTGTTGTTTTCGTTCTGTTCTGTTGCTTTGCAAAATGTACATTCTCAGGCAAGCCAATGCAATCAACTTTATTTTCAGTGCATTACAAATGGTTTATTGTCTCTACATCATTGTATAGATTTGTATCATACTACCCTACCCTGTTTCTATGTAGACGGTGATTTTCAGCAGTGCAAATTCAGGGAGAGAGTTCATCTCCTAATCCTCTTCCTGTATAATATATTTAAGGATTTTTTCAAGAGCAGCCTTCCCTATCCTTCTACTCCACCTAACTAGCCTTTTGGCCTATAACTTCCATCATTATCCACCATCATAGCCAATGACGGGAACTATGGGTGTTCTAGTTCAAAGCATTTGTTTCACGCAGGGTTGGGAATTCTGCTATAGAGTGGCAACTTTCTTCATTGTACTGAATAGGACTAATAATAGACAAGGTAAACTACCAAAAGGTCAAACAAGGTGAGAAACCATTACTAACTGCATGACTAGCTCTCAGGCTGTTTAGCTTTCAGGCTGTAATCCAAATCACACTACAATGGGAGAAAGGCCTGCTGATTTCAGTGAGATTTACTTTCAAGAAGACTATACATTTTTGCATTGGAATATTTGTAATAAATCTTACAACTAATATTGAGTGGGTACAACATGTTCATGGTGAGTTCCGGCACCTCTTTACCTAGAATAATAGTTTTCACTTAATGTAAGATGATACCAGATTGGGAGTGGAGTCTAAAACTCCTGGCAGAAGCAGAATGTTATTAGTAAATCCATTTCTTCCTGCAGCCTCTTCCTAATGCCACTTCTCAACCTGCTTTGGATCTTAACCTAATCCTTTAGGGTGACATATTTGGGGGATGGGAGTGGTTAGGATCCAAGCTTTCATTTCCCATCAAGCTATGTGCTGAAAAGTTTTTCCCCACTTCCTATAATATGTCCAAATGATCTATCTTAGAGCAAAGTTTTTAGTGTATAGATAGGACTGAAATGTAGCAAATACCAAATTTTGAAGAAGATAAACTATGGTGCATCATTTATTTCTCATTGTAGGGTACTAACTCAGAGCTACCAGCAAATCCTGGCCTTGCAATTTGCTGTGAAAGAGATAAATGAAAAACCCCAGATATTACCCAATGTCACTATGGGTTTCCACATCTACAACAGCAATTTCCATGCAAGATGGACCTACCTTGCCTCAATGGAACTTCTGTCTACACCAGGCGGGTTTATCCCAAACTACAAGTGTGACATTCAGAATAGTCCAGTTGCAGTCATTGGGGGACCCAATTCTGATATATGTCTCTACATTGCAACCATCCTGTGCATTTATAAGATTCTCCAGGTATAATGTACCTTAGAGTTATATATATGAATATATGAATGAAATAAAAAGCTGTACTTTACATGAATTTCATTGGCTCCTAATGTACATTGAATGCTGGATTGGACAGTTTTGCAATTTAGGAATTGCAGCAACACATTTTAATTTGTAGCTATCCTTATTGTCTCTCTAACTTTCACTGTTAATTTCTTTAGCTTACGTATGGCTCTGCTCCAGTGATAAATGATGAAACCCATGGAGTTTCTTTGCACCAGATGTTCCCTAATGGCGACAAACAGTATATGGGGATTGTCCAGCTACTGCTGCATTTTCAGTGGACATGGATCGGGGTGCTTTTCATAAATGATGACAGTGGAGAGAGATTGAAAGCAAGCATGCTTCACACTTTCTCCCAGAAAGGCATCTGCTTTGATTTTGTCGAAAGATTTCCACGAGCAGTATTTTCTACTGGAATTCATGATTTGGTGCTGGAGGGTATTCACACAATCAATGTTATTATGAAAAGCACTGCCAATGCAGTGGTTGTAAATGGTGAAATCCACACCATTCTTGTTTTAAGAACACTGTTGCATCTTCAAGAATTTGAGGAAATACCCATAAAAACAAAGATCTGGATTATGACAGCCGAGATGGATTTTACAGCACTTAGTGCTCAGAAAAGTTGGGACATCCACTTTATCCATGGCAGCATATCCTTGGCAATTCACTCAAAGGATCTTCCAGGATTCCACACATTTCTTCAAACAAGAAACCCTACCACAGCAAAAAAAGACGATTTTATTAGGGTCTTCTGGGAAAATGCTTTTAGCTGTACTTTCCATAATTCCACCTTAGAAGAGGATGCTGGTGAAATCTGCACCGGGGAAGAAAAACTGGAGACACTTCCTCAGTCAGTTTTTGAAATGAGAATGACTGGTCACAGCTATAGTATCTACAATGCTGTACATGCAGTGGCAGAAGGTTTACATGCTATGTATTCATTTAAATTCAAAAACATAGCAAAAGTCAGTGAAAGAACATGGGACCTTATTAATCAACAGCCATGGCAGGTATTCCACAAGCAGAAAAACTCATTATATCTATGGGTGCAACAGCAGTCCCTGTAATACGTAGATTTTTTCTTCACCGTAGTGGAGTTTTAGGTATCCAAGCAGTAGGTTAATCATAGTTGACATTTAACAGCAAGTGCAAGTTTCAGTTCAGCGTGTCACTTACAATCTATACATAGATTTTATTACTAGAGATGGTTATGTTGGCCATGACTGATAACTAGAGAAAAGTAATAGTGGTATTACCTTTATACAGTGGTACCTCGGGTTACATACACTTCAGGTTACAGACGGCGCTAACCCAAAAATAGTACCTTGGGTTAAGAACTTTGCTTCAGGATGAGAACAGAAATCGTGCTCCAGCAGCACGGCAGCAGCGGGAGGCCCCATTAGCTAAAGTGGTGCTTCAGGTTAAGAACAGTTTCAGGTTAAGAACGGACCTCCAGAACGAATTAAGTTCTTAACCCGAGTTACCACTGTATTCATCTGTAAGGATGTTTCAGCTAAAATGGCCTCTTAAAATTTTCCATCCTACTCTATTCTCATCCAAGCCACGTTTCTCCAGGAGAGGAAGAAATTCTCCAACGGTTGGTGATGATGGTCTTCACCATTAGCAGTGGCAGTAACATAGCTTCCTTACTTCTCTCTCTCATCAATTCCTAATGAGTTTGGGATAATTCATACATCCGTACTCATAAACACCAATGGTTCTTGATTATATTACTTACAGGGGGATTTTTTTTTTTTTTTTACATATTTAACATACTTTTTCAAAGTGGTTGGACACACACACACACACACACACACACACACACACAATTTCCCCTGAGAGAGATGACATGCGACCAAGATGCATCAGTGCCAGGGTGACTTGCTTTGGTGTCAAGAAGTGTGGCAGCAGAAGCTCCACAAGCTATCTAGCCATGGGGCTGTGGCTATGACAACCAAGACAACATAGAGACAGCCTTCACACCCCGTCATTTAGGAACATGCAAGTGAATGAGAATCCAGAAATGTGTAGGATCTGGAGTGCACCTCTGATACAAAGTAATCTGTTTTGGGGGGTTTTGTAAACCACCTTAAGGGTTTCTTTTAAATTCAAGTGATATATCAATTTTATGAAAATAACAATAAATGAGATACAAAGTACAGTGGTACCTCGGGTTAAGTACTTAATTCATCCTGGAGGTCCGTTCTTAACCTGAAACTGTTCTTAACCTGAAGCACCACTTTTGCTAATGGGGCTTCCCACTGCCGGACCACGTTTTCTGTTCTCATCCTGAAGCAAAGATCTTAACCCGAGGTACAATTTCTAGGTTAGCAGAGTCTGTAGCCTGAAGCGTCTGTAACCTGAAGCATATGTAACCCGAGGTACCACTGTATACACTAATCGCTCCAGATCAGATCAGGTCAGTCCTTATAAGAATCAGAACTTTGGTAGTTCTCCTTTCTGTAGTAAAGGATCATTACTGTATCCTCATGCATCTGTTACTTATGATAGATAGTTCTGATCTACTTCTCTCTCTCTCTCTCTCTCTTGCTCTCTTCTAATTTAGCTTCACCATTATCTAAAAAGTTTATCATTTAACAACAGTGCTGGGGAAAAGGTTTCCTTTGACCAAAAGGGGAATTTAATTGCTGGATTTGATATCATCAACTGGATCACATTCCCAAACCACTCCTTTCTTAGAGTCAAGGTTGGACAGATAGCATCACAGGCTTCCCTGGACAAATTATTCATTTGTGAAGATGCCATCCAATGGTCCAATAGATTTAACCAGGTACATTTGGTGATAAACAAATAGCTTCCCCAATGTTCAAAAAGATATTTTTTTGAAAAAAGCTTATGGCAAACCGGAAGTTTTATGGTGGTGAACCTCAAACGCAGACACACTCTGCAACAGAATACCTTCTACAAATTTCCTCTGTGACTAGAAGCAGTCACAATGTTACATTTGTTTTCAGCACAGGGTACATCGTTCAGTCCTAGCTGAACTTTCAGTGTTTGTCCACAGCTGCACAGTTCAGCATAGAAACAGAGGAATGCATTCCTATCTTTCCTCCCCTTAAAACTTTCCCACACCCCTCCCTTGCCCTCCCTGAGTATCTTTGCTGGCTGGAATGTGCCTTTGAACTGTAATCATGACTCTTGTTAGTATGGGTGGAGGAGGGACATACATGTGTACCGTATTTTTCGCTCTATTGGACGCACCGGACCATAGGACGCACCGGACCATAGGAGGGGGAGAACAGGGGAAAATTTTTTTTCTTGTTCTCCCCCTCTAAGTCAAGGTCTGTTCTGTGCGTTCAAGGTGCGTTTACCCGAAGCCTCCGGAGCCCAGCGGGAGTTCCTGCTGGGCTCTGGAGGCTTTGGGTTCCTTTCGACCTGCTCTTTGGGGCTGGGGGGGGGGAGCGCTGCTTTCCCCCACCGCCAGCCCCAAAGACCAGGTCGGGGAAGAGCGGGAAGGTGGCGCTCTGCCTTCCCGCTGTCCCCCAAGCTTGTGGGGCTGGCGGTGGGGAAAAGCACTGCTTTTCCCACTGCCAGCCTCCAAACCAGGTCGGGTTTGGAGGCTGCTATCCGCAAGCCTTGCGAGCCTGGCGGGAACTCCCACCGAGCTCCCAAGACTTGCAGATATCTGCCCGAAGCCCGGGGCACGCTGCTCAGCTCACCCCAGGCTTCGGGATGCAAGCTGCTATCCGCAAGCTTTGGGAGCCCGGCAGGCACTCCCACCAAGCTCCCAAGGCTTGCAGATAGCTTCCTGAAGCCTGGAGAGCGAGAGGGGTCAGTGCGCACCAACCCCTCTTGCTCTCCAGGCTTCAGCAAATGCCTGCATTTGCCCCATAGGACGCACACACATTTCCCCTTCATTTTTGGAGGGGAAAAAGTGTGTCCTATAGAGTGAAAAATACGGTATGTGTTTCGAAACCTCAGACTTTTTCATGGCTAGAATGTAGCATATTGCAGACCCTCCAAGTGTTTCTATTTTCCAGGGACGTCCCTGATTTAGTGAAGCCACCCTGGTTTCTGATTTGATCCTGGAATGTCCCAGTTTTCTTCAGGATGTCCCTATTTTCATTGGAGAAATATTGGTGGATATGGAGTTATCCGACCCCCAAGTCATCTGAAGGTAGCCCTGTATAGGGAAGTCTTTTTAATGTGTAATGTTTTTTTCTAATCTCTCATTCATGGACAGGCAAAGCCACTTTCTCAGTGTAATGACAACTGTTGCTCAGGTTATAGTAAGTCAAAGAAGGAAGGGAAGCCATTTTGCTGCTATGATTGTCTCCGCTGTCCAGAGGGCAAGATTTCCAACCAGAAGGGTATGAGATGTTATAAACAGAGCATATCAAATTCATTGGCTACTTAATTTTGTGCTCTTTCATTTTTTTTCCATTTCAGCTATATATGCAGCTTAATCACCCAAATTTCTAAGCAATGTACATAAAGATTACAAAAAGCATACCACGGGTAAAATAAAATTGCAATTAATAATAAAAACAGGAAATCCTTAAAATGTCTGCTGAAATAGGAATGTATTCGTCAAGCACCTGAAGTGTCTGGCTGATCTAAGCTAGAAGAAAATTCCTCAGAACTGAGTCCACAATATGGATATCAGCCAGATACATTATATGGATAAAACCCATGCATAATTCTCAGAAACCAAGAAATGGTATGTTATGCTCAGGGAACAAAGAGGTAATGATCAAAATCTGGATTTCAGGACAGAGCTGAGCTTTCTTTGCTCAGTATGTTGGCTACTGCTGCTCTAGGCTGACTATAGCTTCTGGAAAATAACTACATGAGAAGGCTAAAAAATTTTTTTTTTTCAATCTGCCAACTTTATTTAAGACTTTGTAATATTGCCACGATGACAATAGTGCTCTACATACATGAAATGTAACCAACCATTTCTTTTACAGACATGGATGCCTGTTTCAACTGTCCAGAAGATCATTATCCAAACAGTGACCAGGATATGTGCACCCCAAAAGCTGTGACCTTCCTGTCATATGAAGAGCCTTTGGGGCTTACCCTGGCTACTACTGCTCTTTTCTTTTCTTCCATCACAGTTTTGGTGCTTTGCATCTTCATTAAGCACCAGAAAACTCCCATAGTGAAAGCCAATAACAAAGAGCTCACCTTCACTCTTCTTATAGCCATCGTGCTCTCCTTCCTTTGTACATTGCTATTTACTGGGCAACCTTCAAGGCTGACATGTTTCCTTCAACAAACTGCGTTTGGCATCATCTTCTCAGTGGCTATTTCTTGTATTTTGGCCAAGACAATCGTTGTGGTTCTAGCTTTCGTAGCTACAAAACCAGGGTCCAGAATAAGAAGCTGGATGGGGAAACAACTGGCCAACTCCATTGTTCTGTGCTGTTCCATGATTCAAACCACCATTTGCACTGTGTGGCTCTCAATCTTTCCCCCATTCCCAGATTTGGACATGCACTCCATGACTAAAGAAATTGTACTGGAATGTAATCAAGGGTCAGTCAGTATGTTTTATTGCGTCCTGGGCTATATGGGTTTCCTGGCCATTGTCAGCTTCACTGTGGCCTTCTTAGCCAGGAAGTTGCCTGACAGTTTTAATGAAGCCAAATTTATCACCTTCAGCATGCTGGTCTTTTGCAGTGTGTGGTTGTCATTTGTTCCAACTTACTTGAGTACCAAGGGCAAATACATGGTGGCTGTGGAGATCTTCTCCATTTTAGGCTCCACTGCTGGTTTATTAGGCTGTATCTTTTCCCCCAAATGCTATGTTATTTTACTGAGGCCTGAACTGAACAGCAGAGAACAGCTAATGGGGAAAAAGAGATAATGAAATTGAAAATGGATAGTAAAGTAAATCTAAGTTTAGCACTGTGCATATCTGAGTGAAGACAATTGGAAGTGATAATCTACCTGTTAACATGCTCCATAAGTTTTAATGAGTTGTTGTGGTTTCAAGCATTGCATGCTTATGAAACTCTGTGCCTTTGCTATTGGAAATATGGTCTCATTAACAGAAAGTTTAGTGGAAACTCAATGAACTGTAGGTGTGAGTTTGAATTACTGCTTAAAATATGTATGTTAATTTTATGTTATGTAATTAGAGATGTTGCATGTTTTTTATTGCTATTTGAACAAATACTTTTCTATATTGGTTTCTGGGGCTGCATTGCTACTCTGTATATTTTCCCCAAAATATCATAGTATTGAGGTCCAAGCTGAATACTAGGGAACAACTAATAAAGAAGACAGCATTAAGGAAATCATTGTCTGTTGACTAGTGAATCATTTCCTGGCATTAATCTGACCTGTGAAAACATCCACCACATAAGATTAAATGTTTCAAGCCTATGGCACTGATGCCTTCATTACATATCTTAAGGCGCCAGGCAAAATTTCCTCTTCTCCCAGGCCTTTGGCTAATTAAACAATATGTGGCCTTTTTAATAATAATAATAATAATAATAATAATAATAATAATAATAATAATAATAATGTATACCCTGCCCATCTGACTGGGTTTCCACAGCCACTCTGGGCAGCTCCCAACAGAATATTAAAAACAGAATAAAATATCAAACATTAAAAACTTCCCTAAACACCTTCAGATGTGTGGCAGGTTATTGTTTTTGTTTATTATGGTACATATTCTGTGTTTTTATATTCTAAACTGCCTTGTGATGTTAAAATGAAGGGCACCATAGAATTAACTAACTAACTAACTAACTAACTAACTAACTAACCAACTATAATAGACCTTACATGTAATCTAATTAATTTGTGTATTTGGCCCTGTTCTTGTTCCCAATGGTTTCAAGCAGATGGATTAGAATATGACAGCATGTTTGATTTGTGTTATAGTTTCATATAATTATGTACTGGAATTTTGTTGACACTGTTGTTGTGTATTGACTTATCCACTGTGTTACAGATACATTTGTTCCTATTCTGTTTTCAGTTGGCATAGTGGTTGCCTTAGTTTGCTTAATGTGTTGCATACTATGCAACTTTAGGCAGAGCATGGTTATAAAACGACCTACAAATAAATGGATGGTATGAACCAACATCAGAGTTTCAACTATTTATTTTACTTTGGGAAAATTAGTAAAAATATTTTTGCAGACTTTTAAAAAAGTTGGAAGTGGACACAGGAAGGAGCCTGGAAGATACTTCGTGACAGATGTATGGTTGGACTTCATACAGTTCCAGAATGGTTTCGTACACAAACATTGGGCCAATCATCATGTGCTACAGTATCATTTTAGTTGCAAATATATCTGCTTCTTCACTGGGTCCTTATTCACATCTGGTAGGGATGAGGCAGAAATCTGATTCAATTCACATTTAATTTTTTTGTTTCCTGAGAGTATTAAGAAGAAACCTCTTTATCCTTGTCTGGATGCTAAGCTCTGAATCCACCTCAGAGTATTATACAGATCACTCATGAGCTCTGCCCCTTTCATTCACCCATAGAGGCATTTTGTTTGTTTGTTTTACCTTTATTGGCATAAGCACACATGAGGTTTAAGGATAAAAAGGTAAAGGGACCTCTGACCATTAGGTCCAGTCGTGGCCGACTCTGGGGTTGCAGCGCTCATCTCACTTTATTGGCTGAGGGAGCCAGCGTACAGCTTCTGGGTCATGTGGCCAGCATGACTAAGCCGCTTCTGGTGAACCAGAGCAGCACACGGAAACGCCGTTTATCTTCCCAACGGAGTGGTACCTATTTATCTTTGAAGTGCTTTTGAACTGCTAGATTGGCAGGAGCAGGGACCAAGCAACGGGAACTCACCCCATCGTGGGGATTCGAACCGCCAACCTTCTGATCGGCAAGTCCTTGGCTCTGTGGTTTAACCCACAGCACTACCCGCGTAGATATGCTTAATTTCAGATTTATGGATGTGACTTTCTACTTGGGAACTCTGGTGATACAATGGTAACTCTGGCGATACAATACAGCGAGAGTCCTGCTGGAACACACTCTCTCACTGAAGATGGAATTCTATTAAATATTTGCATCATTTCACTGAGGGATGCTCTGTGTGGTTGTCCAATCCCTGTGGGTACTGAGAGCAAGCAGTTCGAAGACCAACACCTTCTTTACCTTTCCATCAGAGCCTTGGTGGGGGACTACATATCCTGGGTTCAAATGCAGCCCTCATAGGCTCTCCACCTGTTCATTGGGAAACTCCCCACACTGCAACCCCTCTCTGCCACATCCCTTCTCCCCAGAGTGCAGCTCTCACAAACCCTACTTCCCATCCTTTCCCTCTAGCTGGAATATGTTCCTGAACTCTGATAATGTATTTTGCCTCATAGAGGCTTCAGTGCATGTGAAACTAGCATATAGTATAAAGCTTAAAAGTACATTTCTTGCCCACCCCACTTTTGCCTAAGGCACCGCCCACTACCGTCATGTGACCCTCGGGCTAAGAAAGTCTCCCTATCACTTACCTAGAACAAAACTACATGCGTAAGGAATTTCTAAATAGTCTAGGAATTAGACTGAAAGGTATGATGTATCTTTCCAGAACTAAAAACAACCTAATTTTGCTTTGAAACAAAAAACAAAACAAAACAAAACTTGGTGAACATGGCACACACAAAAATATAGTAATAACAAGCAAGCTTGTCAAAATATTTATTAAAGTATTTATTCAAATAGCAATTAAAAACATGCAACACCTCTAATTACATAAAATAAAATGAACATATATATTTTAAGCAGTAATTCAAACTCATACCTACAGTTCATTGAGTTTCCTCTAAACTTTCTGTTAATGAGACCATATGTACAATAGAAAAGGCACAGAGTTTCATAAACATGCAATGCTTGAAACCACAACAACTCATTAAAACTTATGGAGCATGTTAACAGGTAGATTATCACTTCCAATTGTCTTCACTCAGATATGCACAGTGCTAAACTTAGATTTACTTTACTATCCATTTTTAACTTTTTTACCTCTTTTTCCCCATTAGTTGTTCTCTGCTGTTCAGTTCAGGCCTCAGTAAAATAACATAGCATTTGGGGGAAAAGATACAGCCTAATAAACCAACAGTGGAGCCTAAAATGGAGAAGATCTCCACAGCCACCATGTATTTGCCCTTGGTACTCAAGTAAGTTGGAACAAATGACAACCACACACTGCAAAAGACCAGCATGCTGAAGGTGATAAATTTGGCTTCGTTAAAACTGTCAGGCAACTTCCTGGCTAAGAAGGCTACAGTGAAGCTGATAATGGCCAGGAAACCCATATAGCCCAGGACGCAATAAAACATACTGACTGACCCTTGATTACATTCCAGTACAATTTCTTTAGTCATGGAGTGCATGTCCAAATCTGGGAATGGGGGAAAGGTTGAGACCCACACAGTGCAAAGAGTGGTTTGAATCATGGAGCAGGAAAGAACAATGGAGGTGGCCAGTTGTTTCCCCATCCATTTCCTCATGCTGGATCCTGGTTTGGTAGCCATGAAAGCTAAGACCACTATTGTTGTTTTGGACAACACACAAGAAACTGCAATGGAGAAAATGACGCCAAAAACAGATTGTCGAAGGAGACATACTACTTTTTCAGGTCGACCTATGAATAATAAAGTACAAAGGAAAGAGAGCAAGAGGGAGAAAAGGAGAGTGTAAGTGAGGCTCCGGTTGTTGGCTTTGACTATGGGAGTGTCCTGGTGCTTAATGAAAATCTGAAGTACCCAAACTGTGATGGCAGAAAAAGAGAGAGCAGCAATTGTCAAACAGATCCCCAATGGTTCTTCATAGGACAAATAACTTATGTATTTCGGAATGCATGAATCCTGGAGGTTATTTGGATACTGATCTTCTGGGCATTGTAAACAATCATTCATATCTGTAAAAGAAAGATTTTTTAAATGTCTTTCATATTTAATAACAAGGGTGCACATTGGCTGTATGTGGGGGCCAAATAATGAAGAAAGGTTCTGTCCCCCCCCCCTTTTAAATCAAATGTAATGTCAATACCCCACCCCAAATGCACCCTGGCCCTTATCATCTTTTGGTTTTCCTAATTGCCTATATTTCACTAGATCCATGGGTTTTGCTAGAAAACAAATACAACAAAATCCTCCTCATCCTATTTGTCTGCAAACTGACAGGCTAAATGCACTCTGAAGGGGCTGCTGTGCCTGTATCCACTTTGGCAAAATAGGGGGAAGGTATAGCTATTTTTATCTCCTCCATTATCATGAATGGGAAACCACAGATATGCTTTTTAAACAAAACAGCTCAGAACTCAAATCACAGATCAAATTGAAGAGAGCAGAGAATGGCTCAGGAACAGAATGGAGAAAATACACACACTTGCAGAAAACCATATGGAGGAAGCAATTCATCTCCTAGAAAACCATCTCAATCACAACCACATCCTTGGAGTTGTTGTCTCTCCAAGAATTTACAAACACACAAAAACAAAGTACTGATGAGACCCTCCTAAGCTTTTTCTTGAGAGCTGTCCAAAATATTTGATTGCCCTGGCAGGTGCATTATGTGACCCATAAGAGCAGCAAAATAACCCAACTGTACAATGGTGATAGGATAAAACCAGGCCAAATATTTATTGACAGCAGCAGGCAGGGCATGGGCTGGCATGGCATTGGGTCCCAGGATCAGTTCATCATTCCACAAGCCCCATGTTGATGGAATAGATCCGCCAGGTTTCGGTTGCTCCAAACCTGTACGACAGGAGTCAGCAATTGTTGAACCTTGCTGTGGTGTAAGCCAAGCAAGCAAAGTCTCACTGGGGGACCAGGGTGCAGATTCCAACCAGGCAGATGCCGAACCCACGCTTGGGTTTGCCGTGGTCAATCCTCCCCTCCTGCCCTTTATACCACCCCATACTATGTTGATCCTGATCAATGCCATTTCTGTCCTCATTCAATGTTCTTCTGCCTAACAAAGGAAAGCCATAATTTCACTGAGGGAAAGGCAAAAAAACAAAAACCCAACGAAGTGCCAGTCAGGTTGAGGGGGAGGAGAAATCCTTTCCAGCCCTGTCAACCAATGACCCAAAATTGCTTAGTGAATGCTCTGTGGAGGTGGGCGAATTGGAAGCTCTCAAAACAAAATGGCTGTGAGCTCCAAGGGAAGCAGTCTTATATAGGTTTTCCCCTCCCCTCTTCAGCAAAGGCTCATGGGACAGCTTTTTCCCCATGAGCCCATCACACAGAGAAGATACTGGGCAAAACCTTGCCCTCTATTTTGCTGCAATCTATGGGTCACAGTGCCACCGGGCAAAGGCGTCCCATGCTTATTCGGCATGGAACAGGGCTAAATGCTATGTCCTGCATCTCTTACCTGACTGGTTTGAAATTTTCCCAGCTGGACAGGGAAAGCAATCATAGCAGCAAAATGGCTCCCCTTCCTTCATTGCTTTACTATAACCCAAATGACATTTGTCATTACACAGAGAAATGGGAAGTGCCTGTCCATAAATAGAAGAGGCAGAACATTAAGTCTTTGGACTTTGTATATTACTAGTGAGCTAAAAAATAATAATGGGTTGTAGGTATCACAGCATAAAAGATAATTGGTTCTAGAGCAGTACAGTGGTACCTCGGGTTAAGAACTTAATTCGTTCTAGAGGTCCATTCTTAACCTGAAACTGTTCTTAACCTGAGGTACAACTTTAGCTAAAGGGACCTCCTACTGTCGCTGCACCGCCACCACGCGATTTCTGTTCTCATCCTGAAGCAAAATTCTTAACCCGAGGTACTGTTTCTGGGTTTAGGTAAAGAGTAAAGGGACCCCTGACCATTAGGTCCAGTCGCAGACAACTCTGGGGTTGCTGCGCTCATCTTGCTTTACTGGCCAAGGGAGCCGGCATGCAACTTCTGGGTCATGTGACCACTATGACTAAGCCGCTTCTGGCGAACCAGAGCAGCTCATGGAAATGCCGTTTACCTTCCTGCCAGAGCAGTACCTATTTATCTACTTGCACTTCATGCTTTCGAACTGCTAGGTTGGCAGGTTAGCAGAGTCTGTAACCTGAAGCATCTGTAACCAGAGGTACCACTGTATTCTTCAACCCTGGGTCTCCAGATGTTGTTGAGTTGCACTTCCCCTCATCACTGACCATTGGCTCAGTTGGCTGTGGATGACATCTGGGGGCTCAAGGTTAAATGATACTATTCTAGAGAACACCTTCTTTCAGTGAACTTTTGGAACAGCTCCCACCCACAAGAAGAGTCATGCATTGCAGGAGGTCGGACTGGATGTCCCTCAGGGACCCTTCTATTATTCTATGTATCAGCAGGTTTAGGAAAAAGCCAACAATTGCAGAAGTACCAAAAAGTACCCTTTTCTGAAGGGAGGATGGAGAGTTGAACCTAGGGAATAAAATTATGAGTTCCAAGACAACAGTATTTTAAAGATAGGTTTTATAGCATTTCTAACATGTAGTCAAACTTCAAGTAATTTCATACTGACTTTTTAAACTGCAATAGCAGATGTCTTATGTGGAATCATTGGCATTTTGTTCCTTTTGAAATCTATGGGACCTGAGGACCATTAACTTTATGCACTTTGTTAGATTTTGGAAGAATTGTTGAAGAATTATCTGCCAGTATCAAGGCATATCATAAAGGCTGGAATAACTTTTCATTAAGCTGAAACTGAAATATTAATCAAAAATGGTTCAGAAGATGAACCAATTATTCTGTGATTAACATATTGGCTTCCTTGGATCCATGGGACATTTACTTATTTTTTTGGTCTATTGAAATGTTATTTGTTTATTTGTTTATTGTTTCTTATATGAAATCTTAACTGCAACTGATTACTTACATTGAATTCCCATGCAAATCCAAGGTTAGTTCAATTGAAATAAAGGGATGCAAAGTTTATAGGATTCTAGTATTCTGAGATCTGAGATCTGGATACTGAAAATTGTAGTCTGAATTGCTCTTACCAAAGATAAAAACAATTTGGGCCTCTAAGCACTGAACCCTTTCGCAACTAGTGTTTATACCACCATCTGTGTGCCCAAGAACTTACCTGATTGAATGTGCTGGGCCACACAATCACATCTTCATGGATGGTGAATACTTTATCTGGGAGAGTCTTTCCAACCTTGACTCTGTGGAAGGACTGGTTTGGGAATGTGACCCAGTTGATAATATCAAATCCAGCTTCTAAATTCCCATCTTGGTCAAAAGAAACCTTTTCTCCAGCGCCGTTGTTAAAAGAGACAGATCTCAGAAAGGAATGAAGCTGAAGAGGCAGAGAATGATAAGGTTGCAACTATACGACAGGATGATATTTTTCACTACAGGAATGTAGTTAACAGCTTTGCTAGAAGCTATTGGAAGGCTTATCTGTCTAGACAAATGGTGGCCAAACTTGGCCCTCCAGTTGTTTTTTGACTGCAACTCCCATCATCCCTAGATAACAGGACCAGTGGTCAGGAATGATGGGAATTGTAGTCCCAAAACAGCTGGAGGGGCAAGTTTGGCCACCACTGGTCTAGACAGAAGATGTAGTTGAAAGAGCATTAGCTGTGATAATGAAGCACCTAAAGATTATACAAAGTCTATGAGGGAAATGAAACTACTGAGTCTGGGCTTCCTCTGCTGTTCTTAACTGTAATTTGTAGGGAAGGTGACAATCTATTCAAATATTGGAGGATTACATCATTTAGAGGTTTAAACACTAACACGGACACTTTAAACCAGGTCCAGAGATGAACTAGAGATCCATTCATTTATTGAAACAGGGGTTATATGAGTTCTAAATGCACCTAGACAATGCATTAGGTAACGGTTCAAAAAATGGAAGTTATAAAAGAACTAGAACTGAGATGGAATGGATGGCCTTAATAGAGGATTAGACAAATCAATGGAAAATAAGCTGTCAGTGGCTGCTAAACAAGATGACTGTTCTACCACTGTCAGAGGCAGCCTTTTAAATGTTATTAGAATGATATTAGATATATCGTTCTATGTTTAACATGCAGTTTCCCTATTGTCCTATTGCTGCTCTGCAGAACTCTTTGTTGTCACATTTTAATAATGCATTATTAACGTTATAAACTACAAGTGTAGATCTGCCCTCTGTCTCTTAATACCAGTGAGATTGCCATATAACCTGATGCAGCAGAGCCCTTCTTATGTGGAACCCAGATCCTGGGCATGGTATAAACCAAAGTTTTGAGGTGGTATTTGGACTGTTGGTGACCCTTAATCTGTATTAGTCTGTTCCAGACATTACCTTCCATGGCTTTTGAGTCAGGAGCATCCACTTCGTTTTATCTGCCCTTGCTCCATGTTTGTATTTGGATGTGTACATGTTATGTAAAGCATGTGCCACAACATATACTGAAGTGTACATGTTGTAGCTATGACCAGTCATGCTCATTTCAAAGACAGAAGAAGGAAGAGTCTCCAGTTTCTCCTCCCCAGTGCAGATTTGCCCATCCATTATTTCTATATCGGATGTGGGGAAGAAGCAGCCAAATGCATGTCCCCAGAAATGCTTGACAAAGCCATCTCCTTTTTCTGAGAGGTGGTTTCTGATCTGAAGAAATGTCTGGAATGCCAATATGTCCCTTGAATGAACAGCAAAGGATAAAGAGCCATGAATGAAATCTATGCCCCAGCCTGCTTGAAAGGGAAGAGAGGAGAAATCCATTTGGGCTGTCATAATCCAGACTTTTCTTTTGACTGGTATATCTTCAAATTGCGGTAGCTGGATCAAGATTCTCAAACTGATCATCGTGTGGACTTCACCATATACAACCACAGCAGTTACGCTGCTTCCCATAATGCGATGAGACACTGGAAACCAGTCTGAGAGTACTTCACCAGTGTCAGCAGAAAAAGCTTTTTTGGAGCATCTTTCTATGAACTCAAAGCAGATACCATTCTGGGGATAACTGGGAAGCACATTCTGTACAAACAACTCTCCATTTTCATCTTCTAGGGAAATGACCCCAATCCAGATCCAACTGAAATGCAACAGCAGCTTGATGATGCCCATATACTGATGATTGCTATGAGGGAACAATTGGTGGAAGAAAACATCTTCGTTGTTGTGTTTCATCATTGAATGTGAACCATATCTGAGCTATAGAAAATAAATGAAAAGGGAGACATGACATTTCCATGATAAATCTCTGGACAGTATTTTCCTTGTAACACTGTTCTAATAATTTGTTCATAACATTCTCTGAAATTCATCAGGTTATTGGCAAATAAGGTCTAGTTGTCTTCTGTCCTGCCCCCTAGCACAGTTATTATATGGGGCTCAGATTTCGGCAGGCACTCACCTTGGATCTATGGAAGCTGTCCAATCAAAGTTCTTAAGGCAAATGTTCTCGGTACCTCCCTGTGTCCCAAACGCATCATTGCACCTAGAGGCTAATCTTTTCTCAGTAGAATTACAGATCTGGCATAGGACACTTAACTATTGGCTTCACCTTCATGCCAAAACAGCAAAGCACATCTTATAGGAAAGAAACTTTTGAAGAGCTTCTTAATGTTACAGATGCAACTCTTACCTGTGGGATCTTGTATGTGGACAGTGTAGCTGCCATATGCAAGCAAGTTTCAGAGTCTGGACCCCCAATGACTGCTACTGGGATGTTCTTGTTGCCACATTTATAGTTAGGGGTGAATCTACCTTGTGTGGAGAGAAGCTCCATTGAAGCAAGGTAAGTCCATCGTGCCCTGAACTCACTATTATAGATGTCGAAGCCCAGGCTGACATTGGGCAATATCCAGGGATTTGCATTGATCTCCTTTACAGCAAATACCAAAGCCAGGATGTGCTGGTAGCCCTGTGTCAGTACCCTGTAGCGAAATCATCATGCAATGTCACAGTTCATTAGTTTAGAATATTTTATTCACAAAAGCCCTCCTCAAACATTCAGCCTGAACACACAAGGGCACAAAATGTGCAACTGGGGAGAGTGGCATCTCCAACACCCACAAGAACCACCCATGACTCCTCCACTCCTAGTTTTCATGGCTGTACTATAATGGTCTGAGTGAGGTTTCTAAATGCATGTGGCCGAACATGCTTAGCTTTGGAGTCAGGAACGCTGCCTCATCACCAAACACACTTAGAAGTTAACCCTCCTCACTCTGTACACACAGAGTTGCTGGGGTGGGAGCATTCAGTCCCTGGTTCGCTACAGAGTTTTCACCTTCACCTCTTCTGACTGAATATGATATTCACAAACAAATTTAATCTTCACCAGACCCCTCTTCAGATGTTCAGCCTGATCATTATGAATTAGGTTTAGATAGCCCACTTCAAGACATGTTTGGGAAACAATGCACCAAATAGACCGTACAACTCCTGCCTCAGAAAGTCTTAAGTACCTATCAATGGTCAAATGGGCAATCTACACTCTCTCTCTCTCTCTCTCTCTCACACACACACACACACACACAAACCCATACATGGCATTCAGAATGAAGCATACATTGATGTATTTACATTGGCTTGATGGTTAGGGACATGTAACTTGTATTGCATTTATGTATTGGAAAATGAGGAATAAGAAGCAGAAAATCTGTTATCTGCAGTGCTTTCTTCCTAAATAAAAATGTTTTGCGGTGTTCTCATTTTTCTACTCATATTGAAGCCAAACTTAGATTCACAAAATGTTTAGGGGTATGCATCTCCCTGCGTCCCCCAAGAAAAAAAAAAAGGCACTGCTTATCTTCATATTAGAAAACAGCAAAGAAAGAGAATTATTTACTACCGGTGATCTGCTTGCTAACATTATCTGTAATGAGATACAGTTTTTTTTTTTTAAAAAAAAAAACAAAATCTATTTACAGGAGATCATCAACGTCTTCATCAGATGGTGGTTTCTGAAAGGATAAAGAACTTGAAAGGATGTAGATCTGAGGAAGGATGCCGGCAGTGATGAGGTCTCCTGGCTGATGGTACCTGTGAAGATGATGAACACGTTCCCTGGCAGTGCACTGAGGAAAATGAGTATTGCACCCCATCTGAAGGGGCACTAAGAGCACCATAAAGAGAACAAAATTCCATGGAGATCTTTCTATCAGCAACCAGCTCATTTCTTCCAAAATAAAGATTTGAATTAAATGGAGACTCATCAGACATATTCAAAGACAGGAGTGTACAATGTAAAGAAACAGCACTCTCAATGCTGCGGCTCTCTACTTCTAAATGGCACATGGAATATAAACACAATGCTTCAGGCTTGGTTCATTGTTTTAGTGGTCACTGGAATTCCCTGAAGACTATATGAAGAGACAGAAATAATCCTATTTCATTTGGTAATTAGAGAGGAGAGGAGATAATCACTTACTCAGAGATAAAAGTTCCCTGAGACATTTCAGGAAGGAGGAAAAATAGCATGTATCTTATTTGGCCATCCTTGAGAGGAATGTACACAATGCCAAACGGCTTTCAAAAAAATGAGGCCTTAAGAATAAGACAAAAGAAGAATCACATTTTAAGTTATTTATTTCTAGAGGGGGGATGCAATTTAATATCTTTATACCCAACAAAATATCATATACAGTGCCATTCATCAGACACATTTGAAACTTTTGAATAATGTTTTCCAATATCTCTTTTATTCCTATTATTATTTATTATATTTGTTTACCACCTGTGATGGGATGATGAGCTGCTTGTGCTTAAAAGGGTTGGTCCCTCAGAGTTTGCTCAGCGTAGCAAAGCTCTGCCTTGAGCGGAGCCCTTTGGCATGGCTCCGTCAGTCGCTGTTAGAATCCGACAGTGGGCGTCTGCGGAAACGTTTCCAACATAAAAGCTGTTTAACGGAAACGCGTCTCCTGGATTCTCTGCGTGACAGTTTCCGGAGAGGGGTGGGGGTCCCTAAAGGGGGCCTTGATACCTCCTCACTGTTCTCACTGGAAGTATCCCAGAGCCTCCCCTCCGACTCCCTTTTCCTTGGAGCTCCTGCTCCCCCCCTACTGGTTCCCTCTTCTGCTGCAGAGTCTCTCCTATTCTCCTGGAGCCTTTCCACCACCTGTTCTTCCGATGGCAGTTCCCTGACATCCACCTCCGCCCCAGGGCCCCCTTCACCCCCTCCTGCCTCCTCTCCTACTGGCGGTGAGGATGGAAAGCCCCGGAAGGAACTCTCCTCATCATCAGAGGATTCAAACACTTCTAGCCACGGCTTTCCGTCTCTTTCCCCGTCTTCCTCTTCTTCGTCGGAGTCTGCTTCCTCCTCCACCCCTGACTCTGGGAACCCTTCAAACTCCCCTTCCTCATCGGTGGTCCCAAAGTGTTCCCTCCTAAATCGTGCCACTGGCTGCGGTTTTCTTGGGAAACGCCGATGAAACGTTTCTATTAAAATCTCGTCATTGACTTCCTCTGCCGGTACCCATGTGTTTTCTGACTCTTCCTCCCCCTCCCATTCTACCAAGTATTCCACCTGATTCCCCTTCCACCTGGAATCAATGATTCCTGCCACGTCCATGTTGCGTTCTCTCTCTTCTATGACGGGTGTTTGGGTGACCTTCCTCTCATGTTCCCCCCACTCATGTCCCTCTCGGTACGGCGACAGTAATGACCTGTGAAATGCTGGGTGCAATTTCATGTGACTGGGCAATCTGAGTTTGAATGCTACTGGGTTGACCTGTTGTATGACCTCAAAGGGTCCCAACCGTTTGGGTCTCAATTTCTTACACCCTCCCTTGAACGGCAGTCCTTGGGTGGATAGCCACACCCGGTTACCCACCCTTATGGTTTCACCTTCCCTCCTATTTCTGTCTGCTTGCTTCTTATATTCTTCTTTGGCTTTCTCTAAGTTGAGTTGGAGCTGACGGTGGATCGCTTCCATCTCTTCAACAAAATGTTCCGCCGCCGGTACACTCCACCTCTTCCCTCCTTCTCCTGGAAATGCCCGAGGATGACACCCATAATTTGCCAGAAAGGGACTCATCCCTGTGGACACGTTCTCCACGTTGTTGTAGGCAAATTCTGCCAGAGGTAACTTATCTACCCAATCATTTTCTCTGTCCTTTACATAACACCTCAGGTATTGTTGCAAAACCCCGTTTGCCCTCTCTGCCTGCCCATTTGTTTCTGGGAGTCTGGCGGTGGAAAAATTTACCTCCACGTGCAGCAAGCTCATTAGCTTCCTCCAGAACCTGGAAGTAAATTGTTTCCCTCTGTCGCTGACCACCCTCAAGGGGGCGCCATGCAACCTGAAAATATGCTTTACAAACAACTTTGCGGTTTCTTCCGCTGTGACTGCATGTGAACAGGCTATAAAATGGCACATCTTAGTTAATAGATCCACCACCACCATGACAGCTGTTTTTCCTTTGGATTTTGGCAGATCTGTCATAAAATCTATGGATACCATCTCCCATGGTCTTTCTGGTGTGGGTAAGGGTTCTAATAGCCCCGCTGGTGCCAGCCTCTCTCCTTTTGCTCTCTGGCACCTGTCGCATCCCCGGACATACTCCCACACGTCTTCCCTCACCTTGGGCCACCAAAACTCCCTGGTAACCAACCACATGGTTTTGTGCTGCCCGAAGTGGCCCGCCGTGGGGCTGTCGTGTAACTGTCTGAGCACTCGGCCTCTTAGTTCCCCATCTGGTATGTAGAGTGCCCCTTTGTAATACAACTTTCCGTTCTTTTCCTCAAAACCCCCTGTGTTCTCCCCTGTTCCCCTGAGTTCCCTGAGCTTTTCTTGGGCGTATTCATCGTTCTCGGTACCCTCCACCAGTTCTCTTTGATCCACCAATGCCGCCCCACAAACCCAGTGGTCCTCGGGGATGATATGTCTTTCCTCCGTCGCTCCCCCCCCCTCCAAGTACTCAGGTTTTCGGGAGAGAGCGTCCGCTCTGACGTTCTCTGGCCCTGGCACGTAGCGCATTTCAAAATTGAACTTGGAGAACTCTTGCGCCCATCTTACTTGTCTCTGGTTCAGTACTCGGGCCGTTCTCCAGTATTCTAGATTTTTGTGGTCTGTCCGCACTTGAACCTTGTGCTGCGCCCCAATCAACAGGTGTCGCCATCTCCGGAACGCTTCATGGATGGCGAGTAATTCTCTGTCGTACACTGTATAGTTCCTCTCGGATTTGTTCAACTTCCGCGAGAAGAAGGCACACGGTTTCCATTCTGACGTATCCTTTCCCGGCTGTAGGAGCACTGCACCCACCGCTCTGTCTGACGCGTCAGTCTCCACTCTCATTGGCTGCTGCAGATCCACGTGTAAGAGTTGTTCTTCCGAAGCAAACGCCTTCTTTAACCTTTCAAACGCTCGCTGCGCTTCTTCCATCCAGACAAATTTCTTCTTACTGCTGAGACAATCCGTGATGGGGGCCGTTAAATGGGCAAAGTTCTTGATGAACTTCCGATAGAAGTTTCCGAAACCCAAGAACCTTTGCACGTCTTTCTTAGTTTTCGGTGGTTTCCATTCCAGTACCGCTTGAACTTTGCTAGGATCCATGGCCAGCCCCTTGTCTGACAACCGGTACCCCAGGAATTCCACCTCTCTGGTGTGAAACTGACACTTCTCCAGTTTCACCCACAGCTGGTTTTCTTGCAGTTTGCTCAGTACCTCTCGTACACCTCGCACATGCTGCTCCTCATTCTCTGAGTATACTAGTACGTCATCTAAGAACGCTGCGCAGTTCTTGTAAAGCAATGGTCCTAGGACGTGATTCATGAACGATTGAAAAATGGCCGACCCCCCCGGAGGCCGAAGGGCATAACGAGGTATTCAAAGGCCCCCAAAGGGGTGAACATAGTGGTTTTCCACTCGTCTCCCTTTCTCATACGTATCAGGTTGTACGCCCCCCTTAGGTCCAGCTTGGTAAAAAATTTCCCTTTCCTCACCTGGATCAGAATGTCATCGATTCTGGGCATGGGGAAAGCCACTGGTTCGGACACGGCATTTAGGGCCCTGAAGTCTACGACCAATCTCGGTTTATCTGTATTTTTTTTGTCCACAAAAAACACTGGGCTACCCCCCACCGCTCGTGACTCTCTGATGAACCCTCGCTTGAGGTTCTTGTCTATAAACTCCCTTAACTCCTGCATCTCCCTGTCTGACATTGCATACAGCTTGCCCACTGGCAATTGTGCTCCTGGGAGTAAGTTGATTTGACAGTCAAAGGGTCTGTGCGGGGGTAGTTTATCTGCTTCCCTTTCGCTGAAGACATTAGCCAAGTCGGCGTATTGTCGTGGTACCCTCCCTTGGTCTGTTACTTCCATCCTTGCTAGCGTGGCTTGGGTGCCTACTTGGCTCTCCCTCTCCGTGCAATGTGCCAGGCAATGCGCTGACCCAAAGGAAACCACCCTCTGGTGCCATCCCACTAGCGGATCATGCAGCGCTAGCCAGCTCATTCCCAAAATAATGGGCGCTCCTCCCAAGGTGGCTATATTAAACGCTATCAGTTCTGTGTGCCTTGCCACCTTCATTATCATGGGGACAGTCTGCTGGTTAACTTCTCCTCCCAACAACGCCCTCCCATCAATCGTGGTCACCTGCAGAGGGTTATTTAAGGGGATAGTCTGTATCTGGTGTTCGGCTGCAAACTCCTTACTCATAAAGTTGCAGGAGCTGCCTGAGTCCAATAGCGCCTTCACCTTTAGTGGGTGTCCGTTTGCCAGCTCTAGCAACACCTCTATTACAAGAGCTGGTCTTGGTGGTTCCGGCGTGGGCACATTCACTGTTCCTTGGCCTGGCTGCTGTGCCCCGATGGTGGCAGCCAGGCGTTGGCTTTTACTTGCTCCTTAGCTCCCTCCGCCTCCTCCCCAACAGCTCCCGCCATCCCTTGCCATTCCTTTCTTTGCGGACAAACTCTGGCAAAGTGACCTGGCTGTTGGCAGAGAAAACATTTCTTGGCGCCTTTTCCCTCCTTCTTCCGCCCTTCACTGGGGTTTGAAACTGCGCGCACGCGCGCTGTTCCAATTTCCATCGGCTCTGCTGGCGGGGAAGGCTGCTCTGGAATCTCTGGAATGTGGAAATCCCTCCAACGCTCCCCTTTCCCTTCCCGCTTCTCCAAGGCTCTGGCCTCCTGGCGTGCTCCTATGGCCAGCGCGAATTTAGTCAGCTGGTCCATAGACTCCGCCCTGGGCGCCCGGGAAAGTTCGTCTTTCACTGCCGAAGATAGTCCTTCTTCGAACAGCATTTGTATCGGTTCCACTGACAAATCCCAGCTTAATTTATGGATCAACATGGTGAACTCAGTCCAGTACTCACGGACAGATCGGTTCCCTTGTTTACACGCCATTAACTGTCTGCGCGCCACTCCCTGCTCAATCTCGCTGGAGAACATCAAATCCATGGCGCGAAAAAACTTCCTTGTGTCCTTTAGGACCTCATTATTGGCTGCCATTAGGGGTCTCACCCAGTGTTTCGCCCCCCCTTCGAGATGGCCAATCACAAACGCTACCCTCGATTCCTCATCAGGAAAATCATCAAACTGCAGATTGAGGGCATATTGCATCTCTGTCCTAAAGGCTTGATAGTTCCTGGGATCACCCCCAAACTTCTGCACCAGTCCTGGCACCTTCCTCGAGAGTTGGGTGGCTTTTCCCTTTTCTGCATCATGAGCCCTCCTCTCCTCAAGCCTAGCCGTTTGCAGAGCTAACTGGACCTCCAACATCCTGTACCTTTCTTCCAGGCTTGGACCGGCTGCAGCTGCTCCCCCTTCTCCGGCTCCGGCTGGGTTGCTCATGATGCCTCTCCTTGCACAAGCTGCTTTCAGAGACTGTCGGATTGCTGTGATGGGATGATGAGCTGCTTGTGCTTAAAAGGGTTGGTCCCTCAGAGTTTGCTCAGCGTAGCAAAGCTCTGCTTGAGCGGAGCCCTTTGGCATGGCTCCGTCAGTCGCTGTTAGAATCCGACAGTGGGCGTCTGCGGAAACGTTTCCAACATAAAAGCTGTTTAACGGAAACGCGTCTCCTGGATTCTCTGCGTGACAGTTTCCGGAGAGGGGTGGGGGTCCCTAAAGGGGGCCTTGATACCTCCTCACTGTTCTCACTGGAAGTATCCCAGAGCCTCCCCTCCGACTCCCTTTCCCTTGGAGCTCCTGCTCCCCCCCTACTGGTTCCCTCTTCTGCTGCAGAGTCTCTCCTATTCTCCTGGAGCCTTTCCACCACCTGTTCTTCCAATGGCAGTTCCCTGACACCACCCTTCATCCAAAGATCCCAGGGCGGTTCGCAAAAGAAAAGTACAAAATTCGAATACAAAATACATAATAAAGCACAAACAAAACCAAACAAACCAATAACCACCCCTCCAACAAACACATTAAAAAGTCATAGAGAATTGGCCGAAAGTCTGGTTGAAGGCAAACATTTTCGCCTGATGCCTAAATATATCTTCTTCTTTGGTGATACTTCATAGCCAATTAAGATTGTCTTCCATAAACCTGGTTTGAAGAATGAGTTCATAAGTGACTGTGGAGGCCAATTCTGGACCCACACATCTTTCCACAGTGGGGACATTGGTTCCCGGGCGGGAGTTGATCACGGTGTGCATTTGCCAAGTGTGCCTTCCTCTTAGCATGTTTCTCCCTTGCGTCCTGAGTGTCTTCAAAGTCCATGACACCTGGAGAACAGCCTTATATATAATGAACGTGTCAGGTGGGCCTCCACAACTGGGTAGCACCACAAAAGAGGCCCATTCTTGTGAGCCTCTCATAGAGAAAGCACTCAAAGAAGGGTCTCAGATGATGATTGTCAGATCCAGGTCACTTCATATACAGTAGAGAGAGGCAGCCCTTGATGCATTGTGGTCCGGAGCTGTTTAAGGTAATATAGGTCAAGACTAGCACTTTTAACTGGGCCCAGAACATAATTGGCAGCCAGTGCAGTCAGGCTAGTATAGGTGCAATATGCTCAAATCATATTGCCCCAGTGAGCAACCTGGGCACTGAATTCTGCATCATCTTCAGAACTGAATTCAGAGGCAACCCTGTGTATAATGCATTTGTCACCTACTTTCCTTCACTGACAAGGAATGAGAACACTGGCATAGAGAGAGAGCGGATAAGAATGGAATGTGGAGGGGAGGGAGAAGCAGCAGGGAGCAGCCATGACTTGATCTCTGGGCACAGGGATAACAGAAGGGAGAGCCAGAGTGAAAGAATGCAGCTTGCCAGCCAGCCAGTGACTCAGAATACCGGCAGTGCCCTCTCCAAAATTTTGTACGATCACAAGACTTTATGAGAAGCTCGAAAAGGAAAGGAAGAGAAGGTGGAGGTTTTCCTGTTGGGGGGGGAGGGAACAGAGCTTAGTTCCAACAACTATGCTACCTGAGAATGACGAAGATTAGCTGAGCTCTGACTGGGGCTTGTTATTTGGCTAATAAATCCGAAATAATTAACCGACAGAGTTGTCTTGCATGTGTGGGAGAGACCCAAGCCATTATAGCATTATATTAATCTAACATATAGGTGGCCAGAGCACAAGCAATCGTAGTTGGGCTATCTCTGTCCAGAAAGAGGAGCAACTGCCCACCAACCTAAGTTGATGTAAGGCACTCTGTGCTACTAAGGTCACCAGAGCAAAGGATCCATAAGTATCCCCAAGCTACATATTCTCTCCTTCTTATGGAGTGTAACCCCATCAAGAGCATGTAACTTCCCATACATCTAGTCTAGGGACACACTTACTAGCAGTTCCTCAGTTTTATCTGGATTGCGTTTATTGGATCTCATCCAGTCCATTACTCAAACAAGACTTTGGTCCAGCAATTCCACTGCCTCACCTGCAGATGTAAAGGAAAAGTAGAGTTGTGGGTCATGAGCATATTGCTGAAAATGTACTCCAAAATTCTGGATGACCCCACTCAGTGGTTTCATCTAGATGTTAAACAGTCTGGGAGATAAAATAGAACCCTGAGGAACCCCACATGGAAGGCTCCACAGGGCTGAAGAGTAGTCCTCAAGCATCGGCCTATGGAAATGACCCTCCAAGTAGGCCCAGAACAACTGCAGAGTGGCACCACCTGCTCCTAACTCGGACAGCTGCTCCAGAAGGATAGCAAGAACCTTGCCCAAGAAATGGAGATTGGCAACTGTCTGGTAGTTACTTAGATTTTCTGACTCCATGGCCACAGATTGTACACCCCTGGCCTGGAAGTATGCCCTGCAATCCTTTTTTTTTTTTAAAAAAAATGATATTTATTAAAGTTTCCAATAAAAAACATATAAACACAGACAGCAATAAAAACATACATAAACAAAAACAAAAAACATGTATAAATTAAAACCTTATTTTCTAAACCTAATTTCCTCGACCTCCTCACACCTCCCCCTTCTGTATTCTAATCTCATTTATCTTGTCAGCAAATCCATTCCCATATTTCCCATAGTTTTTGATAATTCTGTTCTTTTTCCTTAATCAACGCCCCTGCAAACCACTAATTTTTAAACCCATATCTTTCTAGCCTTCATTAATTTTGTAATGTTTATTAAGATAGTCTTTAAACTTCTTCCAATCTTCTTCCACTGTCTCTTTGTCCTGGTCTCGGATTCTGCCAGTCATCTCTGCCAGTCCCATATAATCTGTCATCTTCATCTGCCATTCTTCCAGGGTGGGTAGATCTGGTGTCTTCCAATACTTTGCAATAAGAATCCTTGCTACTGTAGTAGCATACATAAAAAATGTTCTCTCCTTCTTTAACACCACATGGCTAACCATACCCAGGAGAAAGGCCTCTGGTTTCTTCAAGAAGGTATATTTAAATACCTTTTTCATTTCATTATATATCATTTCCCAGAAAGCCTTAATCCTTGGGCATGTCCACCAGAGGTGAAAGAATGCCCTGCAATCCTGTACCTCACTATGCCCTGAAATAAGTACCATCAGGCTGTGACCTAAACCAGTCAATGGATATACTTTACTTTCCTTTTATTAAATCCCAAAACTTATTTAGATCCACCAGGAGGAGGAGGAAGAAAAAGAAGAAGAAGAAGGGGATATTCTGCCTTTCACTACCCTAAGGAGTCTCAAAGCGGCTAACAATCTCCTTTTCCCTTCCTCCCCCACAACAAACACTCTGTGAGGTGAGTGAGGCTGTGAGACTTCAAAGAAGTGTGACTAGCCCAAGGTCACCCAGCAGCGGCATGTGGAGGAGCAGGGAATCAAACCCGGTTCAGCAGATTACAAGTCCACTGCTCTTAATCACTACACCACACTGGAGAGTTCTTTGACCAAACAAAAACTATTTGACAGAAGTCCCTTTTCTCTTATTCATGCAGATCATTTGCAGAAGATTATTAATCCCTCTCCATTCATCAAATGACTGACCAGATGACTGGGGAGGGAGAAGCTGAACCCCCAACAGATTGAAAACCTGTGTGCATCCCAGGGTTGTCTTATTTAAGCTGGTGTCAAAATGGTGGGTTCTTGGAAGAAAGGGGATTAAAACACTGTGGGCTGGGTAGGCAGGTAGGTACTGAGCTAACAATGAAAGAAAGATCAGGAAGAAAGGGCCATGCTTGTAAGTCACTCTGTTCATCACCCTCTTCTCCCGTATTATGAGCTCCCAGGACCAGTTCCTCTATGAGACACTGTGAAGTGGTTGCCTCAGGGCACCAGGCTCCCAAATATGCCAGGTGCTTTGTTCCTCTGCTAGTGCAGTGGTGCCCCCCTACCATGGCCTTGCCATGTCTTCCATTGCAGCTTGCCTGTTGCCTGTAGCAAATTGGTGACAGCAAGCAGGCCATGGTGCAGCCTGCAGGAGTGATAGGGCCTAGAAGCAGTGGGTGTGTGGGTCCACAATGGCCGAAGAGCAGAAAGAGGTGGCAAGTACTAGGTAGAGGCAAACACCCAGTAGTGGTGAGTGTTGGATGCTCAGAAGCAGGTGTCTGGTGGAGGCAAGGAGGGAGACATGGCAGCAGGATCAGGGGTTGGGGGCACTGCCACAAGTTTTGTCTCAAGTGGCAAAAAGCCCCTGCCTGACTCTGCATACTCCTATACGAGGGGACAGCTGCCCCTACTCCATGGCAATTGAAGTTCCCATTTGGATTTAGATTCTTTCTCACTTTTTAAATTCAGCCGAAGTTTGAAAAAACTAACAATCTTTCTTTCTTTCCCTCCCTCCCTTCCTTCTTGCCCTATTTTTCTGTTGGCCTCATCTTGCTTTTTCTTAGCTCACCTGCCTCTTGCAGTCCCATAAATGACCACAGGTGGCTTCTATTGAGCTGTAATAACTACATTTTCCTCTCTACTAGGACAGAGAAACCACAACAGTATTGACTCATGCAGCCCACAATCATCAAAATTGCCATGGTTAATTCTACTTCTTCTCAAGTCCCTATAGATTTCCTGTGAACACGGAAAAACAATGAAGTCTGAATAATGTTGTTAATATTCCTTGCTCAATTTGGAGCTGGGTCTTGAGACAGATTTATAGCCTTCCACCCACCTGATTTTTTTCACTGACAGGTGCTTCCAAGTCAACCTATGGTGTGATTGTTCCTGCCACTTCAGTAATTATGTTAGAAGAATCAGACTGGTGGCTGGAAGGTAGATTTTCATTCAATGTGGTACTATTTGTGCTCTCTGTATTTATATTCCCCCCCAATTTGGTATGTGACACTCCTATTGCCACATGCACCATTGGTACTCCTCTTTCTATTACGCACAAGTATTATCATTCAGGAGATCTCATCATTGCTGGAATTATTTCTCAGATCTACAAGACATTTGATGAAATGGATTTCACAGGACATCCATCTGAGACACTGATTGCTGCTCTCTTGTATGAAGTAGCTGTTTTTAATCCTATTGTAATATCCATAGGCATGGTGATCTGATGTCTTTGGGTTAAATGGGTGGGAAGTGATTGTTGAAAAGACAGCTGATCTGCTCTTAGAGTCTTCTTGGATGAGGCTGTATCTCAGTTTTTTATGTTAGCTCTTTCCATGCAATTTCATTGTAGGGCTCAGGATTTCCATGCCACATGTTATAGTTGATGGAGGTTGACTGGAATGAAACATTAGTGAGGTGTAGATAGGCAAAACTTTGATCAGGTTTTATTGCTGTTTGAAGTATTTAATTTAACAATGGAATTCTGTTGTTGTTGTTGTTGTTAAATTGATTTATACACTGCCCTATACCCAGCGGTATTATTATTAGTAGTAATAGGAGTAGCAGTAGTTCAGCAGCAGCAGCAGCTGATATAATATTCAATTTGATAGCAAAAGCAAAAGCAAAAATTCTTACTAGCCATCTACCCTTACCCCAAGGCTCTTCCCAGCACAGGAACTCTGACAGCTCATCATTCCATTACCAATGACAGTTTTCTTGCTTTCTGCTGGAGTGCTGTCCTTTGCTGCACAATATGCTATAAATCCTTCTCAAACTTTTAGAAAAATCTGGATGCAATAAGCTACCCTTGTACCAAATTAAATATTTAAAGTTTAAAAAAGTACAGGTGCTAGCGAATTAAAATTATTAAAACATTACCTGTTCCAGTAAACTGAAATTTTCAGGCTTGTTTGCATTTTACCCAATATTTTTCACAGAGGCCTAAAGAGTGTACTGCGTTCCTTATATTTAATGAATTGTGTGATATACAGCATACGTAAACCCTATATGTACAGTAGGTAGGCAACTATATAAATATATATGTATATATGAATAGCACTTTCTAAAATTACAGCAAGATGAATCTCCAATACAGGATTGATCACGAATGGTATCTTCACAATTCTCTTCACTGGAAATATATTATCTTTGTTTGTGTTTCTTTGTGTCTGAACATGCAAGCAATGTTATTAGCAAGCATATATTGAAACTGAATGTTACACGTTTCATATTCAGAAGCAGACACACTTTGACACAGCATACCAATCTCATTGCAGACCCTTCTTCCAAAACTATCAGCATATCATGGCCTTGGTATATGCTGTAAAGGAGATCAATGAAAATCCACAAATGTTGCCTAATATTACCCTGGGCATGCACATCTATAATAGCTATTTCAGAGCAAGCTGGACCTACCTTGCTTCAATGGACCTTCTCTCCACACAGGGAAGATTTATCCCTAACTTCAAGTGTGATGCCCAAGACAATGCAATAGCTGTTATCACAGGACCAAATTCTCACATCTGTCATTTCATGGCGCACATTCTTAACATCTACAAGATGCCACAGGTACGATATGCATATAAAACTAGGATTTATGAATAATTTACTCCTCAGTGCTCTTGTACATGAATTTTTGTGTTTGCAGATAGAAAGCACCAGGATTGAAGGGAACAAAGACATAACCTTGCCAGCTGTTCAGAGGTCAAAATGAATGTAATCAAGGAAAATGATTCTTCTCATTATTTCATTGGTGTGTGTGTGTGTTGATATTATAATTGATGAATATTTATTCCTCTTGATTAGGTAGTTCCTAACCAGCTCCAGACACTTGTGGATGTGATTAATTTTCTAGATCTTAGTTAAGGGTTCAGATGCAGTTGTGATACTGAAATTGTATATTAGACACAAACGCTCCTATCTCCCAATTTTCTTTATTGTTCTAAGCTTGTATATGGCTCTGCTCCAATGACCAATGGCAACCCTGAAGCTGTTTTCTTCAACCGGATGTTCCCAAATGAGGACCATCAAACCTGGGGAATTCTTCAGTTGCTGTTGCATTTTAAGTGGACATGGATTGGGGTGGCTTATATAAGCACTGACAGTGGAGAGAAATTTATACAGAGTGTGCTCCCCGTGTTTTCACAAAGAGGTATATGCTTTGATTTCATAGAAGAACTGCCAAAAGAATCCTTTTCCAGTAAGTTTGATGAAATAATGAATGGCTTTTCTCGAGTACTCAGAATTATGCTGAGGAGCAATGCCAGCATTGTAATCGCACATGGTGATGTTCAGCTCATGGTAATTCTTAGACCAAGTCTAATGTTTGCTGAATGTGAGGGTATACAAATGAATAGTAAAGGTAAAGTGTGGATTATGACAGCCCAGATGGAATTCACATCAGTTCCGTTTCAAAAAATGATGGGTTTAGAGGCCTTCCATGGAGCTTTATCCTTTGCAGTTCCTTCCAAGCAGGTAATAGGATTCCTGGAATATCTTCAGATGAAAAACCCTACCTTGGAAAAGGAAGATGGTTTTATCAGGGTCTTTTGGGAAAATGCATTTGAATGTTCTTTCCCCATGAATGACACCACAGATAAAGAAATGTGTACCGGAGAAGAGAAGTTGGAGACTCTTCCTACCTCTGTTTTTGAAATGAGCATGACTGGGCATAGCTACAGTGTCTACAATGCTGTCTTTGCTGTGGCGCATGCTTTGCAAGCCATGCATTCATCCAAATTTGGACACAGAGCAATGGCATATGATGGGAGAGGGATTCTTCTGAAGCAGCAGTTGGGGCAGGTAATATTCTGAGAGCCTTTCAGTGTTGTTCCCCAACTCCACAATATTTGTTAAAAAAATACAGAAGTCAGCACTGGGAAGGTTAAGCTTGAGAATCGGCATACTGTTTGAAATGAGCATGACTGGCCAAAGCCACAATGTCAGTAATGCTGTTTACACCCTGGCATATGATTTGACAGCCATACCTTTATTTATCAAAATTCTAAAGAACAGTAATGGATGGGAAGAGGTGGATACTTCTGACTCTACAGCCATGGCAGCTAATGTCCTGAGTACATTACTACAGAGGAATCCATCATAAATCCATCTTCAACAGAAGGCCATTAAATGTCTATCTACGTTTTAAAGCTAGAGTGTTGACATCTAAATGCTATTTTTTATGCCATAGTTTTCCTTCTGAGCCAATTTGATACTGCTCCCCTGCATTCAGTTCCTAGTGAAGACTATGAAACAACTCACCATTGTCAGACTTATAATCTTATTTGCCAGTGATGTGTAAAAGAGAGCTGTATTTTCCATTCTTCTAATTCACTTTGCTTGTTCCTTAGATTTGTTTTCTATTGGCAAGACCACTAACCATAGTTTCCAAAAGGTCATCTGTCATCAGTATATTTGCCTATCATTGTGCATTCTTGATGGTGTTCCTGTGCTTCCATTTAGATCCACCACTATCTGAGAAGTGCCTCGTTTAACAACAGTGCTGGGGAACAAGTCACTTTTGATCAAAGTGGGCAAGCTGTCGCTGGGTTTGATATTGTAAACTGGATCACATTCCCAAACCAGTCCTTTCTCAGAGTCAAAGTTGGAAAAGTAGACTCATTGTCTGCCAAGGACAAAGGGTTCACAATTTCTGCAGATGACATTGTTTGGCCAAGCATGTTTAACCAGGTACGTCAGAAACATTTCCTCAACCTGGGGGAAAAGAACCAGGATCACTTTTTTTGGGGGGGGGGGGAATACATGGGTCTAACTGTGGCTTTAACAGTGGAGTCAAAGCACAGGAATCATGGCTAGTAGTCACTGCTAGCTTTATCCTCCACTAATTTGTCTTATCCTCTTTTAAAGCCATCATTGTGTCCTGTACAAATGAGTGTCACATGTTTAGCTAGCAATGCAGATAGACAGACTTCCTTCTCTGTGTCCTGAATGTTTCAACATTCTATTGAATATTCTATTGAATATTCTATTGAATATTCCTGAGCTCTAGTGTTATGAGAGCAATGGATTTGAAAATTATTTGAAATGGTAATTTGTTATTTTATTTATACAACTCTCTTGCTTTTATTCTAGATCCAGTTGTTCTTGATCTGTTTTTATAGTATAGCAAATTTCTCCATGAAGCCTCATGAGAAGCAATTCATAAATAAAAAAGATGAATAAATAATGACAATTCATTGTGTCTTTATCTGCATTGGTGCGTATTAAGAGGTGTTAGCTGTCCTAGGATGAGAAATAGTGAGAAGCAGGATGCAGAATCTCTTTAGTAAAGCAAATCAGTAATAAAATATTTGGTCAAACCATTTGTAACTGTGAAGAAACCACCGAAATATAAAACTCCCAAAATAGAATTTCTGGACGTGAGAACATTTCTGCTTTTATTTATTGACAGGCACAACCCGTTTCTGTGTGTAATGACAATTGCCATCCAGGGTATAGTAAGATAAAGTTGGAAGGGAAGCCATTTTGCTGCTATGGTTGCCTCCCATGTCCTGAAGGGAAGATTTCAAATCAGAGTGGTAAGAAATGCAATGTAGAGCATTTGTTCAAATGTAATGGGCATTATCCAACTATTTAGATGTGCCAGGACAATGACTTTTAACCTAACCCTGCCTCGTCTCTCTATTATTATTATTATTATTATTATTATTATTATTATTATTATTATTATTATTTCTATACTGCCCTATACCCGTAGGTCTGTTCAGGAACAGCCCTGGAACCTCCTAAATCTATTCTGGGTTTTCCCCTCTGCTCTCCAGAGCAGGTAAGATGTAGATGTGGAGAGAACACACAGAGAGAAGAGATTCTTGCATTTCATTGCACAACCAGAAATTCTTGTGCCACTGCATCTAATTTGATGCTGACTGCCCATTGGAATTAATCCAAAATATTGATGTATATATCAGGCTCCATTGGCGTTGATTATTTATTTATTTATTTATTTATTTATTTATTTATTTATGCTAATTCAAAGGTGATATAACCATTGCTGATATAACAAGTCACGGCACTGTATCTTTTTCTAACAATTTTTGTAAGGGCTTTATGTGGGTGGGTTTTTTTTAAAAAAAGTTGTTAACTTTTAAAAACGTTTTTAAATGTAGTACTTTATTTAGTTGTATGGCATCTGAAACTTAGGGGGAAGAGTTGGTAATAAAGTGAAATAAAACTAATCAAATCTAATATAGCACATGATTTTAGATAAATATGGTGGATTTAATCATATCCAATCTGGTGACTGAGGGCATTCCTGGATCACTGCTAATTTGAGGTTTTTGGCAGACATAATTCTGGGTAATGCGATCATCCATAACTCAGTGTTATGGCAACTGATCTGCATACAGAAGGTCCCAGATTCAATCCCAGCATCATCTGTCTGAAATGCTGGAGAGCCATGGACAGTCTGAAGAGAGAATTATGAGCCAGAGAGATCAATACTCCAATCTGGTATAAGGCAGCTTCCTGTGTTCCTTTGAGAAGATTTCCCCAATATAAAGACACTTTCTTAGTATAAGGAAGATGCTTCTTCCACCAAATTAAACAGCTTCCTCCAAGGTAGATAATGGGGCTGTTTGGAGGAAACTCCACTCAATGTAACACTTAATTTTTTTGAAGAAAAAAGCATGGCTTTTAGATTTATGTGAGCTTCCTTGATTCAGGATTTATACTCTTACTGCTTAAATACTTTAGTGCACTATGTATTGCCGTTTTTATTTTAAAGAAAACCATGTTTTCCTTTCCAGACTTGGATGAGTGTTTTCAGTGTCCAGAAGACCAGTATCCAAATGACCAACATGATTCCTGCATTCCAAAATATATAAGTTACTTATCTTATGAAGAACCTTTGGGAATATGTTTTGCTGTTTCTGCTCATTCTTTATCTGTTATCACATTCTTTGTACTCAGAGTCTTCATTAAGTACTGGCACACACCCATAGTCAAAGCCAACAACAGGGATCTCACTTTCGCACTCCTAATATCCCTCCTGCTCTCTTTCCTTTGCGCTCTGCTCTTCATTGGCAAGCCTAATAAGGTGACCTGCCTCCTTCGACAAATTACTTTTGGTCTCATCTTCTCAGTGGCGGTTTCTTGCATATTGGCCAAAACCACCATAGTGATCTTAGCTTTCATGGCTACCAGGCCAGAGTCCAGTATCAGGAGATGGGTGGGGAATAAATTGGCCATTACCGTTGTTCTTTCCTGCTCCCTAATTCAGGCCAGTCTTTGTTGTGTGTGGCTGGCAACATCTCCCCCTTTCCCAGATCTAGACATGCACACGATGACTGAAGAGATTGTGCTTGTATGCAACGAAGGTTCCGTCACCATGTTCTACTGTGTCCTGGGCTTCATGGGCTTCCAGGCCATAATCTGCTTCATTGTGGCTTTCCTGGCTCGGAGGTTGCCTGACACATTCAATGAAGCCAAGTTCATCACCTTCAGCATGTTGGTCTTCTGCAGTGTATGGTTGACCTTTATCCCAACCTACCTGAGCACAAAAGGAAAATACATGGTGGCTGTGGAGATCTTCTCTATTTTGACTTCTGGTGCTGGGTTACTGATCTGCATCTTTTCCCCCAAATGCTACATTATTCTGATGAGGCCTGACTTGAACAAAAGAGAACAGCTGATAAAGAGGCCAAACTGAAGGAACCTATTTTTTCTTATTCTTTACTTTGCTCATTCCAAACCTTTTTCTCCATCTACCTCTGCAAAATACTAAATTATGTTTAGATGATAACCCCATCTGGGACATGTTGAATAGTTAGGCATCTTCACCATCTTGAGTTTGGTGACCAGTAAACAATGTTTTGTATCCTGAAGCCTACCCAGACATGGAATTTTAAGGTTTTATGTTTATTCTAAAAATGCTGTTTTGGTTCATATCTTGATAAATTTCCTGTCAATTGGGTTTTAATGTGGTTTTTTTGGTGTAGTTTTTAATGCAAATTTTATATTATATGCAAACTGCTTAGAAATGTTAGTGAACAATCAATAAATACATTTTTGCCAAATGAATGGGTTACTGATTGATTGGTAGCATCTGAACTCTAATGATAAAGGGTACTTATTCATACCATAGTCCTAGTGTGTGTTTTTTCAGAGGATCGGGTGTTTTCATTCTGCAGTGGTAGCCTCAATACAAGAATGTTCTACCAAGATATGCAGCAGCAGAATGCTCTTCAGTGAATATTGTCACCAAACTTTTGTTGTTGTTTAGTCGTTTAGTCGTGTCCAACTCTTCGTGACCCCATGGACCACAGCACGCCAGGCACTTCTGTCTTCCACTGCCTCCCGCAGTTTGGTCAGACTCATATTTGTAGCTTCGAAGACACTATCCAACCATCTCGTCCTCTGTTGTCCCCTTCTCCTTGTGCCCTCCATCTTTCCCAACATCAGAGTCTTTTCCAGGGAGTCTTCTCTTCTCATGAGTTGGCCAAAGTATTGGAGCCTCAGCTTCACGATCTGTCCTTCCAGTGAGCACTCAGGGCTGATTTCCTTAAGAATGGATAGCTTTGATCTTCTTGCAGTCCATGGGACTCTCAAGAGTCTCCTCCAGCACCATAATTCAAAAGCATCAATTCTTCTACGATCAGCCTTCTTTATGGTCCAGCTCTCACTTCCATACATCACTACTGGGAAAACCATAGCTTTTACTATACGGACCTTTGTTGGCAATTAATTTCGTGGCTGCTGTCACCATCTGCAGTGATCATGGAGCCCAAGAAAGTAAAATCTCTCACTGCCTCCATTTCTTCCCCTTCTATTTGCCAGGAGGTGATGGGACCAGTGGCCATGATCTTCGGTTTTTTTGATGTTGAGCTTCAGACCATATTTTGCGCTCTCCTCTTTCACCCTCAATAAAAGGTTCTTTAATTCCTCCTCACTTTCTGCCATCAAGATTGTGTCATCTGCATATCTGAGGTTGTTGATATTTCTTCCAGCAATCTTAATTCTGGCTTCGGATTCATCCAGCCCAGCCTTTCGCATGATAATAATAATAATAATAATAAATTTTATTTATATCCCGCCCTCCCCAGCCGAAGCCGGGCTCAGGGCGGCTAACAACAATCAACAATCAAACCATCAGATATTCACACATTCTAAAAATATTACATTATAAAAATCAATTAAAATCAAATTAATGGCAACTAATTAAGCAAGATTCTAAGCAGGTTGCCAGAGGAGGGAGTCAGGCTGCGCCCTGACCAAAGGCCTGGTGGAACAACTCTGTCTTGCAGGCCCTGCGGAAGGATGTCAGGTCCCGCAGGGCCCTAGTCTCTTGTGACAGAGCGTTCCACCAGATTGGAGCCGCAGCCGAGAAGGCCCTGGCTCTAGTTGAGGCCAGCCTAACCTCTCTGAGGCCTGGGACCTTGAGGATGTTATTATTTGCAGACCGTAGGTTTCTCTGTGGGGCATACCAGGAGAGGCGGTCCCGTAGGTACGAGGGTCCTAGGCCGTGTAGGGCTTTAAAGGTTAAAACCAGCACCTTAAACCTGATCCTGTACTCCACCGGGAGCCAGTGCAGCTGGTATAGTACCGGTTGAATGTGATCTCGCAGCGAAGACCCCATAAGGAGTCTCGCCGCGGCATTCTGCACCCGCTGGAGTTTCTGGGTCAGTCTTAAGGGCAGCCCCACGTAGAGCGAGTTACAATAATCCAGTCTGGAGGTGACCGTCGCATGGATCACAGTGGCTAGGTCAGGGCGAGAGAGATAAGGGGCCAACTGCTTAGCTTGGCGGAGATGAAAAAATGCCGCCTTTGTTATAGCTGTAATCTGCGCCTCCATAGAGAGGGAGGTATCGAAGATTACACCCAAACTCTTAACGGACGGTGCTGGCACTAATTGCACCCCCGCAAGAGATGGGAGTTGCCCCCTCAATCCCATATCATCCCGCCCCAGCCAGAGGACCTCTGTCTTCGAAGGATTTAACTTCAACTGGCTCCCACGTAACCATCCAGCCACAGCTTCCAGGCATCTCGCCAGTGTATCGGGGGCCGAGTCAGGATGGCCATCCATCAACAGATAGAGTTGGGTGTCATCGGCATACTGATGGCAACCCAGCCCAAAACTCCGGACAAGCTGGGCGAGGGGGCGCATAAAGATGTTAAAAAGCATCGGGGAGAGAATCGCACCCTGAGGCACTCCACACACCAAGGAGTGGCGCGATGACAATTCCCCCCCGAGCGCCACCCTCTGTCCCCGACCAGAGAGAAACGAGCGCAGCCATTGAAGGACTGTGCCCTGGATTCCCACGTCGGCAAGGCGGTGGTCCAGGAGTTCGTGATCGACCATGTCGAAGGCTGCTGACAGATCTAGAAGAATCAGCAGCCCCGACCCGCCTCGATCCAGCTGCCTACGGAGATCATCTGTTAGGGCGACCAGAGCCGTCTCGGTCCCATGACCAGCACGGAAGCCGGACTGGAATGGATCCAGAGCAGATGTTTCATCCAGAAACCTACCAAGCTGTTCAGCAACCGCTCTCTCAATCACCTTACCCAGGAATGGAAGATTCGAGACCGGGCGGTAATTGGATAGATCTAAGGGATCTAATGATGTTTTCTTTAAGAGCGGACGCACCACTGCCTCCTTCAGTTCCCCTGGGAATATCCCGGTGCCAAGGGACAAATTGATGATATCTCCCAGGGGGGCCCGCCCCTCGTCTGGACACGCTCTAATCAGCCATGACGGGCACGGGTCAAGAGGACAGGTGGTGGGCTTTCCAGCTTGGAGGAGTCTGTCCACATCGGCTGGAGATATCCGGTCAAAATGGTCCAATACTGGACCCGAGGACAGTCGAGGGGCCTCCAGTTCCTTTATTGTATCCAAATTGGCAGGGAGGTCATGGCGGAGCAACAGGACCTTCTCCGCAAAAAAGCTCGCAAATGCCTCACAGCTGTGTGTCAGATTGTTATTTAAATTTGGCTGTCCATCAAGGGACGTTAAAGACCGAATTATACTAAATAATTGTGCCGGGCGAGAGCTAGCGGATGCAATGGAGGCCGAGAAGTAAGACTTCTTAGCGGCCTTCACAGCCATCTCATAGGTTTTCATAAAAACCCTATAAGATGTTCTTGAGGCTCCGTCACGGGCACCCCGCCATACTCGCTCTAGCCGTCTGAGGTCCCGCTTCATTTTCCGAAGCTCCTCGGTAAACCAGGGAGCCCGGTTTCTGCGGGGTCGCAGAGGGCGCTTAGGTGCGATCTCATCGATGGCTGCCAGGAGCTGGGTATTCCAGCCCTCAACAAGCTCAGTCAATGAGTCGCCAGGGAGAGCAAGGTCCCGCAAGGCTTGACGGAATCTATCAGGGTCCATCAGCCTCTGCGGGCGAGCCCAAATCGGCTCGCCACCTAAGCAGGGTGGGGGTGGAAAGTCAATCCTGGCTTTCAGAGCGTAGTGATCAGACCATGGCACCTTCATCGAAGGAGACATGATCACATCTATACCGGCACCAAAGATCAAATCCAGCGTGTGGCCTGCTTGATGTGTGGGGCCCGAAACAAACTGGGAGAGCCCTAGTGTCGCCATGGAAGACACCAGGTCCAGAGCCTGTGAGGAGGGAGCGGCATCAGCATGGAAGTTGAAGTCTCCCAATACCAATAGGTTAGGGAACTCCAAGGCCCAGCCGGCCACCGCCTCCAGCAGGCCTGACAGGGTGGCTGCTGGTGCGCTAGGTGGCCGGTACACCAGCCAGACAGCCAAGCTCTCCTCGGAGCCCCACACTAGGCCAACACATTCAATGCCGGGGATCGATGGCGATGGTAGAGCCCTGAAAGAACAATCTTCCCGGATTAATAATGCCACCCCTCCCCCCCGGCCCACAGTCCGTGACTGGTGGAGGACAGAGAAACCCGGGGGCGCCATCTCTCGTAAGGTAACAGTTACCCCTTCGCGCACCCAGGTCTCCGTCACACAAGCCAGGTCGACCCCCTGCGAGGTAAAGAAATCTCGCAGGGTGGCGGTTTTGTTGCCTATAGACCTGGCATTGCACAACACCAGTGAAGGAGGTGAGTAATCCTTGCTCACCCTACCCTCGTCTCTCGGGATGGGGCGCAGATTGGAAGGGGTACGAGCATATCCGTATCTCGATCCCCTTCGCTTATAACATCTGCCCCCACCGCCATACCTCCCTCGCCCCTCCACGGTAGCAATCCCAAGCCTCATAGTAACCTCCATTTACAAAATCGAAAAACAAAACAACCAAAAACAATTGTGCCCAAACAAAAACCAATCCCCACCCCACTCAATATCCCACCCCAAAACAGAACAAGATAGAACAAAACAAGAATACATAGATAAAAACCACCATTCGTGGTGGTACAACAAAATAAGCAATAAAAACACGTTTAAAACACATTAAAATATATAAAACATCTTTAGCATTTGCTGCAGCAGCACCGTCCTTAAAACTATCAGGGAGGTGAGCCTGGGCCCCACCCCCTAGGCCAGATGGAGTTAGCCTGAGGAGGGAGAGGCCCCACACTCCAAGCACTCACGATGCAGCAGCAGCAATGTCCCTGGCCTCAATGAGGCCTCTTAAAGCCGTGGCGAAGGTGAGCCTGGGCCCCGCCCCCTAGGCCAGATGGAGTTGGCCTGAGGAGGGAGAGGCCTTACACTCCAAGCACTCACGATGCAGCAGCAGCAATGTCCCTGGCCTCAGTGAGGCCTCTTAAAGCCGTGGCGAAGGTGAGCCTGGGCCCCGCCCCCTAGGCCAGATGGAGTTAGCCTAAGGAGGGAGAGGGAGAGGCCTTACACTCCAAGCACTCACGATGCAGCAGCAGCAATGTCCCTGGCCTCAATGAGGCCTCTTAAAGCCGTGGCGAAGGTGAGCCTGGGCCCCGCCCCCTAGGCCAGATGGAGTTAGCTGAAGTCTCCAGTAAGAAACACAGCTTCTGCCCCAGGAGCCCATTCCTTACAGTACAATCCTCCATCAATAAATCTGTTGACTCCAAATGTTTGGTAACTCTTTGTAAATTTGTCAAGGCCACCTTCATTTTCTTCAATGTTCTTCAAGATGCTATGGAAGAGACTATACCTGCGCTCGAAGTCCTGCTCAAAGGGAGTCAGGTAGGGGTCCTTCTCCAGCAAGCGCTGCAAGTCGGGCGGGCGGGGGCTTAGCAAAGCCATCTTTGCAGCAGCAGCGGGAGGATCCGACCTCAGTTGCACCAGGATGAATTCTGCATATAAGTTAAATAAACAGGGAGACAAAATACAGCCTTGTCGTACTCTTTTCCCAATTTTGAACCAATCAGTTGTTCCATATCCAGTTCTAACTGTAGCTTCTTGACCCACATAGAGATTTCTCAGGAGACAGATGAGGTGATCAGGCACTCCCTTTCCGTTAAGAACTTGCCATAGTTTGCTGTGGTCAACACAGTCAAAGGATTTTGCATAGTCAATGAAGCAGAAGTAGATGTCTTTCTGGAACTCTCTAGATTTCTCCATAATCCAGCGCATGTTTGCAATTTGGTCTCTGGTTCCTCTGCCTCTTCTAAATCCAGCTTGCACTTCTGGGAGTTCTCGGTCCACATACTGCTTGAGCCTTCCTTGTAGAATTTTAAGCATAACCTTGCTAGCATGTGAAATGAGTGCAATTGTGCAGTAGTTGGAGCATTCTTTGGCACTGCCCTTCTTTGGGATTGGGATGTAGACTGATCTCCAATCCTCTGGCCACTGCTAAGTTTTCCAAACTTGCTGGCATATTGAGTGTAGCACCTTAACAGCATCATCTTTTAAAATTTTAAATAGTTCAGCTGGAATAGTTGGGTGTATATTTTTCCCGACCCAAGAGCAGGGAGTTAGTGCTGCACAAGACGTGCCATGCAACAAGCAATGGACTCATGAAAATGAGTTGCCAGGAAAAGACGTCCCCACCCTTTGTCTGGTGCCAAACAGGGAGAAGATCTGGCCAAACAGAACAAACCCCTCAGCACGAACACCCTCCACCCCTGTTAATGAATTTACAGCAACCAGATAAAGCGGAGACATTATTTTTACAAGTTGTGAAATTTATTGCTTCTAGGTATGAGAGTGTTAATCCAGAATGCGGCAGCTAGACGGATGACTGGGAGTGGTCACCAAGACCATATAACAACCTTCCTGAAAGACCTACATTTTCTCCCAGTATGTTTCCAAGCACAAATCAAAGTGTTGGTGCTGACCTTTAAAACCCTAAACAGCCTCAGCTCAGTATACCTGAAGGAGCATCTCCACTCCCATTGTTCAGCCTAGACATTGAGGTCCAGCGCTGAGGGCCTTCTGACGATTCCCTCCCTACAAGAAGTGAGGTTAAAGGGAACCAGGCAGAGTAGTGGTAGTGGTGTCCACCCTGTGGAACGCCTTCCCATCAGATATCAAGAAATAAATAACTATCTGACCTTTAGAAGACATCTGAAGGCAGCCCTGTTTAGGGAAGTTTTTAATATTTGATTTTTTTGTGTTTTTTATATTCTGTTGGGAGCCACTCAGAGTGGCTGGGGGAACCCAGCCAGATGAGATGGGTATAAATAAATTTATTTTTATTTTTATTTTTATTAGACTACAGAGGATAAAAAAGCAAGTACAGAGTTTACGGGGGGGGGGGTGGCATTTTAAGAGAAAGAACTGCAATGGTTGGAGTCAAAGAGGGAAAGAAACAGCTTCCTAAACTATCTTTCACTTGATGTCAACTCCTTTGAGATTTATGTGGCAGCTAGCTTTCTTTATATCCAAAAATGCTGAATTATCCTGATAGCATATGACAACTCCATGAAAGTCATATTTAGCTTTGATTACCCCTTTGCAACTGAAGTTTTCATTTGGATTGTGAAGTATTCTAGCTTCAGGAAAAACACCTATTCCCCTTTTAGAAGTTGTGCAAAAATATATTCCGCCTCTACAAGCCTTCGGCTAATTAAGCTATCTAAGGCCTTTAAACTGGGGTGGGAGGTATTGGTCTTGCTTACTACTATGTTATGTATTTTGGTGTTTTTATATTGTAAACTGGCCTCTGCGGTGTAGAAATTTAATAATAAAAATAATAATGGAACATCAAAACTTTGCTGTTCTTTTCTGAGAGGTGTGTATTTAAAAGAAGTTAGCAATATGACACACATGTTTTTTTTTTCCTTTTGAAGTGTTGTTGAAAACTTAAACCCAAAGCAGTCAATTATGTCACATGTAATTACCAAATTAACCACAATCTCTTCTGCTTCTGCTTCCCATCCTTGGGGGTGGGTGGTGTTCCAGAAGGCGCCACTTGCAAAATGATGAACCAAGTTTGGAAGATGTTGTTAACATCCCCTGTGATATTCAGAGCTCGGGCTATAGATAACAGAGAACTCTGCCCATCTGGATCAATGATTCCTTTTGTCTTACAAATCTGGTGTTGAATGAGTTGTCATTCAGGTTAGGCAGTAGAAATTAGGAATTTTTGAATGGCAATGTTTGAAGATCTGAACTGTGGTCTGAACTTCAGAATTTCCTGCAAGATGGCAGTATTTGCAATGTTGGTATTAGTGCTGTTGCCCTGGGCTGTATGCAAGGTTCCTATTGCTCAATGTTCCATCAGAGACCCCCTTCCCTTTCTTCACAAACATGATCGGTCAGGAGACGTCATCATTGCTGGCATTATGTCACAGGTGTATATAACTTCTAATATACTAACTTTCCATAGACTTCCCTCTTCTGACCTCTTTGGAGAAATTCTGTAAGGAGCTGTATTTCTTTGAATCATAATGTGCATCTGTACTGAATGTTTAGCTATATTTGGTGTATCATCGTCACCACATCACCCTTTACCTTCTCAAAATTTCTCTTTTTCTAGGGGAACAGATCTAATCCTGAAATCCATTTCTCTGTCTTCTAAGTCATTGTTTTCTATTGCCCCTTGTTCAAAGAGACATTAGCAGAATTTTTGCTTGTTTTTGCATTACTATTTTTACTCTACTGTTCTTCTTTTGAGTCGATATGTTTATGGGGGACTGGGAGATCGGGTGACTTACATTGCTTTCTGAAGGGAGTGTCATTTATACTTTCAGTATTTATTGTTATAAGGTATGGTGTATTCCATGGTTTTCAGTTAAATTTAATATTTAATAATTACATTTAATGGTTTACCATTTAGCACACCCATTTCCAGTTTCTTTTGCTTCAGAATATTTTATCAATTCCTGTAGCTCATAGTAACAAGTATTCTACAATATGCATGACTTGAGATTCTAGCAACAGTTTAAGCAGGATGTTCATATTCAACCCCAGTTCTCCAGAAGTTATATATGAGAAAATAGATGGTTTCAGACTTCTGTTCATAGGAATGAAGTCTGATCTAATGCCAGTGACTGGTCTTTCCATTGTAGTTTTAATCAGCATTAAACCAACATATAGTCATGACAAAACCATTATGAGGCAAAGTAAGATTACAAAAAATAATAATTCACAATTAATAAATCACAATTAATAAATGGCCAAGGGGGGCAGGGGGTGGTTTCTGTTAAACTCATCATTATAAAAGTAGAATAGCATGGGTTTTTTCCCCTTTGTAAGAAAATAACAATTTTCCTAGCATTACTGACAATTCTGTTTCCTATATGGTAGACACCATATTGATATCTAGTAACATACATCTAAAGTCACAGGAGCATCACTTTGTATCAGTAGCTCTCTTCTTCTCTTAAACTAAAATGCCATGCACTTAGTACAGCTGGGATTGTGTAGCAAACTTTTTAACTAGAGAGCTGAGTGTTGCATTCAAGTAAAGTTAAATTGAATAATACTAAATCTTGCATACAGAAACCCTTGCATATGATAACAACCTTATCGTTTCTTAGATTTGTCTTTCCACGAGAATTGTTTTTTGCTTTTGGTTTCTCTTTGATAAACTAAAATGTTTCACTTGTCTTTTACCAATGTATTTAAACTAATTGATTGTAGTCTCTTGGGTCTTATCTGATCACTCAAATCTCAACCACTGGAAGAAATTAGGAACCTCAACTTTACACTTCTGTATACATTATACATGTATCTGTGTGTAAATGGTATTAGTTAATAACATCATTCAAAACCAGGGAAGGAATTGACTCTTCAAGGAAGACAAATGCCCAGGTTTGTGTGACAATATATGCACACATTTCCCTGGACTCTGGGTATACAATCTTTTTATTTTTATTTTTATGAGGGTGCACTATTATCCAATATATAACTCTCTTTGCAGGCCAATGACACAACTCTACCAGCATATCCTAGCCATGGCATTTGCTGTAAAAGAGATAAATGAAAAACCCCAAATCTTACCCAATGTCACTCTGGGATTCCACATCTATAATAGCCATTTCAGTGCAAGATGGACCTACCAAGCCTCCATGGAACTTCTCTCCAGTAGAGGCAGATTCATTCCAAATTACACGTGTGGTGTCAAGAACATTCCAACAGCAGTCATTGGGGGACCAAACTCTGGTTTATGTCTCGACATGGCAACAATCCTGTGCACATACAAGATGCCACAAGTAAGACATGTGCATGAAGCCTGGATTATTATGAAAATATTTACGTTTGTTTTTGAATACAGGCATCTCCCCACTTAGATGGGGGTTGCGTTCTGTGGCCCGTGTGTATAAGTAAAAGGGTGCAAAGTGGGGAACACACCACTTTATAGGGAGGGCATGTGGAGGGAGGGAGGGAGGGAGGGAGGGAGGGAGGGAGGGAGAGAGAGAGAGAGAGAGAGAGAGAGAGAGAGATGGCACTGGAATAGGGTGAGCATCTCTCCCCCAGAGTGTGGAGAAGCAGTGGTGGGGTGGGGGGTTGGGGATGTGAGGTGGACCAGGCAAGTGTCAGGGGGACAAGGATGGTCTAGGCATGTTGACCTTCCTGTCCTTCCTTTCCGTCCTTACCCCTACCCAAACCCAAACCCAAGCAAGGTCTGGGAGAGGCAGAGCCACGGTGTCCAACTGCAAGCAAGTGCCTGTATATCCATTCAGGCTGAGAATTGGTGCTTGAATATTGGTGTATTTCACTATCTTTAAGAACTGGAGGAGCATGGAAAATGGGTGATTAACAAGCCATTTGCTTACCTTTGACTCCCTCTCTCTTTTTTTCCAACAGAGAAAAGTTGACAGGGGAAGCTTAGGAGAGCAATGGGGGCATATACTTATAATAAATGCTAAGCATGTCTCTAAGACACAAAACTTTTTTATTATTTCTCATGTAGAAAGGACAAACTATTTTTTATCAGATAATGTATTTTAAATGAATATAAATGGCAAAATATTCCCATCAGCTGAAAACATAGACCAGGCTTCAGATAATGTTATTGCCCCTCCCTATATAGTCAAACCAGTTCCAAATCTCAGAATCCACTAAATTTAATGTAAAAAAAACAAAACAAAACTGTGACAACTGTTATTTGATCAAATAGAAATTTGAGGTAAGATTAGACTGTTTCTTTTGTATATGTCCAGCGCATTTGGTCCTATGGAGCATCATCAACACAGGATGTGATATGCACACAAGTGCATGGTCCCCTCTTGATGGTTGTTGGCATCCATCTGTCTTGAAAGACAATGGGGGTGAAGTCAAACTGCATTGTTTTTGCTGTGTTAGCAGCAACAAAGTGACTGCTCTGGGGCACAAACCTGGGCAGTGTACGTGGAAATCCTGGGTTGCCCAGGTGACAAGACCTCTCAGCCTCACTGCTATGGTCCAAAGGAAAGCAGAGCAATATATCTGGCACCAGTTGGGCTGGAATTGTGTAGGGTTTATTCCTTAGCCCTTTCTTCTCTTGGTTTATATCTATATCAGTAACTATTAATGTAACAGGTTTTTTATATACAGTGGTACCTTGGGTTAAGTACTTAATTCGTTCCAGAGGTCCGTACTTAACCTGAAACTGTTCTTAACCTGAAGCACCACTTTAGCTAATGGGGCCTCCTGCTGCTGCCGCACTGCTGCTGCATGATTTCTGTTCTCATTCTGAAGCAAAGTTCTTAACCCAAGGTAATATTTCTGGGTTAGCGGAGTCTGTAACCTGAAGTGTATGTAACCTGAAGCGTATGTAGCCACTGTAACTGTATTTTTGTAATATTTTAAGTTGTGTTTCATTACTTCAGTTTTTTGCATGTCACTTAGAGATAGTTTTAATATCCTAAGCAGTGCCAGATTTATGTATAAACTAAACAAGCTATAGCTTAGGGCCCCACTCTCTTGGGGGTCCCCCCAAAATATGCTTCTTTATTGTATCTCACTATTAATATACTTCTTCTTAACTGTACTTCAGTTCAACAATTACTTTGATAAAATGCATATTTTGTTATGTGCAAATGGCTTTAGATACCTATTAGGTCCTTAAATTACCATATAGCATATATTCAACACAAAAAACAGTGACAATTTGTTGCTGACAAAGGACAGCTGGACATATAAAGGGCCCCATTACCTTCAGCAGCTTAGGGCCTCATCAAACCTAAATCCGGCCCTGATCCTAAGCAGTATAAAAATCAACTAATAATTCAATCCATCAATCAAATCCTGATCTGAGTTTAATTGTTGTTCAAAATCAATAAAGGGTTTCATCCCCCCCCCTTTTTTTTGTAAATTATTACCTGCAGCTTGTCTTTGGCTCTTCTCCCATGCTGAATATAAATATGCAAGCTGTTTTCATTCACCGAATGTTCCCAAACCGGGCTCAGCAATATGAGGGGATTCTTCAATTACTGCAGCATTTCAATTGGATATGGATTGGGGTGATTTGTCAGGATGATGACAGTTCAGAGAGATTTGTA